>NC_138768.1:146633713-147841213 GCF_965119305.1 Pelophylax lessonae
AGAGATGTGACAATGTAGAACTGGAGAAAGTGGTACCCAAGCTACCTAAAGTGAAATCTCACCTCTCTGTGGAGATTGTTTCTTTAGTAATGTCACTCTTTGAATTAAAAATTGTATCTTCAATTCTGTTACCTAGCTACACATTTTCTTTGATTTTAGCACTCATTGCTAGCAGCAAGAATCACACAGCAAAGGGTTCATTTGCTGATTGGCAGATTTAATACATAGTAAAAAAAAAAAAAAAAAAGCCTCAAAATACTGAGCACAGAAAAAAAATCATAATCACTAAACATCAAGTGAAAAAACACTTATTAAACTTATTTTTCTTTTATCATTCTCATACCCGGAATAATAACTTGGTTCAAACATTTTAGACATAAAACTAAGAAATTAAGAGCTTAGTCAAGGACTTGCTAACTAGCATATCTAAAGAAATAATGACATGTAGGAACCAAATAAAAATCAGCTTGTACTCTTTCATTATTTAAACTAATGACACTTGCAAACACATTTTCTGATCAGTTATGGAGACTCTGCTGTTAAATATACCTTATACTCTAACAACTACACCACTTATAGTATTTGGATGTGAGGTAACAATCTTGCCAGGCATCTGCATTTTGCATCACTGACATGAGGAAGAATTCACTATTGGCCAAAATGTATCAGTTTTCAAATATATTTTATACCATCAATAGACAGGTTGAATGTGATCTTTCCCTGCAAAATTTTCTGATGTCAGGCTTCAGACAACTAATATTTGTTAACACCATTGGCATTGGCAGTGCATCTTTTGATCCCTAGAAGCACCTGATCCGTTTTATTTTCCCTTAAATGTGGTGCATAGAGGGGATTCTCCTATTACTCTCTAGATGAGTCTTTCTCAACCTTTTGAATGCAGAGGAACCCTTAAAATCCTTTTCTGGTCTCAGGGAACCCCTGCTATATATATTATTATATCTATACCTCACAGAACATTAGCGCGATGGTCAGTGGAAAGAATACTCCTTATATTGGTGGTCAGTGGGAATAATGTTCCTTACTTTAGCGGTCATTGGAAAAGAATGTGCCTTAAATTTGTTGTCATTAAGAAGAATCCCCCCCCCCCCCCTTTACAGACAGCTTACAGTAAAATATAGTTGATGTCTGTGGTTACATACAGGTATCTGAGAGGAAGAAACGACTCATTGCTCAGGGAATCCTTAGAAATCTCTAGAGGGACCATAGCATGAGAAAGGCTACTCTAGATGTTTTAGCCATTCAGCTGTTACACAATCATGTTTGTACCTGCGTAAATGTAAAATGTTTGTTTCGTTAGGTTATGAAAAGCACCTAAATTTATTTCATTAAAGGTTTCTAAAGATTTTGGGGGAATCCCAGCTCAGATGGATTTCTATCTTGTATGTGCCTCTCATTGTTTTACTGTGCAATAGCAAGAATCACATAGTTAATGTCAGTCCAACACTCCTTTATATATACTGCTGGATCCAGAATCATAAATTAAGCCTGACACTTGCCATTGTCAACCCAAACTTTCCATCAAAGGTTTGCACGGTTATATTTCATTCCATGGCTGTTAAATATATATGAATATAAGGCTTTATAATAACCACACACCATCCTTTCATATTTGTCTCTTCATCACAGAGGGTATACAATGCTATCAATAACATAGTTACATAGTTACATAGTAGTTTAGGTTGAATAAAGACAATAGTCCATCCAGTTCAACCTGTGTAGGCGCGCGTGGCCAAAATCATCTCTCATTCCCCTTAATGTTCTGATCCTTGAGATGTACGTCCAAGAGTCTTTTGAAAGTAGCCATACTTCCCGCAGAAACTACCTCTTGTAGTAGAGTATTCCACAATCTTGTAGCCCTATCAGTAAAAAACCCCCTCCATTGCCTGAGGTCAAAACGCTTCTCCTCTAATCGCATTGTATGTCCTTGAGTTCTCATGCAATCCTTGCGACTGAATAGCTTTTTTTCTATGCTGAGATCACCATTGGGGTATTTATAAATTGCTATCATGTCCCCTCTCAGGCCTCTCTTCTCTAGGGAGAATAAATTAAGTGATTGCAGACACTCTTCATAATTATGGTCCCCCAATCCCCTAATTAGTTTAGTTGCCCTTCTCTGGACTCTCTCCAGCTCCAACACATCCCTCCTGAGGACTGGCGACCAGAACTGGACAGAATACTCCAGATGCGGTCGGACCAGAGTTTTATAAAGTGGTAGGATTATAGTTTTATCTCTGGAATACATCCCTTTCTTTATGCATGCTAATATTCTGCCGGCTTTGGCAGCTGCCGCTTGACATTGCATGCTATTGCTTAGTCTATCCTCTACCAAGACTCCCAAATCTTTCTCCATTCTTGACTCCCCCAAAGGTTCCCCCCCTAAAGTGTATTGTGCTTTTATGTTTTTAGTCCCCAAGTGCAAAACCTTACACTTCTCCACATTAAACCTCAACTGCCCAATTCTGTGTCATCTGCAAAAACTGATATGGAACTACTGATCCCGTCCTCAATGCTGTTTATGAATAAATTGAACAAGGTTGGTCCCAGGACTGAGCCTTGGGGGACCCCACTTACCACCCCAGACCAGTCTGAGTATGTGCTATTTATTACCACCCTTTGGACATGCCCTTTTAGCCAGTTACATATCCAAGAGCAAACAAGAGATAAGATTCTAAGTAGGCAGTGTTATTGGCTTGCTGGTATAATTTTGGGAAAAGTTACTTCATCTTCTTTCTGTGTCAAAATGCTTTTACCTGAACATACATTAAATAAACACTTGCAAATTGTGCTGAATGACAGGTAGAAGTAATCCATTGTAAATATACTTTTTTCAAAAGGGAGTGAGCAATAAAAATATCTTAGCCTGGAAATGGGCTCACTTAACTAGGACAACAGTTTAGCAAAACCTGTTCTAATTTCCTGCTCTCTCTCCATTCTTGCCAACAGCCCATTCTTTGCCTTGTTCCCAGGCTTCCTTAAGTTCTATCTGCATATATGGAGCAAATAATGTTTTCTTTATGACCTCTCCCTCCTCCCCCCGCCTATAATATCTTTTCTTAATGACTGGAGTTCACTATATCATATAACAAAGAGCACTTCGTATTTTCTCTTTTCATTTTTTCTTCCAATATTGTAGATGAGAAGAAAAAATAAATATGTGGGACCACCTACTCCAGTCTGTTATGAGAGACTTTCTGCCTAAGAAGCTGGGAATATACTGGTCAGAGAATGTGTTTTCTCTGTGCAATCTATGCCAAGAGTATCCAGTCTATACCAGATACTGCTGGTAATGTTTCTATTAGTACATTGCTAATTATAATTCTGATATTTGTTCTGAATAGGGAGCTATTGAATTCACTAAATAAAATAAATTGCCATTGACTTGGGCAGTAGCTGACATGTACTGTACTTAAAATGATTGTAAAGTCTCCTTTTTTTTTTTTTTAAATATAAAATATTTCTTACTTACCTGCTCTGTGCAGTGGTTTTGCACAGAGCAGCCCAGATCCTCCTCTTCTCGGATCCCTTGCTGGCGCTCCTGGCCCCTCCCTCCTCTCGAGTGCCCCTGCAGCAAGAAGCTTGCTGTGGGGGTACCCGAGCCGAAGCTGTGTGTCAATTCAGACACAGATCCACAGTTTGGCCCCACTCCGCCCCCTCTCTCTCCTCATTGGCTAACTGACAGCAGTGAGAGCCAATATCGTCGCTGCTGTTTCTCAGCCAATACGGAGGGAGAGTCCTGGACGGCCGAAGCACTCTTGCACATCGCTGGCACAAGATGAGGCTCCGGTAAGTATTAGGGGGGCTGATGGGGGCTGCTGTACACAGAAGGTTTTTCATCTTAATGCATAAAATGCATTAGGATAAAAACCTTCTGCCTTTACAACCACTTTAAAGTGATTGTAAACCATCACTTTGTAGAACAACTCATTCAGTTTAAAATAGAAATGAAAGGCAAAACATGTTTGCATAGATATTAATAACTCTATAAATACCTCCCCCCCCCCTTTTTTTTAATGAGTGATAACCATCCCTCTGTTCTCATTTGCTAAGAGCTAGGGGGAGGAGAAGCAGCAGAGCACTGAGCTTCCCAGCGAATGACTGTGCAGCGGGGGGCATGTCAGGACAAATCTGATCATTGGAGGAGAGTCTTTTGAGTTCCCAGTACAACTAGAGATCTGACCACTGTGTGCTCTCCTGCTTAGTGTGGTCAGTTTTAACAGAAAATCAGAGGGACTGGCAGAAACACCAGAGATTTCACATAAAGGAAGCAATACAAAGAGAGCAGGATACTTTCCGATACGAGTACATGGTACAGCAGACATATATCAGGAATATGAAGTGTTGGAGTAACAAACACTTTAGGTGTCTGACACCCTGAAAAATGCTGTGTCAATTTCCACCCTACTACATAATGCAGACTGACTAAGGCTTGCATAAAGCAGAATAGGGGGAACTACTACTGCTTAACCGCTTGCCGACCGCCGCAAGAACATATACTGCGGCGGTTAGCCCCTCACAGGCAGAGTGACGTATCGGTACGTCACTAGCCTGGGAGGGTCTGGGGAGCGAGCGCGCGCCGCTGGCGGCGCGCTCCCGCTCCCGCGCGGTCACGCACCCCCCCGTGTGTGTGACCGGCGGACCCGATGTCCGCCGGTCCCTCTGCGATCGGCGGGGGAGAGGGAGAAAGGCAGGCAGCTTGTGTAAACAAGCTGCCTGTCAGTTCTCCCTGTGTAGAGACACTGATCATACGGTTCTACTATGTAGAACCGTTGATCAGTGTAACTACACCTCAAGCCACAGCCAATCACAGTTAGAATCACGCCCCTAGGGACACACACAGCCCCTCCCTCTCAAATAAAGTTAACCCCTTCACTGCCAGTGTATTTTTACAGTAACAGTGCATATATATAGCATAGAAATGTCACTGATAACCCCAAAAGTGTCAAAAATGTCAGTCAAGGGTCCGATCTGTCCACCGCAATGTCGCAGTACCGCAAAAAAATCGCAGATCGCCGCCATTACGCGTTAAAAAAAAACAACAAAAATGACAAAAATCTTTCCCTTTGTTAGTAAACACGATAACTTTTGCGCAAACCAATAAAAATACGCTTTTTGCGATTTTTTTTACCAAACATATGTAGCATAAAACAAATTGGCTGAAAATGTTAAAAAATTTTGATTTTTACTTTTTTTTTTTGGGGAATTTCATCTAACAAAATGTGAAAAATATTGTTATTTTTGCAAAATTGACGCTCTTTTTTTGTTTATAGCGCGTGATCAAAAAATCGCACAGGTGATCAAATACCACCAAAAGAAAGCTCTGTTTGTGGGAAAAAAAGGACGTCAAATTCGTTTAGGTACAGCGTCGCACGACCGCGCAATTGTCCGTTAAAGTCACGCAGTGCCGAATCGCAAAATACCCCCTGGTCTTTTAGCAGCCAAATCCTCCGGGGCTTAAGTGGTTAAAGAACTTCACTCCCTGCCTCCATTCCTCAGGTTTTGTTCCCCCACTCATCTTTCTGGTGTGTTATCCACAAAAAAAACCATGCTCACATGCCTAACATATACAGGGATGTTCTGTAGTTGTCCACTCTTCCACTACTGCACAGCTTGTCCTGCACCCCATCTTCTTATCTGATGTCATCAGGAACTGACTGCAAAAACCAGAAAGAGACAGCCACCCTCCTTGTGATGCACTGTGGCCCATACACTGTGGGATACCCCAAGACCTACTGGCATGCAGTGCCAGGACAAGGTCATCCAGTGCATAGGGCAAGGATGCCAAACTGCACCCCTCTTTCCCTTAGGGTTAGGGTCAAGGCGCCCCCCCCCCATCCCTGCAATAAACCATTGCGCCCAGGGCAACTGTCCCTCCTGCCCACCCCTTGTCCCGGCTCTGCTGGCATGCAAAACACAAGTATCTCAGATTCAGTGTGTATCTGGAATATGCCATTCTCACATAGGCAATAATCCAGGAAGCATTACCCAAAAAAAGGTGATAAAAAATTAGATTGTGAGAGAGGGTAGCAGTGGAATGAAGGCAAATGTATTATTTCCTAATATGTGAGAACCTTGGAAGCATGGTGACTATGAAAGGGGTACATTCATTTCACATACATGGGTGGTTCATTATTCTAGAATTGGGCTTTGATATTTTTTAAAGCTTTTATATTTAACATATAGGAAAAACTCAGAGATTATCAGACACCCAAATCTATTATAAGCAAGCCAACAGTAAAGATAAACAGATTTACCATTAGTCATAGTAGAACTGAGCTTATAAGTGATAGAGACAAGGGTGAAATTTCCATGTCACATATGTGATTCCCATCATCAGAAGAAATAGAATCATTTCTTATGGACTTCCTATTTACACAATTGGCACAATATTCTAAACCTGTTTAAGACCAATAAAACAAGAAAATGATCTGGGTAACAGAGGTGATCCTAGCAGCGCAGTGTTGATTTGGATGTTAAAGAGCTCTACGAATGGCAGTTAAAGCTCAGCTCCACCCAAAAAGGGAAGCTCTGTTTGTTCGCACCCTCCCCCCCTCCACTGTCATTTGTCACTTTTTTGGGGGGGGAGCGGGTACCTGGTTCTCCCACTTCCTGGTAGGATCCCTGCACAGCGATCTACCAGTCCCTCCTCCTTCCCCCCACTGCCTTCAGGGACCTGTTTGTCCCAGAAGATGACAGGACCATTTAGAAAATGCAGCACGACTCACGCATACACAGCAGGAAACCGGCCTCAAGGCTTCACTGCTGGTCAGGCCCGGACTGGGACAAAAAATAGGCCCGGGCATTTTGGACTGAGCAGCCCAGGAGGGGGGGGGGGGGGAGGGGCGTGACTGGGGCGTGGCGTTCGTCAGGATGGTTGATGACAGAATTTAATGTTCCAGGATGTGTGGATTCGATTACGGTACCTTTTTTTAGATTATTCTGATAGATTGGGTCCAATTTAGATCAGAGCTGCCATATGATGCTGTTTTTTTTGTTTTTGTCTTACTTTAAATCCTGTTTTGATGGTTGAGTCCTAAAAATATTATGAAGCAGCACAAGATGAGGGTTACTCTAATCAAGGGGTAGACAACCTTTTTGGGCACAGTGTGCCGAAAAATGTTTTCAAAGAAATTGGGAGCACCAGATACATAAAAAACAACTGTCAGCTTCATATAAAGTAACTGCTGTAAACCGCTTGAATAATAGTAAGAAGTCAAGTGAGCTTTGCACCTTCACAAATCAGATCACCCCAATTCCTGCACTATCACACCTCAGATCACCCCAATTCCTGCACTATCACACCTCAGATCACCCCAATTCCTGCACTATCACACCTCAGATCACCCCAATTCCTGCACCTTCACACCTCAGATCACCCCAATTCCTGCACCTTCACAAATCAGATCAGTCCCAATTCCTGCACCTTCACACCTCAGATCACCCCAATTCCTGCACTATCACACCTCAGATCACCCCAATTCCTGCACTATCACACCTCAGATCACCCCAATTCCTGCACCTTCACACCTCAGATCACCCCAATTCCTGCACCTTCACATCTCAGATCAGCCCCAATTCCTGCACCTTCACACCTCAGATCACCCCAATTCCTGCACCTTCACATCTCAGATCACCCCAATTCCTGCACCTTCACATCTCAGATCAGCCCCAATTCCTGCACCTTCACATCTCAGATCTCCCCAATTCCTGCACCTTCACACCTCAGATTACCCCAATTCCTGCACCTTCACACCTCAGATCAGTCCCAATATCTGCACCTTCACACATCAGAGCTCCCCAATTCCTGCACCTTCACATCTCAGATCTCCCCAATTCCTGCACCTTCACACCTCAGATCTCCCCAATTCCTGCACCTTCACACATCAGATCACCCCAATTCCTGCACCATCACACCTCAGATCAGTCCCAATTCCTGCACCTTCACACCTCAGATCAGTCCCAATTCCTGCACCTTCACACATCAGAGCTCCCCAATTCCTGCACCTTCACATCTCAGATCTCCCCAATTCCTGCACCTTCACACCTCAGATCTCCCCAATTCCTGCACCTTCACACATCAGATCACCCCAATTCCTGCACTATCACACATCAGATCACCCCAATTCCTGCACTATCACACCTCAGATCACCCCAATTCCTGCACTATCACACCTCAGATCACCCCAATTCCTGCACTATCACACCTCAGATCAGCCCAATTCCTGCACTATCACACCTCAGATCACCCCAATTCCTGCACCTTCACACCTCAGATTACCCCAATTCCTGCACCTTCACACCTCAGATCAGTCCCAATTCCTGCACCTTCACACATCAGATCTCACCAATTCCTGCACCATCACACCTCAGATCAGTCCCAATTCCTGCACCTTCACACCTCAGATCAGTCCCAATTCCTGCACCTTCACACATCAGAGCTCCCCAATTCCTGCACCTTCACATCTCAGATCTCCCCAATTCCTGCACCTTCACACCTCAGATCTCCCCAATTCCTGCACTATCACACATCAGATCACCCCAATTCCTGCACTATCACACCTCAGATCACCCCACCTGCACTATCACACCTCAGATCACCCCAATTCCTGCACTATCACACCTCAGATCAGCCCAATTCCTGCACCTTCACACCTCAGATTACCCCAATTCCTGCACCTTCACACCTCAGATCAGTCCCAATTCCTGCACCTTCACACATCAGAGCTCCCCAATTCCTGCACCTTCACATCTCAGATCTCCCCAATTCCTGCACCTTCACACCTCAGATCTCCCCAATCCCTGCACCTTCACACATCAGATCACCCCAATTCCTGCACTATCACACATCAGATCACCCCAATTCCTGCACTATCACACCTCAGATCACCCCAATTCCTGCACTATCACACCTCAGATCACCCCAATTCCTGCACTATCACACCTCAGATCAGCCCAATTCCTGCACTATCACACCTCAGATCACCCCAATTCCTGCACCTTCACACCTCAGATTACCCCAATTCCTGCACCTTCACACCTCAGATCAGTCCCAATTCCTGCACCTTCACACATCAGAGCTCCCCAATTCCTGCACCTTCACACCTCAGATCTCCCCAATTCCTGCACCTTCACACCTCAGATCTCCCCAATTCCTGCACCTTCACACATCAGATCACCCCAATTCCTGCACCTTCACACCTCAGATCTCCCCAATTCCTGCACCTTCACACATCAGATCACCCCAATTCCTGCACCTTCACACATCAGAGCTCCCCAATTCCTGCACCTTCACACCTCAGATCTCCCCAATTCCTGCACCTTCACACCTCAGATCTCCCCAATTCCTGCACCTTCACACATCAGAGCTCCCCAATTCCTGCACCTTCACACCTCAGATCTCCCCAATTCCTGCACCTTCACATCTCAGATCTCCCCAATTCCTGCACCTTCACACCTCAGATCTCCCCAATTCCTGCACTATCACACCTCAGATCACCCCAATTCCTGCACTATCACACCTCAGATCACCCCAATTCCTGCACTATCACACCTCAGATCAGCCCAATTCCTGCACTATCACACCTCAGATCACCCCAATTCCTGCACCTTCACACCTCAGATTACCCCAATTCCTGCACCTTCACACCTCAGATCAGTCCCAATTCCTGCACCTTCACACATCAGATCTCCCCAATTCCTGCACCATCACACCTCAGATCAGTCCCAATTCCTGCACCTTCACACCTCAGATCAGTCCCAATTCCTGCACCTTCACACATCAGAGCTCCCCAATTCCTGCACCTTCACATCTCAGATCTCTCCAATTCCTGCACCTTCACACCTCAGATCTCCCCAATTCCTGCACTATCACACATCAGATCACCCCAATTCCTGCACTATCACACCTCAGATCACCCCAATTCCTGCACTATCACACCTCAGATCAGCCCAATTCCTGCACTATCACACATCAGATCACCCCAATTCCTGCACTATCACACCTCAGATCAGCCCAATTCCTGCACCTTCACACATCAGATCTCCCCAATTCCTGCACCTTCACACCTCAGTTCCCCCCCGAATTCCTGCACTATCACACCACAGATCTCCCCAATTCCTGCACCTTCACACATCAGATCTCCCCAATTCCTGCACTATCACACCTCAGATCAGCCCCAATTCCTGCACCTTCACACCTCAGATCACCCCAATTCCTGCACCTTCACACCTAAGATCACCCCAATTCCTGCACCTTCACACCTCAGATCAGCCCCAATTCCTGCACCTTCACACTTCAGATCACCCCAATTCCTGCACTATCACACCTCAGATCAGCCCCAATTCCTGCACTATCACACCTCAGATCTCCCCAATTCCTGCACCTTCACACCTCAGATCACCCCAATTCCTGCACATTCACACCTCAGATCACCCCAATTCCTGCACCTTCACACCTCAGATCACCCCAATTCCTGCACCTTCACACCTCAGATCACCCCAATTCCTGCACCTTCACACCTAAGATCACCCCAATTCCTGCACCTTCACACATCAGATCAGCCCCAATTCCTGCACCTTCACACTTCAGATCACCCCAATTCCTGCACTATCACACCTCAGATCACCCCAATTCCTGCACCTTCACACCTCAGACCAGTCCCAATTCCTGCACTATCACACCTCAGATCAGTCCCAATTCCTGCACCTTCACACCTCAGATCTCCCCAATTCCTACACTATCACACCTCAGATCTCCCCAATTCCTGCACTATCACACCTCAGATCTCCCCAATTCCTGCACTATCACACCTCAGATCTCCCCAATTCCTGCACTATCCCACCTCAGATCTCCCCAATTCCTGCACTATCACACCTCAGATCTCCCCAATTCCTGCACCTTCACACCTCAGATCTCCCCAATTCCTGCACTATCACACCTCAGATCTCCCCAATTCCTGCACTATCACACCTCAGATCAGTCCCAATTCCTGCACCTTCACACCTTAGATCTCCCCAATTCCTGCACTATCACACCTCAGATCAGTCCCAATTCCTGCACCTTCACACCTTAGATCTCCCCAATTCCTGCACTATCACACCTCAGATCTCCCCAATTCCTGCACTATCACACCTCAGATCTCCCCAATTCCTGCACCTTCACACCTTAGATCTCCCCAATTCCTGCACTATCACACCTCAGATCAGTCCCAATTCCTGCACTATCACACCTCAGATCAGCCCCAATTCCTGCACATTCACACCTCAGCTCACCCCAATTCCTGCACCTTCACACCTCAGATCACCCCAATTCTTGCACTATCACACCTCAGATCACCCCAATTCCTGCACTATCACACCTCAGATCACCCCAATTCCTGCACTATCACACCTCAGATCACCCCAATTCCTGCACCTTCACACCTCAGATCACCCCAATTCCTGCACCTTCACACCTCAGATCACCCCCAATTCCTGCACCTTCACACCTCAGATCACCCCAATTCCTGCACTATCACACCTCAGATCACCCCAATTCCTGCACTATCACACCTCAGATCACCCCAATTCCTGCACCTTCACACCTCAGATCACCCCAATTCCTGCACTATCACACCTCAGATCACCTCAATTCCTGCACCTTCACACCTCAGATCACCCCAATTCCTGCACTATCACACCTCAGATCACCCCAATTTCTGCACCTTCACACCTCAGATCAGCCCCAATTCCTGCACCTTCACACCTCAGATCACCCCAATTCCTGCACCTTCACACCTCAGATCACCCCAATTCCTGCACCTTCACACATCAGATCACCCCAATTCCTGCACTATCACACCTCAGATCACCCCAATTCCTGCCCCTTCACACCTCAGATCACCCCAATTCCTGCACTATCACACCTCAGATCACCCCAATTTCTGCACCTTCACACCTCAGATCAGCCCCAATTCCTGCACCTTCACACCTCAGATCACCCCAATTCCTGCACCTTCACACCTCAGATCACCCCAATTCCTGCACCTTCACACATCAGATCACCCCAATTCCTGCACTATCACACCTCAGATCACCCCAATTCCTGCACCTTCACACCTCAGATCACCCCAATTCCTGCACCATCACACCTCAGATTACCCCAATTCCTGCACCTTCACACCTCAGATCACCCCAATTCCTGCACCTTCACACCTCAGATCAGCCCCAATTCCTGCACCTTCACACCTCAGATCACCCCAATTCCTGCACCTTCACACCTCAGATCAGCCCCAATTCCTGCCCCTTCACACCTCAGATCAGCCCCATAATACAAATACCACTGGTAATTAACCTCGCCACCCCCCCCCCCCACACAAAGAGTTAATGATGGCAATCTGCTTACTTGTGGGACAACCTTTTGTTATGTATATAATTGATGGGTAGTGTCAAGGCATGCTGGGATGTGTAGTTCTTGCGCAGCTAGAGGAGCAGCAGCTTATCCCCCATCATGCTGGTAGTAGACTGAATGAGATGGCTTTTACCTATAGGAACTTATGCTCTGCTATCTGTATAATAACTTTGGAGTAGTGACGGGACCTGCTGGTACTTGTAGTTCTTCTGGAGCAGCCCTATGTACTTCCTTATTAGAGGATGCAGGTTGTAGACTAGAGAGAGAGAGAGATGCTTTTGACTTGGATCTACAAGCAGGTTGTGCTGCTGCAATTAAAAGGGGGTGAGCTCCAATGCCAAGCTGCACTGGCTGTGATTGGAAATTTAATCTTTTTTTTTTGAAGGAAAAAAAAAAAAGGGGACAAAGTTTTTTATTTTTTTTTATTTATTCATACTGGGGATAGGGGTGCTTTATTTATTGCAGCCTTTACATTTAATACCAGTGCTTCTCTGTTATTTGTAGCCTTTGAGGGTTAACCCTTGCTGCCTCCTATACACCTGTAGGCTGCACTGCACAAGTACATGTATGGCAGAGAGAGAGAGAAGAAAAACAACACAGCAGACAGCCACATGCCACATTATTTTCCTCCGCAGCGTACAGCACATGAAGGAAGGAGGTGGGTGGAGCGATTCAGTAAAAGGCACAGAGTACGAGATCCTCCTCTGCTGTGCATGCTGGGTCTTCTCTCTGGGATGTCACTGGTTGCTAGATGCCATTCGGCCGGCCATCCTAGCAACCAGTGTAGCTCACAATGAAGCGCCCAGCGCCGGCAGAGGATCAGATCGGAGCGGTCAGCAAAGATACCCGGAGATGACAGGGAAGTGAAGGGCTCAGTTTTTACACACAGTAGCGGCCATACATTTTCGGCATCTTTAACTTCTTATCGGCCGAAATGGGATAGGCTCATTTTCGGCCGAAAATATCGGTTGCCAAAATTTCTGTGCATCTCTACTTACATGGCACATGTTCTAGCAGTGACAGTGTGTAGCTGTTTTGAAAACAGCTACACACACACTGTCACTGGCTGCTGCTAGAAAACATGTGCCATGCGGCATGCCAGTTTGCTTGTTACATGTGATGTGACAGCCAGGTGCACATTTTCAAGTTGAAAATGTGCACCTGGCTGTCACATCACATGTAACAAGCAAACTGGCATGCCGCATGGCACATGTTTTCTAGCAGCAGCCAGTGACAGTGTGTGTAGCGGTTTTCAAAACCGCTACACACGGTCACTGCTAGAACATGTGCCATGTAAGGAAAGGGCACAAAAACAAACACAACACCGCTGGGATTTGTGGTTCTGGCCTCCGGCAGAGCATGGTTCACTTCTGGCTTAGCAGCAGGCAGGCCGCAAGTGTAAAAAACAGATAACAGTCAGCTACAACACTGTCACTGCTAGAAAACATGTGCCATGCCAGTTTGCTTGTTACATGTGATGTGACAGCCAGGTGCACATTTTCAACTCGAAAATGTGCACCTGGCTGTCACATCACATGTAACAAGCAAACTGGCATGGCACATGTTTTCTAGCAGTGCTGTGACAGTGTGTAGCTGTTATCTGTTTTTTACACCTGTGGCCTGCCTGCTGCTAAGCCAGAAGTTCCAGACCAGAACACTGCTCTGCCGGAGGCCACCCAGAACCACAAATCCCAGCGGTGACGGTCGGTGGTGTGTGGTCTGTGGTGTTGTGCTTGTAAATTGTGCTGCTGCCCTTCGTTCCTTACCTGTTGTTGCTGCTGTTGAGGCCTTGGCTCCTGTCCTGGTCGTGGGTGGTGGTCGTTAATGCAGGCTGCAGCTCCAGGGCAGGCACTAACTTGACTTGACACTCTGACCTGACGACTCCTCCACACTCTGACTCAACTTCAGACAGACTCAGACACACTGTCAGTGTCTGTCTGCGGTGTGCGGCGCCGGCGACTGCTCACTTCCCGCTTCTTCCTGTGAAACAAGGCAGCATGGGGTCCCCGCCAGCCTCTAGCTCCACCCCCGGCCTTAGTCACATGATGGTTCACTTCACAGTCACACGGACGGTCCACCCACCGACTCCACCCCCTCCTGAGCTACGCTGGAGCTTGGATGCCGCTGCGGAGCCAAAGTTAGCAAGGAGTGGGGAGTCGGGGATAGCGGCGAGCGGCCAGATTGCCGTAATGCGGGGCCCGGGCAGTCGGGGTCAGTGGCGGGGCGGGCGGCCAGATTGCGGTAATGCGGCGGCCCTCAGACTCCGCGGAATCGGCCGCGGAGAGGCAAGCAGCGCCGCGGCAACGGCCAGACACTGTCTGTCTTCCATTATGCGCCCGGACTCGGAGCGGAGGCCTCGGCGGCTCACCGGGCATATGCCCACTGTGCCCAATGGTCAGTCCGGCCCTGCTGCTGGTTACCTTACTTGAGTTGCCGGCACCTGCACCCGAAGCCGGTGGCCAACATACAGACTCTACCTTTAAATACTACAGACTTTAAAGACTACAGAACTCCCCTTTAAATCACTTGGAATTTGAACTCCTGACTATTTAAACAGATCTCAAAAATAAAATAAAAATAGGTCACATGGTATTTAAAAACACACAGTTTTTCTGTTTTAACTACCAATAAAAATATTCTTAAAGTGGAAATTTAGTCAGAAAATTAAGTCTTGCTAGATGACTTCAGGCTGGCCCCTTTTGCAGGTATAGCTATGTAAAAGATTAAAAATAAGTGCCTATAATGTTTAAAATCCAGTAATGCACTGTCTCACCCTGCTCTGCACGTGCTCAGTTGCTCTCCCATTTTAGGCATTTTTAGGCACTGCTGAGTTTGTAGAGGCCGATCTGCTGACAGACTTAAACTTGAATTAAACTCTCCTATTATTTACAGCCAAGGAACCTGCTTCTGTTTGATCTGCAACTGACATGGTGCTGCACATGTGATCAGTTATGACACCAGCCATTTGATGGTTTGACAGTTTGGTTGAGAACACAAGCAAATGTGACAGTTAGCAATCCCGGCATTCCAGGTTTCATATAGCACTTGTTATATATGTTATACACTCAGTAGAATTTAGGAATTTGGGAGGTGACATTATCTGCCCTAAATGATTAATTTTTTATTGTTTGCAGAATTGAATCTGTATATAAATAATTTGTGTCATGCAGCTTTGTTAGCAGTGCAGCACTATTTTAGACTGAAACTTGCACAACACTTTTGAATGAGATGGTGATTGGTGCCTACAGCTCTTGATTGGTAAAGCTTTTCTTGGCTTGCAGGATCCTCTGTTGTTTATACTGTGTCCTTTTCCTTTGTATTATTTTGCTCATTGTTTGTGTATTTTATTTGAGTTTTTTTGTTACACAATAGAAAAAAAGGTGCCAAAATGTTAACATGGAAAATTTAAGGAGGCAGTAAACAAAATCTTCTGGTGTTTCCTTTTCCCATTTTATGTGTACATTTTACATGTACAGTATTTTATCGTTCTTTAATGTTTATCACATATAACGATAGAATAAAATACATTTTGTAAAAATTCACTAACACATATCTTGCATACTGTCTCTCATATACATTGGGATGTTGAAGTCGATTGTGATATGGCCCTATAATACCTATAAGGGTTTGGTCGGCAAGCGTAGTTAGCACTGAAAAGGATTCCTGCCGTAGGTGGAGTAAATTTTGTAAAGGATGCTTTTTCATGAGTAAGTATACTTGAGGTCATTGTAGCCGTATTAGTGCACTTGCGACAGAGACAATTGAGTACTGTCCATGATACTTTTTTTATTTGCACTAACATACAATTTTTCAGGACAAGCTTTCGGTGTATGTCCCCTTCTTCAAGATCCAAGCAGTACTGATTCACAAAATGTTTAGCAGAATGGTAAAAAAACACAAAATCTCTAAGCCAAAGGAAAAAAAAAGGGAAAACCAAACAAACATAAACAAATTTAACTGGCAATGGTAAAAAAATAGCATAGTTAGTGAGATAAGACAGAGGGAGAGATGAAGACAGGGGGGAAGGATGTGGGGGGGGGGGGGGGGGATAGTCACAGAGGGGGTCGTAAAACTGTGGGATAATGAGTAAGGAAACCCATATCTAAATTTAAGCCGTAAGTAAGAAGCTGGGGTGGTGGTGTTGATGCAGGTTAGTTCAGGTGCGGTGTGGTTTAGAGGACTTGATTAGAGGTGCATTTGGTTAGGGCAGCCCATTCATTTGAATAGAGGCCTGTGCACCACAAAGGACCAGTAAAAGCACCTGCACAAATTTTCTGAATGCAGCCCTTTGTTACCAAACTTTGTTGAGTGCTGCAATGCAGGCATATTGCAAGCACGTTTCTTTAATGCACGGGGGGAACATTCAAAATAAATGGAACCACAATGCACTAATGCAAGCATGGCGTGTTACTGTGCGTTGCTATATATCTCTTAGATTTTGCTCCAACTTTGCCAATTTAGTTTGAATGACAATTGTGTATACCTATTTGGCCTGCTGAATATAATCGCCGAATCGATGCATCGCGATGCAACCCTTCGCGATTCTGCATCCATTTGGGGTGATTGAAAAATCGATTACCTAATGACGTCAGTTCCGGGGGCAGGGACAGAAGTGACATGGCGGCGCTGGCGCTTAACCGGTTGCCGACCGCCGCATAAACTGCGGCAGTCAGCCCCGGCCAGGCAGAGTGACGTATCAATACGTCACTCGCCTGTCACTGACTTGCGAGCCTATTGCGGGCGGGCGCGTGCCCGCCGAGGCGCGCGCCCGCCGCGGCTCGTTCACAGACAAGTCAGTGCGTGTGTCCGGCGGACTCGATGTCCGCCGGTCACACTACGATCGCTCCTGTGAAGGGAGAAAGGCGGAGCGGCTTATGTAAACAAGCCGCCCGTCATTCTCCCTGGTGTAAAAATGAAGATCTGACAGTTCTACTATGTAGAACCGTTGATCTTTGCTTTTACACCAATAGCCATGTCCCTGCACAGTTAGAAACACGCCCCTAGGACACACTTAACCCCTCCCTGTCCAATAAAGTTAACCCCTTCCCTGCCAGTGTCATTTTTGCAGTAACAGTGCATATATATAGCACTGATTACTGCAGTAATGTCACTGGTACCCCCAAAAGTGTCAAAAATGTCAGTCAAGGGTCCGATCTGTCCGCCGCAATGTCGCAGTACCGCAAAAAAAATCGCAGATCGCCGCCATTACTCGTTAAAAAAAAAAACACCAAAAATGACAAAAATCTTTCCCTTTGTTAGTAAACGCGATAACTTTTGCGCAAACCAATCAAAATACGCTTTTTGCGATTTTTTTTACCAAACATATGTAGCGTAAAACAATTTGGCCGAAAATGTTAAAAAATTTTGATTTTTACATTTTTTTGGGGGGGAATTTCATATAAAAAAAAGTGAAAAATATTGTTATTTTTGCAAAAATTACGCTCTTTTTTTGTTTATAGTGCATGATCAAAAAATCGCACAGGTGATCAAATACCACCAAAAGAAAGCTCTGTTTGTGGGAAAAAAAGGACGTGAAATTCGTTTAGGTACAGCGTCACACGACCGCGCAATTGTCCGTCAAAGTCACGCAGTAAAAAATCGCAAAAACCCTGGTCTTTTTGCAGCCAAATCCTCCGGGGCTTAAGTGGTTAATGAGTTGTTGGCGGCGGCTGGGCTTGTGGAACACGGAGCTCCTCCTCGCGGCGCGGGAGAGGAGAGGAGGAGAGCGGAGCTGTCAGTGCTCTATCTGGCCCCGGGATACACACGCCCACTTAACACGCTGCTGCCCGACTGCCCAATCTAACAGCCTGGCCACCCGAGGACACGGCCTTCCCAGCCGGAGAGCCCAAAAGAGTTGATGGCAACGCGCGCCGCTCGGTACACTTCTGGTAGCGGTGCGGTTCTCGCTAGACAGCCTGAGTTGACTGCAGGGGAGCGAGGAGGCCCTGCTTTCCGCCTGTACCGTGCACTGCACGAGTCCGAGCTCCAAATTCCCGACATGAGGCTCATCAGCCGGGGCCTGTCCGAGCCCTATTCCATACACCTACCGCTCATTCTTCCACAACTGGCTGCAGCTCTGCTTCCTGGTAAGTCGGGGCACTACAGGGCCCAGCATTACTCCTTACCAGGGCCTGCTATAATACAACTAGGGGCACTACAGAGCCCAGCATTCCTCCTTACCAGGGCCTTTTATACTACAACTAGGGGGACTACTACAGACTCTGTAGTCCCCCTAGTTGTAGTATAACAGGCCCTGGTAAGGAGGAATGCTGGGCTCTGTAGTCCCCCTAGTTGTAGT
The DNA here is from genome assembly GCF_965119305.1 of Pelophylax lessonae. Taxonomy (NCBI): domain Eukaryota; kingdom Metazoa; phylum Chordata; class Amphibia; order Anura; family Ranidae; genus Pelophylax; species Pelophylax lessonae. The sequence continues at coordinate 146,652,418 of NC_138768.1, forward strand.
ACAGTAGACCCTGGTAAGGAGGAATGCTGGGCTCTGTAGTCCCCCTAGTTGTAGTACAGTACTTCCTGGTAAGGAGGAATGCTGGGCTCTGTAGTCCCCCTAGTTGTAGTACAGTAGGCCCTGGTAAGGAGGAATGCTGGGCTCTGTAGTCCCCCTAGTTGTAGTACAGTAGGCCCTGGTAAGGAGGAATGCTGGGCTCTGTAGCTCTGTACAGAGCCCAGCATTCCTCCTTACCAGAGCCTGTTATACTACAACTAGGGGGACTACAGAGCCCAGCATTTCTCCTTACCAGAGCTTGCTATACTACAACTAGGGGGACTACAGAGCCCAGCATTCCTCCTTACCAGGGCCTACAGTACTACAACTAGCATCAGGTAACACTTCTAACCTGATGTGGCCTGCTCTAAAGGGGGATCTATGAGGGGACCGGCTCTACTAAAGGGGGATCTATGGGTGACCTGCTCTACTAAAGGGGATCTATGGGGGGACCTGCTCTACTAAAGAAGGATCTCTGGGGATGCTGGCCTGCTCTAAAGGGGTATCTATGGCGACCCTGCACTAAAAGGGATCTATTCCATAGATCCCCCTTTAGAGCAGGGTCCCCAAAGATCCCCCTTTAGAGCTCAGTTCCCCTGGATCCCCTTTAGGGCAGGCCCAGGCTCCCCATAGATCTCCTTTAGAGCAGGGTCCCCATAGATCGCCCTTTAGAGAAGGGTCCCCATAGACCCCTCTTTAGAGCAGGGTCCCCATAGATCCCCCTTTAGAAAAGGGTCCCCATAGTAATCGTGATGCATCGTGATGCATCGCGGATTCGAATCGTATCGAATCGCGACCCTAATAATTGTAATTGCATCAAATCGTGAGGTAAGTGAAGATGCGCAGCCCTAATACCTATGATACTATACAGATGCCCAGTAACTATATAATACGCAACTAAACAAGAATGTAAGCAGTATGGAGATGATTCATGAAAGCAGGAGCTGTTGTTGCTAAAAACATTTTAATTCTATTTATTGAGCAGTTAGACCAATGTGTACATTTATATTTTTCTGGACACTTGCTAATATAGCCCTAGTTACCATCATCTCCTTTTTAAAGTCAGACTAGTCATGGATTCATTTATTCACATGGTCACGGCCAGCTGCTCATTGTGCAATGGGTTGCCCTCAAGTTTTATGAAGTTTGACTGCATATTTCAGCCATTCCAGAACCCCACCTATAGCAGACGAAGGCATACAAAGTGATGCTTGGCAGGAAAGCTTCCTTTAATGAACTGGGCAAGGAATAATAGCAATGAGTAAGCTGTTGAAATTGTCTGGATTTAGTTATGTCTGAGGCCAACCTTTATTTTCACTTTTTGTACTAGTCATTTTCTCTATCACACCCTTATGATCTCAAACTACAAGCACTAAGAAACCATATTAGTGAATGAAATGTTCAATGATGGGAGAAACTATTCATTAACATAATTGATGACAACAGCCTTGTACTACAATAATCAAAATGACATTGTATGAAAGTACCTTATAAATACTTCTTCCTAAAGCAGAACTTTACTCAAATGGGGAAGTTCCACTCTTGTTCCTTCCCCCCTATCCTCGGCCATATTTGTAAAAAATGTTGTTTTGGGGGGGCTGGGAGCAATTAGCTGGTTTGACAGGTCACTGTGGCAGATCCACTGGAAGCTCTCTTACCCCCCTTCCTGACTCCACCTTCTTGGACACGTCACAAGTCCCAGAAGGCTAAGGGACCATTCACAAAGCGCAGCCTGGCTCGCCCATGTGCAGTTGGAAGCCAGCTGTGAAGCCACAAAGAGACACACCTGGCTGCCCACAGTTAACATGCATGTCCCGGGACTGAAGATGGGCGAATAACCGGCCCTGGTGAGGACAGCACTGGATCCTTGGACAGGTGAGTGTCTATTTATTAGAAATCAGCAGTTACAGTTTTTTAGCCGCTGACTTTTAATTTATTTCAAGACTGACTAAAGCTCCTCTTTACCTAAAGTCAGCAAAAATAATATATAAATGTGGACTTAAAGTGTAATTCTAGCCAAAAATAGCAGTATTCAGTTTCAGTCCAGGGATTTCCCTTGTGGTATACAGTATACTTCTGTTATTAGATGTCCTCAGTCTGATGACCAGCATTATTTATCCCACCTCTTCTGAGCTCAGGTGGGTACAAGCAACAGTGATGAACTCGTCTCTCTGTCAATCTGACTTCTGCTACTATCAGCATGCTTATTGTCAGCACATGAACTTGCTCCTCATACTGCTTCTTCCTCTCACACTCCAACCCTTCTATATAAAGACTACAAGAGGCTGATGCCAGGACATATTCAGGTACTTACACTGCTAACAATTAAAGTGGTTGTAAAGGCAGAAGGTTTTTTTTATCTTAATGCATTCTATGCATTAGGATAAAACGCCTTCTGTGTGCAGCAGCCCCCCTCAGCCCCCTAATACTTACCTAACCCCCCTCTCGATCCAGCCATGTCCACAAATTCCTCAGCCATCCGGGAACTCTTCCTCATCATTTGCTGAGACACAGCAGCGGCGCCATTGGCTCCTGCTGCTGTCAATAAACTCAGTTAGCCACTGAGGAGAGAGAGATAGGGGCCAAAACACCGCTCCATGTCAGAATGGATACACTGAGCTGCAGCTTGGCTGGGGTGCCCCAATAGCAAGCTGCTTGCTATAGGGGCACTTAGCAGGAGGGAGGGGCCAGGAGCTCCAGCCAGGGACTGGACTGCCCTGTGCAAATCCACTGCACAGAGCAGGTAAGTATAATATGTTTGTTATTTTACTAGAAAAAAAAGAACGAGACTTTAAAAATCACTTTAACCACTTCCCGTCCGCCCTATTACAGATTGACAGCGGGAATGTGGTGAAGTTATCCTGACCCAACGTCATATGACGGCCGGCAGGAAAAGCAGCTGGCGCGCAATGCCGCGATCGGGAATGTAGCGTGTCCCTCGGACACAGCACATACCCGATCAGGGTAAACAGCCAATAAAATTGGCTGTTTACCACATGATCGGCTGTGTCCAATCACAGACGGTCACAATCAAAACACAGGGAAGCCATTACTACTGATCTAAGCTCTTCTCCTCACACAGCGATCGTGTGAGGAGAAGAGCATTGATCAGTGAGTGACATTTTCTGTATTTTCACAGTACACAGTGCACTACACAGCCCCCCCCCCCCCCCAATAAAAAGAACCTGTCACCTAGTGTCTCAGCCCATCTCTGTCACATCTGGATCTGTCAGCACATCTGGATCTGTCACACAGGCCTGCCATCAGTGAACACATTTGGATCTGTCACACAGGCCGCCATCAGTGACCTGTCACATAGTACTGCCAACAGTGACCTGTCACACAGTACCGCCGTGACCTGTCACACAAACCTGCCACCTATCCAACAGCCCACCAGTACCCATCAGTAACGCCAGTACCCATCAGTACCATCAGTACCGCCAGTACCCATCAGTACCGCCAGTACCCATCAGTACCATCAGTATCGCCAGTACCCATCAGTACCGCAAGTACCCATCAATACCGCCAGTATGTCTAAAAGGCTTTTTACAGCAGAGGAGGCATATGAAATGCTTACCATGTCGGATGATGAGAGCAGCGGGGAGCTCGCATCATCTGATACTGGTTCGGAATACAAGCCAGTAGAGGATAGCGGATCGGACCTTGAATTCGAGGAGGAAACAGTCCCTCCTAAAAGGATAAGGAGAATATGCCTAGGAGACCTTCCTACAACCAGCAGCACCATACACCCCAATGGCACCAACACCGCCGCAGCTAGACCCCAGGAACAGGAGCCCAGTACCAGCACTGGACTAACAAGTTCAACCCAAAGAATCCGTGCCCAAACCTACCTTCCCGATGCCCTGGCAAACCCTGTATGGTTGCCTGCCAGCTCAGGATCAACTATAATCCCCCCTTTCACCACACAGCCAGGTGTGCAGACCAACACTTCAAATTTTTCCCTATTAGATTTTTTTTATTTGTTTTTTCCCCAAGATTTGCTGCAGTACATGGTGGACCAAACAAACCTTTATGCAGAGCAATTTATTGCCTCCAACCCCATGCTTACTGGTCCTGCCACCCCATCCACCACATGCCTCTTTTTTCTTCTGTCATGTCCAGATCACGGTATGACATGATTATGCTCTTCCTACATTTCAATGACAGTTCGCAGTGCCCTCCCCAAGATCATCCCAACCATGACAAACTATATAAATTACGCCCCCTAATAAATTATTTTTCAAAACAATTTGTGGAAGTGTATGTCCCAGACAAAAATATCTGTGTGGATGAATCCCTTATCCATTTTACTGGCCGGCTGCACTTCAAGCAATACATCCCAAGTAAGAGAGCCAGGTATGGGTTGAAAATGAATAAACTTTGCGAGAGAGCCAATGGGTATGTATATGCCTTCCGTGTGTATGTAGGCAAAGACTCCCAGCTCCAGCCCCCTGAATACCCAACATACATCGGAACCAGTGGGAAAATTGTCTGGGATCTGGCATACCCCCTATTCAAATAAGGATACAATTTTTATGTAGACAATTACTACACCAGCTTGCCCCTTTTTCGTCACCTGTACCATGAAAAAACCCTGGCCTGTGGTACCAAAAGAAAAAATAGGAAGGGATTCCCACAAAATTTGGTACAAAAAAGTCTACAACAGGGGGAATCCGCATTTATGAGGAATGAGGACGTGTTGGCCATGAAGTGGAGGGGCAAGAAAGATGTTTACATCTTGTCCACCATCCACAAGGACACCTTGGTGGAGATTCCCAGAAGACGTGGCCCCATTACAAAGCCTGAATGACCAGATCCTGCAACCCTATTTATCAACGCGAAAGTCCCGTTACTGGTATAAAAAAGTTGCATTTCACTTGTTTCATATGGCCATCTACAATTTGTTTGTCTGCCATCAAAAATCACCAGAAAACCAACACACCACCTACCTCAATTACATTGAAGACATTATCACTGCCCTAATTTACCAACAAGGACCGGCCCCAGCAAGCATTCGCTCGGATAGTGTGAGTAGACTTCACAAGCTACATGTTCCCTATAGCATTCCCCCCGCAGAATCAGGAAGAAGGCGCCAAAAGAGATGTCGTGTGTGCAGCAGAAATGGAATTAGAAGAGGCACTAGTTTTCAGTGTCCCGATTGTCCCTCCCAACCTGGCCTATGCATCGGAGATTGCTTCAAAATTTACCATACAGCTATAAGATTTTAGATCCCCTTATTTTTGAGACTGCCATTTACCATTTTGAAATACCTGTCCATATCATTTGCCTGCTACCATGTTTCTACCTTCCACGTTACCTGACCCTGGCCTGTTTACCGACGATGCATTTGCCTGCCATTTTAAAAAACACGTTTCTGACATCCATGTGCACCGACCTCAGCCTGTTTACCGATTATGCCTTTGCCTGCCGTTTTAAACCAAGTTTCTGACTTCCAAGTGCACCGACCTCGGCCTGCTAATCAACCACGCTTTTTGCCTGCCACTTGGACTGATCTTTTGCCCTTCTACTTCAGTACACAGGGGTCTCACACATATGTGAGGGGCTTCAGAAAAGTGTTCGGAGTATAGAAAAAATGTTTTTGGTTTTCTGTGTTCCCAGAACAGGGTCTGGAGTCCGGAGGCTTCAAAGAGATTTGGGTGGGAGAAGCCTCTACCCCTGTCCCCATTCTTTCCTGACAGAGGCCTTAAGCTTGAAGGTCCTTCCTGCTGCCTGGATCAATATTTTGGCTGTGCTGAACATATCACTGCATATAATGACCCAAGACTTTATAGACCACATCTCTGCCTGCTACCTGAACCAATGCTTTGGCTGTGCTGACAGTATCCCTGCCTGCAATTACTATGTATTTCAGTATTTCTGCCTGCTGCCTGTAATGAATATGGACAGTATTCAGAACTTTATAGACAACATCTCTGCCTGCTACCTGGACCAATGCTTTGGCTGTGCTGACACTATCCCTGCTTGCTGCCTGTAATGACTATGGACAGTATTTCTGCCTGCTGGCTGTAAGGACTATGGACAGTATTTCTGCCCGCTGCCTGTTTGATTGCTTTTGTTGTCACTGACCACATCCCTGGATGCTCTCCTCTGTGGACCACTACTAAAACCACAGGTGATCTTTTGTTTACCCTTTGCTCAGCAGAATATATTTTGGGGTGTAATTGGTATGTACATGCTATGTGTTAGAAATATGAAGGGCCTTCAAAAATGTAATAGGTTTTCAGTAAATTAGATGTAAAATGCATGCTTCTAGAATGTCTGAAAGTGTCTACTTGGATTTTGGGTCTCTGTTTATGGCCAGGTGGTGTAAAAGTCTCACATATGTGGTATCGTCATACTCAGGAGGAGTAGCAGAATGTTTTTTGGGGTGTCATTTTTGCTATGTACATGCTATGCGTTAGAAATATCCTATAAATTGACAACTTTGTGTAAATAAAATAGGTTTTAATTTTTTCCCCACATTTTCCAAAAACTTGTGGAAAAAAATGACTCACAATGCCTCATAGAATATATGTTGGAGTGTTTTCTTTCCAAAATGGGGTCATTTTGTGGGCAATTCCATTGTCTTGGTGCTCTAGGGCCTTCAAAAGTGTGATAGGTAGTCAGAAAATGATGTGTGTAATTTATGCTCCTAGAAGGCCTGAAGGAGCTACTTAGATGTTGAGTCTCTTTATGTGGCCAGGCTGTGTAAAAGTCTCACACATGTGGTATCGCCATACCCAGGAGGAGTGGCAGAATGTATTTTGGGGTGTCATTTTTACTATGTACATGCTATGTGTTAGAAATATCCTATAAATTGACAACTTTGTGTAAAAATAATAGGTTTTCATTTTTTTCCCACATTTTCCAAAAACTTGTGGAAAAAAAATGACATGTTTAAAAGGCTCATAATGCCTCATAGAATTCACGTTGGAGTGTTTTCTTTCCAAAATGGGATCATTTTGTGGGCGTTTCCATTGTCCTGGCCAGCCAGGGCCTTCAAAGTGTGATATGTAGTCAGAAAGTTATATGTGTATTTATGCTCCTAGAACGCCTGAAGGTGTTCCTTGGATGTTGAGTCTCTTTATGTGGCCAGACTGTCTAAAAGTCCTACAATGTGGTATCGGCATACTCAGGAGGAGTGGCAGAATGTATTTTGGGGTGTCATCTTTGCTGTGTACATGCTATGTGTTAGAAATAGTTTATAAATTGACAACTTTGTGGAAAAAAAAGAAAAAAATATTTTCTTTTTTTCATTTTCCCAAGAATTGTGGGAAAAAATTAAAACTTCAAAAAACTCAACATGCCTCTTACTAAATACATTGGACTGTCTACTTTCCAAAAAAGGGGTCATTTGGGGGGTATTTGTACTATTCTGACATTTTAGGGCCTCAAAAAAGGAGATAGGCTGTTAGTAAATCAGGTGTGATCAATTTTCAGGAATTGGTACCATAGCTTCTAGACTCAATAACTTTCACAGAGACTAAATAATATACACTAATTTGGGTTATTTTTACCAGAGATAAGTAGCAGTATAAATGTTGGCCAAAATGTATGAAGAAAAATTTATTTTTTGCAAACTTTTAATAGAAACTAAAAAAAAGTGTTATTTTAAAATTTTTGCACTTTTTTTGCTTATATCACAAAAAACAAAAAACACAGTTGTGATCAAATACCACCAAAAGAAAGCTCTATTTGTGTGAAAAAAAATGATAACAATTTTGTTTGGTTACAGTGTAGCATGACTGAGCAATTCTCATTCAAAGTGTCAGAGAGCTGAAAGCTAAAAATTGGTCTGGGCAGGAAGGGGGTGTAACTGCCCTGTATTGAAGTGGTTAAATATACATTTATTGATGTATTAATGATTAAAGAGCTGTATCTTTTATATGTGTCTTTTATATCTGTTCCGCTTTTTATGTTACCTTAAAGTGCCTCTAAAGCCAAAAGGTTATTTACATCTAGTTTACTAGTTTTGATTAGTAGGGAATAGTTAGAACTCGGATTTCTTTTTATGCTTTTTGTGTATCGTTGATAAGTTGTAGTTTCCTGTCCCCATACACACAAATGAGTGTGTGTGAGTGAAAGTACATTTTCTTCCTAGACAGTTCTCACCAAAACAGGTGTTTCTATTTGAAAACTTCTTCTCTTATGGGTACGGACATATCGTTTTTTGGATTTCCCAGTGATAGTGGTCACCAGGACAGACAGAGAGGGTGAATTTCTCCAACAATAAATACCTGACAGAGGTTGTAATCCTTCCATACTTTCTCCAAAACTGATATATACTTTTAAACTATTATTGGTGGCACTGGGATGGATAAATAAAAATGAACACAAATACTTACATTTTGTAAAGTAAATTGTGCTTTGAAGTTGCCATTGTGCTGGTCGTGTGGCCAAAAGACTAGACATTTGATCGTGTGATCTCTGCTGAAGAAAAAAAAGCATGCATGCATTCATATGCAGTCTGGTGATTCTGCTATTTGCCAGAAAGGTTCGTTATGACAGTAATTATTTCCAGGTGGAGTACTTTGAGCTGTTCATCATCAATAGACCCTGTTGAGATAAAGCCACCTCTTCATTTTTTTAGAATAAAAAACACACACACAGCTAAATCTTTTATTTCAGTGACTGGAATGCAATTTATTCAGGATCTTCGCTTGAATGCACCCACTGGGTAACTGTATAGACATATGTATACATTATACTATAGACAAAATATTAAAATGCTAGTTCAGGACTGGTTTATAGATATTTCATGGCAGGGCCGTATTTTAGCTCCACTACAATTTGGCCAAAAGGGGAGGCTAGGCTTACTGGAAAGGGGTTGCCTAACATTTCAAATGTTATAAGATTACACATCAGTAAAATAAGAAATCTGAAAGAAATACATCCGTTCAGTACGTTAGCAAATACTGCACTGGAATTTAGCACTTTGCCATTTTTGTATGAAAAATTTGTACACTATATTACCAAAAGTATTGGGACACCTGCCTTTACACGCACATGAGGCCCACCCTTTGCAGCTATAACAGCTTCAACTCTTCTGGGAAGGCTGTCCACAAGCTTTAGTAGTGTCTCTATGGGAATGTTTGACCATTCTTCCAGCGTATTTTTGAGGTCAGGCACTGATGTTGAAGAGAAGGCCTGGCTCTCAGTCTGCGCTCTATTCATCCCAAAGGTATTCTGTTGGGTTGAGGTCAGAACTCTGTGCAGGCCAGTCAAGTTCCTCCACCCCAAACTCGCTCATCCATGTCTTTATGGACCTCACCTTGAGCACTGGTGCATAGTCATGTTGGAACAGGAAGGGGTCACCCCCAAACTGTTCCCACAAAGTTGGGAGCATTAAACTGTCCAAAATGTCTTAGTATGCTGATACTGTAAGAGTTCCCTTTACTGGAAATAAGGGGCCAAGCTCAACCTCTAAAAAACCATCCCACACAATAATCCCTACCCCCCCCCCCCCACCAAATAATTTGGACCAGTGCACAAAGCAAGGTCCATAAAGACATAGATGTGCGAGTTTGAGATGGAGGAATTTGACTTGGCTGCAGAGAGTCCTAAGCTCAACCCGATATAACACCTTTGGGATGACATTGTGGACAGCCTTCCCAGAAGAGTCGAAGCTGTTATAGCTGCAAAGGGTGGGCCAATTCAATTTGAACCCTATGGACTAAGACTGGGATGATATTAAAGTTCACGTGTGTGTGAAGGCAGGCGTCCCAATACTTTTAATAATATAGTGTATATTTTAATGTGATGCTGTTTCACTGATAAAACTATAGGTATTTAAAATGAACAAATATGATATGTTTGTCTTCCTACTTCTTGTATACATTGTGTACCGTAAAACACAAAATTTAAACACTTGAATTTTACTACTTTATTTTAAAATGAAAATATCATATTTCAGGCACAGATATGTTATTTGGTGAAACAAGAAGACTGTTCATGTAATATATCATTTAAAAGCCACCAAGAAACATGTTTATAACGGATAACTACCTACTTTATTCATGATGAATTATGTGTAATAAGCAATTATAGGACTGCTGAGCTCAGAATAATAGAGGTCATTTAACATAAGAGAGTGTAATCCCTTATTTTTAACTGCTAGGCACATGGCCTAACCTCCTCTTTAGCATAGCAGAGGTGTACAGGTCTAAACAGAGAAAAAATTAGATTGCATCATGCAAATGGAGCTTCAACTATTCTGCTGTATGTAAAGTGTAAGCTAACTGTCGCCATGCATGCAATGGATGGAGTGGATGAAGACACAACATTTTCAAGGGTGACGGGTAATAAGTAGTTTATAATTAGGTTAGATGGTTTCAACATCTTCTTATTTTAAAATGACGTCCTCTTTTCCTCCTGAAATTTGTCTTTAAATGGGGTCTGTACAATTCATAAGACCACCTATATGATCTTAAACACCAGTTAGACTGGCATGAAGCATAGAAAATGCCAAAGAAAGCATATATAAGATTTAAATTGATGACAACCGACTATATAAAATTATAGCTTTACTTTTTATGCCCCATGCACACTGGTTTTTTAGTCCCTGTGTCTCATTTTCCAGAGTTTTTGTGCAGGCAGAAGGCACATGTGCACCATAAAGCCCTACTCCAAGAACTCTCCATTCTAGACATTCATCCCCTGGGGGAATACAGCCCTAAACATTAGTACCACTTAGGACAACATCCAGCAATGTCCAGCCGCTGCATTTTTAGGCCTGTCTTAGACGTTTACAAGCTGTTGGCAGTGTGCCTGCCCTGGATGGCGGCAGGAATGACACAAAGGCTGAGTAGTATAAACGGTATATTGTAGAACATCACAACAGTGTACAACCAGGCCCGGCAGGAGAGCACACCCATCCGGAGCCACTTACAGGGATAATTGCAGCTGTTCTGTACTTGAAGAGATGCTGACAACTTTTGCCACAAGGAGCAGGAATGGGCCTGGTCAATCTGACCAAAATGGGAGGGTTCCTAAGGGGAGTTAGAGTAGTCCCTGCACTTTCCCTACTCCTCTGGAACCTCTCCCTACTCCTTTGTACTGTCCCTACAGATGGGGAACCTGTCCCTGCACTAACCACTCGCAAAATGTGAACCAAAACAGGGGGCCTGGGGCTTAAATAAGCTCTGCCCTCAGCCAAGATGGCCTACGAGGTTGCATGGGGTACCAGCATCCAATCGGATAGCTGTTCTCCTGGTGACCACAGGAAGTCATAGAGGAACTAAGTTCCTCACAACTTCCTTTTTTGTTTTTACAGCAAGGACTCAAAGGTTAGGATATTCTACTGGAAGGTATAATTGAACATATGGACATCTCTTGATTTGACTGTAATTTGCTGGATCATCTTAACGCTTTGGCTAAGAAATTCTGTCGCTGCTTTAAAATTTGCAGGTAAAAGCACAGAAAATCAACCTACTTGCAGCATTTTTCCTTTGTCATAGCTCTCTCCTCTTTTTGGAATTTGTCTAATTACAGCATGTACTGGCCCAGCTCCTCTGTTCCTACTTTTATATCTCTAGGGAGGAGTGATGGGGAACAATATATCTGGCACACCCTCTAAAGAGCAAATAAGAGTAAATGTTGGCCTTATTTTTCCCTTAGGGCACACACAGCCAGGCACACATCATTTTCTTCATTCTTCCACTGGCTCAGAAAACAGTCTAGGTGTTATTTTAGGGTTTATGTGAAAATTGAACTTGGATAGGGGTAGGGAGCATGGCATACCCTCATAAACTGAAACTGAACAGTTTGAGGACTACTCAACTTCTGGCTACACTTCACAAACTGCTGGCTGAACTTCTGCACACTGAATGTCCCATATTATTCCTAATACTGATGGTGACTTGTACTCCCTCAGAAGTTTAAAAGCTACACACAGTCACCTCCCTTCAGCATTGAGGGTAATTTACTCACTTAGCCACAGGACCACCAGTTGCCCCCTGCTAACTACCAGGCTTTTCCTAGTGAGAGAGATGCAGACTCAAACCACCACAGGACAGTGATTCTGCCCCACCAACTTCCTCCTAGTTTTTTTCCAGTGAGCTTCCTCCTGACCCAACTTGTTTCCTGGACAATGGATCTGTAAATAGGCAATCACAGCAAAGCCTAGCTAGGACCTTGGTGTCTTCATCAAATCTTTCTGAAGGATCCTGCACCAGGGGCAGAGCCCCTGCCCGGGGGTCCTGCAGGGCTACATCCAGGAGCTATGTACTGTACTGTCCATGCCTCATACTATTTATGGGCTATCCACCCACTATCTAGAAACACCTCACCAGTGATAGGCTAATAAATATTCAGACTGCCTGTTCTGGCCTCCCTCCCATTATGCTTCTAGAAACCTCCAGAAGACAGGTGGAAGTAGCAGCAGCTTGTGAAACACTGAGCATCCCTAAGCAATCAACCCTTGCTCCACTGATTACAGAGGAGCTAAACTAAATTTACCTAGTAGCCTAAACTAACTAGGAGGGTGCTACACTTAGAATTCCAACAGTGAAAGAGTGACATTCTTGAATGAGTGCAGCATTCAGCAGACATGTCCAGCTTTATGGATGTCTACACATGGGAGACTTATACTGGTAAATACCATGCATAAGGTTTTCTGTTGTTACATTTAAAGATGAACTTCAGTCAGGTATAAAATATACAAAGTAATGCATCTCTCTATTAATTTGTACATCAATTCATGTATTTTTAATAAAAGAAGTGTAAGCATTTGTATTTGGTCTCGTATTAGTCTCAGTACAGCATAGCTCAGACTAGGAGGGGGAGTCATAGCACAATTTGTGCTGAAGGGAGATCAAAGTGATTGAGACATGAGCTTATTGGTATGCTGCTTCTATTTTCACTGTACAAACAGATGCAAGATGAGAGACAAGACCTGTGAGTGTTACTGAAAAGCAGAAAAGTCACATCTTCTTCCCTGCCAGACATGGTTGTGCTCTGTGGCAAAACTGTACTGATCTCAGGACTGGATGGACAGAAATTGTCAGGCAAACAGCTCCCATATACACATTTCACCGATGTATTTATTTTTTCTGTCTGACGTTTAGTAAAAGGTTCTTTGTGACAATATTATCCTCCAAAAATCAAGTTTTTTTAGACAGATGACAATAATGGATAGTTCCTGAGATAATACTCAAACCAATTACTTGAAGTGTGAAGGGCTATGTACTCTCCTCATGTGATAGCACTGATGCTTGGTGAATGGCCAGGGGAAAAATGGCTTTGAAAAACTGTTACTTTGCAATTTATGATCCAAACTTGTGCAAACCTAATCGATAAAATCTTATATGTTTTAAAAGGTTAATGCAATGGTTAAAGCTGGGCACACATTATCCAATTGTATTTGATTGCCTTTAGATTTACCTTCAACTATGTTGGGCATGGGCCTGCCTGATTGCATACAAATTGTAAGTGTTTAGGTTTGACCTCATATTATATGGTTTTGGTAAATATAAAAGGAAAATCGTACAAGAGAATTGTATACTATTGTTGTCAACAGGAACCCACAAAGGACAAAAAAGTAAAAATAATATTTTATTTTGGAAAATGACAATTTTATGATATGCGGTGCTTTGTTTAACTAGAGGCTGCATTTATAACTCAGCAGGGTGGCATTAAAGTGGCCATACTGTTACATTAAAAATGTCTAATGTCTTGCGACCCACTCCTCATCCAGTCGCAGAGTTTTCTGTATTGTTAAGCAGAGAAAACTCTGACATTCTACCACACATTTTATGATTGGGCTGTAGCACGGAGTAACTTTGTTGTATACAGCAGAGATGAAATAGTGGTTTCCACTCTCTCTTTCCTAAATGCCACTCTGAAAGTCATTCAGTGGCGGTTTACATTTATTTTAGGCTGCATGACTAAGCTATGCTTATATTGTCACTACTGTTGTTAATAAAAACATACAAAATTCACCTCGGGTGCTACACAGATCAGCCAAATTAGTATACACCTGTTTAAGCCAAATAAACCCTTGTTTATAGACAGGTCAGGCCTACTAGGGTGGTCTGGTTTCTAAAGGCAATCTTGCACACGAGGACCCTGTAGAAGAAATACATTATTAATACCAGTGAAATGCCTGATGCCCCCAAGCAGGTTATTGTGCTAAACTTGTAGGAAAAAAAATAACCAGTACCTTCGCTAAATGGAAGTGTGGGTCAGTGCTTTAAGTGGCCCAAAAGAGGTGCCGGTACTCTATTATAGCCTATACATTTTTTTTTATATCAGGGCCCCCACAGAGCGCCCGCCCCACATCAGGCCCCCAAGCAGGTTATTGTGCTAAACTTGTAGGAAAAAAAATAACCAGTACTTTCGCTAAATGGAAGTGTGTAATAAAGTTGGCAGTGCCTCCACCCAAGACAGGGCCCCTGTGAACAGAGGGGACTCCCTTCCTGGGAAGTTAATCAGTAATCCAATGAAAGTAACTGAGAGCATAAAAACTACAACCAATGTTTAACATTAACCATAGGAATATAGATGTACACCAGTAGGGAAATAAATACAAGCTTTATAATAGTACATACATTCAATGTGCACACAGGTATTAGCATCAATGGGCCCAATAGGAGTCCCAGTGTAATTGTGTGCACATACCTGGGTATACATAATTGTTAATAGAGTTACCTCCATATGATTGTTGCAGCAAAGTCCAGTTGCAGGGGCCCCTGAGAATGATCATGATGCAGCATTCATCTTAGTGTCAGAGACCTGAAGACAGGGTCTGCAATGATGAGGAGACCCTCTGAACATTGTCTAACCAGCCTGAAATGCAGCTTTTCAGCAAAAGAAACCATGGGATGGCACTGGAACTCAGAGTCAGACTATCCACTCTGTGCTTAGTCACTAGTAGTGTCTAATCTGTCATGCAACCGGACCTCTACCTACCAGACATGTCCGTCTTATGCTTAACTTGGCTTTAGCCTATGCTGGTTATTGAGTCCTGAACTAAAACTAGCTTTAGAAGCTCAGTCCAGCGGGGACAGGGGTTACATAAAATAACAGGAGCTGCATATAAACTCTACTGCAATAAACAGGTTCACCTATTAACATACTATACAGTAGCACAGACCTATCTGTCACTGTACGTGTGAGATAATAACAATAGGACAGGTCTGTGCACTGCATAATTAGCAATGCCAACCCCAACAGCTTAGGCCTACTTTCAGGTCCTCTCGTGCGACTCCCTCCAACAGGTCTGTTCTGCTCAGATCCCAGCGGTGCCAAGAGCCTAGGCTTTTCCTGGGCAAAGAATGTAAAGCCCTCTTAGCTCCTCCTGCCTCGCACAGGCCATCAGGATCTGTAATTTTAAAAGGCAGCATCTCATCAGTATGGCCACTGTCTCGAACTACATCTCCCTGAGTTCCAGGCATTCTCCATTCTTCAAGCTTGGAAAGCTTTGACTCTCCCCCTGCTGGCTGGAGGACAAGAAAACCACAGCACAACAACTTCAGCGTGACAGGTGCATTTTGGAACAAGGTCTCTAACTCAACTGCAGTGGTCCGGTACCTGGCTACAAGAATATACTTACCTATTTTCAGGCCCCTCTGGCCCGGTCACATGATCCGACTCTCCTGTGTCAGCCAGGTTGGCTGCAGGGTAGAGGAGGGAGTGCTGACAATGGATGGACCGATGAAGCCAATAGGTAACATCACTGCTCCGACCTTTACTAGCCATTGACGGACTGCTCTCTCCTCTCCCCGCAGCCACCACTGGCTGAGGCAGGGGAGATCATGTGACTTGACTGGAGCAGGCTGAAAATAGGTAAGCACACAGATCTTTCTTGTACAAGTTAATTAGCATAGGTGTTAGGAGAGGGAGAGGGCAGTTTTAAGGCTAGTTATTATTTTTTATTATTATTATTATTATTATTATTATTATTACACAGGATTTATATAGTTAGGTGTAAATTGAAATTCCACTTTAATCTTAAAGGAATAGCACTCTTTTGGAATTGACCATTGACCTCTGTCAGTATTCTGTTCTTCAAAGATCTGATTTTCAACCTCTCCTACATGATATATACCTTTTGTCAGGCAGCATTATATTAAATCTGTGTTAGATTAGGAAAAACACACTTCATTCCAGCCATTTATTATCCCTTTATAAATCTTGGATTTCTTTATATAAGTCTAATGCAATTATGGATTAAATCTGGATGAATGCTGAGTGCATATTTCACAATCTGCCAATAATTTGTGGTACAAAGACAAAGCAAGAAGCCAAAGTTCTAAAGAGATCCTGAATTTCACACCCAGGTCTGGCCATTATAACCTTCTTCCTCTCATCTAGACAGCTGATACTGCTGATGTGGTATTGAGATGGCTAACAGAACATCAAGCCAACTTGGCATGGTTTGTTTCACTATGGCCACAGTCCTGGGAATCACCGTTTTTTCATTTGTGCTTCCTTAGCAACTTAGTAGCATGAAAACAAATCACTACCACAAATTATTAAGCAATGTCATGCGTGAACACCATATGCCACAAAAATAAATTTTGTAAAACCCTATTTAAAACGACTTTTTAGATGTTCAAAGGCAAAAGCAAACATTATACCAATAATACAAGAATAAAGGTAAAGGAGGGCAGATTTCAACTATACAGATCTTATCTAGAATTTTCTTTACCACATTGGTTAAGTGAAGCAATGATTCTGATTGGTTTTCTTTTACAAGAGCCAGTGTTGGTGGTTTTTGCTCATGTCAGAACTGCTTCAGTCCCCAGTCAAGTCAATGAAAAAGCTTAAAGCCGAGGAGGTCAAATTATCAGATAAATACCAAAAGAAGAAAAGATCTGGATTTTGTGCCAGGATTTAATAACTGGAATGGGAGAACACTCAAAATTTGATCTGTTTCCTATTAGCTGTTAACCACATACATGCACTTCACGAGTAATCAATCTGTGTACAGGGAGGTGGAAATCTTTAGAAGGTCATGGATTTAATGTGGCCTCAAGGAAATTTCAGTTTTTTTTACTGGTCACCTGTAAATAGATCTGTTGACCAATCATTAAACATTTACAACATAGATTTTCTTTACATGCTATCTCAAAATGTAAAGATAGAAACAGGTTGTAGGGGCACTGGACTACATTGTAGAAAAGTATTTCAACCTGGGCTTTGAATCATCGATGGTTCCAGGTTACCATATGCCATGGACCTAGACCAGAATGTAACAGAGTCTAGACTAGGAGTAAAACAATGAGAGGACCAAAACTTTTTTTTTTTTTTATAGTCCAGGTAAAATGATTTTTTAGTGGGAGAGTTCTGATATCCACATTTCAGGGGATTGAAAACCCCTCATCGGGGCTTAACAATTTATTGGTGGAGTAAACCTGGCCCTGAACTGAATCCAAAGGAAGATCCTTATGCCTCGTACACACCCAACGATTATCGGCCGACCGATCATCCGACTTTTGTCCAGTGTTATTGTGTTGGTTGAAATGTGCCTAGACTGCACATAAATTTTCTCGGCCAATAAAAATCAACTTCAGAAGTGATGTCATGTGCTGGTTTACTTTCCGTGTGTTTTTTCTTCTCTGAGCATGCCCAGACTTGCTCATCAGATTTTTGTCTGCCAAAATCTGTACTGACTGACAGAAAATCGGGCCGTTGTGTTGACGGCCAACAAAAATTTTATAGCCTGCACACCAGATTTTTTTCGCCCGAAAAGTCGGAGTCGGTTGTCGAAAGCATCATACTAACAAGCCGAAAATCGGCCAATCGGACGTTGGCCGAAAATTCTCGGCCAATAATCGATGCGTGTGTACGAGGCATTAGAGGTATTTATCATACGTTAGGAGACATTTCACTCCTAAGCCTCTGGTAGCATAATAGTATCATATACATCATATACACAGTCTTAGAATAGTCACAATAAAGTGGCATTAAACTCTAAAACAAAAAAGTAATACATTGAAGCTTATCAATAATTAGATGTGGTGGATGTTTTAGTTTTCATTCCTATCCAAAACTGTAAAGCAAAATCTTTTGGCTCTAGATATACGTTAACTCCTTCCTGTTTGCTCGCTGCGGTCCTTTAATGGGTCTTAAAATGCACTAGGGGGGTGGGGACTTCCCAATTACATGATCACTGTGATTGGTTGTCACAGTGGTCAGATGATCTGGAGCCTGTCCGGCCAGCTTCTGATCATAACTAGAAACCTAGAGCTGTCTGTGACAGCTCAACGGTCATTGTGCTAGGAGCGCACATTGGGCTCACTCTCAGCACACAAAACTCTGCTGCCATGGGCGCATATGTTCAGCATGTACCCTTGTACTATGTGGTTGGCAAGAGGTTAAGAGAGAACTCCAGAAAAAGATAGAAAGATCTATAGGCTCTCCCAATGTCAGGCTATGTGCATTTTCAGTGCATTTTCTTTTTATGAGCTACAGCTGTGCTTTTATCTATGGTCACTGATTGCAAACGACTTCTAAACAGCTGCCCTGGCATCCAGTGTGAGTGGGGGAGGGGCTGCTGTTAGCTGCAATTGAATTGTGTTCAATGGTTGGTTTGTTGTTCTATGCAAAGAGAAACAGGTCATTGTGTGAGATTCATTTCATTTTTCCCCAAACTTGTAAATGTTAGGTTTTCAACTAAATAGTACACTCAAACATTAACATTTCTAAACGTATCTAAACCCAAAAGTTATTGATTTTTTAAGTTTTGGATATGGAAGGATTGGCTGATTTTTTATGGGTGTTTGTGTCCCTGCTGGGGGGGAATTGCCTCTCTATTTGTCACAATGACTATTGTCACTAGAAAAAAAGTGAAGGGAAATTGAAAATGTTACAGTTGAAAACAGGGCTAGTAGAAGGGATATCTTCCAGTGGTAACAGCTGTGCTGAGAGGGATCGGAATTCGACCAGTTCAGCATTGACCAGCTGAATTTTCGATCGATGTATGGGCACTGAGGTTGTACAGAAGAAGATCTACTGATCGATTTTTGTGGAACTACTGTGCTGGAAAATTTTCTTTCAATCAGCGCTGCAGGCTATAGCTGGCAGTGCTGATCAGTGTATTCTGGCGCCAGGGAAGTGTCCGCAACGTCAGAATAGAAAGACACAGCAGGAAGGATTCCTCCATCCACTTCAAATGCTTGGACGGGGGAATGGGGTCAGTTGTTTTTGTTCAACCTCCTGTTTCATTGAAAAAAAAAAAAAAAAAAAACGGATTAATCTATGGGCAGTTTAAAGAGGAAGTAAACTTCCATCTTTAAGTTTTAGTGTAAATATCTCCTAAACATACACAGTTTAGGAGATATTTACTGAGCTAGCAGCCAGTTACAGTCAGGTCCATAAATATTGGGACATCTACACAATTCTAATCTTTCTGGCTCTATACACCCCCACAGTGGAATTTGAAATGAAACAAACAAGATGTGCTTTAACTGCAGACTTTTAGCTTTAATTTGAGAGTATTTACATCCAAATCAGGTGAACGGTGTAGGAAATACAACAGTTTGTATATGTGCCTCCCACTTTTTAAGGGACCAAAAGTAATGGGACAGATTGACAATCATAAATCAAACTTTCAGCATTTGGAGTTGCTGCAATGAAATTTCAGAAAAATGGACAAGCCTGCTGCATAATTTTTTCAGATTGATTTTTGGGCGTGTCTTTGAGTTCAGCCCTCTGTAGGTTGACCATTTTCATTTCCATCAAACAATGTGGCATCCTTTCGTTCCTAACACATTACCCATTCCATATCAGTATAGATATACAGCATTATATTCCCCCCCCCTTGAGATCTGATGTGTTTTCAAAGTGTTCCTTGTTTTTTTTAAGCAGTACATATATATATATATATATATATATATATATATATATATATATATATATATGCTCCAGGATTTGTGATAGATGGTATCAACCCAATACTATTAGAAGAGCAATTGAAATAGCAGAGTCTACACCTAGAAATAAATTATTACAGGACAGAAGACGAAAATCCACATAGATTAAAACCCCAATTTTTTCCACCTTATACAATATGGAGTATAAAAAAATCAGAAGACTAGTGGAGAGATATATATCCATATTGTATGAAGAGGAAAGTTATGCTAAAATTATCTCTGGAGGGTTTAAATCAGTGTCACAACGGGCACCATCATTGGCCAACACCTTGTCCCCCAGTGATTTTAGCTCCTGCAATCGGTCTGGTTGGATTTTGTAGGCTCATTTAAGTGCAGTGTTGATCACTGCCCATGTTGCCCTCAGCTTATTAAAAGTGACCATTTGTGTTCCACAGTGAATTGCAGGACCTTCATAAACAAGAACTTCATTAATTGCAACACTAGAAACGTGATCTATTTAAATACTTGTAAAAAATGTGCAATCCAAAATGTGGGTCTGTAATGTTCTGGTACCTCTGGTACCCTTATTCCACTTTCCTATTCAGTGTATGCGTCCCACCATTCTCTTCTGGTAGGTGCGCATACACCTTTAAGACCGATGCTGTCATCACTGAGCGCCGCAGAGCGGCTATTTCAACCGCCGGCGTTCTCACTCACATGTTCGTTCAACCGTCATGGTTGGATCGTCCCTGTCTGAAGTCGGCATACCAGATGTTACTCGCTCCTGTATCTCGCTACCTGAACTTGTTCCATATCTGATCCTGTGTCTCGCCACCCGATCACTCCCGGCATGCTGCCTTCACCCTTCACTCTTCCACCTGCCTTGAAGCTCATATGCTCACAAGCGTACCTCGCTGTCGGAACCTCGCTGCTGATCCCTGTATCCCGCTACCGGATCACTCGCTCATACCAAACCTCTCTACTACTGCTTGCTATTAGTGATAAGTACCCCGCAGGGGAATCCTCCATAACCTTCCTACTAAGCTTACACTATCTAGCTCTGCATATTAAGGACTGTAACTATCATCTGCACTGTTGTTTTAGATTGCTAGCTCTTGAGCCTACTAACATCTATCCTTGCACTGGGTTAGTCTCTCCTGTATGTCATCTGCTGTCCTACCACCTACTATCATACAGGATTGCTAACCTATCTGCATCCTACCTGTTACCATCTATACTCTCATGAACATTTCTCTCAAGTGCTGTTCACCTATTTGTCACTGTTCATACCTGTCTCTTCAACTAATCACCACTATACTGCTATATAAATCTATCACTCCAGGAACATCTTATTGAGTGTGTATATTTGTATGCTGAATCAGACAGACCACAGTGATGAGTCTTGGGAGTTGGAATTGGTATTTCAACGTATCTCTACATGACTACTGAGTGGAGTTTTTCTGCAGCTGCAAATCCATCTTGTTTCAGAAAACGCAGGAGCGTTACAGATTGAACGAACCTAAAATGGATTCAGCAGATTTACCCACTCAAGTGACACAATTAAAACAACAAGTGACTGCGTTAATACACGCTCTTACTGAATTAAAAGAAGACAATCAGGCTCTGAAGCAGCAGGTAACCCATCTATCACAACTTGCCGCTGCTCAGCCCCCTGAACCCAAAATAAATCCTCCTCTAGTGTTTACTAGGGATGATCGAACTTTTGAAAAGTTCGGTTCGACCAGAACACCCGAACTTCACGAAAGTTCGGTTCGGATTTCAGAACCCCATTGAAATCAATGGGACCCGAACTTCTGTAATCAAAAAACACAATTTTTAAGCCCTAAAACCCAATAAATGCCCCTAAAAAGTGCCTAGGGTTCTGGGTCATGCCCCAGGGACTATTAATCACACAAAAAAAAGTTCTTAAAAATTGTCATTTTTGATAAAAAAGCCAATTATTGAAAAATTAAAAAAAAAAAAAAAGAGATTTTTTTGATTTTTACTTTGGATTTAGTATCTGGGGGGTCTAAAAGGTGTGCATGTGAAGTTTCAGCTCTGTAGCATGTCCAGAACCATGAAAAAAAAAAAAGATAATTTTTCAGTAGAACAGGGATGTGGTTCGGGAGCCTCCTTTAACTTTAACACCTATATGATCTTTTTTTCTGGTTCTGGACATGCTACAGAGCTGAAACTTCACAGGTACACCTTTTAGACCCCCCAGACACAAAATCACACAAAAAAAGTTCTTAAAAATTGTCATTTTTGATAAAAAAGCCAATTATTGAAAAATTAAAAAAAAAAAAAAAAAAGAGATTTTTTGATTTTTACTTTGGATTTAGTATCTGGGGGGTCTAAAAGGTGTGCATGTGAAGTTTCAGGTCTGTAGCATGTCCAGAACCCCCCAAAAATTAGCATTTTCTTATAATTTTTATTAGAACAGGAATACGGCTTCTCTACGGCGCTTTTTCTTGCATTTATCGGGCATTTTTGGAGGCAGGCATGACTTTTTTTGGATTTAGTGTCTGGGGGGTCTAAAAAGTGTACCTGTGAAGTTTCAGCTCTGTAGCATATCCAGAACCAGAAAAAAAGATAATTTTTCAGTAGAGCAGGGATGGTGGGACCCCTCTTTTACACTTATATGATCTTTTTTTCTGGTTCTGGACATGCTACAGACCTGAAACTTCACATGCACACCTTTTAGACCCCCCAGATACTAAATCCAAAGTAAAAATCAAAAAATCTCTTTTTTTTTTTTTTTTTTAATTTTTCAATAATTGGCTTTTTTTATCAAAAATGACAATTTTTAAGAACTTTTTTGTGTGATTTTGTGTCTGGGGGGTCTAAAAGGTGTACCTGTGAAGTTTCAGCTCTGTAGCATGTCCAGAACCCCAAAAAAAGATCATATAAGTGTAAAAGAGGGGTCCCACCATCCCTGCTCTACTGAAAAATTATCTTTTTTTCTGGTTCTGGACATGCTACAGAGCTGAAACTTCACAGGTACACTTTTTAGACCCCCCAGACACTAAATCCAAAAAAAGTCATGCCTGCCTCCAAAAATGCCCGATAAATGCAAGAAAAAGCGCCGTAGAGAAGCCGTATTCCTGTTCTAATAAAAATTATAAGAAAATGCTAATTTTTGGGGGGTTCTGGACATGCTACAGAGCTGAAACTTCACATGTACACTTTTTAGACCCCCCAGATACTAAATCCAAAGTAAAAATCAAAAAATCTCTTTTTTTTTTTTTTTTTTTAATTTTTCAATAATTGGCTTTTTTATCAAAAATGACAATTTTTAAGAACTTTTTTTTGTGTGATTTTGTGTCTGGGGGGTCTAAAAGGTGTACCTGTGAAGTTTCAGCTCTGTAGCATGTCCAGAACCATAAAAAAAAAGATCGTTTGTATTAGAAAACTTTAAGCACAGGAATATGGCTTCTCTGCTGTAACACCTTGCCGGTTTAATAGCAGGCATTTTTTTGGGTTCTTTGCAGTCAGGAAAAACATCTGAACTTGTGTATAGTGGTACTGTGCACAAGTTCTGATGTTTTGCCTGCCTCCAAAACCCCCCAAAAAATGCCAGCAAAAACAAACCTGGGCATTTTTTTTTTGACGCTAGCGTTTTTTTTGGCATTTTTTGGGGTTCTTTTGAGGCAGGCAAAACATCTGAACTTGTGTATAGTGGTACTGTGCACAAGTTCTGATGTTTTGCCTGCCTCCAAAACCCCCCAAAAAATGCCAGCAAAAACACACCTGGGCATTTTTTTTTTGACGCTAGCGTTTTTTTTGGCATTTTTTGGGGTTCTTTTGAGGCAGGCAAAACATCTGAACTTGTGTATAGTGGTACTGTGCACAAGTTCTGATGTTTTGCCTGCCTCCAAAACCCCCCAAAAAATGCCAGCAAAAACACACCTGGGCATTTTTTTTTTTGACACTAGCGTTTTTTTGGCATTTTTTGGGGTTCTTTTGAGGCAGGCAAAACATCTGAACATGTGTATAGGGGGTATATATAGGCATATATGTCTGAATATATACCCCTAGACATATATAGGTGTGATAGTAGCAGAAATATATTACTGTAAATGATTTCATTAGCGCAAGCATTTATTTCTGCTACTATCACACCTATATATGTCTAGGGGTATATATTCAGACATATATGTCTATATATACCCCCTATACACATATTCAGATGTCATGTCTGACATCAAACATGTCCTCAAAAAAGCACTGGCAGTGGCAGCCCCTGCAGCATTAAAAAATGCTTGCTGGTGAGAAGCCACATTCCTGTCCCGAAGCAGAGAAATGATCATTTCTCTATAGCGGTCACCCTGCTATGGAAGGGTTTTGTCACCCTGCCATAGCAGTCACTGTCAGTTAACCCTACACTACACTACGGTCCCCTGACACTTAACACTTTCCCTACAGAAACTAAATTTTTGAAGCTAACTTAAGTGTAAAGGAGCACTCTAACTACACTAGATATCCCTTTCCTCACACTAAAAATAGCTAAATGACACTTTTAAAGTAAAATTAACAGAACTGCTTCCACTCTCTTCCATGTCCAGTATAACAATGCTGGGAATATGGCGGGGGCGATCTTATATACTGGGGGGCGTATTCACTAATGATTGGTCTAGGGACCCCCTAGTCACTCCAATCACATTCCTAGCATTCTTCTGCCCCCTCAATTGGCTTTTGCTAATGGTTCTGGTCCAATCACGGGCTTTTAAAGCCCATTTCCTGAAGCATTGCATTTTGGGCGGTTCTGGTTGCCGAATTCCGAACTTTTTGGGCAAAAAGTTCTAAATTCGGCCGAACCTCGAACACCCAATGTTCGGGCCGAACCGATGGTGGACCCGAACCGTTCGATCATCCCTAGTGTTTACAGGTGATCGCAAAAAATTTTGTGAATTCAAAACGCCTGTCAGTTACTTTTCTTGCTAAAACCTCGTACCTACCTTACTGATCATATCAAAGTCTGTACTATTATTTCATACCTAACGGGTGATCCACGGGCCTGGGCAGACTCTCTTTTTGAGAAAAATGATCAGCTTCTCAACTCCTATGCTTTATTCCTAGCGGAACTCGCTAGTCTATACGATGACCCCAATAGGCAGAGTACTGCCGATATTCAATTGAGGTCCTTGAAACAAGGTAGGAGACCTGTAGAAGACTTTGTAGCAGAGTTCAAAAGATGGACCCTTGATTCAGGGTGGAATAATACATCTCTGAGAACTCAATTTAGACTCGGCCTATCAGAAGCCGTTAAAGACGAGCTCGCCCGAGCGGATTTACCGGACACCCTGGATGCCTTGATACAACTCAGTGTCAACATAGACAGGAGGCTGCGAGAAAGAAAGGCTGAAAAAATGGGAATGCCATTGTCCAGTCCTTCTCGGATTTCGGCCGTTGACCCTACTCCTATGGAGGTAGGAACCATACGCCCACCTTTATCAACTGCTGAAAGAGCAAGGAGACGATCCAGTAATCTTTGCTTGTACAGTGCATCCCCGGATCACATGATAAGCGTCTGTCCCCTTGTCCGCAAAAAAGAGGGTGAGTGTTCACATGTCCTCCTAGGGGGATTGACAACTTCATTTACTAACCCTTATCTTTTTGTTTGTTTGACATTGCAGTGGGACTAGACTAGGATTACCACTAAAGCCATGATCGACACAGGATCTTGCGGAAATTATATCGATATACGTTTTGCTACTTTAAATAAAGTACCTATTATTTCAAAACCTAAGCCTGTCTCTGTGAGTCTTATTAACGGTATTCTGTTATCTTCTGGCCCAATCACTAATCAGACACAAGCACTCCTAGTCACCACTAACGAGTCTCATACGGAGACCACTACCTTCGACCTATTGTCTTCGCCCCACTTTCCCATTGTTTTGGGACTTCCCTGGTTACACACACATCAACCAACCATAGATTGGAAGAAACGGACCCTAACCTTCCTCTCTTACTATTGCGAGAGTACGTGTAACCTCCCGTCTTATGGAAAGATCCTGTCTGTGGTGTCAGATGAGATTGCACCACTATGCTATCAGGATCTGTCCGAAGTTTTTCTTGAGAAAAATGCTCAAATACTGCCTCCCCATAGGGATTATGATTGTACTATTGATCTACTCCCTAATTCTAAATTGCCTTTTGGTCATGTTTATCCTCTTTCGCAGGATGAACTTTCCCATCTCAAGGAATACTTGGATGAGAATTTGACAAAAGGTTTTATTAGACCTTCCACTTCTTCCACAGCTGCAGGACTTTTTTTTGTCCGCAATAAAGACTCAAGTCTCAGGCCTATTATCGACTATAGGCAATTGAACGCCATTACAGTAAAAGATCGTTATCCTTTACCGCTTATCCCTGAACTCATTGAACAAGTGCGTGGAGCTACCTACTTTTCAAAATTGGACCTGAAAGGAGCATACAATCTGATCCGAATCCGTGATGGAGATGAGTGGAAGACGGCATTCAGAACCAGATACGGATTGTTCGAATATCTTGTAATGCCATTTGGGCTATGTAACACTCCCGCAGCCTTTCAACGATTCATAAACGATATCCTTAGAGACTTACTTGATGTCTGTGTTGTGGTATATCTGGACGATATACTTATTTATTCACGATCCTTGTCTGAACATATAAAACATGTAAGACTTGTGTTATCCAGATTACTCACACACAATCTATACGTGAAACTAAAAAAATGCTTATTTCATAAAGGAGAAGTATTATTCCTAGGATACATCATATCCAAAACAGGAATCAAGATGGATATGAGTAAGATATCCTGTATTCAGGATTGGCCTATACCAACCACCCGCAAAGCACTACAGCGATTCCTTGGATTTTCAAACTTCTATAGGAAGTTCATCAAGAACTTCTCTGCCATTGTGAGACCTCTCACACAACTCACTAGTATTAAGAAACCATTTAAATGGTCAGATGAAGCAAATGAAGCTTTTCGCTTGTTAAAAACAAACTTTACCTCTGCTCCCATACTACGCCATCCAGACCCATCCCTCCAATACATTCTGGAAGTAGATGCGTCAAATATGGCAGTAGGAGCAGTACTCTCCCAACGACCAACGAATACTTCACCACTCCATCCAGTCGCCTTCTTCTCTAAATCTCTAAGCAGCCCAGAGGTGAATTACCCAGTGGGTGAAAAGGAACTGCTTGCTATAAAACTGGCTCTGGAGAATTGGCGACATCTACTTGAAGGCACCCGATTACCAATACTCATATATACAGATCATAAAAATCTTCAATATCTTCAGACTAACAAAACCCTCTCCCACCGGCAGGTACGATGGTCACTATTCTTCCTAAGATTTAACTTTCTAGTGACCTACACACCTGCAGACAAGAATAAAAAAGCGGATGCGCTATCACGATTAACTGAAGATAATTGCTCCGAAATCCCTTCCGTTCCTATAATACCCTACAAGCGTATTATTGGGGTTGTCCGTTCCTTGAAGGAAGAGATTCTGCACAGTATAGGTTTGGATTCACCTCCACCACAACTAACTGCTGATGCAGAAGGCTTCCTCTACTACAACGACAAACTCTACATACCCCCTACTATGCGCACCAAGATCTTGGAATTGTCACATGATGTGCCTATGGCAGGACATATGGGTATGACAAAGACCCTTAATTTGCTTACCAGGCAGTTTTGGTGGCCTGATATGAAGACATCTATACAAAAATTTGTCTCTTCATGCAACGTCTGTGCCAGGTCCAAAATTGACACTACAAAACCATCCGGTCTACTATGCAGTCTACCAATACCCCAGACTCCATGGGAAGTTGTGTCCTTGGACTTTATAGTAGAACTACCACCTTCCAAAGGATTTAATACCATTTTAGTGTCAGTGGACCATCTGAAAAAGATGGCACATTTCGTTGCTATTCGCAGACTACCTTCGTCCAAACAAACAGCGGAACTACTGATGAAACATGTCTTTAAGTTACATGGTATTCCAAAAACTCTTTTGTCTGACCGTGGATCACAATTCATCTCCAAGTTTTGGCAAGAACTATGCCACATACTACGAATTGAGCGAAAGCTCACTTCTCCCTACCATCCTCAGACCAACGGACAGACTGAAAGAGTCAACCAGTGCATCGAGCATAATTTACGTTGCTATACATCATACCTACAGGATGATTGGGTGGATCTCCTCCCTCTGGCAGAATTTGCCTACAACAACGCAACCCACAGTACGACCAAACAGAGTCCGTTCTACTTGAACTATGGGTTTCATCCCACTATTCTTCCACCACGCATCCTTCCATCAAGTAACCCAGTAGCCTCAGACTATCTTACCCAAATAAAAGACTCTCTGGGGTTACTTAATACTACCATCTCACACGCTCATAGTCAACAAAAAAAATACTCTGACCTTCGTAGAAGACCTTCTCCTCAGTATGCTATTGGGGACCTCGTTTGGCTATCAACAAAAAACTTAAGATTAAAGATCCCTAGCAAAAAGCTTGGGCCTCTATTCTTGGGACCCTTCCCAATCAGGAAACTTATTGGAAAAGCTGCAGTACAGCTCACATTACCAACAGACCTCAAGATACATCCCATCTTCCATGTGTCGCTACTGAAGCCCCATGTTCCTGACCAAGGAATAAGGCCTACCATCCCACCTCCACCTCCTGTACAAGTTGAAGGCGGAGAAGAATATGAGATAAAGGAGATTCTGGATTCTCGTATCCACAGAAGAAGACTCCAATATCTAGTACGATGGAAGAACTATGGGCCCCAAGACGACACCTGGCTGGATACCTCTGATATACATGCCCCTAGGCTGATTAGCAATTTTCACGCGAAATACCCGGAAAAAACAGTTCTAGAGGCCTTCCGGAGCCGGCCTTAAGGGGGGGGGGGTACTGTAATGTTCTGGTACCTCTGGTACCCTTATTCCACTTTCCTATTCAGTGTATGCGTCCCACCATTCTCTTCTGGTAGGTGCGCATACACCTTTAAGACCGATGCTGTCATCACTGAGCGCCGCAGAGCGGCTATTTCAACCGCCGGCGTTCTCACTCACATGTTCGTTCAACCGTCATGGTTGGATCGTCCCTGTCTGAAGTCGGCATACCAGATGTTACTCGCTCCTGTATCTCGCTACCTGAACTTGTTCCATATCTGATCCTGTGTCTCGCCACCCGATCACTCCCGGCATGCTGCCTTCACCCTTCACTCTTCCACCTGCCTTGAAGCTCATATGCTCACAAGCGTACCTCGCTGTCGGAACCTCGCTGCTGATCCCTGTATCCCGCTACCGGATCACTTGCTCATACCAAACCTCTCTACTACTGCTTGCTATTAGTGATAAGTACCCCGCAGGGGAATCCTCCATAACCTTCCTACTAAGCTTACACTATCTAGCTCTGCATATTAAGGACTGTAACTATCATCTGCACTGTTGTTTTAGATTGCTAGCTCTTGAGCCTACTAACATCTATCCTTGCACTGGGTTAGTCTCTCCTGTATGTCATCTGCTGTCCTACCACCTACTACCATACATGATTGCTAACCTATCTGCATCCTACCTGTTACCATCTATACTCTCATGAACATTTCTCTCAAGTGCTGTTCACCTATTTGTCACTGTTCATACCTGTCTCTTCAACTCATCACCACTATACTGCTATATACATCTATCACTCCAGGAACATCTTATTGAGTGTGTATATTTGTATGCTGAATCAGACAGACCACAGTGATGAGTCTTGGGAGTTGGAATTGGTATTTCAACGTATCTCTACATGACTACTGAGTGGAGTTTTTCTGCAGCTGCAAATCCATCTTGTTTCAGAAAACGCAGGAGCGTTACAGGGTCGCACAATGATGAGGCTTAGAGATTGTTTGCACAATCATGTTTATGATATTGAAAAGGAGCATTGCACTAGTGTTGCTAGACATTTTAAGGAAGTTAATGGAGGTGACACCATTTTGTTACAGATACAAGGAAATTAAGAAGGTTGTCATCCCCAGGAGAGGTGGAGACAGTTTCAGAATTCTCTGTAAACGTGAGGTTTATTGGATACTTTTTCTCCAAACGAGAATTCCAGAGGGTTTGAATTTTGAGTGGCATTTGACTCACTTTTATGATTAAAACCTTCTAATTCACTATATTTGAACCTGAGGAGATTGGATTAGATGAGGATAAAGATAATCTCTTAGTATTTAAATATATGCATAAATAAATCCCCATGATCCCCATCCCCATGGTCGAGTAGTATTACAAGAATATAGTCATATTTTCGTCCTTGAAGTGGAGTGTATTTTTTTCTGAATTTGAGCCATATTTGTTTGTTTTCACATTTTTTTAATTTATTTATGTTTTTTTGAATATACAATGTATGTATGAATTTTTTTCAGAGTTTGTGTGTTCTGTTATGGACACACACACATATACTTTGTATTTTCACTTTATTTTGAGTTGTGTATTTTATGTTCTTAATTTTGTTCAGATTACTTTTGAATACTTTTATTTTTTGTCTGTTTTCTTGAAGAATGGGCTGAGCAATATGGCTTGCTCCTTATGTGAAGTGGTATTTTTATGTATTTTTTTTGTTTTTAGGTGGAACTCCCCTTTAAGCCATGCTTCTGACATCAGAATCTGAATGTCATTGTCAATATTTGAGACAGGGCGCTTGCATTGTTCAGCCAGTGACACGGGTTGTTTTTCTTCCCATCTACTTCAAAGTGAAATATACATAAACAACAAAGTGACACAATGGATCCCATCAGTGTGGTGTGAAGTATAGTAAAGATGTTGAATAGACAACACCATGAATTGTTTATCTGGGTGGACAAAAATAGGTACTTCTACTAAATGTTGTGCACAGTTCACCCCTTTAAATAAGACACAAAGCAGATCATTTCTTTAAGATAAAAGACTTCACATGGATTCTTGTGTATCTTCTGTGTGCAACAATTGTACCTGTTGCTCATTAACTTAGATATATAAAGGACATTCACAAGGTTATATAGAAGAAAATCTATAATGTAAATGACATATTTTATTACAGCCGACCATACATAGATTAATCTTGACTGGTTCAGCAGGGACCGTCTGAGATTCGATCCATCTATCCATGTATGGGCAGGCTGTTTGTACTGAAGTTGATCCATCAAGCCTGTTGGATTTTTGAAATGCGATTTCTGCTTGCGGCTATAGCTGCTAGCAGTTATTATTGTATTTTGCTGGGTGGGAAGACTTCTCGTGTACCCTGCTGGAAGAACACAATAGCGCATAGAGAGGATTCCTCCATCAACACTGACTATATTAATAGGGGAAACAAGAGATTTTTCTTCCTGCTACCCATGTTTGCAGGAAAGAAAATTGAATCATCTATAGCCTGCCTAAGTAATGTAACTAAAGATGTAGAGAACAAAAAAATGTTTTTTAGCTACAATTAGGGTGCATTCACACCTGCTCAGCGATTAGATGTGAGAACACCAGCAGGGGTTCCCAAGATTAGCTGTCAGAGGCAACCCCATTAAAAGCAATTGGAGGCTGCCGGCTCCCATAGCTTATTGAGCCCAATCCCATGTAATCTCCAGCAATGATCACATGAGAGTGATCGGCTCTGGACACAGACTGCATGAGCAGTTACATGCGAGTGGGCACTATTAGCTGCGGAAGGCAGAAGCCTCCCTTTGCTTTCAATGGGGCTGCCTCTCGCAGCTAATCATGGAAAACCCCGCTGGGGTTCTCCCATGTATTAAGACTGCATTTACATTCACTAGTGTGAATGTACCCTTAGGCTTTAATACTTTCCCTGTTATAAAATGAATTTGTTTTTATACCTGCAAAATAAACATGGAAATGACCACTGTGGCAAGAACTTGCAGTCTATTCCATCCCTTAAAGCCTTTCTAACAAAGCTACTAATACTATTTCAATTGTGATGTGTAACGATTTTTACAAAGCATTAGTGAAAAGGCCTTTATTATTTCAATATGATCCTTAGAAGCTTTAGCAAGCTCAGTTTGTGTATTATATTGATTTAAATAATGCCACTAAGTTTATTTGGATTTAGTTTACTGAGCTCCCATAAAAGTCCTATGTGTTTCTTAGTGCAACTGAGGCTTAAGTGACCAACCCCTTAATATCCTCTATTAATAACTTATGCAATATCAATGGTTCATTGTTTTATCACCATAGTTACATAGAAATAGCTTACTACATCATGCTCTGACATTAATTCTGTAAAATCTTGTATATCCATCATTATTTTTTACTGAGTCTAACAATCTGTGAAATTAACATTTTACTTTATAAAATAGTGTATTCTTCCTGATGGATATTTACTGTATAAAAGAGAAATATGCTTCAACAGAACGAGGGTGCGTTACCCTACGCACCTAAGCCAATGGTATGAAATATAACCTCTATTAGGACTTATATACAGTATATGACTGTATTCATTCACTTTAAGGGAGGTTTTGAGTTTTGTTGAGATATAAGAGGATATAAACTTTAGTCAATATTTTTAATTTCAGCGATGAGGGGATAGTTTGGACCCCCATTTTCTTTCTTCTTTTTCACTTTTATTTGATGTTCTTTATTTGATTTCTCACCCCTGATGAAGTTAATTTATTAGGTGAAACATGTAGGGTATTCTTATTTTGGAAGCACTTTATTCATTTGGGGTCACAACACATGGTTCTTGTGGGGAGGGAGTTTTAATTTATTTTAGAGATGAAGTAGCTATTTGATTACAGCAGCAGATAAAAATTGTTTAGTTATAGGGAGTGTAGGAACTCACTTATGCAGACCTTTCATAGCCAGGTTAGTCCAATTATAGATTTTATGGAGGAAAACAACCAGGATTGAGGCTCGCCTTTCACCTTGACTGTATACAATTTCCTTTATTTTATAGGTTTTTAAGGAATTGTTTATATCAGTGTCATAGTCAGTCATAGGGTATTGGTTGCAACTGCCTAAAGTTGTTATTATCTACCTCTTTGTGTATTTATATGGTGGGGAGGGAATCTGATAGAAATCTCCCTTTACATCATATTAAGTAGTGGCACAGAAGAATTAAGAAGGAGAGAGGGAATTATCTGTTTCTTTTGTACTCTGCTTTTGTAATCAATATTGACTACTGTTTATATTGTCTTATATCTCAGCAAAACTCAAAACCTCCCTTGAAGTGAATGAGTCATATATACATTTTATTTAAAGGTCCTAAAAAAGGTTATATTTTGTATCATTGGCTTAGGTGCGTAGGGTAACGCACCCTCGTTCTGTTGAACATTTGATTGGCAGATTAAATATATATATATTCTTTTAATAATTAAGGCATAGGTTAGTAGTTTTAATAGAGGAAAATGTATGAGTAAAAGTGAACGAAGCAAAAGACCAGAAAGATCCCAAAATAAGAAATATGGGACTTTAAAATCTACCTCTACAGTGCTAGATGCATGTAATTTAACAACAATGTAGGATTTTACATAAAACCATTTTTACTGAATACAAATGATAAAGCCCAATATAAAAAAACACATGACTAACACAGTTAAGGGGTTTTAGACCTAATCTAGACACTTAAGCTCTATCCGTCTACACGTTTCACAGAACTTCCACTTAATCAGGACATTCAATATAGCTGTTCTCGTGTCAATAGAGTAAAAGGATAATGATCCATCTGCAAAAAGTGGTATAACGTAGACAGGAAAAATGACATCAGCACAGTAGGAGTGGTAGTCGTGCTCTCACTGGGTCCCCCCACCAGGCCTGTGGAAAAATGTATAGGCACAAAAGAAGAAGGCTACAAGGGAATTCCCATGATACACACACTATTTATTATTATGTCAGCCAAATTCACAGCCTATTTCAATACTAGATTGCCAGAAAAACATGGACCACCTCTCTAAATAGACAACAAGGGTGCATAGGCTAGCATTATAGGGTCTCCAGCTGAACATATCCAAAGGTCTGGCCAGCAATTAATCCCCCCAACAGTACCATGTTCGCCCATATTGTGTCGGCCAATAATGCCTAAAAAAGTGAATGAGTGCATGGATTTTCCTGAAACACTGAGCCATGCAACTTTCAGTAAACAGACAGATAGCCTTAAAGAGGCCCTTTCACCAATTTGAAAATGCATTCTTGCAGCATTTTACTTCACCGAAAGTTATATTTTATTCACTTAATAATATGTTTCTGAAGTTTAAAAACAAATGTGACCAATCCAGGAGAGTAAATTTCCTAACACATCCCCTTTTCTCCGAATGTATCATAGCACTCTCTTATTCTGTGCTATCCCAGCTCCTCTGCTCCTCCTTTCACCTCCCTACATGATCTTATATGCAGCTGTCAGGAGAGAAGTGAAGGATTATTCTATGGTGGGTCACTTGAGTGACAGCTCTGAGGTCTGCCAGGGCTACTGACATTACATGACAAGGCAGTTCCCAGCCGCAGTCTTAGGGCATTTGGATGTCTATACAAGGGAGGCTTCTACAGATAATGAACATGAATATATAAATCAAATTTAATTATAAAGCGGCTCTTCAGTCACTTTTTCATCTTTCCACCTATTAAATCCTCTGCCCTTGTTGTTTTAACTTTGGATAGTAGTTTTTTTTCTGCCAGTAAATACCATATACAGCCCACTTCCTCTTTCTTGTCTGGTAATTAACCTAGGCTAATGACATCATGCACAGTCCTCCCCTTCACTCTCGTGAGAGTTTGCCAGCAGGGGGGGGGGGGGGGAGTGTGCAGGAGAGTGAAGGAGGGATAAATCACAGGAGAACTAAGGAGAGCTGCAGAGCTGGAGGGGGCTGGATGAGGGCGGAGATAACAGGAGACTGCAGAGATCCATGCGTATTCATCCAGGGAGGAGAAATGTGCAAGCAAGTAGTGGTATGAGTGTGTCTGTCTGTATATATATACTGTATATATATATATATATATATATATATATATATATATATGTGTGTGTGTGTGTCTGTGTATACACTGCTCAAAAATATTAAAGGAACACTTTTAAAACACATCAGATTTCAATGGGGAAAAATATCATGCTGGGTATCTATACTGATATGGAATGGGTAATGTGTTAGGATCGAAAGGATGCCACATCGTTTGATAGAAATAAAAATGATCAACCTACAGAGGGCTGAACTCAAAGACACCCTGAAAATCAAAGTGAAAAAAATGATGCAGCAGGCTAGTGCATTTTGCTGAAATTTCATTGTAGCAACTGAAAATGGTACTTAGTAGTTTGTATGCCCCCACATGCTTGTATGCATGCCTGACGATGTCGGGGCATGCTCCTAATGAGAAGACAGATGGTGTCCTGGGGTATTTCCTCCCAGATCTAGACCGGCGTCCCCCCTCCCTCCCTTCCTTTTCTTCACTTCACCTTCCACCCATGCTCTGGGTTTGTTCTCGCTGGAAGGTGTCCCCGCCCACCTGGCTGCTCGGATCTGCTGAGATGAGCGCCGGAACGTGTTCCCGCGAGATGCTTCAGCTTTGGTGAGGGGGAGCGCGCCCAGTGACAGGATCACACACAGGGGCCGGGGAGAGAGTGTGTGTCTGTGGGCCGGGGATCCGGGCCGGGATGCGGTGATGGAGGTAGGGATGGAGACTTCATTGAATGCCGAGCAGTGCACCATCCATGATGGTACAAGGACCGGGGGCGGTGTAACGGGCTCTGTCAACCCCCCCTCACTCCCTGTCACCCCCTCTAACTCCCTGTCACCCCCCCCACTACTCCCTGTCACCCCCAACTACTCCCTGTCACCCCCCTCACTCCCTGTCACCCCCAACTACTCCCTGTCACCCCCCTCACTCCCTGTCACCCCCAAATACTCCCTGTCACCCCCCCACACTCCCTGTCACCCCCCCACTACTCCCTGTCACCCCCCCACTACTCCCTGTCACCCCCCACTACTCCCTGTCACCCCTCCTCACTCCCTGCCACCCCCACTACTCCATGTCAACCAGCCCTCACTCTCTGTCACCCCCCCTCACTCCCTGTCACCCCCCACTACTCCCTGTCACCCCCCTCTACTCCCTGTCACCCCCCCCCCCCACTGCTCCCTGTCACCCACCCTCACTCCCTTTCACCCCCCTCACTTCCTGTCACCCCCACTACTCCCTGTAACCCCCCATTACTCCATTACAACAAATTTTTCTTATTACTTTGCATAGGATAGGGAAGGGTTAAAACCTCTCTAAGGTTTTTTTCGCCCTGTTCTATTGCGGATATATCCCTTTACTTCCTCTATTTTAGGCACAGCAGCTTTTCTGTTTCTTCTGATTACTGGGTTTTAGAGACTCATTTGTACTGGGACAAAGGTAATTTAGTGTATTGTGGGTTCTGGCACAAAATTTCAGCCATAAATGTAGTGGTTTGCCAAACTGCAAAAGTGGAAAATTCGCCTTAAACTCAAGGTGGCTCTTACTCTGAATCTCATCACCACTGGTGATCAGAATCTCCTCTCCATAGTCTCTGCTGACCTGTCTTGTGTGTCCATTCCTCATCTTGACATGATGCTTGAAGACTTCAGGACCTTGTGAGAACTCCAGTGCAGTCCACGTGATGGACTCTCACAGACATATCACCAAGAAGCAACTTAGACCTGCAACTAGACTCTGGATTACGACAGATCAGAAGAAAAAAGAACTGGGACCTGACCAAGTGGAGTTTCAGTTAAAACGGAATTCCATCCAAAAAAAAAAAGATACAGATGAATAGCCCATTAAAGCGGAGTTCCGGCATCAAAATCGACTTTACACCATCCACGTGCTGTAATGTAGCTGAAAAAGAATTGGATGATTTCAATTTTTTTTTTTTACTTACTTACTATGTTATTAAAGAAAATATACTTACCTTCCTTCCTCTTCCTCCCTCTGCGGCCGTGGCCCGCCGTCTCTTCCTGCTTGCATTGACTCCTGGAAGCCAAACGTCATCGCTCCCAGGAGTCAATGCGCCTGCACCGGCCCTGCCCGTCACTTCCGGTGCAGGCGCGTTATTCCCTGTTGAACATCTTCTGGGCATGCCCAGAAGCAGTGCAGGGATGACGCGCCTGCACCGTAAGTGATGAGCAGGGCCGGTGCAGGGCATTCTGGGACTCCAACGTCACGGAAGAGGACACCAAAGAGGACGCTCTGGCTTCAGCTGCCCACACCTGAGATGGCAGCGCTGGACAAGACATTTTCAAGGTAAGTATTTCTTCTAAAAGGTAAGTGAAACTGGGGACAGTTCAGAGGCTATCGTTGCTTAAATGCACTAGCCCTGACTGTCCCGGGGGTATTTTTATCTAAAAAAAATTTTTGAGGCCGGAACTCCACTTTAAAAGGCAAGGGTAACAAAGACAGTTTTTGTGCGATAATATTCACCTTCAGCCAGAAGTTTTTCCCTGCTATACTTAAGACTGCTGCCAGATATCCTCAGACTGATGGACAGCATCATTCAACACCCATCTTTGGAGCCCATGTCACCCTGGACCCTCTCAAACCTGTGAATGAAGAGTGAAAGAAGAAGCAGCAAAGTAATGAGCACTCTGCTTTCTTTCCCTAGCCTGCTTTTTGTCAGCACATAAACTTATTGGCTGCTTTTAATCACACTCTTGATCTGCTATACATTAAATTAAAAAAGCTGATAACTGATAAAATCAGATTTATTATCATGTTTCTACATAAAGGAAGCACTGATAAACTTAGCAATATATGTCATAATGAATAAATAGTGTGTAACTGCATATCCAAGTACTGCCCTTTAATCAGTACTAACATTTTAACTCTGTATAAGTACATGTTCTCAAGCACAGTTTAGCAGTTCTTGTGTAATACAAAATAAAATGGCACAGAAACGATACTGATTGTGAAATAAGGATTCCAGTACTCAGCGATGTGAAAAAAAAAGTCTGGCCCTAATCTAAAACTTTCGCCTGGAAATGATGACACATGTTTGACATTTTGTAGGAAAACCCCTGGCTATCATTACATGCTGTCTTTGTTCTGTTGAGACTTGTATCACTTCATGTGAGCCAGTGAGAATGGTCCAGTGGACTGAAAGAAAAGCAGAACATGCTTACCTACATTGATTTTTAATAGAACAGCGCCCCTAGTGACACAATTCAGTTCAAAGACTTTCAATTCAAATGATCCCATAACCTTACTTGAAAATAAGAATATAGCAGACATCACATTTTATATGGTCTTGACATACTTACCAGTCCTTAGTACAGAGGACGGAACTGTAAATCCCTGCCAAAATAGTCAGAGTGACCTAGCACTGTTGGAGTTGATCAGAAAAACAAACACACTCCAGGTAGAAGTCCTCTAGTTGGAAATAAGTCTAGGATTGGGTTTGCTACAATTTAAAAGTATACAGCAGTCAAAATAGAAAAGGAAATTTAATAAAATAACTGCTGGGTTTGTCTACAAGATTTATTTAAGAATAGAATAGTACATAATTCTGATATTTGGGAATTACAGCTAGAAATGAAACTGGCCTAGATTGCCATATGGTGACATCATAGTGTAGTTGTCATGGAATCCAAAGCTTGATAATGCAATGCTAAATTTGTCAATTTAGAAAATTTACTGTATATAAAAATATAGTGCATACTGTGAAGATAAAAAAACATATATACAGTATCCCTCTCTCTATATACTGTATATGTGTATATGTGCATATCTATATATATATATATATATATATATATATATATATATATATATATATATATACAGTATCTCACAAAAGTGAGTACACCGCTCACATTTCTGTAAATGTTTTATTATATCTTTTCATGTGACAACAGTGAAGAAATGACACTTTGCTACAATGTAAAGTTGTGAATGTACAGCTTGTATAACAGTGTCAATTTGCTGGCCCCTCAAAATAACTCAACACACAGCCATTAATGTCTAAACAGCTGGCAACAAAAGTGAGTACACCCCTAAGTGAACATGTCCAAATTGGGCCCAATTAGCCATTTTTCCTCCCCGGTGTCATGTGACTCATTTGTGTTACAAGGTCTCAGGTGTGAATGGGGAGCAGGTGTGTTAAATTTGGTGTTATCGCTCTCACTCTCTCATACTGGTCACTGGAAGATCAACATGGCACCTTATGGTAAAAAAACTCTGAGGATCTGAAAAAAAGAATTGTTGCTCTACATGAAGATGGCCTAGGCCAGGGGTAGGGAACCTTGGCTCTCCAGCTTAGGAAGGCATGCCTGTGGCTGTCAGAGTTTTGCAGTGCCTCATAGGATTTGTAGTTTCAGCACAGTTGGAGAGCCAAGGTTCCCTACCCCTGGCCTAGGCTATCAGAAGATTGGCAAGACCCTGAAACTGAGCTGCAGCACAGTGGCCAAGACCATACAGCGGTTAAACAGGACAGGTTCCACTCAGAACAGGCCTTGCCATGGTCAGCCAAAGAAGTTGAGTGCACATGCTCAGCGTCAAATCCAGAGGTTGGCTTTGGGAAATGAACGTATGAGTGCTGCCAGCATTTCTGTAGAGGTTGAAGGGGTGGGGGGTCAGCCTGTCAGTGCTCAGACCATACGCCGCACACTGCATCAAATTGGTCTGCATTGCTGTTGTCCCAGAAGGTAGCCTCTTCTAAAGGTGATGCACTAGAAAGCTCGCAAACAGTTTGCTGAAGACAAGCAGACTAAGGACATGGGTTACTGGAACCATGTCCTGTGGTCTGATAAGACCAAGATAAACTTGTTTTCTTCAGATGGTGTCAAGAGTGTGTGGCGGCAACCAGGTGAGGAGTACAAAGACAAGTGTGTCTTGCCTACAGTCAAGCATGGTGGTGGCAGTGTCATGGTCTGGGGCTGCAAGAGTGCTGCTGGCACTGGGGAGCTACAGTTCTTTGAGGGAACCATGAATACCAACATGTACTGTGACATACTGAAGCAGAGCATGATCCCCTCCCTTCGGAGACTGGGCCCCAGGGCAGTATTCTAACATAATATTAACCCCAAACACACCACTGCCTTGCTAAAGAAGCTGAGGGTAAAGATGATGGACTGGCCAAACATGTCTCCAGACCTAAACCTTATCGATGCCCTGTGGGGCATCCTCAAATGGAAGGTGGAGGAGCGCAAGGTCTCTAACATCCACCAGCTCTGTGATGTTGTCATGGAGGAGTGGAAAATAATGATGGTCACGCAAAATATTGACACTTTGAGCCCAATTTGCACATTTCCACTTAGGGGTGCACTCACTCTTGTTGCCAGAAGTTTAGACATTAATAACTATGTGTTGAGTTATTTAGAGGGGACAACAAATTTACACTGTTATACAAGCTGTACACTCACTACTTTACATTGTAGCAAAGTGTCATCTCTTCAGTGTTGTCAAATGAAAAGATAAAATATTTACAAAAATGTGAGAGGTGTACTCACTTTTGTGAGAAACTGTATATGTAGGCACACCCTATTCATCCTGTGTGACACAGATTACTCCCCTGAACACCATCCCCACTCCCTCCACCCCCCCCCCCCCCCCAATCCTGGAGCCTATAGAAAAAGGGACTGGGGAATCTCTGTTCTTAGTCCCTTAGCTATTTGACCAAAGCCCCCAATGGGTCTCCTAACAAATTGTAAAAAAAAAATGTGTGTATGTGTGTTTGAGCTTTGGGGTGCACACCCTAATACAATGGGCTGTGCACACCTATGGACAGGAGGGAATATTATGAGCTCAGTTTTAGAAAGATTGAGTTTGAGGAAGCAATGTAACATCCATGCTGATATGTCAGTTATGAAGTTAGTAATGCGAGAGGAGACCAAAGGAGTGATGTGAAGAGTAGAGAGATAGATTTGTGTGTCATCAGAATAAAGATGGTGCTGGAAGCCATGGAAGTTTATCAAGTGGCCAAAAGAGGAGGTGCAGATAGAGAAGAGGAGGGGTCCGAGTACAGGACTTTGGGGGGACTAGGGTTGCCACCTCACCCCTTTAAAACTGAACACATATTAATTACACAAGTTCTGAGGCTAATTAAATGCAGATAAGGCACTAAGTGAGTTTAATGATCACAATAACCAGCCACCGAACCTGTGTAATTAATATGTGTTCAGTTTTAAAGGGATGAGGTGGCAACCATGTGGGGGACCCCTACAGACAGAGGAAGTGTAGAGAAGGGGTTAATGGCAACAATGAAGGAGCGCTGTGATAGGTAGGAGGAAAAAAGGAGAGAGCAGAGTCTTGAAGGCCAAGAGAGTGGAGTTTTTTGGAGATGGAGGAGGGGATGGTAAACAGTGTCAAAGGACGCAGAGAGGTCTAGTAGTATGAGTATGGAATAGTGGCCATTGGTTTTAGCCATTAGTAAATCATTAGGGAGTTTTAGTAAGAGCAGTTTCAATGGAGTGCTGCCAGCGAAAGCCGGACTGTAAGGGGTCAAGAAGGTTGTTGTCGGTGAGGTAGGAGCTCAGACAGTCGTAGACTAAGAAAATACAGTTATATGTTAGATATCTGTGTGTGTATATGATCGAGTATGAACATCTACAGTGCAGAACAAAGAACCTGGAGAGAGATGAGAGGATGTAGTGTTATAAAGTCAGGCAGGACCTGGCAGTTCTGAAGTGACACTGTCACCCTGTCCATGCAGGGCAAAGTGACAGTATCTCTGCAAAGGGCCTCCCAAACCCCCACATACTCACCCAACCAGGATTCTCCTGCTGCCCCTTTCTCTTTCACAAATGGCAACAAACCTGATGTCACCTATCCCCCAGATCATTGACACCAGTGATTTCACTGCTATTTGGAGAGTGGGAAGGAGTTTGAGGGATCACTCATAAGGGGAGTTGGTGGTGGGGGGTGGGGGGATTGCAGCAGAGTTATATTAAGGAAAACTGAAGCCTTAGGTCCTTCACTTGAAATTTGTAAAAATGTCAGTAGGTATTAACTACCTACAAGTGCATCCTCCCTTTAAATTGCCATATAGATGCACAGCTTTGAGCAATTGCCCTATGTCTTTGGTTTACTGCAGGAGCATGAAAGTTGTAGCTGGTCCCCCTAAGCATCTCCTGCGTCCCAAATTCCTGGCTATGTTGCTTCGTGGATGTGGGAAAGACGACAATGTCTCATTAGGGGCCCGTAGATATGAGATAATGTTCAGAAGCAAAAGATCTGACTACTTAATAATAAATCTGATGACAGTTGCACAACCCATAACCCAACAGCCAAAAGTAAAAGACACCCCTTGGCTTTATCTGTGTGCGCAAACAGTGATCATTCAGAAAAATATGCCCCAAAAATATAAACTTTGCTTGAAGCATGATTAGTCCAGGAGTGTCCATATATATTAATAGTGCCTATAGTGGTCAGAAGTGCTCATAGACATTGTTTGCTGTTCTTGGCCTGAAAGAGTAAAAAGAAACAAACGGTTCAATACACATGAGTGCTTAGTAAAATACTCACTTTACTCACTTTATATAATATCCCTTTGAACATCCCTGCTGGGTCTGGACTCTGTAGACACTTTTGCATTTGCTGCCTGGTAAAGTGGGAGAACCAGGGAACCTTCTGCTAGAAAGGTGTCCAGGTCAACAAATAGATCGGAAGTATCCCACATCTGATTTAACACGGAGACCTCCTTTAATATACACAGGGAGAAAGGAAAACCGCTCAAGTGAAAGGATGTGTCCTAACAAACAAATAGGGTGCTGGTTAGGTCCGCAATCCCGGCAGCTGTACATGAATAGAAAATGCAACCGCACTCCGGCTTGAAGGTATGAAACGATAAAATCCATTTATTGAAAATCCAATTGTTCAAAACAATCCATAGTGACAAAATCAGAGACAGGGGACAAACACAGTTGACGCGTTTCACGAAATCACTTTCGCTTAATCATAACCGTTATGATTAAGCGAAAGTGATTTCGTGAAATTCGTCAACTGTGTTTGTCCCCTGTCTCTGATTTTGTCACTATGGATTGTATTGAACAATTGGATTTTCAATAAATGGATTTTATCGTTTCATACCTTCAAGCCGGAGTGCGGTCGCCTTTTCTATTCATGTACACCTCCTTTAATATGCCAATAGTGTTGTTAATATTGACCAAAAAAACTAATTACATAGCTAATTATAAATCCTAAAGTCTATGTTTATGTAATTTTATAAATAAAATCAGCACAAAGGATGGTGCTTTCATTTAATGCAAAATGTGCTCTGTGCCGATGTGAGCTGTCAATTCAGTTTTAGTCACAGGGTTGCTT
Organism: Pelophylax lessonae; assembly: GCF_965119305.1. Taxonomy (NCBI): domain Eukaryota; kingdom Metazoa; phylum Chordata; class Amphibia; order Anura; family Ranidae; genus Pelophylax; species Pelophylax lessonae. The sequence goes on from NC_138768.1 coordinate 146,695,490, forward strand.
TAGTTTGACTGAGTATTTAAATTGGTCACAACTTCAAGAGGAATTTTATCACCCCCATCCCATTCACCTTAATTTGTTATACATCCCCTTTAACCTGGTTTTCTGGGTTATCCTCAAACTACCTACTCACACATCCAGTGATTCCAGCATTGTCCTGCTACAATCCACTGATCTGCATCATGGGTTATGTGTCTTTTCCAGGTTCTTGTAGCTGGCCACCCAATCATGTGCATGCACCACAATTTCTCAGCCAGGATGAGACAACTCCTCCCCCAATGAGGCACATGAGCCCATATGCTTTAGAGTACCCAGAGTACTCCTCGGATGTGTGACATCGATATCCACAGAAGGCTGTGGGCAAATGAGATGTCATTCTCATTTAGGTTAAAATCCCAGGAATAGCTGGAAGATTACCCAGAAAAAGTATTGGGGGGGAAACATAAATGTACAAGTGTTTGGGGGGAATGGATGCAATAGTATTAGGTGGGTAGGGAGAAAGAAGGTCTGTTTTTACCTTATTCATTAGGACTGGCCATACACTAAGCAAAATTTGGCCAGTTCTTGGCAAAACTGCCAACATTTTCAGTGGGTAGGCTTGCCTCTTTAGTTACACAAAAAAGAGTTCTGGTGCTGATGCAAGACATGAAAATCCTATGATGTCCTTGTATGAAGAGTGCACAAATTATAATGGGAAATTAATCTAATGCACCACTGCTCGCCCAATCCTAGACACAGGATGGTGTATAGATAAATAGGAATAAAAAATAGGATGGCGCTCTAGTGTGCATCATAGTGGTAAATAACCCCAATGGAAGCTCAAATGTACAATCTTATGAAAGTTTATTGGGTATGTCCATAATTAGTTAAAACAATTAGCATGTAATCCTACCGATCCTTGAAGCCTCTGTGTCTCCTGGCTATACTACAGGAATCCCTGATGTGTGTCATGGGAACCTGGTACCTCTGTGAACGATGGGAAGGAGGTAATGCTCTCAGGTTGGAAAACAATGGTCCTCAGTGGCGGAGGCTCGCACGGTCCAGTGTGCTGCCGCGTCCCTGAACCGGAGCCGATGCGTTGCGCTCCCGCAGTGCCCGCCGTAAGCACTGGGAGCCGCATGCTGATGACGTCACCAAAGGGAGCCAGAAGTCCGCTGAGAGTCAGCCGAAGAGACAACCCGAAAGCCGGGGGGAGCGGAGGAAATGATGTGCTCGCTTCTCTTTTATTCCTATTTGCCACTTTGGTTGACAAAGGTAGATCTTTTGATTAACATTTGTCAAATTTTCAGCCAAACAGATACAGCCACAATTGGGGTATTTTGACAGCCCCTGCCAGCAGCTGTCAGAATACAATAACCCATCAGGAGGTTTCATCCAACCATGTGTGAATAGCGGAATCTGTAGGCTGAACGAAAGAAATCATAGATGGTCATAGATGATACAATTTTCTTTCTTGGGAATAGGGGAGCTGTACCTGCTGGGAGTACACAATAATTATTGCTAGCAGCTACAGCTGCTGGCAATAATGGCAGTCTAAGAATTTGACATGCTGGTTGTACCCAAGTTTGGTACAATCAGCCTGTCCATACATAGCTCATTGCTGCCTAAATGAATAAATTAATTTTTACTAGATTACACCTCCGCTCCTACATGCTTACCAGGGCTTAAATTACATTTCCCTGGGTCCCATCATGTCAACAGAGGGGCCCAGGAGGGAGGAGCAGAGGAGGGACTTTTTTTTTAATTTTTGGGGCATAGGTGGAGAAAGTCAGTGCTGATGTTCTGCTGCACCTTGGGGGGGGGGGGGGCTGTAAGGGGCCCCAATGATTTCTCTAACAGCAGCCCTGGTCTCTGCTGAACCAGCCGAGATTCGAACCCTCTATAACTGGCCAGTGGATGGATGAATTCCCTTGCTGGGCAATTGAATACCCAAACCACAGCTGCATCTGATTGGATACAGCTGCTGTTCCTCTGAAATATTTCCTTTGGATCCTTTCAACAAAAACCAATAAAGTGACTTTTTTTTTAACAGAGTGGGGCTGGCAGGGGCACCCACTGAGCAAATTTTGGGTGTTTCATCAAAAACTGGATGAAATTCATCCAGCCAGCTTTAGTAAATCCAGCCAGTGTAAATCCAGCTTTAGTAAATCCAGCCAGTGTAAAGCCAGCTTTAGTAATTCAGCCCCATTGTCACACCATGCCTGGAGGCTGAAAAGGGACATCAATAAAATAAATAACACTGACAGCAATAGTGCAATAAACCTTGTTTATTAACAATTTGGATAAAATGGGACATCAATAAAATAAACACCAGTGCCACCAATAGTGCAATAAATCTGGTTTAATCATCTTAGTTGTTTTATCAGCTCAGGTGGTGTCAAAGGATGTTTATGTCTGCCAATGCAAACAAATCGGTGACAGTCTAATTAGCCTTACATAAGCACTGCGTGCCACTTCTCACATCACATCAATTCACTGTAATACACAGCACACTAGGATATTAAGCTGGCCATACACCATTAGATGTTCATTCAAACTGAAATTCTGTAAAATCATTGGTTAGAACATTTTTTCTTGCCATCATTGAGTCGGCTAATTTCATTTAAAAACCATTCAATTTTATCCAGACCTGCTATCTTAATGAACTACCAGATGCATTATACATATTTGATACAATATGTACTTTTTTTCTTGATCTAAAAATCACATTCACATTTAGAATTTTGTATGCTTGAGAAACATTTTCCATCCTGCTCCTCCCAATTTTCTTGTCACTGTGATCAAACATTAAACATAATTTTGACTCCACTAACTATTAGAAAATCAAATGAACGTTCCAAAAATATGAAAATTGCCAAATAGAATTCTACTGGTGTATGGCCAGCATTATTAGGGTACAGTCCAAAGCTGGCCAGAGCTGATTCAGTATGGACCGGCTTTGATCAGTGTGTAAACGTCATTTGGTCGACATCTGTCAAAGGGACTTGATGGGAAACGTTTGACAATCCTCAACTTTAGCCACTGATGGGTCCTGCTGTTCGAATATAATTTCTACATCCACCTTGTTTGTGTGGATAGAGGAATCTGCCTGCTGGCTGAATAAGGAATAAAAACTAAACAGTGTGCGGCCAGCTTGAAGCGGTAGTAAACTCATTTTATTTTTGTAATGATAATTGTAATGTAATTGATACCAGCACATTATGACATATTTTCCTGTCAAAGGAAGACTTCCAGTGCTGTGCTGTCAGTGCAGGGGCACTTCCATCTTTACCTGTTCTTCCTGCGTTCTCTGCTTTGCCGTTTCAATGGCCAGGCTTCAATTATGTCACTCATGTGCATGAATACAGGAGTCACATCACTACAGCTTGAGCTGCCAATACACGGCTTAGTGTCCATTACCTCTGACAGGCAAAAGGAAGCATTAAAGTAGAACTATAGGCTAAACTTTTTTTTTCCATTTTGGATAGACCAAGGGAGGGTTACAAGATTTTATTTATCGCCATTTGTGTCCTATTTCAGGGATTTCCCTTCACTTCCTGTCCCATAGCCAAACAGGAAGTGAGAGGAAATCCCTAAAAACTAAGGGAATTCCTTGGGGACCCCTGGTCACTAGAACTAGGGCCCTTAATGGAAGATTCCCCATCTATTACTTTTCCAGGGAACAACCCAAAATTTGGGATTTTCTTTTACTTTAAATGAAAAACAGGATAAATAGAGAGGGTGAATCTCCCTAACGGGTAAACAGACAGCAATAAAAAATGGCAGGTGTTCTAATTCCTCTCTATCCAAAACTGATGTAGCACCCTACAAGGTAGGTGCTAGGCAAAGTGTAGTGGGCCTTGTCTGCTTATTAGCAAGGCTATGATATTCAGCTGGGCTTTCATGTCTCTCAGGTGTGGCTGTTGAGACTGGGGAGTCTTCCTACTGTGCTCAATGAGAGGGCTATCATTGGGCAGTGGAAGAAACCCGGCCAATGGCTCACCCAGGCTTGTATCTACCCCAGAAAGGCAGATTCTGCCACACAGCATTCTGGGGGAGGGTATAAGTTTGAGGGGAGCACATGACACAGCATCTTTGGCAGGAAGCAGAGTCCCAGGAGGGAGGGTATGGCGGTCTCTCCTCCTGTCAAGATGAATCAGGTGTTCCGGGTGGCTTGCCGAGGGGATAGAGGGCTGAGCTGAGCTGCAGAGAGGATCCAGTGTGCCGTGGACCAGCGCAGTTGAGAGGGGTCGAGTTTCAGGAAAGCATTTCCAGTCGTGAGTACTGCAAGCTGCCCCTGGGGGTCTGCCTAGAGAGAGAGAGGGGACCACTCCGAAAAGGTCAGAGGGATCCGGGAGCTAGCTAGCTGGTGCAGGAGCAAAGTAAAGGAGGTGCCAGTGTTGACCCTGAAGAGTAAAGGGGGTGCCAGTGAGTGGGCCCTGAAGTATTCAGTGTACAGTGGAAGTGTACAGGGTGCAGTGTACAGTGTTGAGAGTTGCAGCAGCAGCAGTGTTAAAAAGGCTATCTCAGTCAGGGAGGACTGGAGGGACAGTGTCAGAGACTTTTGAGCTAACCAGAGTGTCAGAAGTCAGTCTTCAGTACAGTCAAGGACTTTTGAGCTAACCAGAGTGTCAGAAGTCAAGTTTCATTACAGTGCAGTAAGTCAGTGATTTCAAGCGCCAGCAAGCGTTGGTCGGCATCCAGCTGGCGTCAAGTCAGCACTGAAAGGCATTTTTCTCAAATTGTCTCAATTTGTACCTAGTTGAGCCAGAGGAGTATCCCACTCATTCCCTTCTCCCATCCCCACATAAAATAAACAAAACAAACCAAAGATGCCGGACTGTTCTTTGACTCAGATCTAACACTTAGGCAATCAGGTTAAATGTGCTGTTGGTGTTACCGGTGACCATGGCGGACCCACATCAGGTACAATGCCTGGAAATATTGCTACACTAAAAAAAACATTTTGCCTTTAGTTATACTTTAATGGCTGTCAGTGTTTTTTCTTTATTTTTAGATTTTACATGTGATTATCACTATCGGCTGATATAGCCACTAGAAATAATCACTGTCTTCTCCTGGCGGGGACAGCTTCCTTTGCCAAAATTGTGGTTGCAGGAAAGAAATAAGCTCTGTGTATGGCCTACATAACTCAAATTTATACATACAGATACTAGGGCCAATTTAGAAAGGAGCCAATTAACCTACCAGCATGTCTTTGGAGTGTGGGAGGAAACCACACAGACACAGGCAGAACATGAAAATTGCAGGCAGGGTTGTGGTTGGGATTTGAACCAACAACCCTACTACTGCTAGGCAGAAATGCTATCCATTTGAGGACTGTTAACACATGCCGGTTCAATAGAAGCTGGCCGACATTCGGACCATGTGTACAGCAGCTGGTCCGACAGAAGCCAGCCAATGGCTGACAGCACTGAATGGTGTGTTCTTGGGGGTGGGGGGGGGGGGGGGGGGTTGTCAGCCAATGTGAAAACACAATAGCTCAGCAGGAGAAATCACTGTACTAACATCGCATAGCTAGCACAGTGGCTCCTCCAGGGCTCTTTATTTTTTTTTTCATTCAGCCTGCTGGGTTGAACGAAAAAAAAAAAAAGTGAATAGTTTGGGATTTTGCCACTGTGCTGCCTTGCATTTAAACATGTAAAGACTAGTTATATGTTTAAATCCATAAACTTCTAGTTCCATATCTATTTCTAAATATTCCTGCTTTGTCCCAGAATGCATTTTTTAAGCTTTAAACTATGCGTTTACACGAGTGCGTGCATAAAATACATGTCCTCAAATGCAAGTTGTAAGATTTCTGGTTACAGATATGAATGCAGCAAATGTTTACGCACTTGTGTGCATGTCCCTATTGAAAACAATCAGTGGTGGTTTTAGGCATGGGCGAACGGGGCAGCCCCCGGGGCGGCATTTTTTCATGACACGTTGGGGGGGGGGCCGCATGACAGTGTTCCCCAACCCCCGGGCCGCGGACTGGTACCATTCGGTGGATCAAATGGTACCGGACTGCCCGAGGAACTTTGAATAATTTCACTGTGGCAGCCGAGCCGAGGCGCAGAGCATTGCTCCCCCCCCCCCCCCGAGCCCGCCCATTGTGTGACAGTAGCGAATGAAAATTTGCTATTGTCACACTGATCCTCCTCCTGGCCAATCAGGGAGCGGGTCCTCCAGCTTCCTGATTGGCCGAAAGGCAAACCCCACACCATTGGCCGAGGAGGAGGTGCAGCGTGAGGACTGAGGAGACGCGGGGAATCCGGGGACTGAACTGAAGAGAAGTGAGGTAAGTGCACGGATGGGTCTCACGGGGGGAACGCTGGCGCTCTGCATTGAAAAGTGGCACGCTGGCATCTCTACATTGAAAGGGGGCAATGCTGTGGCACTCTGCATTTATTGGGGGCATTGCTGTGGCACTCTGCATTTATTGGGGGCAATGCTGTGGCACTCTGCATTTATTGGGGGCAATGCTGTGGCACTCTGCATTTATTGGGGGCATTGCTGTGGCACTCTGCATTTATTGGGGGCATTGCTGTGGCACTCTGCATTTATTGGGGGCAATGCTGTGGCACTCTGCATTTATTGGGGGCATTGCTGTGGCACTCTGCATTTATTGGGGGCAATGCTGTGGCACTCTGCATTTATTGGGGGCATTGCTGTGGCACTCTGCATTTATTGGGGGCAATGCTGTGGCACTCTGCATTTATTGGGGGCATTGCTGTGGCACTCTGCATTTATTGGGGGCATTGCTGTGGCACTCTGCATTTATTGGGGGCAATGCTGTGGCACTCTGCATTTATTGGGGGCATTGCTGTGGCACTCTGCATTTATTGGGGGCATTGCTGTGGCACTCTGCATTTATTGGGGGCATTGCTGTGGCACTCTGCATTTATTGGGGGCAATGCTGTGGCACTCTGCATTTATTGGGGGCAATGCTGTGGCACTCTGCATTTATTGGGGTCAATGCTGTGGCACTCTGCATTTATTGGGGGCAATGCTTTGGCACTCTGCATTTATTGGGGGCAATGCTGTGGCACTCTGTATTTATTGTTATGTTGTCATGTTTTTTTTTTTTTTTGGGGGGGGGGGGCGCCGGGAGGGAGTCTTGCCCGGGGAGCAATTTAATGTAGAACCTCCACTGAAAACAATATACCTGAAATTAGGTCTGTAAAAAAAAACAAAAAAACCTTTGAATTATGTGTTGCCACCCTGTGCATGCACCCTTATAATCTTTGCATAAGCAATGCATGCCAGTGCTCACCACTTCACTGCAATATACATCACATTAAAATTATCAGAAGGAAAGCTGCATTGGTGCAAGCAGATTGTCAAATGATGTTCTTGTAATATCTGCAAGTTTTTACAAATCCAAGAGCCCTATGCCCGACCTTTCTCCTCCGACTCTGTCTTTGTCCATGGCAGCAGCAGCAACACTTAATAGGAAGCAATTAGCGCTCAGGAGATACAATGGTGGTGTGATTGATGTGACTCCATGACTTGATGCTACATGGGAGACAGAGAGGACAAATCCCTGAGCTCTGGGTGTGTTGGGATTTGTGAAATAGGGAGATTAACAGACAACAAAGGATGAGCAGAGAAAGAGAGGGAAATGGGGGGGCATTGGCATTTCCATAAATTAACCCTTAATTGGACAGGAGCATTGTCTTCAATTAGCACAATGAAAGTAAAGTGTTAATAGGGTGCAAAAAAAAAAAAAAAAAAAAAAAGAATGTATTGTCGGCTCCTCAAGTGATGTAAAGAGGATTTTTTTTTTCTTTTTGGTGACTTTTTAATTTGATGGTTCAGTGGGTTATTATTATTATTATATAATTATATTACATACAGTTAATTTCTTGGTATAAGGAGAGCCAAGTAGCCTCTCTGCTGTTTTACAATGAAGAAGAAGTCTTCTGTTTAAGGATCTCTGCTGCATCCTTGTGTTCAGATGGAAGCCTAGCTCATGTTGCAATATAAAGGCTCTGGAATGAGGGATATGTCTTTGAAATCTGCTCTGATGGTCTTTCATGTAGAAGTCACTTCCAAAAAAAAGGACTTCAGTTGACATGATTAACATTCTCCTCTTGTGCCACATCAACAGCTAGAAAATACTGTCCACTCATTTCAGCATACACCAGCATTTACCCCCCTTTGCAAATAGAAATCCAGGGCAGATAATACAATTATAGTGGACACAAACATGTGTTCATTAAACTATATAGACTTGCTGTGCCAGTGTTTTAAGTATGTGCCATTAATAATAGGTAGACATTTGCTGTGTCTGGCTTTTCTTTGTGCTCCTAGCCTTGCTCCTGTTGTTACAGAGGGATATTGGTGATAAAGCAGAAAATCAGAGGCTTATCTAGAGGTCTATAGGATTCCTTCAGTCCTCTTCTACGATATCCTATCACCCTGCAGCACAAGAATCATTGATTTAGCTCTTGTACTGCATTGATCTGTGGCAATCAAAGCTGGGCTAAGACATCCAAAGTCATACTACCCTTGTGAAAGATAAAAGGTATGTATATCAACTGGCTGTAGAAGCCTGTATACTCATCAGTGTGAGCAAAGGAAATGAAGAGGCTTGCACATCGCAAACCTATGCTGTGGTGCTGCACGTAGCAGGTGACGTCATCACAGCTATTTTTAGCTGTCACTTTCACTGCTGCGACAGTCTATTTTTGGGGACTGGCTTTTTTCCATTGTTGTACAGGGGAATGTCTAGTGAAGTTGGTGGTCTGTCATGTATTCCAAAAACAAGGGGGACTGTGGGAAACCAGTTGGTCACTGGGACTCCACATGGGAGGTAGCTGTTTTTATAAGACCCACTTGTCCAGTATCTGACATCTGTCAATAGCATCAGGGCATGACATCTTTATTGCTTGTTAAAGTGATGGATAAGAAAAGTTTCATTCTGGGAATAGTAAACCCAAATAATAAAGAATGCTTCTGCCCACTGTGTTGTTTTACCATTATTTTTTTTTCTTCTTCTTCCATATTTCAGGGAAGGGAAATGGTATATCCCATATGATGTGGTTCAGTGGCTAAGACCCCCGAACACAAAAGGGCTTTTACATAAAGGATATTGTACAATTCATAAATACTGTATAGTAAAAGTTGCCATGCAGACCTTTGACATCTCTGTTATGAAAACACTCTCAGCTGCCATTTTAGGCTAAAAAAGTGTAAATGCCATGATTTTCTATAGCATTTATTAACTGGATGCCACCATGAATTTCTTACATGCTATAATATACAGGAACAAATCAAAAGCAGTTCTTTATCCCAGTCTTATGGGCCATACACACTATAAGATTTTCTGAAGACTTTTTCTTTTAGACTTACCAAAATCATATAATATGAGGTCAAACCTAAACATTTTCAATTTGTATGCAATCTGGCAGGCCCTTGCACTACATAGAAAAGGTAAATCTGAAGGAAATCTAACCACAAAAGTTGGATAGTGTGTATGGCCCATAAGCCTACACTAAGATGTTGTTAGTCTGCTTCATTTTCTCAGTCTGTTCTCCCTAATGCCTAGTACACATGGGCCAAATGTCAGAAGACATCAGCTGGTTCAATAAAAAACGGCCGACATTTGGCCCATGTGTATGTCAGTCGGTCTGTTGGATGAGCATGCTGGTAAAAACCAGCAGCCAATCAGCACTCTCAGCCTATGGCTGGGGCTAGATACACTCTATACAACTTCTGTTGTTAGAATTCCTTTAGATTTACCTTCAACTATGTAGTGCAAATTGAAATTGTTTAGGTTTAACCTCATAAATGGTTTTGGTAAATCTAAAGGAAAAAATCTAAAGAAAATTATATAGTGTGTATACAGCTTAAGGGCGCTGATAGGAGTGTTCCGGTGGGGGGGGCGTCCCTTTGTCAAAACACAACAGCTCATTGGGGGAGATCGCTATAGTACAGTGGCTCCAAACGGAGCTGTCAGTTTTTTTTTTTTTCATTCAACCCAGCTATTAGTGTGCAACAGGCTTTAGGCTGGCCAAAGACTGATCATTTTTTTAGATCAGCCAGTGAGGTGATTGAGAAAAAAAATGAATGGATTCCCCCCATCCATGGAGGAATCCTCCCCATTGTATAATGACAGCGGGACTCCACAGTCAGAATACACTGATCAGCGGCTGCAGGCAATCACCTGATTAAGAAAAGTTTTCCAACAGTCCTGTTAGACAGAAGTTCCTGTTGAACCAGTTGAATTTTGATCCATCTATGACCAGCTTTGGGCTTATGACACTTGGGTGGCTCTCCCAGTAGCCATTTAAAAATTGATTAAAATTGTCAGTGGCAGGATCAATAGGAGTGTGACTGTTTTTCCCTATGGTATCACCCCCTCTGTAGGTGAGGCAGTGAAATGTCATTCTTATTGGTAGCAATCAGGATTCAGCAGCGTTTAGGCCAGCACCAGAGGGACATCTTACTGCATGGCTACAGAAGAGATAATTCCATAGGGATACAGAGGAAGCCTTTATAGAGGTCCTGCCACTGTTTCTAGCATTTGCTGGATCTGTTTCCAGCAGCAGAATCCAGTGTGTGTCATCAACTTTAATGATAAGACTACAACCTTTTAAAATGGTTCTAAAGCCCTAAGGTTTTTTATCTTCTTTTTCTTATATTTTTTTACCTTAATACATTCTATTCATTAAGGTAAAAAATAAAACTCCAGTCCCCCCCCCCCCCCTTATACTTACCTGTGCCCAATCTCATTCCAATGCTGTGCATGGAATCAGTGGCTCTCTCCCTCCCCACTACCAATCAGCTCCTGGTGCTGCCAACCAAATCCTGTGACCAGGGAGTGGGGGGCTTTCTATATGGGCACTCACAAAACCATTGCGCACAGCAGGTAAGTATAACATGTATAACATTGAGCTTTCATATCACTTTGTAACAAGACACAAGGTGAAAGGCTGTAGAAAGGGCTGATCTGTTTCAGACATCTTTGAACACAACCACAAGCACCACAATTTACATGATTGTTTCACCTCTGAGCAAACATCTCAGTCCAGGAAGTTAAAGCCTAGTGCACACAGGCTGAATGCCAGGCGACATTGGCTGGTTTAATAAAAAATGGCTGACATTCAGCTTGTGTGTATGGCCGGTCCAACGGAAGCAGGCCATGCATGCTGGAAAACCAATGTCTGAGAGCGCTGACTGGAGTGTTCTGGCCCCCTGTCAGAACACAATAGCTCAGCAGAGGAGATCGCTGTACTAACGTCAGATAGTTAGTACAGCAGCTCTGACCTGAGCTGCCAGTTTTTTTTTTGTTCAACCCACTGGGTTGAATGGAAAAAACTGATAGTGTGTAGTAGGCTTAAGGCTGCTCTTGCAGGATGCCCGAATAAAGATATTGCTGTCCTTCTGGAGAAAAAATACATTTTTAGGTGAGTACTATTATAATGCTTTTTGCATTACTTGCCCTTTAGATTGTAAGCTTTCATAAGCAGGGTCCTCCTAGCTTTATTTTGTTAAGCTGTCGCACAAACTTTAAAGCCCAACTCTGGGAATTAGACATGATCTATCCTTCCAGTCCCCCCCCCCCCCCCCAAACATACACTGCAGTGGTAAATGCTCCTTAGGTCTAACAGGAGCTAAAAAGTCTATATTACTTACCCTGACTCCCCTCTCCAGCAGGTTATAGTGCCATCCCTTTCTCCATAACTTTCTGGGCTGTGGGGGGTCCTTTGCTGTTCAAAGCATGGCTATTAAAGGATAAGTCCACCCTAACACTAAAATCCCTGCATCTTTTGATCTCCATGATCTAACACTAACCTATCTAGCCCTGTAAAGAAGAAATCAGTATGCATACCTTTTTACCTTTTTTTTAAGCCGATCCGACCCGATCCTATGCTGAGCTGTCAGCTGCGGCTTCCCTGTGGAGGCGGGTGCAGAGGACACAGCCGACAACGGAAGCCCCATAGTAAGTCTATGGGTGACAACACTTCCCATTCATTTCACAGCCGCTGTCAACCACATCCTCTGTATAGCTTCTGCCGCTGGAGAGCGGGTTGGATCGGCTTCAAAAATGGTATGTAGTATACTGATTTCTTCTTTACAGGACTAGATAGGTTAGTGTTAGATGGTGGAGATCTATAGATGCAGGGATTTTAGTTTTAGGGTGGACTTATCCTTTAGCCCTGCATTGTACATGGAGGGTCCAGGTGTGTGGCCCTGGCTGGGGGGCACCTTAAAGAAGGGGGTCTTGGAAGCAGTCACACCGATGGATGGAGCCTACAGGAACACGTTTTAAGGTATTATTCCTTATTCCTGCATCCATAGACTAAATGAACAGTTATCCCTTGCAGTACATAGATTTTATCCAATTCCTGGAACTGGGCTTTAATCTAATACAGCTTCATTAACGTCAATGTTATTAAAAAATCAGTGTGTACTTTTTTGTTTAGTGGACCTTTAGACCCGGTTCACACTTCTGCGTGTGCCGGGTTCGCATGTCATGTCGGAGCGCACTGCTCCGACATGACATGCGATCAGCTGTGCGGTGCGAGTTTAGCCATACATTTTGTATGGCTAAATTCGCACCGCACCCGCAGCAAAGACGCACAGGAGGCATTTTTGCTGCCGCATCAGGATCGGATCGCACAGCGGTTCACACTTGTGCGATCCGATCCTGTGCGAACTGCACGATCGCACTGCGATATGCGATCAAACTGGGGGTGTCGTTAAGATTACATTGACACCCCCAGCGGATCGCATATGGCAGTGTGAACTGCCGGGGGTGCGTGTGCGATGCGGGAACAGGCTGCGAATTCGCAGCCTTCCCGCATCGCAATAGTGTGAACCGAGCCTTACAGTCAAAGCCAGGAAATTCTACTCCACAATGGTGTTCCCATCATCAAATAAAAGTTCAACATCTGGAGAGTCTGAACTAGTCTGCCCCTGTGATCAGGGGTGAGTCAAGCTTTGCTTGTGTCTACTGCATTGTGCAATGGTGAATAGGTGGGAAGAGCACAAGTCTGTTTACCTCCATCTATATGTGACCAGCATTGCTTGCTTAACCTTTGTGTTTGAATCATCGCTGTTTAGGGCTCCAACAAGTCACTGAATGCTTTATTACTGTACGAACATTAAGGCTAGCTGTTAGCACGGACCACTAAATCCATTTATTTGTTTGCTGTATTTTGACTCCAACAGGTGTGAACACATAGGATCCCCTGTGTAGACAGGCAGGGGATATTTAAAGTGTAGTGTACAAAGAGTAAACCTAAAGCTGGCCATACATCAGTGGAATTTAATGCAAACACTTTTTTGGGGGGGACATTCGTTCAGTTCTCTAATAGTAAGTGGGGTCAAATCAATGTTCGATTTCCACCATAGTGACGAGACAATTCTAGGGAGCAGGATGGAAAACTTTTGTGAATATGATTTGTACATATTTATTTATTAATAATAGGTGGATGTGTGACCTAATTATAGGTCATACATCCACATACTAGGGCCACTTTAGACAGGAGCCCATTAACCTTCCAGCATGTCTTTGGAGTGTGGGAGGAAACTGGAGTACTCAGAGGAAACCCATGCAGGCACAGGGAGAACATGCAAACTCCATTATATAGAACCTGTATTCCATTCAAATACTAGATCTAAATGTTCACCTTCTTCCCCTTCTTCCCTAAGGGACACCGGGACAGATCGTAATGATTCTGACTGGTCAAAGTAGTCACGTGCCAACACCCAATCAATCAGAATCACTCTGATTTGTCCCGGAAGAGGACTTCAACTATAAAAACCCTTGACCGCAACACTAGCTGTGTGGATAGTGACAGCTAATCACATTTTTTTGTGAAAAGGTGACCTTAAAGTGGCCATAGATGGTTAGAAATTTTCTTGGGGGACTGTTCAAGAGCATTCTATCTGCTCTTTTTTATCTAGGGGAGAGGAGAGCAAAGATATACACACCTAATCCTCCCAGCAAGAGAGGTCCCTGCAGCTCTTGACCCCGCGGTCTAGTGGTCTTTTGCATTTGACTGTTCCTGATGTCATCATGTCCATAGGCATGAGGGAAGCAGGAATAGTCCACCACTGCCTGTGGGGGAGCACTGTTTTCTGGAGGATGTAAGGATCAGGTGAGTATAATCTCTGTGTTCACCCCTAGACATAGCCTCACTGCATGGAAAAAAAGACATAGCCTCAGTGCCATCTTAACAGCATTATAGGGTCCTGGGCAGTGCAGTGCACTGGGGCCCCGCCTACACAATCACCCACGGGAATAAATATACAAATTATCAATAAGGCGATATTTATTGGTACAGCAGTGCCAGGCTAATAACAGTTTCCTAGTTCAGCTGCTGGGTCTGGTGATCACAAACACACGGACGGGAGTCAGACTCGACTGTCCTGTGTGTGCCTGTTCCCGTGGAGGCGGACAGGCATTCCTGCAGTTGTGGGCTCCCCCTCCACGGCCCAAGTGGCCTGACAGCAGCGCAGGGCAGACAGGAGCTTGCCACCTGCTAAGTTCCGCGGGGGGATGCTGCACACGAAAAATTGGGACTAATGCTTGGCTGGGGCTGGGCAGAGGGGGCCCCTCGGGCAAGTGGGGCCCCTAGGGAAATGCCCAGTGTGCCCATTCGGTAAGATGGCCACTGCTTTCAGGAATTTTGAACAAAATTGGTTGACTTAGTAATGGCAAGAAAGAATGTATTGACCAAGTATTTTTCTATGAATGTTCAAACAAAAATAAAGTTTAAGACATGTCTACAGGAGGCACCCCATAGGGAGAAGATGGAAATGATCTACACAAAGCAAAAAGTTTGTAGCCAATCAGAGACAGACGCCATGCAACTCCTGCAGCCAGTTCCCTTTATTTCATCTACTAAAGGCTGACTGTCTCTCATGAATGAATCCAAAGCGATTACAGGGAGATTCTGGCTCTCTTCCCAGTCTTCTCTTTGTGGTTTCACAAAACTCCTCTCTTTTTTTCTTACTACAAGCACATGGCTTATCTAGGTGACAGCTGAAAAGACTCATATTTCATTAAAATCACATTAGGTGCAGTATAGGGGAGAGCATCCCATTGATTAGTCCCTCTAGCAGGAGGTATTACTTCAAAGATGCCAATGCCATGTAAACCAGCTAAGACAATAGTGACATCATGGGAAGCTCTTTCCCAGTATCAGTCTGCTTATATGTATTTGTGATCTGCTCCCAGGAAGAAGTCATCCCTGCCAGGAGCTGTAAGCAGCAAATGTTTATTGCAATATGAACAATTTGGGCCAAAGGGGGATGTGGGGTGGACACAGTCCTGGCTGTGGACTGGATAGTCCTGGGCGTTTGCTTGGAGCAGATGACAGAACATGAGTTGAGGGTGTCCCAGCTGGACCAGCCTGAGGATCTCCTGTGTATTGGAGGCTGGAGATTGTCTGATCAGCAGGCAAAGATCTACACAGCTTGTTACATTGTATCTGAGGATCTCCTGTGTATTGAGCATTGCCTGATCAGCAGGCAACGATCTACACAGCTTGTTACATTGTATCTTCACTGCAAGAACTGACACACTGGATTTGTGGACTTACTGTTTACAAACACTGAATAAAAAGTAACATTGGCTTCTTCATTGTGTACACACGATATACTTGTCATCTCTTTGATGTCCGCCTATAGGGAAATACTTAACCAGTTTGCACACAGGGATGTAGAATATATGGTATGCAGATAGTCGCATATATCATATACATACAGATATGTAGATAAAGCATTTATAGATGTATGGTGGATGAAGACAGTAGATAGGAAAGGAGAGAAAGAAAGAAAGAAAGAAAGAAAGAAAGAAAGAAAGAAAGAAAGAAAGAAAGAAAGAAAGAAAGAAAGAAAGAAAGAAAGAAAGAAAGAAAGAAAGAAAGAAAGAAAGAAAGAGAGAGAGATTACCCAAGCACTTATGATTTATAAATCAGTAGATAGGAAAGGAGAGAAAGAAAGAAAGAAAGAAAGAAAGAAAGAAAGAAAGAAAGAAAGAAAGAAAGAAAGAAAGAAAGAAAGAAAGAAAGAAAGAAAGAAAAGAAAGAGAGAGAGATTACCCAAGCACTTATGATTTATAGATCAGTAGATAGGAAAGGAGAGAAAGAAAGAAAGAAAGAAAGAAAGAAAGAAAGAAAGAAAGAAAGAAAGAAAGATACAGAGGAGGGAGGGGGGGGAGAGAGAGAGATTACCCAAGCACTTATGATTTATAGATCAGTAGATAGGAAAGGAGAGAAAGAAAGAAAGAAAGAAAGAAAGAAAGAAAGAAAGAAAGAAAGAAAGAAAGAAAGATACAGAGGAGGGAGGGAGGGAGGGGGAGAGAGAGAGAGAGAGATTATGATTACCCAAGCACTTATGATTTATAATTTTAACTATAAAGCTTGATATATATATATATATATATATATATATATATATATATATATATATATATATATATATATATATATATATATATATATATATATATAATACATTAATACATCAGATAGATAGATAGATAGATAGATAGATAGATAGATAGACAGATAGATTTATGGACCCCACAATCATACAGTATATGGTTTTTGATAAGTATAATAGGCAGATAACAGAGTCTCCTCCATATTAGAGGAGTGGAGAGGTAAGTAGTTGGCACACACTGTAGATGTTTGCTGAGTGAGAGGAGGATGGTTGGTGCCCCTATGCAGAGCACTATTGTCCAGGCTGGTGGTAAGGAAAGTGGAGCTGTGTGTATAATGTGATCCATAGGTGGGAGGATGGGATCTGTGACTCCTTGGAGTAAGGGAGGGTGAGTGAGCCCTCCTCTGTGCAGAGCGCCCCTCCTTCTCACTCTGCTGACGGTATAATGATATAATCATGAGGGGTGTCAGATCCCGCATTTGAACTTGCAGCCAACAAGACTCTAGTTCTTCTTTCACAAGGACTCATTACAGACACACGCCGGAGACAGAGGTCTGCCACCAGCTGCCCTTGTCCAAGGAGGAAATCTATAGGGTGATAAAAGCACAGAGAGAGCCTAACCCCACAGCATCCTCCTGCAGCCTCTGACCCAGGGATATACTAAGCCATCATCTACAGGCAACTCGGGAATAGCACAACACATCACTGGACAATACTGGACTTGATGCAGCCAAGACACTAAGAAGTCATCCTTAAAGGTAATATTACATTACTGTGTCTTTTGTCTTTTTTGGCAATGGATTGCAGAACAACTCATTAAATGGAGCATCAAAAAGTAGTTGAGGTTTCCCTCTATTCCTTTAAGGAGTGGATAAAGGCACACACATACAGCACATTGCAGGCTGCATTTAACTTTGGGGTGCATTGTTCTGCAGCACAAAAGAGGAGGTGTGTAGATAGAGATGTAGTAGGGATGCACACAGTAAGGATGGAGCTAGAGCTCTGCAAGGCTACTGATGACATCTGGCAGTGTGTGATCCTCTATGATAGCAGGAACTATACTCAGCTCGTGTTCCTGGAAAGCAAACTCCTTTCATTGGAGCTGCAGACTATCTGCTTTTGTTCAAAGCTTGGGAACCACAAAGGAGGCTCATGTTCTAGTGAAAAGGGAACACAGCCTTGTAGATTCCTGATGTATAAAGTCCATGGACCTCCGAATCCATTCAAATAAAAAAAAAAATAAAGCATGCAAAGTGTGAAGACATGCTGATGGCATGCAATACTTTTCTATGTAACATTGGAAGCTCCTCTCCCCCAAATAAAATATTGGGACTCACAGCCCCATATGGATGGCATCTAATGCAGGGAGAACACAGCATTGTAGGTCTCTCCATGGATCTCCAATTTCCATCGAAATGAAAAATAACTACAGGCAAACTATGAAGACAAGCTAATGGCATGCTGCAAAATTATACTATGTGGCATTGGAGGCACCTAACCCCCAATATTAATGTCACTCACAATCCCATATGGATGGCATCTGGTGCCAATTTAGTCCAGATGATTATACTGATATATATATATATATATATATATATATATATATATATATACACACTAGTTGTATTGGGTATCTTATAAGTCAAGCACACTGGACACCAGTAGTGTCCTCTAAATGGAGCACTGGGGACCCCGGCCTCTTTTTCCCTTTTCCCCCCAAGTTAAATATTGGCACTCATAGTATCTTATACATGGCATTTAATACAAAGAGAACACAGGATTCTAGATCTCTGATTTACAAAGTCTATGGACCTCCAATCTGATTGACATAAAAAAAAGAACTACTAGGTATCACAAGCATGCAAAGTGTGAAGACAAGCCAATGGCATGCGGCAATAATCTACTATGTAGCATTGAAGGCCCCCTATCCCCTAAGTTAAACATTGCCACTCACAGTCCTATATGGATGGCATCTAGTGCAGGGGTCAGCTCTTGTTCCAAGTTAATGAGTACATTTCTCTTAAGCCTGTTGCTGCCCAAGGCTTGTGTACACTGCTCATGCTGTGTGAGCTCTCTAGATCCTAAGAGGCAATATTGACTTCGCAGATGTTAAGCTGTATTGTTGCATTTCAATAGCTCTGTGTAAAATAATGTCCCCCCATTCAAGGGTACCAGTAACACAGTGACTTTATGTGACTAAGGATTTACTCCAGCCAAGGAGAAAAAAAAAATAGTTTTCTAAAAAAAAAAAGTCAGTCACCACCTTGTCACTTAGATTTAGTGAGGTAGCTGCTGTAAATGAACATGCTGTGTCCTATTCTGCTGCTGATCAGTTCTAGCCAGGCTGATGTGTTTTATGAGAGTCAGCGCTGCATTGTTCTACTGCTGCTGCTGGGGATCCTGCGATGTCTAGGAATGTGCAGAGTACTAAAGAGGGTGTAGGCGACCTCTGCTGGACGAAAAGAACACTGCACTTCGCAGCATCCCCACTGCAAAGCTCCTGTCCACGAGGTTCTCACACACCCCCTTTGTGTCATTCTCTGCTGAGCATCATTCATTTTTCTCATCTAGCCATTGCCAGATGTCAATTGGAGTTTGTTTAAATACATGATCATGATTTTTCCCCAAACCATTTTTTTCCCAATATGACATTGGCTTCTGATCTTGTGCAGTCTAGCAGTGAATATGTTAATGCATTAGTGGGCATTAATTATCTTGCACAGCTGGTAATGCCAGTTTTAGCTTGCATTTATTAGTGCCAAAATGCAGTAAAACCTGTTTATTTCCTTCGATATTAGGTTGATGCTGCAAAGGGCATCCATTACCTGCCTAATCAGCTGTTTAAAAAGTGCATGTTCCAGCAAGCTGTGCCAGCTTTGGTCTGTAGGGGCATAGTGTACTTGGTGGGGGTAGAATGTGCCAGGAGGAGACAGAGGACAATGGCATAAGAGTTACATTCTGCTATTGGGTTTCATTTAGTCCAGATGAATAATGCAATGAATATATTGTCAGAGAGCAATATATATATATATATATATATATATATATATATACACACACACACATATATATATATATATATATATATATATATATACTGAAGATTAGGGATCCTGTAATAAAAGTAACAGTTCTATTGGGTGTCATATAAGTCAGTGAATGGATGAAGGATACACACACTGGACACTGGTGTCCTTTGAATGGAGCACTAGGGAGTCCTGGCTGGGATCTGATTTCACCTCTGGAAAGATTCAGTCCCAGATGAGTCTCTCCTAACAAAAGCCAGCTGTCTCCATGAGCCACATCTAGGGCGGTGACTGCAAAGAGAGGAGGGAGGGAGGCTGCAGTGTACAATCGGACAATGTCCAGGGAATATTCATTTTATCAATCGCCACGTGTACTTGGGAAATACAATACAGCATGCCCTTTATTCCCTTCACACCAAACCACTGCCATGATTTACATGAAAGCTGCAAATACAAACCTCTTGTCACTTACTTGTGTCTTACGCCTGCCCGCACTGATTTTTCCTACCTGGTTTTACATTTGTTGGCTTGGCACAAATATTACATTTTTGTACAGTCTGATTCATTTGTCAACTTAAAGCTAAATCATTCAAGTGATATTTTGTTAATAGGGGATCAAATAATGTGCAAGTTTGTGTTCCTTTGTAGTGGGTAATGGGATGCCCATCACATTGAACCCATAAAGATCAGTTGCTCTAGAAATCTGACTTTTACCCCTTCCTCTAAATATTATTACAGGCATTTACATAGTGCCAACAATTTATGTAGTGCTTTCACATACTGTACATACACATCAGTCCCTACTAGGGATGGGCCGAACGACCCCCTGTTCGGTTTGCACCAGAACTTTTGAACATTACGAAAGTTCGGAACTGAATAACGAAACCCACTGAAGTCTATAGGGCCCAAACTGGAAAAATCAAAAGGGCCTATTTTGAAGGCTTATATGCAAGTAATTGGGCATACAATGGTTATGGGGGTCTGGGTACTGCCCCGGGGGACATGTAACAATGAAAACAAAGTTAGTAAAAAACGTAATTTTTAAATGAGCAGTGATTTACTGCTGCTTAATGTGAACACATTAAAATGAGAAATAATAATAAAAATGAAAAATTCCTTTCAATATAGTACCGGGGGGTCCTCTTAATCTATCTGTAAAGTGGTACATCCGTACTGTGTATAGAAGCTGCTGCAGAAATAATTGCAAAAAAAAAAAAAAAATGAAATTTTCCCTGCAAGCATTCGTTATTTTGTAAACTACGGCTTGGGGAGCCAGTCTGTATGATGTAGCGCACTGAGAACAAGATTTGAGATTTCTAAATATTAGTGTCACTTTCGCAGATTTTGGATAGAAGTAACAAGGGTAAAATTGGTCAAGGAAGACAACTTGGCAATACGATGCGGCTGGGGGAACATGACTGCCAATTTATGTACCAGTGTTCTCCCCTCTCTGTAGGCTCATGTTCCTACCTTCCACAACCTCAGAACCAACATCTGAATCAAGTAATGACTGTGCATTGTCAAGGAGCAAGTTGCTGACGCTGTGTTCAAATAACTCATCTGACTCCTCCATGCCTGATGCTGGGGCTATGGCAGGAATAGCTGTGGAAAAGGAGGCAGAATAAGCCACTCTGGCAGCTGCAGTGGACTGCACATTAGTCTCTGCTTGGGTGACAGAGGATGATGAGGAAAAGGATGGTTTAGTAAGCCAGTCCACTAACTCCTTTGCAATTCCTTTGCATGCTGTGGCTGGATAGCATGGGCAACATCACTAAACAGAGGAAATTATGCCCTCCCTAAGAACTGATCAAATCCACCATTGCCTGTGGACACATACGCTGCTGGCCCCCTCACAGTGCCATGGCAATGTCTGCCTCTCCTTGTTGGCTCCCAGATGTGATGGGAAGGTGCTTATAAACAAAATGTGATAAAGATGTGGAAATATGTACGTGGATGCACTTTAATCAATGGAAAGTGGTGCTTGGTGCACTTTAACCTGAGTACTCACTACACAGACACATTCCACCAACACACTACAATATAAGGCACAAAAATATACTGTGTGAAACATGCACTAGCACACAGAAATATACTGCATTAAACGTGCAGTAACACACTGAAATATACTGCCTTAAACATGCAGTAACGCACAGAAATATACTGCATTAAACATGCAGTAACGCACTGAAATATACTGCGTTAAACATGCACTAATGCACAGAAATATACTGCTTTAAATGTACAGTAAGGCACTGAAATATACTGCATTAAACGTGCACGAATGCACAGAAATATACTGCTTTAATTGTACAGTAAGGCACAGAAATATACTGCGTTAAACGTGCACTAACACACTGAATTATAATGCAGTAAACCTGACCTGACAAAACAAACTGACACTAAAGTAAAAATGAATGGTCACTATCACTACACTCACATTGACTAAACTATCACTAGATTCACACTAAAGTGACACAAAGTAAAAAAGTATGGTCGTACTACACTCACACTGACTGAACTATCACTAGATTCACACTAAATTGATATTCTACACTGACAATAGAATCAGAATAGCATACTATAGCACTCTAACTCTCTAGTAGCACTGAACAGAGCCCTGTTCTATCTCTCTCCACGCTTATATCACACTACAAATGGCCGCTATTGAAAGAATACATTTATAATGTGGGGTGGGACTAAGAGCAAGGAGCCCTGATTGGATAGAGTCATCATTATTTTTTCCAATCATGGCTCTGACGGTGCTCTGTGCCCTGATTGGGCAAAGCTTTCATTGCTTCAGCCAATCAGCGCTTCCAATGCACTGTGCGGTGGCGCAGTGCATTGGGGTCATTCGGCGGGCTGAACAAATGGTCGAACGCCTCGATAATTGGGGTGTTCGTTGAACAGGCGAACAGCCAATGTTTGGCCCGAACGTATTCTCTGGCCAAATTGTTCACCCATCCCTAGTTCCTACCTTCAAAAAACATACAATTTACAAACGAATGATTATAAGCTTACAATCTAATTATTATGATTGTGTATATATTTATATATATATATATATATATATATATATATATATATATATGCTAAATTACCAAAAGTATTGGGACACCTGCCTTTACACGCACATGAAATTTAATGGCATCCCAGTCTTAGTCCGTAGGGTTCAATATTGAGTTGGTCCACCCTTTGCAGCTATAACAGCTTCAACTGTCCACAAGCTTTAGGAGTGTGTCTATGGGAATGTTTGGCCATTCTTCTAGAAGCACATTTGTGAGGTCAGACACCGATGTTGGATGAGAAGGCCTGGCTTGCAGTCTTCGCTCCAAAGCCTTCCAAAGGTGTTCTATGGGGTTGAGGTCAGGACCCTGTGCAGGCCAGTCAAATTCTTCCACCCCAAACTCACTCATCCATGTCTTTATGGACCTTGCTTTGTGCACTGCTGTGCAGTCATGTTGGAGCAGAAAGGGACCATCCTCAAACTGTTCCCACAAAGTTTGGAGCATGAAATTGTCCAAAATGTCTTGGTATGCTGGCGCCCTATGAGTTCCCTTCACTGGAACTAAGGGGCCAAGCCCAACCCCTGAAAAACAACCCGACACCATAATTACCCTCCACCAAATTATTTGGACCAGTGCACCTCAACCCCATAGAACACCTTTGGGATGAATGTGGACTGCTCGTCCACATCAGTGCCTGACCTCACAAATGCGCTACTGGAAAAATAGTCAAACATAGTCCCATAGACACACTCCTAAACCTTGTGGACAACCTTCCCAGAAAAGTTGAAGCTGTTATAGCTGCAAAGGGTGGGCCAACTCATTATTGAACCCTAAAGACTAAGACTGGGATGCCATTAAAGTTCATGTGCGTGTAAAGGCAGGTGTCCCAAAACTTTTGGTAATATATATAAGCTGTTAATACTAAGCATGTTGATGGTCTTAGTTATTTCAAGTCAGTCTAATGTATATAATACATCTCCCATTCATTGACTTGAAATGTCTCCCATACATTGACTTGAAATATACAAGACCATCAACATGCTTAGTATTAACAGCTTATTTTTTTATATATATATATATATATATATATATATATATATATATAGGTTTTTTTCAGCATGCACAATTCGTGGCCTTGCCTATTTCAAGTCCCTGGGGCCAAGCTAGGGGGCCTCTTTTCAGAAATAAAATAAATTAGTGCGTATACAATTCAATAATATCAACCACCCACTTAGAGGAAATGGCAGTGCTTGACAACTGCTTTTTGTTAAAGAGCACCAGTCAGGGGAGGGAGAGGAGGAGGTGTAGTGCAAACTTCAGAGGAGGAGGTTGCTGGAGAAAGGATCAGAGCAGTACATAGAGAGGTAAGGATTAGCCTGGGTCACTGGAGCAGCACCATAGTCACAGTGATGTCATGGTCCACAATCAAATAGCTGTCACTTATGGTTTCTTTATTGGACACAAAGGGGAACTTCCACTGGATTTATTCTGACTTCAAAGAGTTAGGGTGCATTATTTGTTGGACTACAGTGGTCATTAATATATCAGGCATTAATGTTGAATTATTTATTTTTGCCCGAGTGGCAAACAGGCTAATAAAAAGTAGTGTGTTGACGGCTTTTTTATTTTAATGGTGTGCTTTCCATTTTAAAGAGTTTACACTTTTACTAAGTGTGAACTCCTTCAAGAGATCACTTCTTTATCAATGCAAGGCCTGCCCTCCCTAGTTTATTGTCTCCAGCAGAGAGCCTCTAAGTTTCCAGCAGCAGTGCCTGTTCAGGAGAAAATTGGTATTATGGTTTGTCTTTTCAGATGGAATAGACCTATGTTATGTCCCTTTGTCCTAACAGTTGATTTAGACTACCAATTGGATGTAACAGCAGGAAGGCAGAGATTCTACTGGTGGGAGGGGGGTTTAAGAAATGTGCACTTGCTTCTCTTACAACATAGTGAGGTCTCATGTACGTTTTTTTTTTCCCCTTTAACCTCTTCGAACTGACATGGCGCATATATGCGGCCTTTCGGCGGGTGGGCTTTAACGCTGAGAGGCCAAATATTAGTGGCCCTATACACTTTTTGGTGCTGAGAGCGTGTGCTCTGCGCACTTTCCAGCACAGTCACTGGCGAGGACAGGAAAGCTCCCGATGCATACTTGTAATCGGGAGCTTTCCTGATCATGTGAACGCTGTGACAGCCAATGATAGTGGTCACATGATCCAAATGCCTGCCTCTGCCTCCCGGCATTTGTAAGCTCTAAAAGGGCTTGGAGGCAGAGGTGGGAAGGGGTTAAACTGGGATCTCCTTTAAAGCCTAACTGAAGTTTTATTTTAAATCAGCTAAATAATAAAAAAAAAAAAAGTTTGCAATGTCATACTGTTTATTTTCTTTAGAAAGCAGCCACAGCTTGAGTAGAAAATTCTGTCCCCTGCCCAGTGCCATCTTAAGAGCATTATATGCCCCCGGGCAATGCAGTGCACTGGGGCCCCGCCTACACAATCACCCACGAGAATAAAAATGCAAATTATTGATAAGGCAATATTTATTGATACAGCAGTGCCAGGCTAATGACAGCTTCCAAGTTCGGCAGCGAACACACACACGGACGGGAGTCAAAATTCCTCTGTCCTGTGTGTGCCTGTTCCCGTGGTTTTCGGACAGGCATTCCTGCAGTTGTGGGCTCCCCCTCCACGGCCCAAGTGGCC
This sequence comes from Pelophylax lessonae, assembly GCF_965119305.1. Lineage (NCBI taxonomy): Eukaryota > Metazoa > Chordata > Amphibia > Anura > Ranidae > Pelophylax > Pelophylax lessonae. The sequence continues at coordinate 146,720,606 of NC_138768.1, forward strand.
TGACAGCAGCGCAGGGCCGACAGGCACTTGCCATCTGCTAAGTTCGGAGGAGGGATGCACACAGGAATCAGGACTAATGCTTGGCTGGGGCTGGGCAGGTCGGGCCCCCTGGGCAAGTGGTGCCCCCGGGCAACTGCCCAGCATGCCCATTCAGTAAGATGGCCCTGCCCCTGTCAGCATGCGGTAAAGAAAGACCTTTGTTCTCTCTGTGGAAGCAGCAGATTCTCTCCAATCAACAAAGCTAATGCTCCCTGTTTAAAGGAGAACTTCAACAGGCAGTGTGTCAGGCCTCTACAGAGACATATAATCCAATGAGAGCACAAAGCAAATGTCCAAGTGTCCAAGGTAATTCAGTGCTAACACTGATTCACAGCATCATTGAGTCAATGCATTTTGGGGGCCAGACACCCCCTCCCCCTTCATCAGGGCTGTGTACTGCTTGGAAGGTTTCAGAAGGGCAAGTTGCACCAGTGTTAATGAATGCAGCATATACCTTTGCTCTGATGAAGGAGGAGTGTGTCTGGCTCCCAAAATGTGTGGGCTTTTCTGCTGAGAATCAATTTTATTAATAAATTACCTTGGAACCTTGGAGGTTTGTTTGGTGCTTTCATTGGATTTTATGTGTGGATTCCCAATTCTGGGTCCTTTCCCTTTTTTTCTGAGGGTGGTCCCTATTTTGTGGAGTGCACCTGAACTGAAGTTGGGGTGCCCAGTGACAATTTCAATAATCCTTAGAAAATCTGAATCTGGTGCTCTGTTTGTTCTTGTGTTTAGACCTCTGCAGAGAGACAGCTTCCTTCACATCCAGAGGCTCATTCTCCCCACCATGCCTTTCAGGGAATAGGCTTTTCTACTTAAGCTGTGGCTGGTAAACCTTTTGTTTAGATGCACTTGGGAAATTTGATTGGGTCACCTTTCTGTTAATGAGCAATTTCACCCAAAAAGTAATTTTCTGTTTTAGATGAAGTGAGGCAGTGTTTTATTTACTTCCACATCTTTTTAACTCATGAGATCCCCAGCAATGAGATCAACAGTTCATTTTATTACAGCTGTGACAGACTGGGCTACAATAGACAATCTACTAGAAAGTGATCAGTATGGTACCTAATGACAGTGCCCTCTAGTGGACTCGCTATAGGAATATATGGAACATTCACTTTGGCTACTGACAACAATAGCTTAGCTGGAAAGTTCACCTTGGCCCCAGTGTTGTGCTGGGAATGGGGAACAGATTGCTGTTTTGGGATTTTAAAGAGCAAGAAGGGAAAAAAAAGGAGGATCACACTTTGTCCAACCTAAACCAAAAAAAAAAAAAAAAAAATCAGTGAAGCCTATTACCAATATGAACCATTTTATGTAGAATGAATTCCCATTTATGCACACGATCTTCCAAACATGCCTAAAATTCTGTTTTCTCTGAATTTTTTCTCCGTTTGTTAACTGGGATGCTATTAAATGGATAATAACAAGGATTGATCTATGTTAGATGTGGTTGATTATTGTAATGAAAGGGAAATGCAATGAATTGTAAGCCACAATCAAAATGTGATTTAGGGCAGTCTGCCAATTCTACTTCATAGATATATTTAATAGTGCTTTTGGTGTACTGCTCACGTTTCCAAATGCAAGCAGCACAATATGCCTTTCTTTTTTCTTTCCTTACTTGGAGTTATTTTTCCTTAAATGGGCAGAAAGTGTAGCCTAATTTATTACGTGCTGAGAGTGTGCCCTTTTGGTTTATTTATATTTATACATTACTTAGTTGGAGCCTCATTTGAAGCTGGGAAATAAAGAATGATCATGGGTTATATGTGGTAGGTATAGCCCCATTAATATCTAAATTTTAAAGAAAACCTCTGCCCACAATTGTTCATTTTCTTGTGGATGCAATCCACAAAATCAGAGCTCCAGGCAGATTAAAAAAAACACAAATTAAAGTAGTTAGGTATTTAAAATGTTTTATATTTTTTAAGGCAGCAACTGTAAGTACCCGTCTTCAAATCAGCATCGTATATTTCCCTACATAGACCTTGCCATAGATGGACCGAAATTCAGCTGGTTCAACCAAGTTATGATCCATGTGTCGCCATTCCTGTTTTATTGAAGTTAATCATTAGAATTACTTTTGCTAACAGGAATGTTGGGAAACTTTTGTCAACCGGCTGCTGCAGCCATGTATCAGTGTATTCTGACAGCGGAGAGCCCCGCTGTCAAAATACAATGTCTTTGCGAGGGGTTTCCTCCATGGACCTTGCTTGTGTGGATGGAGGAATCTGATGGTTTTCTTTTTTGTTCAGCTCACTGGCTAGCTTCAGTGGGAGAAAGTCAACATTAGCAGACAATAAGGTTGTTCTGCACTACAGCATGCTTCAGCACTCTTATTGTCCAATCAGCAGCTTGGAAGTGTATTCTTAACTCACTTGACTTTTAGTTCCCTGACTACTTTTATTCAATTCATTGTGTTTTTACTGCCCCCCCAAAAGCAAGTGTTAATATAGCCTAAGGTCCCCTACTGCTCCCACTTAAGCTGCAAAGGCAATAGATATTGGTGTACACATGCAAAATGACCCCCCCCCCCCGTTGTGTTTTGCAGGCAATACCACCTGCTGAACGCGAACCATTCAACTAAGTGGGGGGAGCTACAACCATAATGCAATGCACATAGTTGTGGGGCAGCGGTGTGGGTTTTTAGAGCTTAAAACAGGCAAAGAGGAGGCGACATATGATGGCCCCCTCACTGTCTATCTATGAAAAGCAATTTACTGTGGATTGCTCTTTAGGGGGCAACACTTGTCTAAATGAGCCATAACAGTAATGCATATCTTGAAAACAACTGTGCTTTTACATAAAAAATATTTCTCATAGACTCTAGTGCTGAGATATCTTCATCCAGGATCTTCAGCTTTTCCCAACTGCTATGGCCAATAGAAAGACACATGACTAAAACTGGAGAGCATAATATCTGGTGCAGCTCTGCATAGAAACCAGTCGGCTTCCATTTTTTTTGTCAAATCTTAATTGAACAAAAGCAGAAGTTAGAAGCTGATTGGCTACCATACACAGCTACACCCGATTTTCCAATCTTCTGTTTTAGTAAATCAACCCCATGATAATGTCATACACTGTTAATGGAGGCTTCATGGCAAAAAATACCTAAATAAGTGGAGAATTTAGCTGTGGCAATAGCAATTTTGACAATTTCATTGCAGCCTCATACTGCAGAGGATGAAAACATTTTTTGGGGGGGTTAGAAGCAATTTTCAAAGCTGCTTGGTGATTCAACCTACCAGTACTCACCCAAATACAAAATATCTATTTTTGATGGAGATGGTTTTTAACAGATCTATGTGGTCATTTTAATGTGCGGTCATCATGTAGCGAAGACAGATGCATATTCGCCTCCGAGTACAATCCCTAATACTAATATGAACATTAACAGCAACAGACAGTTTCAGCATTGGCTTAATCTTATTAATGCTCAATAAGGTAAAGCCAGCCATAGAGGGAGTACATTTCTTTCTTGCAACCACGAGCTGTAACAGCCGCTAGCAATAATCACATGTAAAATCAGACAGGCTGGTTATACCCAATGTAATCGATTGCTCAACTTGGGTACATTCAGCCTGCCCATATATGGCTCGAATCTTGGCCGGTTCCTGCTGAACATCTATGACCAGCCTTACTCAGTCATATGTACTCTGTTACTATTCTCATGTTATATTAATTTCATCACAGGGTACAGTACGCAGATAATGTTACTTCAGTTATATTTTGAGTCTTTTTATCTTTTAAAGAAATGTGTAGCAAGAGAATATGTAGGATGTCATTGCTCATCTTTCATTCTGAAAATGCTAGTATGACTTTCATGTTGTTCAGTGACTTTATTACTTTTTAAGTCACAAACTTGGAACAAGTATGCAATCAGGAGTTCTGAATGTACTTTATAAGTTTTGCATGCTTGTTTCAGGTCTGTGCTTCAGAAGGTATTGAAACACGAGAACGACAGACAACTGGTATACTTAAGCTGGCCAAAACCACATCGGTTTCTTCAATTCAACCCTAAACAGTGCAGAAGGAGAAATCTTCACTGCTTGCTAATCTATTATTATAGCCAGCACCCACAATTCTCAGAATGCCTGAACAGGAAATGTATCTGATTGGATACAATCACTGTTTGGCTCACAATTTTCCACCTGGCCAACAAAGGCACCCACAGTTCAAATTTTGGCAGATTTAACAGGAATCAGCTGGAATTTTAGCCATGTGTGGCAGCGTTATAAGGAGGTCAGCCAATAACGCCCTGTCTTTGTTATTTATCTTGCAATAGGTTTCCTTCAGGCTACCTATAGACAGAGGAAGAAAATGGTCTGACTCATGGCAAATTAGGTAAAAGTCCCTGGGGGGTTGGCAAATGCCCACTCATTGTCCCCTCTTGTGAGGAAGATCAATGGATTAGAAGACAAGTCTCTCTGCTGTCACCCTCAAGAAAGCAACTGTTTTTCTTGCCCCCCCCATCCACCCTCTCCAATGGCATAAATCAGACTTTTTTGTTTATACAACACTTTATGTGCAATTGTGAACTCAAAATTTTGAATTTCCTATCACTTTTGGTCCTAGTGACAGTGGTCACAAGGACAAATAGTGAGGATAAATCTCCCTAGCAAGGACACAAAAAAATAAAAGGAACAATGCATTTAGATACACTGTAAAATGATCAGGCCCTCTGGAATTATACATTATAACTCCAATTATATATCTAAAAAATGAGACATTACATTGCTAAGTCTGTTTGATAAGCCTAAGCCTGTGATTCATGTAAGTATTTTTCTACAAAGTCTATGACGTTTATAAACTTGTCACTGACTAGTATCCAGACCTTCTAATGAATCCCAGCTTCTCGCTTCAACTTTCACTTAAAACATGGATTTCTTGAAGGTGTTTCCTTTCCTGACATCTGTTTACTGTCAATGAGCAGAACACCAGGTTCCCAGGCGTCTCTCCTTGAGCTCATTTTCATTTCTCTGACATCATCATGGGGAGTAGGCCAGAGCAGCTGACTGTCAATGAGCCTAGGTCTCCTACAGGCTGGTGGTTGTACAAGAAACAAATGCCAACTTTAATGCCAAACATCCCTGTTTGTTGATTTATGCCGAAAGTTCGTCACTTGATACATGTTAATACATGTTTTCTTCTTTTCCAGGTCGCTATGTTGTTAGATATAAAATATATATTTTGGATATGCTCAGCATTCCACCTTTCCTATGCATTCCGAGCAGGTAAGAATTGTATCCATTTAAATGATAAACAGAAATAAAAACACCTTTTAGTTTAGAAAATCAGTGTACTGTTGCTCATTCTATGTCTATTCATTGGGTAGGGTGGGTTCTGGATCTGGGTGTATGCAGTTTTATACACATCATATCTTTTGGTTTAGCCATTGTAAAGAATTTCTGATTGTTAATAGACATATTCATTAAATACACATAATAAAAATATGTTTTTTGCATAAGTTCATGTTCATAATACAGATGCATAGTTACATTACAACTGTTTTATACAAACCAGAAAAACAACCAACCAAAGGCTTGTAGCAAGGTTAAAGTGTCTCTGCCATCATGTCCCTTCTCAACTGGCCGGGCAAATTCTTTGTAGGTTCTCATCATCCAACTTCCAGGATCTGATGACATAGAGAAATGTTAATATGTTGTGTAGCAATGGAGAATATGATTAGTCAAGGCCATAAAGTTCACCATTAAAGTGGAACTAAACCCTCCTATCTTTTACAGCTAAGAAAAGTGCAATCTCAGCCTCTGTTTGATACAGTTGACATGGTGCTGAACATGTGATCAGTTATGACACCAGCCGTTTTATGGTTTGACAATTTAGTTGAGAACAGAAGCAAATGTGACATTTATCAATTTTGGTATTCCTTGAATTTAACTGTTTTGGGAAGCCATGAAATCTGTGGCTTTAGTTCTGCTTTAATGTAGCCATAGACATAGGACAAAAATAAGAAGATCTAACCAAACAATGATGCAGATGAACAATCATTGTATGAACATACACCGTTGTATTGGCCAAATCTACAGTATCGGCTTTATACATACAAATGGTTTTAATGTTCTTTTAAGCTTTGTAGGGGCTGGTGGGTTTCCCCTTTGATTTGTTTAGGTTAGTGGATGTCACCATGCTGTAGTGAGAATAAGTTACTTTACGATTATATCTGACAGCAGACACATTTGTCAGCATGCCTAAAATTTTTTAGCTTAGCATATAATGACACAACACATGAGCATTGGTTGAGTGAAAACTAGTGATCACTAGATTCAGAGATATAGGCCGCTGGTGATACATTCAAAGCTCAACTTTGCTCAACAGTTGAGCTTGACCTTTCCTATTGCTCCTTTATTGTGATGGACAGCCCAATAGGAAAACAAGATGATGAGAGGCCATGCTCATCTTTTAAGGGAAAGTTTGAATGTACATTTATCATCAGCTGATAATTTTACTGGTTTGATCTTTGGCTTTCACTGCTGAAACAACCTCTGCTGAAGTGTTTTCAGCTTGAATTGCTCATTTTTAGAGGATGCCGGAGCTCAGTCAGGGATAGGTGCTGCAGAGTGTTCCACAAAAATCTGAGCAACCATGTTTACTTCTATGGAGGGGGGGGGGGTGAGGGGAGTAATGGATGGCTGCATAGCTTATCAGTTGAACAACTAGTGAATAGGACCAGTTTTTCTAATCTAGTTGTGACCACCCCCAACTTGGCCTTGACATTGGGTCACCCACAGACAAGCTAAAGGCATTTGTTTTAGTTTTGGACAGTGTGGCGAGGGAATAGAACCCCTGTAAGATTTTTATTACTGACTGTGTCCCTTCCAATAGGCACACTAGTTCTGGTGACCCTAGTGACAATGAGGGATTCCCTCACTTTAAAGGGATTTTGTCTCACTTTTTGCTTTAGCTATGGGACAAGAAGTGAAGGTAAATCTTCCCTATGGAACACAGATGGTAAAAAAAACCCCTTAAAGTATATTCACGCCAGCCGCTACATTACAAAGCAGTGGTTGGTGTGCAGTGCGATCTGGATGCATAACTGCAGTGCCGATGCACCAATTGTGGCGCATCGAATTGTTCACTTTTTAAAAACGAACTTTATTGAAATGTCACACATTGACATTTTGAATGAAGTTCTGCGGACCGCTGTGTGGTGTGAAGCAGTGGATTGCCTCACGCCACACTGCTCTGAAAAAGATTACAGTTGGCCGTACTAGCACATACTGCCTCCAGTTTTAATATAGGGACACTTACCTGTCCAGGGATCCATCAATGTCCTCACCCAAGTCAATTCTTCAATCGGCTTCGGGTGCAGCCGTCAGTCATCTTAGATATGGGAAATCGGCAGTGAAGCCTTTCAGCTTCACAGCTGGTTTCCTACTGTGCATGAACAAGTAGATGGTCTTTCTGAATAGTCCCGCAGTCTTCTAGGACCTGTGTGTGTCCCAGAGGGCTGCAAGGGGAAGGAGGAGGGGCCGGACATCGTCATAGGTCACTGTGGCAATCTGAACAGGAAGTGGGAGCAGATACTTGTCGAAAACAGGTACCCACTCCCCTTCTCCACCAAAAAGTGCCAAATGTGGCAGTGGAAGAGGGGTGGGGGAAAAAAGCAGAACTTCCCCTTTTGGGTGGAGTTTTTCACTAAGGATATTAAGGATGCAATCGCTTTGGACAACTTTGACCCTTTCATCAGGCTGAAGAAGGGATCTAAGTTATCATGAAAGCTTGCATCTTTAATAAGGTAAATCTGAAGTTTAGTTTAAAAACATCTTTTTCTCTACATCTTTAGTTACATTATTTATCTGTAATGAAGTATGTCCTATGGCAGGGATGGTGAACCTTGGCACCCCAGATATTTTGGAACTACATTTCCCATGATGCTCATGCAGTCTGCAGTTTAGTTGAACACTATGGGAAATGTAGTTCCAAAACATCTGGGGTGCCAAGTTTCGCCATCACTGTCCTATGGTGTGCAGGCTGCTGGTTTCTGTAGAAATCTTCTCTGCAGGGCTGCCTGGTCCTTCTTCTTGCTGCTGAACCTCTGGTTCTGTGGGGGGTGAACACCTTCAACTCTTCAGGCTCAGCTGCACTACAGATGACCAAAGGAGGAGACTTCCCCCCTGACCTCTGCTCTATTAAACAAAGTTCCTTCACTGATTACACTGTCCATAACAAGATCCGTGTATGGGGGAGAGTCTGATCAGTCACTGGGTTCCCTTCTCCATTCACAGATCACGTAATATGCAGTGTAATCAGTGAAATACATTATCTCAATAAGAAAGAGGGTGGGAGGGGAGTTTGGGGGTCGTATCGGATCTTCTTTAATGATGCTGAGCCCGGAGACCTGAAGCTGTTAACCCTCACAGCGCTGAAAGTTCAGCAGCAGGAAGAGGACAGGGTAGCCCTTGCAGTGAAGATTTAATGTGGCATACGTCATTATAGATAGATAAATTAAGTGCAGCGCTAAAAAGATATATATACATAAAATCATAAATCACCTTCAAATGAATGAAGAAAAATTAAAATAATATGACAAATAAAACCTCATAAAAAGAGTTGAAATCTTTGTGAGAAAATGTCCATAAAGAAATGTCCATATAGGATTGCAGAAATAGAGTCCCAAGTGAAAAGGTGACTTTGAATTAAATACTGGTGATAATTGTGATAGAATCCAACACCAACAAGGTAATACAAATGCGCTCACCAGAAGTAATGGACCCAAAATTCCGTATAGAATATGGGTCATTAAAGCAGATTATGGTAATAAATCCTCTCTCTCAGCATACAGTTGTCCAATGTACATGCCAGGATGGATAGGGTGGTCAGCAATGGAACGCCCGAACTTCCCAACTGATGGTGTGTACATGAAAATGACCAAACGGTGCAAACATAGCGTAAAACTGTCTTTCAAATTTTATTAAAAAAAGAAGAAATACACTTACAAGGTCATCATGTAAGGCAACGCATGTAGTGAGGAGATGGCAGAATAAGGTCTGACGCGTTTCATCCAATAGGATATAATCATAGGAGAATTGCCATGTCATTATAGGTAAGTCATTTAACTTAAGCTGTAGAGAAAACATGTTTTTAGCACAACTTCAGCTTTAGGTTAGCCAAAAAAGGGTATTGCTTACACTCCAAACCTCCTGCATTAATTGATGGCTAACAAATACTGAACGCCTGCTACTAAATTGTATAGTACATGTGACTGCACTTGGGGCATAGCTCTTTGGCTTGTTAAACAACTTCAGTCATGTTTTAATCCTCGTGTAAGTATTTTGGCAGTATGTCCATTAATTCATGCTAACATGCAGAATTTTGCAGCTACAGCTGAGAAATACCTCTAAGGCTACAGCTGAGGTCACCGGTCTCCAGGATTTTAAGATGTTCAGCTTTATTTTCCCAGAATTCTTTATATTTTCAATATGGCTTATACAGTAATTATGATCTAGTGTGACAAATGGAACAAGATTAAAATGTCATTATTATATGAAAATGGACAATTAGTAAACTATTCCATGGCTTGAAAGCTGCCAATTATAGAAACTTTTCATGTTCGTGCCAGGTGGAAAGAAATCTCTTGTTATCTGGAAGGAAAAAAAGGATTGTGTAAGCAAAAAGGTAGCACAAATATAATTCTTATGTTAGCTGCTTTATATTTTTCTACCCTTCATTAAACTCACAGTAGGTCATGAGGATTAAACATGATTTACATATTGGGACAGGGAGTAGGAAATGGTACATATCAAAGATTTTAATTTTTTTTTTATAATTAGTGGTTTTAGCCTAAATCAAATTAATACTTTGCAGAAAAAAAGAAATAATATAAACTAGAATGAAAGCGTCGGAAGAGAGAGTACTGAGTCTTTAAATTGAACCTAACATCAGATATATATTTGTTAAAGTGGAACTTTAGTCAGAAAATTAACTCCTGCTATATGACTTTCCAGCTGGCCCCTTTTGCGAGTGTAGCTATGTAAAACATAAAAAATAAGTGCCTATACTGTTTAAATCCAGTAATACACTCTCACACTGCTCTGGACAGGCTCTCCATTTTTAGGCATTTTTAGGCACTGCCAAGTTTGTAGAGGCCGATCTGCTGACAGCATTAAAGCGGCATTAAGCCCTCCTATCCTTTAGAGCCCAAGAAGCTGCTTCTGTTTGATGTGCAACTGCCATGGTGCTACACATGTGAGCAGTTATGATGACACCAGTCATTTGAAGGTCTGACAGTTGGGTTGAGGACACAAGCAAATGTGACAGTTAACAGAAATTTAACTTTTTTTTTTAAACTGTTAGATCGATGGGTTTAGTTACTCCTTATGATTTACTGCTGTTCAGGGGCTTTGGCCTTCATCAAAAATGTCAGCCTCCAGCAAGAAGAAACAGGAGCAATGCTGGAGGCAATTTACAGTACACACTAACTTTAATAGCATAATTATTAATGTGGAATGTATGTTTCTTGCTAAAGAACATTCTTTTTTATCAAGTTATGGATAAAGTTCAGCTTTAAGTTAAGTGAATGTATGCTAGGTAATGTGTAGATCACAGTACTTCCCTGACTGTACCTTCAGCCCCTTCTCTTTCCAGAAGCATGGAGTCATCTTCGTTTGGGCATCATCCAGGGTCATCATCTACGCCCTGGACTAAGATAATTGCAGTAAGTTACTAAAAAAGTTGAGAATCTTCACTCAAGGTGTAATTAATAAACAGGAATATGCTTCTTGCATGATTTGAAGAACTGAAGTGAATCTTCACTCAATGTATTGAGTAATGATTCTCAACTGCTTTAGTAATTCAGCAGGCATAGAGAAAACATCATGAAAATGTAACATAACAATCATGTAAATCCTGTTGCCTGTGCTGTTTTTAGGCTGCTTTCACAAATTTCTGACACAGATAAACCCCCTGCTGCAACCTCTCAGCTTGTGACTTGCTAGAAAGATAAGCTGGGCATATACTGCTTGAATTTTGACTATTGATTCCTACTGGCTTGGCCAACACTAAAGCACTATATGACCCTTCCAGCACCTCTTTGTTTGTTAAAAGTCAATTGTTCAATCAACATTTGTCAAAGGAGGTTTTTGGAACTGTCCATGGCTAAACAGTGCCTGCATTCAATCAGATTCAGGTACTACTTGGGTATTCTGACAGTCTGGAATACAAGAGCCCAGCTCGGGGGATTCGTCCATCCTCACTGTTAGCCTGGCTAGAGGAATCTTTTGTTCAGCCTGTGAGAAGAAATATATACTGTACATGTATGCCCAGCTTTGCAATTTTGCAGTCTGATCACTAAGGAGAGGCAATGACATCCAGCCACCAGCGGCTTTTTAATGATAAATTACGGATAATTTTTTGAAAAAAAATCATCTTTTTATATATTGTGGCATTAGGGTTGTATTCATTGTAAAGTTACTGAAAAGTGCATTTTAAAGAAGAATATATAAGGAAATTTTAAGAAATATTCTTCTTCTCCTGTTCTTTAAAAAGAACCCTACCCAATGCTTGTCTAACCATCAGGTACAAAAAAAAAACATGGCTTGTGTTGGTGCAACAGTGCAACACTCCTCTTAAATCAACTCCCAAGGATGGCACTACCTACACGGAGTTTGCATGTTCTCCACGTGCCTGTGTGGGTTTCTTCCCACACTCCAAAGACATGCTGGTAGGTTAATTGGCTCCTGTCTACATTGTCCCTAGTATGTGTATGTATGAATGTGAGTTAGGGACCCTGGAATGTAAGCACCTTGAGGGCAGGGACTGATGTTAATGTAAAAATATATATATGTAAAGCGTTGCGTAAATTGACGGCGCTATATAAGTACCTGTAATAATTGTAATCATAGTAAATAATAACAATATATCATAACTGAGGAAGTCTGCACCAGGAAAAAACCGCTCTCTCATAGTACAATAGTAGGTAGCCCTACTTGTCCTTTGTTATCTATGCTGACCGTCATTATGTTGTAGAGAAAGGGGTGGGTATGGATACACATGTTCTTCATGACGTGGAAGGTTTTGCATGGGAAAAGATGCAAAAACAGCTCATTATTTTAAAACAATAACTTACAATTTGATTAGTCCCAAGTCAGCACTGGGTCTGTTAATTAAAACAACACCATTTTGGAAGTTTTTAGCAGCATGTTGTAAGCATGGGAGCTTTTCCAGCCATGTGATATTACCATTGACTTTATTGTCATGGATATACATTGCATAGTATTTCCCAATGACGTGAACAAATCTCACGCTAAGACACTGTGGGTAGTTGTTTTTAGGTGCAGTTCACATTTGACACCATCTAAGCACTGCATTGTAATCAGAGGTGGCACAAAAAGCCCATGTATATGTATATTCTGTATTTAGAGCAAAGGAAAGCCAGCATGCTCTATATGTGAGATAAATACCTGCGTGTTCACCCACAAAAAAAATATCCATACAAATCCAAAAAAACAGATATAGATGCAATTATTAGTCTTGCAGTGGAGATAAATCAAAGCAATGGCATTTTGTTGGCAATGTTTCAATAGAGCTCAGTCCTTAGGAAAGATGAATGTGGTAATTAATGCAATTCATCTTGTCAGAAGGATGATCAAAACTTGTTGATAGCCACGCTGACTGTTACTTTATTGTTATAAGATTTAAAGCGGAGTTCCGGCATCAAAATCTATTTTGGGCCATCCGCTTGCTAAGGGGAACCTGAAAAAGAAATGGATAATGGCGATTTTTTTTTGGTCACTTACCTTATTATAGAAGAAAATATACTCACCTTCCTTCCACTTCCTCCCTCTGTGGCCGCGGCCCGCGCCGCCACTTCCGGTTTGCGATGACTCCTGGGAGCTGAACGTCATCGCTCCCAGGAATCAATGCGCCTGCACCGGCCCTGCTCGTCACTTCCAGTGCAGGTGCGGTATTCACTGCTAAACAGCTTCTGGGAATGCCTAGAAGCTGTGCAGGGATGCCACTCCTGCACTGGAAGTGATGAGCGGGGCCGGTGCAGTGCATTGTGGGACTCCAACGTCACGAAGAGGACACGGAAGAGGACACAAAGAGGGACGCTGCAGCTTCAGCTGCCTACACCTGAGATGGCAGCGCTGGAGAAGAAATTTTCAAGGTAAGTATTTCTTCTTACAGGTAAGTGCGACCCGGGACAGTTCAGAGGCTATCCATTATGGAATGTACTAGCCCTGACTGTCCCGGGGGTATTTTTAGCTCAAATTGACCCCCGAGGCCAGAACTCCGCTTTAATTATTTTCCCCCAAACCATTCATTACTTGGCCTGGTAAGTGAATTACCCAGCCAGGTAATTAATGGTTTGGGGCATAATTACCTTATTGGCCCAGGTACACATACTTACCATAAGTGTACCTGGGCCATCGTTTAGGTCTGTTACATAGTTACATAGTTATTCTGGTTGAAAAAAGACACAGTCCTTCCAGTTCAACCCACAGAAAGAACACACACACAAATAGAAAACGTCCATGTGCACATCCTATACACAGTTGGTCCAGAGGAAGGCAATAAGCCCCAATAAAGTTTTTCACAATTATAATAGAGCACATATTTAGTACACATGCCATCTCTCGGAAAGGGTTTTTATATCAGTGGGTCCCAGACAAGAACAATGTATACTTTTAAAAGGCATCTATGGGAATTGTATACTATGCAGTATTTTTCTCAGCATCATTAAATGATAAAATTCATACATTTGAGCCTGATCTCTCTTTCAAAAACATGATAATACCATTAGCATTGTTCCAGGTGGTCTTGTTCTTGGTAATCTGTATCAGATGTCTGTTTAATGTCAAGGAACATGGATTGCATTGATTACACTAAATACAGAGATGAGTATACAGGGCAATATACAAGTAGAATATTGGTAATAGGAGGTCATGACACTGTGTAAAACAACTATAATTATAATAGAATATATTTTGTAAAATGCTTTTTTGACCTGTTTTGGACATACCCAGTCCCTCAGGCTTTTACTTATCCATTTCCAACCTGTCTATCAAAAACGACTTCAGGACATATGCACATGAACTCTGACATATACACTGATTAACTGATCTCAAGGGACACATTTTTGGTTCTAAGTGTAACTGTGTTCTTTTTCTATGGATTTTGGCTTCTTTTAAGTATTAAATATATTTATGCTGCACAACAAATCTTGTTTGGTCTGTTCAGTGGCTTTTCAATATAAGCCTAATAGACTGCAGTAATTGCTCATTCAAAGGCATTGTTAAGCTTGTGCAAGTATGGATCTTTTTATTGCTTAATAGCTTTTCCTCCCACTAAGCTTGTCCCAGTGTGTTAGTCTTAATCTGTCTGTTCTCTATCAAGTGTCTTATCTTTCTGTTGCTATCTTTTTTAAACAAGGGGACTGTTTATGGTCTTGGATTTCCTAGTCCACTTCATTTGTGGCAGGTGTCAATATCCCAGGCGTCTTTAGTAAAGAACCATTTTCATCTCCATACTCTGGACATTAATGCTTTCCTTTGTTCACACAGCTTTGACAAGGGAAAATCCAAGGTACTCCTTGGAAAATGCTGTTCTATATGTGTAAAAAACTCTAGCTAGAGCTATTGAGGATTTCTTAGGCTGGCTATAAATGGTTCAAATCTCGTCCAGTTCAGAAAGGACTAGCTGAGATTCAAACCATGTATGGGCAGGCTGATTGTCCATCTACTAACTTGGGCACAACCATCATGTTGGATCTCTAAGATGTGATTATTAGCAGCGTCTATAGCTGTTAGCAATAATCACTGTGTTCTCCCAGCTGAGATGGCTACCCCCTGCCAGGAGAAAACAATGGCTCTGCGAGAGGGATTCCCCCATCAGCACTGACTGTGTTTATGGGGAATCAAGCAATTGTCTTTTCTGCATCATCTATGGCCTGCCTTTAGTTGTATAAAATTACTTTACATACTAACCATTCACATGAAAGGGAACCAGATGACCATTATATATAATTTTATTCATTTGCTTATGTTTTAAACTGAGGAATACCTCTGTCATTTGCTTTACCGGTCATTTAGAAAATGTTGGGGTTATGGGAGCTGTCGTTGCTCACTTGTGCATGCTCTAGTGCAGTGATGGCAAACCTTGGCACCCCAGATGTTTTGGAACTACATTTCCCATGATGCTCATGCACTCTGAAGTGTAGCTTAGCCTCATGGGAAATGTAGTTCCAAAACATCTGGGGTGCCAAGGTTCGCCACCACTGCTCTAGTGCTTTCATCCTTATCTTGGCTTTCAAATCTCATTACCCTGAAACCATCACCAAGGAAGGAAGTTCACACTTTGCAGACTTTACTGGCTGCATGCATGTTCCAGGGCAGTTTAAACTTGATGATGAAGCCAGGATCAGATTGATAGGCTTGAAGTTTGTAACTTAAAAAAAAAAGTCCATTATTCATAAAGTCCACTATTCTGCTGTTACCAGTCCACTTTCAGCAATAATGCATATTAAAGCAGGATCATCCACAAGTCAACTTAGGAAAGAGCCTAAGGCCTGATGGACCTCATGGGGTCCAGCCACTACCAATAAGTTCCTGCAGTAAACCAGAGGATAACACAATTAATCAAAGCGGTGGACCTGCCTGTCACTTCACAAAGGAGGATAACTTGAAGGCAGTTAGCGCCTATACAATAGGTTGGGAGTTCTTCTATTGCAATTCTTTGTAATGTCAATTGAAGAGTTGGGGGTAACCAAAGGTTTAACCTTACCAAGGGCTTGATTTTAATTTAATCTGTCTGATTGCTGCAATGCTTTAATCTGATACATAATAAAAAGTTATTTATATAGTATATGTTGTTAATTAGGCAATACAGTTATCAAAGGCTGTCTAATATCATACCAATACGTAATAAAAACATGCCTTTTGTGATACTCCCGCAGAATGGCAAGACCACCCACTAGCCCACTAGTTTGGCAAAGCCTGCTGGAAGTTGTAGTGGCCCTGCATTTTGCCTAAACCCTTTATTTTACAAGTATTTAAATGAATAAATAAATGGTCCCAGCCAGCATGTTTTCTGTTAAATTGAAGGTTACTAATACCATGTCTGAGCTTTATTAGTAGAACTTTAAAGCAGAGCTCATGGAAGTAGCGGCCGAGTTAATCCTCACAGTAGCAGCTTAGGCTGTGTCTTTCTAGGACTAGTTAATGGTCATAAAGTTAAGATGATGTGTGCAGATGGAATTTCAATTAGCTTGGTTTTCAATGATTTATAGAGAGTCTACATCAAGTAATTGATCCCTCAGCACCTAATGCCTGTTTAACATCCTTCTCCTTATAGTATCGTAGCCTTCGCCACAATCCATCTGGTGAAAACACTGAGGCTTTTGTTCCGGCACTATTTATTGCCTACATGGCCAAACCCCAGTTCTGTTCCTGTTGGATGTACTCTCTCTACCAAACTGCAAATGACAAATTGTTACATTCTGAAGTGTGAAAATTCAATTCCCAATTATTCCAAAATAGTGAACTGTTGTATGCTTAGCTGGGGAAATTGAACGATTTCCAGAAAGAACACATTACTGGCGTCGTTTCTTATTTTCACAGTGCTATAAATATGAGCGTGAAAAGGATTTCTTGATTAAACAGAGCAGATATTAGTCGGACATGTTAGCCATGACCGCTGTGGAGTAATGCAGAATTTATAAGGAGACATGGTGCATTGAAGGTTGCTGCAGCTGGTCTTAGCCTTAAGAATTCAATAGGGAAACTTACACATAAAGCTAAAGAATATAAGGTAGCTCAGGTCATACGGTCATAGTGTAGCTAACAGTAATTTGTCATGTTTATTTTATGTTTAGAACACCTTACGTGAATTTAACTTGAACCTTAGCTTTAGGCAGATATACAAGACACAAATAAATGCTGTGCATTCATTAATACATCTTTAAGTGTTGTTTTTTTTTTAATGCAATTTCTATTCGGTATCAGTCAGAGGCATAGCTTGAGGCTTGTCGGTCCTGATGCAGAAACCCCCCCTCCACCTGCCGCTTCATGCTTCACTCATTTACTTATTTGTAAAAGAGGAAACTCAAAGTGCCCAATATAGGCCCCGGGCCCTCTGACTTTCAGATTCATATACGAGCCCACTGCTTTCACCCCACAGCTTCGAATGTGGCCTGGCTTCTCCCCACTTAGTGTGCACATAGAGGTTTGAGCAGGGCTGAGCAGGGTGGGGAGGGGCTGTACTGGGCTGGATGGGGAGGATGAGCAGGGAGTTCACCATAGGGGGGAAAAGGGCTTGCCCCATCACCTTGTGTAGGTAAAACCGGAAACATATGGGACCTACGCAAGGTGTCACTGCAAGTGCTTTTCCCCAGTGACACAGTGTAATACTTAATGTGAAGTGGGAAGGGGGCACAGGCTCCCTAGAGCATGGGCGGGATCACCATTGCAGAAACTACTACTTTTCTAGTGTCCCTTCTTCTTCTTGCCCTTCTCTCAAAAGAACCATTTGCAGTTTTCATTTTCACCCACAAATCCACTTTAAGGTCATTTCTACTTTGAATATTTGACCCTAGGGGCCATTATAAGGACACTTTAAAGTGAACTAAAAGCCCAAACTTTTTTAAGCTTGAATAGTTTTCGTTTTGGAGAGGGTAAAGAATGGTTAAAACGCCAAGTCAGGATTTTTTGTCTGTTTAACGTTGGGGAGATTTTCCTTTACTCCCTGTTGCAACTTGTTTTTGATTTCCTATTACTTTCTCTGCTGAAGACAATAATCCCCAGGAAAACAGAAAAGAGAAATCTCCCCAGCAGGGATACAAACAGCAATAGAAAACTGCCAGAGTAGATATGTGGCACTGGAAGCTTGGCTTGTTCTTATTGTTGTTCAATGGAATGGAGGTAGAGTTGGTATAGGGTGCCTGAACTTTGGTCTTGCAGCTTTGTGATGGCAAAAGGATTATCACAGACACCTTGGATTGAGATAGAGAGTAAATCTGGAATGAAAACACTGTACCTCAATACTAGTCCAGACACAATTTTATTCCAGTGTAAAAATCAGAGGAAAGTCTGTACAAGTCAATGCGTTTGGGGAGCGAGATTTTCACTCCTGAAATGCACTGGCTTTGTGGACATCTGGATTTTAATATCATGGAGTGGTGCTTCAGTTCATGATTTACTCAGCAATTAAAAATTCGACAAGGGTTCTAACCCTCCCCCGTTATATCCAAAACTAACCAAAAAAACTTAGTATACACTTTAAATGAACTCTTGCACATTAAAATCTAGGATCTGTCTACCCAGAAATTAAAACAGCACATTTCACTTATGAAATGGGTACATTTATAAACTTACACAATTTAATACACTGCCTGGTGTCAGCCTTTAATTTACATTTTATTGTATATTTGAAAACTGCCTAAGAGTATGTCACATCATTTATTTATTACAAAAATTTAATTTTGTTTTTTTTGTGTAATACCATAAAAAATACAGTACTGCTGTAATGCTAGGAAATGTCCATTGCACTAACATCAAAATAACACCCCCATGGTCGAAGACAATATAATTGTCTCAGAAAAGTGATACGTCCAGTTTTACAGTCAGGCTTATGTTCCTGTTAACATGGAAGATGTTGATTGTGCCTGAGTGTTTTGACTGGGGTCATGTTATACAATGGAGTGACATTTTGACAGCTATTTCCCTCTTGTCAATGTGTGATATTGTGATTATGGAATGACACCATTAAGCACTTAATGAAGCCTTTTGTGCTCACTTGATCCACTCCACACAGATATCAGGGGTCCATATGTTACTTTTTATGGAAATAAGTTTAGCTATTGCTACAGCCCCTAACAACAGTTATTTGCAGTCTCTAGGGAAGTTCTATTAAGCCATCTACTTTGCCAGTAAGTGCCATTAATGCCTGGGAAATTCTAACAGCCTCTCTAGCAGACTGAAAAGTGATTTATAAGCTGGGTTTGTTAGGAAAAAACCCAGCCCTCTCATTTAAAAAGAATTTAGTATTTCATCAGCTTTATCTAACAATAGCAGGATTTTGCTGCCAAAGTGCTTCAAACACTAAAATGAGACTTAAAACTTGTTTCTGTTAAGTTAAACTTGTTCCATTTTGCTTTAAAATTTGCCGGGTGGGTTAAATTATAGGGGGGAGCTTTACAGATTGCTAATGATAATAATTGAGAACAAATGTCTCCTTTTGTGGTTTCTCTTTGTTACTGTATTGTTGGTTTTAAAAGTTTAGTTATATGTATGAGTTTGGTTACCATTCAAGGTAAAAAAAATGTAAAGGCGCATATATCATTCTTTAAAGCAGTTCTAAAGGTAAAATGTTTTTAACCTTAATGCATTCCCTACATTAAGGTAAACACTGTTTTGCCAATTGCTGTGCTCTTCCCCCACCCAAATACTTACCTGAGTCCTGTATTGATCCAGGGCTGTGCCCATCTGTTGGTCTTACCCCCCTCTCTCTATGCTGTCACAAGCTTAGTTGAGAGCAACAGAACCATTGGCTTCTGCTGCTGTCAGTCAAATCCTGTGAGCAGAGAGTGGGGGGCAGAGCCGAGTTGCATTGTGTGTGTCAATGGACACACACAGCCCGGCTCTGAATCAAACCTGCATGTCTGCCCCTCATAGCAAGTGCTTGATATGAGGGCAGACACAGAAGAGGAGAAGCCAATATTTCCAGCAGGGGACCCCAGAAGAGGAGGTTCAGGGCTGCTCTATGCAATACCATTGTGTTACATGCTCATTATTTTAATTTAAAAGATTGCCTTTAAAACTGTTTTAGGCCTTCTCTTGTGGAAAAGGTGAGCTAAGACAAAAATGTTCTCTACTATATGATGTATCATGAGTTCAATATCCGTGATTTTGCACTCAGGTTATCTCTTAGGTCAATCTTGCAAAAGGTATCAGTGATTTTCCAGGGTTGAGGCATTGATACTGTAGACCAGCAATTCTTAACCTTTTTACCCAAGAATTACCCCTACAATAATTTTCAGGTCTCGGGGGAACCCTTACTAAAACCAGTTCATTTGGGGCCAATGGTAAAATACTTATATACATTAACGATAAGTAGGAATAATTTCCCCCTTACAATGGTGGTCAGAACAGCAACAGACAGTAAAGAGACCATTGGTGTCCTGCTGTTAGCTTTCCAAAGTGGTGTTGGTCCTGGAACTATCCTGGCACCATCAAATGGGAGGTCAATCAGCCATAGCTCAAGGAACCTCTACTATCTTCTGGCGGAACCTTGGTTGAGAATGGCTGTTGTAGGTTGAAAACTGGAAGTATAATCCTTAGAAAACATGTATTTTCTTATCTGCTAAATGCTATCTATCATGTGATGGTTTTTCCCTTTCCTTTAGTCATTATACACAAAGCTCAGTTTATTCCTGCTGGGCTTGATTATCAGTCAAATGTAAAATCTGAATTACTGAAATCCCAAAGAGTATGTCCAATTATTTCATGATCATGAATATTTATGAGGATGTCATGATAATTAATAATATACAGCTACTTGGGGAGATTTTTTACCTGTTTTAAATAATGTAGGTACAACAGTTCTATTCCTTTACTCTCACGACTGTGAAAGGATAGAATAATGATATTATTTAAATTTTAGCATGTGGCAAACAATTCGATTTTCCCCTACCATATACAGTATACCTCCTATGTATTTTCGGTAATTATATGAGCAAAGTCCTATCCTTGGAATTGTTTATACTATTGTACCTATTCAGTTAAGCATACCGAAGAGCAATAGCGAATGACCAAATGTAGAAAACCTCAGCAACCAATTAGATTTCAGTTTGCAAGAGCAGCAAAATATAGTTCCTTTTTGGTTGCTATTTGTTGCTGTACCATTCATACATTTCCTTTTAGTTAAAATCTGTATGGTATGGCTCAGGTATAAAAAAGAACAAGGAAAGGAAAGAAAAAGTCAAGACAGTCAGTTTATAACCTACCTAATCTAGAAAACATGACAAATCCAATCTCATTGAGTGCCGGTTCACACATATGCGATGTAAGACATTGTATGTGATTCGCACCGCCCTGCTATGCAAATCACATGCGCTGTCTGTGCGATGCAAATTCAGCCATACAGATTGCATGGCTGAATTTGCATCGCATTCGGACCAAAGTCGCGCAGCACCAGATTTGGATTGCATAAGTGCAAGCCAAACCACTGCTAACTAAGTGCAGTGGTCCAGGTCTCCAGCTGTTTGACACATCCCCTCCACAGTACTCCAATCAACAATATCTATACTCCTTGAGCATCACTGCTGATTGGAGAACTGTGCAGAAGTAGTCTGGGACCCTTGGGCACTAAATAAGAATACATCTACTTGAAAAACTTCTTTTGTACACTGAAATAGGTTTGCTGCATGTGAAAAAAGGGAACAAACCTGAGTTTGCAAATATTTAGGTTTCATTTTTAATTCACAAAAAACAATAAAAAATGCAACCCAATTGCAATGGCTTGACTTTTGCTTACCATATGTTCTCCATGCTCCATGTAGTGGTATTGCTTATCCCTGCACTGTTTTCAAGGAGGATAGCTAATTACCTATACAAATCCTTGGTACATGCAGAATAACTACTGTAGTTGTAATCCAAAGCAATCAAAAACACAGTGATATCCTTAAATGTTTTTTTTGGTACCAAATAATGGTATTGTAAACACGGAGATCAGTTGCAGGCAGCAGTCTTCTTTACTTGCGCTGGAAATCAGTTAAAGTACAGCTTATTTAAAACTGACAAACATTCATTATTTATCTGGTTTGGCAATATTGGTATCTCTCCAGAACATTCATTTTCCAGAATTTTAATTAATGACTGAACTTTTATTGGAACTATCAAACATTCATACAGCAAAACTTTCAAGAATTTATGCATCATGTGAACTTTTGCATCATATGAACTAGAAATGTGCATGATGAAAAATTTATTTTGTTTCGTTTGGATTCGTTAATCTGGTTACTTAGTTTTGTTAAATTCAATGGATTCGTTCAATTCGTATTCAGGACTGATATTCAGAATTCGTATTTGGAATTCGTTTTATTTCTTTTTCAAATTTATCGTTTTTTTTTTTCTATTTGAAACGTTCGAATTGATATATTTTGAATCAGTCAAAGTAAAAAATTTTGATTTTTTTCGAATCAAATATGGCAAAGTGTACATCATCTTCATCAAATGATTACAATGACTCTTTAAATCACCTTTGGCTTAACAAAAACAGCATTATTTTGAAATGGTGCTCTAATAACACATCCAGTCTTTGATTTCAGAAATATGTTTACAGTTCGCATTCGACTGGAATGCGATGTAAATTTGGTTTGAATTTCAATTCGAATTTCCAAAATTCGTATAAATTTAGTTTTGTTATTCGGAGTCATTCGGTAAACTTCATTTATACTGTAATTCAGGTATTTATACAAATCTCCGAATAATAAAAAATTTGTCTGAATATTTATTCGGTACAAAATGAACCGCACATGTCTAATATGAATTTGCGCATCATTTGACCAATGAAAGTAGGGCTTTAGTAGTAGCATTGTTCTGGAAGGAAAGAGCAGTACAGGAAATGTGGAGATTCAGAAATTGCCATTTGTTATGTTAGCCCAAAGCAAGACTTGGACTATCAAGTGAGCCACTAAATGAATGCTTGGCAGAACCAAGATTTGTACAGATGTCTTTGGTTATCTCTAATCCGTACTGTGCTTTTCTTCCACTGCTCTTTAAAAAAAAAAAATCCAGATGAATGGCATGATTAATTTGAGAAAATATCAAAAAGTACTCAAAGATTATTATTATTATTATACAGGATTTATATAGTGCTAGCAGTTAGTGCAGCGCTTTACAACACAAGGGCAGACAGTACAGTTACAATACAATTTAATACGGGAGGAATCAGAGGGCCTTGCTCGTTAGAGCTTACAATCTAAGAGGGAAAAATAACTGCAAAGGAGGACAACTTAAAGTAGTTGTAAATCTCAGACACGAAATATGAGCACAGCAGATCCCTCTATAGTGTGTATTTGTTTCAATCTGGAGCACTAAGTGTAATTTTTGTCTGTTGCTTTGCTTCTCTGCTATCTGCATAAGTCACCTCTGAAAAGTTTTTCTGACACCAAGAGGTAAAAAGATGACGGGAGAGGGATCTCCAGCACACATTTTATAATTGAGAACCTCAGCTCTGTTCCTGTGTGTTGTTTGAAGTGGGGGGGGGGGGGTCCCTTTCCTCCAATAAGCTTTCAACTCTCCTCTCTGAGCTCTGCAGAGAGTAAATTCATTCTCCACCCCCTGCTTTCTGAACGCTCAGACAAGCTTTATAAATTCCGCACTTTGAAGAGAGAATTTTTTAGAGAATAGAGGGCTGCAGATAAACAGCTGCAACTGATGTAGGAGAATATGTTTCATCTCCATGCATCGGCTAGTTACTTCACTGGGTATATATGAAGAATTTGCAACCACTTTAAGTTAGCCATATACCAGTAGAATTTAGTTTGAACATTCATAAGAAAATTCAGCAAAATAATTTGTCAGAGCATTCGATAGCTATCATGGACTTTACAATTTTTTGTATGATATTTAATTCAACTGCCATGCAATTAGTCAAATTTTGATGTTTGGAAATGCAAGATACACTGGATACGTTAATTTGTTTATTTTGCCTTTAATTATTAAAGAGTAAGAATAGTAATTACAATCATTATATTACATACTGCATGTGTATCTTTTGTTGTGGATACATTATTGTAACATATTCTTTGAGGCTCGGCCACTTAACAATAGAGCTGTAATGTGAACATAAAATTGTGGGTTTTGCTAGCAAGTCCCTCTGATCTGTCTTAACATTTTTTGAAAGATGTTACATCATTAATTGTGCTGCTGAATCAAAAGCAGATGTGCTAGTTTAGGCTGATGGCTAATACAAATGTAAGCATGGAAAGACTGGGAATCTAGTTCTGCAGAACCAGGGGATTTATATATTTGACATTAATAGACATTTACAAATATATAGGAGACAATTATACCCATCCTCACTAATTATAAGAGCAAGGACTTAAGCTTGCCATGCATGGATCAAAATTCAGCCGGTTCAGCAGGGACTGACCGAGATTTGATCAATGTATGGGCAGCCTGATTGTACCCAAGTCAATCCATCGATTGACTTGAGTACAACCAGCCTGTCAGATTTTTTACATTCGATTCCTGCCGCAGTAATCATTTTGTTCTGCCGGCTGGAAAGGCTTTCTGCTCTCCTTGGCAGCAGAAAACAGGGCATTCCCCCATCAACACTGATGGTGTTGATAGGAGAATTGAGTGATTTTATTTCCTTTAACCCAAGGGTGCTCAACCTGTGGCCCCCCAGCTGTTGCAGAACTGCAAGTCTCATCATGCCTCTGTCTTTAGGAGCCATGCTTGTAACTGTCTGCCTTGCAATGACTCATGGGACTTGTAGTTCCACAACAGCTGGAGAGCCACAGGTTGAGCACCCATGGGTTTCATCTGTTGAAGATGGAAAGAAAATCAAGTCATCTATGGACTGCTTAAAGCTGGCCATAGATGATAAAAACAGCGGACTGGCTGCAACCGCTAATAAACAAAAGTTCTACAACTTGTCTGTACAACAGAAGTCCATTTAACGATGGACTTCTGTCAAACAGGGACTGTCACACACTGATCAAAATTCAGCTGTTCTCTGCAGAACTGGCTGAATTTCACTCTGTCTTTGGCCAGCTTTAGTTCTGATATCCATTTGCTCTCCCATTATCTTCCTTGTACTAGCCCCCTGTAAGCATGATGGCCAGTGGCATGGGGTTAAGCAAGACTGGCAAGATTTTGTTCCCTCAAGCAGGTGAAGCAACACTTTGTCACTGAATATTTGAGTTTTAAAAATGCAATTGCCAACCAAGGGTAAACCAGAAATTTATTTAAAAAATAATCTTCTGTGCAAGGTGTCCCGTCCTCTTCCTGCTACTGAACCTCCAGCACTGAGAGAGTTACCATCTCTGAGTCTTCTGTGAAGCTGCAGTGAACAAGCTGTGGATGGGAACCCGCACCTTCCTCCTCCAAGTTGTTTCATAGTATACACCTCATGCAACATGATCTCCTAATGGGGGGAGTCTGATTAATCTCAGGAATCTTGCCCATTCTTACAGTTCAGGGCTGCAACCACACACAGAAGTGGTGCTTGTTTTTAGGGCTTATCTAGACTGCAGTTGTCCTCTGAAGAGTGATCAGCAGTGTTTTGCTTTTCAGGGGACATTTGGCAGACATTGCAGAGAAGCCTCTTCTCTCCCTGTTTTAACCCCCGAATACCCACATCACTCATTCACAATCCCATGCATTGTGGTTCTGGAGTGGCCATATTCAGTTGAATGGGTAGTCTTTAGAGGATCGTGCTGCCCCTGAATGCGACAGGGTGTATCATTTTATTGCATTATGATGTATAACCCCATCCGCTTCCTTTGCAGCTTAGGTGGTAGCGGTTGGGAGGCAGTAAAAATGCAGCTCAACCCCATGTTTTTACTACCTCCAGCCACAATTGGAAACGAGTGCTAAATGAAAAAATGCATTTAAGCCTGTAAAAAAAAACAATTAAAAACAATAATTTATTTTAATGTACATCAGAAATATTACCTAAGATGCTGCTGCTGCTGCTATGGTGATATCCTTACTGAAGTATGAAATTATTACATAAAATATATGAAGGGTTCGCCTAAGGATAGCAGCTTCACATCTGGATCTAGTTGCACAGTCTATTAGAAAACCTTGTAGACACAAGTTTCAGCTGGAAAAGGACAGAATGTTTGCTTGAAGTATTGCTAGTATCATTGTTCTCTTTCAGGACTACTCTGGGTCCTGGGGCTATATAGGAAATCATTTTCACGATGATTTTAGTAGATGACAATAGGGATTATTGTTTCATGCAACTATGCAGAGCAAAGTAGTTAAACCATTATCCAAATCTCTTGGCAGCTCTTCCTTACTTCCTATACATTCCAGACAAGTGTGATGTAATTTGTTCAAGTGCAGTTGTAAAATAATGAAACCACAGTCTTTTTATATATACAGAATTAATGATTCTATATGCATACATACCAGTGATAAATATGTAGAAGAATATGAACATATAATATTTGAACAGGTTACCATAGGAACTACTTTGAAAACTTAAATGTCTTCCCTTGATATGTGTTGGGTCATTTTTACATGCAGATTCTTTTTTCAATCTGGACCTGAGCTGTGGGAGCCCCCCCAAAAAAAAAGATAATCCGAGGACAATGGACAAGTCTCCAGTATTGTCTCTGGTCTCCATGCAGCTATTTTTTCCCCATTGCTGACTTACCGTGTCTTGTTCTGCATTGTGTTTCTTTGTGATGGCAGACATCTTTGTTGGGGCAGGGCTTTGCTTCCTCATGTTAGAGCTGTCCCCAATGACTGTCAGTGGGACCTGATGATGGGCATCAAAAAAACTGAGCTGTTACAATGTTAATTCTTTTTTATAATCATAGATTTTTATTAAAAAATGTATAGCGTACCGACTCCATTTATAACGTTAACACGTATAAATCTGCAGTACACAGAGAACATGTCGGCACATAGTTGTACACATATGCGGTAGCGCAGTACGTTAGAGGCTGAGAGATAATAAGAAGTAGTAACAAGAACTAAAAGAACACAAGAAAGTCACAAAACAATAAAGCAATGTCACAAGGCATACCACATAACATTTAAGCCGAAGTAAGCTAACGTTGTTACAAAGTAGGGCAGAAAATTCAAGGTTTACACTATTTAAGTCATGGTTTCCACGCTTTCTCGAAAACAGACAAAGTATTTGAATGGATTGCTATGGATCTCTCATATGATTAGTGTAAGTGAGTAGAATGCACAGCCTCCGACGGATTGGGAGCTAAATCTGTTTTCCAATGATGTGTGATGGTCAATTTGGCCGACAGAAGAAGATTAGCTATAACCAAACGGTAGTGAACAGGAAAACTATTGATTCCTAGGTTCAGGATAGCTAGAGCAGGATTTGGGGCAGTCAAAATACCAGAAATTTCTGAAATAATTTGAAAGATTTTCCACCAGAAGCTGAAAACATTCTTACAATACCAGTATAGGTGCATCAGGTTACCAGTAGGGCCGCAACTTCTCCAGCATAAGGATGAGCAATCAGGATAGAATTTTGCCAATTTATAGGGTTAAAGTTACATTGATCTTTAGAGCCAGCTCCCAGTGATTAACACAATGAGTAATGCAATACATTGAGCGTATTGCTCATAGCCACTGGGAGGTAGAGAAGGAGATGTTTAGATCTGTCTCCTATTTGGTCATGACTTACAATATTAATTTTGAGAAAGAAAAGACCAGCAAAAAAAACAACAACGACAATATTCATAGTATTTATTCCGAATGAGGAATGGCCAACAATGAACTTTGTATTTTCACACTCACCCAATGAATAAACAACATCTGAACAGCATGGGATCCCTGGACAGCCTGTCAGATATCATTATTTTAGCACTTAGCACCCTACCCCTCATTTTTTTTTCTATACCCCCACTAACTGGGTGGTGAGACTAAAGCCTAGTACACATGGGCCAAATATCGGTTCAATAAAAACCAGCTGACATTCAGCCCCTGTGTATGGCAGCCAGTCCAACAGAAGCCAGCTGTTTAGCAGGTTTCTGTCAAAGGCTCATAACCAGCTCTCAGCCAATAGTCAATGGCTGAGAGGGCTGACCAGAGTGTTTTGGCAGGGCACCCCTGTCAGAACGCAACATCACAGCAAGGGAGATTGCTGTAATAACATCAAATTGTTAGTACAGCGTCTCTGACCTTAGCTGTCAAAACTATTGGTGTACGAGGCTTAAGGCAGGCCATACACAGAGTGAACTTCTTTCCTGCAACCACAAACAGTGTTGACAAGGGAATTTCTCCCGCCGAGCCATTGTATTCTTCTGGTGGGGATGGAGGGGGGGGGGGGAGCTGTCCCCCCAAGGAGAAGACAGTAATTATTGCTAGCGGCTATACCAACCACTAATGATAATTGCATGTAAAATCTGGCAGGTTGCTTGTACCCAAGTTGATCGATTGATCAACTTGGTGCATTGAGCCTGCCAATACATGGTTTGAATTTCAGCTGGTTTCTGCCATCTGTGGCTAACCTAAGGATTCATGGGATATGTGACGTGCATATTCCAGGAGGCCCAGTGAGCACTGTACACATAGTTCACATGGAGGGGCAGGGCCTGCAATTTTGGTAAAAAAAAAATAAAAGACGAAAAAACCCCACTGCTCTATTCATGTAGAGGAGGGGATGGGGGTGGAGAGCAGGGAATTTTATGCAGAGGGTAAAGATCCACTTTAATAAGCCAGTATAGGGTACTATGATGGTGTACCAGAACCCCTAGCAACCTACCAAAGAAAAATGTCCTTGCGAATCTAAATACGATAAAATGAACTTGGACGGTTTCTGTACTTTGCACATAATCATCAAAACTGTGTGAAAATTTTTTTTCATTCCACTACCTATCATAACTGTACAGAAATAACTTCTTTATTTATCAAGAAATAGAGATATAACAAATGAAATATTTTTTTTTTCTTTTCAGTTAAATTGGAAAAGAGTCCACCAGTCAAGGGAACGTTGTCAGGAAGAGTGACGTTACCATGCTATTTCTCAACAATACCCACATTACCACCAAGCTACAACATTACAAATGAATTTTTGAGGATAAAATGGACCAAAATTGAGAAAAGCCGAGATGGAAAAGACCCAAAGGAAACAACAGTTCTAGTTGCCCAAAGTGGTGGTATCAAAATTGGCCAACATTACAGGGGCAGAGTGTCTGTGCCCAGCCACCCAGAAGACATTGGTGATGCATCATTAACAGTGGTTAAGCTTCGTGCCAGTGATGCAGGAGTTTACCGGTGTGAAGTGCTGTTTGGAATTGAAGATACTCAAGATACTATTTCCCTGGATGTTACCGGTGAGTTTTATTGGCATATGTGACAATTCTTGCAATAAAGGGATGCATTTTTGTTCAAAATGAATATATTTCAATTAGTCAGTGAAGTTACAATTGGGGGGGGGGGGTTAAGGGGTGTTGATGGGATGCCAAGGGGCTGAACCTGCCTTTGGGCTTTAAAGTGATACTAAACACACACACTTTAATTTACATTGTCCCTTCTCTTGCTGTATATGGATAAAGGCACTGTAATTATTTTATTTAAAAAAAAAATCTAAGTACCCTTTTTCTAATCGATATACAGCTGTCACATGACCCAGATTTTTCCCAGCCTGTCTGCTGGCAAACATAAGCAGGAGAAGATTCTAGTCCTCTGCTGCTAGTCACAACTTAAAAAAAAACAAAAAAAAAAACAGCTTTTGGACCACAGAGTAAAAATAAATAATGAATATCAATAAACTGTTTTAAATTATCATACAAATATATATTTGAAATCAAATCTTTATTATTTTTTGGGAAATAACATGGTGTAGGTGGATTTCTGCCAGTCACAGGCTGTGTCACGCCCCTCTAGCCTGTGTTTTAGAATAAAAGGGGGGTGAAGCCTCCACCAATCTACACATAATATCATGCACCCATTGTGTTTGGCTGGTTAGTGGGCATAGAGAAGAAGGGATGGAGTGGACTGTCATTTACCACTCTGTATACACCCACATGTGTGACTCTATAGTCACATTGGCTGCTTTGATGTGATAGGGAGGAAATGCCCTGCAAAATCCCTAGCTAAATACATTGGTATTAATGTATTTATTTTTACAAGGCAGTAGAAAAAAAAACTTTAAAAAAGCCATCCCTGACCTCTCTAGCTGCTAGTACTGTTAAGTAATTAATTCTCAAAGATCACAACAAGGACTCCAAAGTCATGGCTTCAGACAATTTCTATCAGCTTAGAAATACCTGCTGTGTATTTACATTAGATGGCTTGCATGTTGCCCATGTGCTGCTGCAATAGAAAGTAAGTGGAAAGGAGATAAGATTTATTTGCCTCTTTGTGAATTTAAAGATGAGTTCTTCTACGATGTCTATAGCTACAGAGGTGAATTAGGTGTTTTCAATTTGTTTTATTACTTGATTAGAATACTTTTTGAACACAGTTAGAGCACAAGTTTACTTTAAACATTAATATTTCTAATGGAAATTCTTACTCTATTAAATGTCACAATGCAGCACTTTGGTAATAACGATTTCCTGCTCTTGTAGGTGTTGTGTTCCACTATCGTGCATCTGAAGACAAGTACATCTTAGACTATGAAGGTGCCCGAAAAGCCTGTTTAGACAATGGAGCCTCAATTGCAACCCCAGCACAACTGAGAGCTGCCTACGAAGATGGCTTTGAGCAGTGTGACGCAGGATGGCTGGCAGACCAATCTGTGAGGTAAATATTTTGGTATTTAAGAGACAAGTGTCCATTCTATGAATATATGGTGTTTTTGCAAATTATGATATGCGATAGTTATTTCACAGTATGTAAAGTATAGCATAAAAATATATTGGTGCAGTGGCGCTGAATGCTCAAACATTGTTATCAGCTCTGCCCAGTGCACCTCTGTGGACTACAGAACACCACCCATTTATGTTATGGAGATAAAGAGAGGGGGTGTTTTGTAGTCCTAACTGCTCATCTTAGGTTGACAAGGATACTTCTCCACTGATAAAGAAGGCTGAGAGAACATTGTGAACCTGGGAACAGGAATCACCAGATGAAAAGGAATGAAGCATGGAAAAAGTAATGCAGCCACCACATCTAAGGACCCGCAAGCTGCAGTATATTCATTTTGTGCACTTTAAATATCAAGTGTTTTACCTGCCAAATACTTTGTATTCAGCCACTCTTTTAGCTAGCACACCTCTGCCCACTACATAGCCATGAAGATTACACCACTATTTTCTGATCCAACTTGACAGCTTCCTGTGTGAGCATAACTCACATTATTGGAGCGAGGAGACAAAGTTTTTCCAGTGTTCGGTGTATGGGTTAGAGATGGAGAGGGGGCACCGAAAGCTGCAAAGCTAAATCAGGAAATAAAGATGTCACCTGCCTGGCTATGCAGTGTGGTAGGGGTATAAGAAATTATGAAACTGGCACAGCAGAATTATTGTACTGTATTTGGTGTATAGCATTTTTACATATTTAGTATCCTAAAATCCTATGAACTTGAAGGCCTCAGTAAACAAAGTGAGATACATTTACTTATAATCCCACACATTTTTTTTTATATACTATTATTATTACGCTGTGCTTAATTTTTTTCTGTAAAGGAATGTACACATTTTCATTTTTATTGTTGTGCTAGCATGGGCAGTACCCATGTGACATTTTGTATATTTTCCCCCTAAAAACACAGCTGTTTAAAAACTGTTTTTCCCGAAAAGGACTCTTTAATAAGAATCCAAAGGATTCTTACAAAGTTTATTTTGAAATTACAATTTCAAATAAGGAATCATAATATACTCATGAGCATTTTTGTTTCCACAAAAGCACTTAGCAATTGCCCAAATTGCATCAGTTTATGTATAATTGCTGATTTGCCCTTGCCATTTCATGGCTAGCGTTTAAAAAAATATATATATATTTGATTGCGCTTTTCTTTTTATCACCTCTTGGATGTGCACTAACCTAACTTCAGTTTGAAGCATCTTGAGTAGTGATGGGCAGAGCAACCCCCTGTTCATGTTCACACCAAAACATCTTGAACAGTGGAAAATGCAAACTCTGTGGGACACGAACATAAAAATGTAAAAGTCCTCATTTTAAAGGCTTATGTATATGCAAGTTATTGCATCTAGGGACATGTATGAAAGCAAAACATTTTTTTTTTTAAACTATTGTTTTTACAGGAGCAATGATTTTAATGATGCTTAAAGTGAAACAATAAAAATGAAAAAATTCCTTTAAATATCATGCCTGGGGGATCCCCTTAATGTGCCTGTAAAATGGTGCATCTGCACGATGTATAGAGCCTGCTGCAGCAATACTGACATTTCAGGAAAAAATGTCATTAAAACTTGCTTGCGGCTGTAATGTATTGTCGGCTCCTGTCGATACAGATAAAAAAATTTAAAAAAATAAAAACATTGTGGGTTTCCCCCTAAAATTATCCGAGCATGCAGCCTGGCAGGGCAAGAAAGGGGGGGGGGCGAGCGCCCCCATCCTGAACCATACCAGGCCACATGCCTCCCACATGGGGGGTGGTGCTTTGAGGCGGGGGGAGGGGGGTTCTGTCTCCCACTTAAAAACACCTTGTCCCCATGTTGATGTGACAAGGGCCTCTTCCCGACAACCCTGGGCTTTGGTTATCGGGGTCTGTGGGTGGGGGGCTTATCGGAATCTGGAAGCCCTCTTTAAGCCCACTTTAAAAAGGTAGCCCCCAAATTCTGCCCCCCCATCATGGGAATGCGTATCAGGTACATTGTATCCCTACCCTTTCATCAAAATAGTGTACAAAAAAATAAACACATAAGACAAATAAAAATAAAAAAATAGTGTCCCTCGATGAAAATCCATCGTCAATTATGCCGCCCGCTGCACCCGAAAAATTTCAAAAAGGCTTTGCCTCTTCTGAGGCTACCCACCATATGCCACTCTTCAACTTTGACAGCTCTTTTGTCATGTGACGTCAGAAGGGTCGGTGCCACCGGGGTGACGTACCTGGGTGGCCTTGCCCCTTGCCTATAAAAAAGCTGTCAAAGTTGAAGAGCGACATATGGTGGGTAGCCTCAGAAGAGGCAAAGCCTTTTTGAAATTTTTTTCTATTTTTCGGGTGCGGCGAGCGTAGTGATTGACGATGGATTTACATTGAGAGACACTATTTTTTTTTTTGAATAAAGGACATGTCAAAAACTGTCTTTGTTTAAACTGTGTTTATTTTTTTTTGTACACTTCTTTCGTGAATGGGTAGGGGTATGATGTACCCGATACTCATTTACATAGGGGGGCCTTGATGGGGGGGCCCCCTTGTTAAAAGGGGCTTCCAGATTCTGATAAGCCCCCCACCCACAGACCCCCACAACCACAGCCCAGGGTTGTCGGGAAGAGGCCCAGTCCCCCCAAAGCACCCTCCACATGTTGAGGGCAATCAGCCTGGTATGGTCTTTACAATTTCAAAGTTTTTTAAGATTAGTAGAGCCACCTGCTCTGGGGACAGCTTTATAAGAGGAGAATTCCCAATTTCCAAAAAACTCTTGTGTCTCTGGGAAAAAAAGGGAAGGAAAATATAATAAAATGGTACATAGACAGCAAACAATAACCAACAGGGGTTTTGACTAGGGATCGACCAATTATTGGCAAAGCCGGTTATTAGAGGACCGATATTCACTTCTGCCGATATATCAGTATCGGCCCCGGAAAGGCAGATATTACCAATATTCCAAATATTGCTCATGTAAGGGTAAAATGATGTCACATAGCATAATACATTTAGAAATGTTATTGAAATGTTATGTTCAATGTTATTGAAATGTTATTGAATTTGCCACTCACATATGTACAAAACATATAAGCAAATCCACATTAGCAGATGTGCATCGATCACCCACTTGCCGTAAGTGATACCTGGGTGATACTGCTCTGTTCGGCATCCACTCAATACCTCTCCGTCTCTCAACCGCTCCATCTCCCACCCGATACCGCTCTGTCTCTCACCCACTTGCCGTAAGTGACACCCGGGTGATATCGTTCCGTCCGGCATACGATCTCGGAGAGTGAGAGATGGAGCGGTATCAAGTGGGTGCCGGAGGGAGCGGTATCACCCGGGTATCACGTACAGCAAGTGGGTAAGAGATCCCGATCTGCCAGCAGATCTGCTAATGTGGAATTTCTTATAACTTTTGTACATATGTGAGTGGCATATTCAATAACATTTCTAAATGGAATTATGCTATGTGACATCATTTTATGCTTACATGAGCATCACCACCTAATGGTTGGAGGAGGAGAAGACTAGTTTCGGACTCTGACATAGGATGTGCAAAATTTTGGCCCATATCGGCCGATACCAATATGTTGTGACCAATAAATCTGTATCAGTATTGGCCCTGAAAAAACCATAACGGTCTATCCCTAATTTTAATCCTTCCCTATCCTATCCAAAACTGAAAAAAAACCTTTTGGTTATACATACACTTTATAAAGGGAATGGCAAATTCGCAGATTACTGCTAATTAGCGCTGCTTATTATTGATTATATTGTAATACTGATTATTTGCTAGTCTTTTTAAATAGAAAAATGTAGTTTTGGTCTCTGTTAAAAAAGATAGAAGTGATCAATTACTGCTTGTCTGTTTTAAAGATACCCAATCCGCAACCCAAGAGCTGGCTGCTATGGTGACAAGAAGGGTAAAGAAGGAATAAGAACTTATGGAAGACGTCCAGAAGAAGAAAAATATGATGTATACTGTTTTGTAGATGAACTTCAGGGTGAGATTCTAAAACTGTGTGCTTTATTTTTCATACCAAAGTGATACGAAAGCCAGGAAGTATTGCTTTTAGTGTATTTAATTTATGTTGAGCAAAAAACAAGAGCTGACCCAACCCTATAGTTATGTGGTTAGTGAGGTTTCAATTAAAGTGCTGTGTGGAGATAGGAGGGTTAGAAAAGACTATTCAGGTTTGCTGCCTAATATAGGATATTCACTCAATGTGGGGGCTATTGTCAAATCTAATGTCGGCACATGTAAACTGTATTAGACTATAAGTATTTTCCATAGGTGGATATTGTGATGGTGTCTTTTGCTGGCTACCAGATTTCCAATGCTCTTGGCTTTCTATGACCTTGGTACAATAATGAACACTTGCAATGAGTAAGGCAGAACCTTCTCCTGTGCTATATAAGGTAGCAAACCTAAATAGTGGTTTTCAACTGTCTGTGGCCAAGTATGTTACGGATTCCTCACTGGGCCTCTAAAGAATTTGTAAATGTTGGTCTTAAAGGAGAAGTTAACATAGTAGGTAAGTTCAATAAAAGGACCTCCTGGAGATAGTGGGGGGAGGGGTTCAAAAATTAATTTGAAGCACAGCAGTTAAAAAAAAAAATCTTTTTTTTTCTTAGATGGGTAAAGAAGTAGTTTGCATTTAGTCACTATAAAACATCTTACTGCAATGTTAAATATCTTTATGTATGTGAATTTTAAATATGCATTTATGCATGTTATCGTTTGCTTTTAGTATATGAAAGTTTTTTTATATCAAACCAATTTAAAGAATTGGAAATTGTTTGAGAAATTTTTTAATTCAGCCGGAGGGCTGAAAAAAATGGAACTGATTTCCCCATCCACACATTAGTGGATGGTGGAATCCTCCCTGCCATCAGAATACACTGATCAGTACAGCTGCATGCAAAATTTTCCAACATTCCAGTTCTTGAGAAGTTGATCAACAGATGAACTTGTCATGAATAGGAACAACCATACATGGATTGAACTTTGTTTGGTTCCTGCTGATTCGGTCAAATTTTGATCCATGTACGGCCAGCATAAAAGAGAATTATGGCAATGTTTTTTTTTTTTTTTAAATCATACTTAACTAGCTGGATGCAGCATTGGTCCAATGCTGCATCTGTCCCCCACTGGCTCTAACACTGAAAATCGAGCGATCAAACATCACTGATCACATGGTTCTCAGAGCTCCATGTGCAGAGAGCTGGTGACTGTCAGTCACTGGCTCTCTGGTCTGCTACCCCCTCCCCACGCTCACTGGAGTGCTGGGCTGTGGAGGGGGTTGGAGCAGCTGGCTCAGACTCTCATTGGCTCGCTAAGAGGCTGAACCAGGTGCCGGTCCATGTGGGTGGATCCCGATAATATGGTTGCAATCTTTCCTAATCGTAGACCGGCTCAGTGACGTCAATCGACAGCAGCCAATAGAGGAGAGTGGTCTGCGCCCGAGTCCACTCTGCATGAGCAGACCAGACACAGACCTGTCATCCTCCTGCTCAGCAGGGATCAGCAGAGAGATCCCCTGCTGAGCAAGTGAATCACAGCCACAGTCCACCCCATGTGAAGGGGGCCATACATCTAATTTTAGCGGATTTTATCAGGTCAGGTGCCCGGCGGGTGTCATCTGACATGTCTGCTGACATCCGGTGCCCCATAGAGACATATAAAGTGGATAAAGCCTCATCTTATTTGCAAAGCTGAGTGAGCATTAATTTTACAATGTAAATAGCCTCTATTCCTTTTGTAAATCAATCCTTATGGCACTAAAGGCCCGTACACACGTACCGATCGTCGGCATACAAACGTCGGTGGACGAAGGATCTGCCGATTGTACGCGTGTTAGTATGGTGCCTCCGACAGATGTCTGCGCACAATCCGCGGACAAAAGTCTTTCGTGCAAACATGAAAATATTTGTATGCCGACACCAGAACGGACGATTGTTCGCCTGTCAGTACACAATTCGGCCGACAGACCGCAGATTTGCAAGACTGGGCATGCTCAGAAAATAGAAAACACAGGGAAAGTTAACCATTACATGACATCACTTCTGCAGTCGGCGGACAAAATTCTTGTGCTGTCCTTGTGCTGTCTTTGCACTTTTCAGCAGACACCGACATCCCGGGGAGAAAAGAGGAACATTTGTAAGCCGACCATCGGTACGTGTGTACGGGGCTTTACTTAGCAGCACTATTATTTCCATGGCTCTGCTTATGAAAAGAAAAAACTGCTGCCCCAGGTCTTCATATTCATCTCTAGCTACAGCTTTACAAAATTGGAAACATTTGAATGAAGAATTTGTCACCATGGTAGACTTCTTTCACAACACATTCAGGACCATGTTACACTGGTGATCTTTTCTCTGGTGGCAACTCTTCAGCCACAAGATTGCTACAGAAACAAAGAACACTCACCTACTCCTACATTTTTGCTCCCTTGATGGCCAAACCAGCAAGGTGTCACTCCATCCTTGCTTCCCTACTGGCAAGCAAGATTTTTTGGTGAATTAGCCATCTGGGAGTGATGCCGTAAAAGCAGGTGAATACTCTCTTTTGAAACTCTATTAGGTCTGCTAGTGTGTCATAGACTTAAAAAAGGAAGCATTGGTGTTAAAGAGGTTGTAAACCCACTTGTATAACTTTTACCTATAGGTAAGCCTATATTAAGGCTTACCTATAGGTGCTATAAATATCTCCCAAACTTGCACCGTTTAGGAGATATTTACAGTGCAAACTGCCGATGACGTCATCGGTGCAGACGCTCTGAGGGAACGGTCACCCGTGCCGTTCCTTCAGAGCACAGTGCCGTGAACGGCGGCTCCCGCGCGCAGGCTCGGGAGTGATGTAATCGCGCCTCCGGCCAATCAGATGGCCGGAGGACGCGAACCCGGAAGCAGGACGGCAGGACATGTCGCCGTCCTGTCACTGAGGTGGCGGCACGGCGGGGGCTTCGTTTTAAGGTAAGTGCTACATAATGAGCTAGTATGCGATGCATACTAGCGCATTATGCCTTTCTCTTTACAGGGCTTTTTTTTCTCGGTTTTTTTTTTCGACTTTACTTCCTCTTTAACAAATTTGGTTCTGAAGTATTATTGCATTCATCTTTTCAGCTAAATAAAAAACAAAAATATATAGCTGGGTAGATTTCCCTCTTAGGCCCTATTTACACCTGAGTGTTTTGTAGCTTGAA
Source organism: Pelophylax lessonae (assembly GCF_965119305.1). Lineage (NCBI taxonomy): Eukaryota > Metazoa > Chordata > Amphibia > Anura > Ranidae > Pelophylax > Pelophylax lessonae. Next base: position 146,758,300 of record NC_138768.1, read on the forward strand.
GCTCTAAAATGCTCAACATCCAAAATCCCATGGTTTTCAGTTGAGACTGTTGAACATACAGCAGTGTTGTCTGAAGCTTGAAACTCTTAAAGTTGAAAAATAAGCTTCTTTTGAGTTGCAAGCATTTTTTGGCCCTAGTATACTTCAAAGCTCATGAAAACTGAGCACAAATAAAGATATCACACGTTTTCCCCCTAGCTAGGTTTCCATTGGCTAAAAATATTTGAAAAGACAGAAACCAAAAATGCTCATCTCAAGTGTGAATGCAGCTTATCTTACTCCATAAGATATGATGCACAAATTCGTTTTTTTTTTTAAATCAATGAATATGGCATAGTTTCAAGATATTAGTTATAGGGTATAGTAATACAATGTGTAATTTGAAACTACAGAAAGCTTTTACCAAAATACAACCAACTTTCTTTTTGTAGCTTAGTAGCGAACAAGAATGCAGAAGCTACACAACCGTGCTACAAAATTGTAAAACTTTTTAATTTCTAAGCAGATGTGGGCCCGTACACAGATTTTTTACACAATGTAATGTTTTAGATCCCTGGTGCCTAACCTCTAGCCATTTAGGATATGATGTGGGGCCCTCAGACCTCAGCAGTCTGTAGTGGGAACATTGGTTAATGTAAAAGAAGCCTCATGTAATATGTTCCCAGTTTTGTATTGTCTTCTGTGTATCCCCAGCCAAAAATATAGCATGTCCACACTCTCTGACCCTCAACTCCTCTATTAGTTTTGCAGTTTCTGACAGTCCTCTCAAGTAGTACATATATTACACTTTATGTGCAGCCCATTGGTGATGTCAGAGGCTGCATTTGAGACCACGTTTAGCTCATAAGTTGACAACCACTGTTTTTGATGCAGTGGTTCTTTAAGACCTGACATTTGAAATTTTAGCTTTTTTTTTTTTTTACAGATAATTGAACAGTAAGCACCAACAACCCAATCTACACTTTATAAAAATATGCAGAAGGCCAAAGGCATAAAACTACAACACCCATAGCCAGAGAAGCTAGAAATGACTGTAGTAGTTAGCACTACCACAGCGATATCTGTGATCTACGAGGTCCTCCTCAGTATGTGTGTGAGCGGCTTCCATTCTGCACACTGACCACAGAGGGTCACTTATTCAGGACTGCTGCCATTCAAAGAATGTCTTGTCTTTTTTATTTTTCAATTATTAAAAAGCGATCGCTGATTGGACAAGGTGTAGAGCAGTAGCAGTGACATCATTAGCAATCAGAGAAAACTACCTTGCTCAATCAGAAAATGCCTTGTGTTTTTTAATAAAAGTTCAAGGCAATCTATAAATGGAGGCAGTGTCAAGTGACTGACCCCTTGTGGTCATAGCGTATTACAATGTGTGGTCAGTATTTACTACAGTGATTGCTAGCTTCTCAAGTGGTCCCTCAGGGTTGTGATATGCATGTCAAGCTGGACCAATCTAAGTTTGCAATAAAGATCATTCCTGGAGTTCAGCTTTAAAGCATATCTAAAACCAAACTTTTTTTAGATTTGGATATGCTGTCTTTTTTGGAGAGATATCCCTTTACATCCTATCCCTGGTAAAACACAGAAAGTAAGTTGAAATCTCTCTTAGATGGCTGTCACTGGAACAAGTGTCTCCTTTGTGCAATGTCACTTGTATCCTGATAACATTGGTCACCAGGACAATAGAGAGAGTAAATCTCTCCGCTGGTGAGACAGACAAATAATGTGTGAAAGGGGATTGAATACATCCACGTTCTATCCAAAACCAAGAAAAGGTTTCAGTTTCAGATACACTTTAAAGCATGCACAAAGTCTGTACTTTCCTCAAATATTGTTAGACAAACCTGAAGCTGTAAGCTTGCACCTCTGCCAGGTCGTGAAAGATCATGTGTAAGAAGGTGAGACAGAACCCCAAATTACTTTGCTAAACATGCATTTTAACTGGTTGCCGACCGGCGCAAGTACATATTGTGGCGGTCAGCTCCAGCCAGGCAAAGTGACGTATATATACGTCACTAGCCTGTCAGTTGCTTGTGAGCCAATAGCGGGCGAGCGCGTGCCCGCGGAGGCGCGCGCCCGCCCCAGCTCGTTCCCTGGGAAGTCTGTGCGTGTGACCGGCGGACCCGATGTCCGCCGGTCACTCGCGATCGTCCTCCGTGAAGGGAGAAAGGCAGGCGGCTAATGTAAACAAGCCGCCTGTCATTCTCCCCTGTGTAGGAATGGAGATCAGACGGTTCTACTATGTAGGACCGTTGATCACTGTTCCTACACTAGTAGCCATGTTCAATCACAGTTAGAAGCACGCCCCTAGGGACACACTTAACCCCTCCTTCCCCAATAAAGTTAACCCCTTCCCTGCCAGTGTCATTTTGCAGTAACAGTGCATATGTATAGCACTGATTACTGCAGTAATGTCACTGGTAACCCCAAAAGTGTCAAAAATGTCAGTCAAGGGTCCGATCTGTCCGCCGCAATGTCGCAGTACCGCAAAAAAATCGCAGATCGCCGCCATTACGCGTTAAAAAAAACATCAAAAATTACAGAAATCTTTCCCTTAGTTTTTTGCGATTTTTTTTTACCAAACATATGTAGCAAAAAACAAATTGGCCAAAAATGTTAAAAAATTTAGATTTTTACATTTTTTTTTTTTTGGAATTTGTGAAAAATATTGTTATTTCTGCAAAATTTACGCGCAAAAAGTAAAATTGCACAGGTGATCAAATACCACCAAAAGAAAGCTCTGTTTGTGGGAAAAAAGGATGTAAAATTCGTTTAGGTACAGCGTCGCACGACCGCGTAATTGTCCGTTAAAGTCACGCAGTGCCAAATCGCAAAAAAAAACCATGGGAGTAAAATCTTCCGGGGCTTAAGTGGTTAAACATGATACAAATATTTTGTACTAGTCCTCCCTTTATTTACATTCTTCAAATACATATAGACCAAGCCGTTCCTTCAATGAGGTTAGTATCACAACCCATGACCCAGCAGGTAAAAGAAGTTGGAAATTTATTGGGTCATGGTCAAACTTAGGCACCTATAACAGACCCTACAACTGTTAGCCCAACAATATCTGCATTCACAATGATCACTTCAGAAAGCAATAATATGATACATTGATAAAAACATGGGACAAAATGAACATACAGTTCAGAATTCTATTTTATTTTTCTGTTAAAAAGCTTATTCTATAGTGTCTTGATTCTACTGGTTATAGCAGTGGAAACGCTTTAAAGATAACTGCTGCAGAGATAGATGACCCTATAATAATTTTGCTGTGATTGTCCTAAGACATACATTATACTTACACCTCTAACAAGGACAGCTGCATGGGCTTCTATGGCAATAAGTCTGCCACTGCCTATGAAGCTTTTTGCCTAGAAGTTTCAGTAATGGAAAATGAACATTGCCTGGAAACAAGTATGAATCTATAAACCTGCAGGGCACGTAAAGTTCCTTCAGTTTGCAAACTTCTAGGTAATATTCTACTTGCACCATAAAATTCCTGTATATATGCTTTGGGATAAATAAAGAGGCAACCTAAACAGGTGGGGCAGTATTAAAAAGGAAAGATGAAAGTAAAATGTAATGCCAAAAGCTTAAGGTTTGACAGACTTTTGAAGAATAGGCTAATAAGACAGCGTCTAGCGCTTTCCAGAGATGATTTTGAATCAGCCTTTGTCTGGAGTCGAGAACCTGGCTCATAAGTCTAGTCTGTGGTATTTAACAGCCATAAAAAAAACCAAACCTTAAATAGTCAGGTGTTTTTTTTTCAATAGTAACGTGCACATAAGCAGCACAGGAAAATCCCGTCAATTCTTTGGGCGCTCTCGCTGCTGACTTCAACCTGGCTAGAGAAGGCTGCCAAGGTTAACACACACTGCATTATTGTCTGTAACATAAACACTGTCATGGTTTCCATTTTCTGGGCTGCAATGACAGAGTTACAATGTGAGCTTCTATTGCATATGTGTTGTGTGCTTTATTGTACCTCGCTGATTATTCCATAATCCAGCTATAAAAACATTCAACATTTTGCTCCCCTTATAATTTTCTGTGATATCCAGGAAATCATAATTTGGCAATATCAAACAGATTTTAGTTTGTTTCTGTTATTATTTTTTCAGAGAACAACATTTTTTAATTTAATTATTTAGTACAAAGTACAGCGTTGTTTAAAAATGCCAAGATGTTAAAGTACAATCTGCAACAGCCATTGAGATGACATCATGGTTATGGCATGCTTGAATTCCTCATACAACTAGAACCTTAACATATGTTTATGTGGCTCATCAAAGGAAATGTATCCAAGCTACAACATTCTTTATTAAAAGCACATTGGCAAATACTCGATCTAACCACAGGTGTGGCAGTATTGAAAGCTAACATCACCAGTCATTTAAAAGGAGTTCTATGCTCACATAATACACTTTCATTTTAAAACATCAGCATTGTAATAACAATATAAACAATAGGTATTTTTGACAACTCAATATAAGCTTACTTTTAACATCTTCTGTTGTGAATGGCGGCCATCTCTTTTTGCCTGCCCTGTATGGTAGCTTCTCTTCTGCTGTTTACTTTATGCATTTTAATGACTAATAATCTCATGCTACCTTGTGATTACTGCATTGACTACTCTTCCTGAAATCCCTCCTTTCAGCATCTCTGTAGGTCAGAAGACAGGCTCTGTTAAATGTATCCAGAACCAACTGGGAGAAAAGACAAAAAAAGAAAAGAGGGCACACCGACCTAGTGCATCACAGCTAAAACCAATTATTAAAATATTAAAAAGTATACAGAATACTCACAAGGCAGGTGTGATAATACACACATCAACATCGCATGAACAATCTCTAAGGTAGCCAAGGTACCATATGTAGCAAATAGGCATGCAGAGTGTCGCATGGGGCTGCTATGGCTGGGCTGACGCGTTTCAGGGGCGAACCCCCTTCCTCAGAGCCAGAAAAATTGCTGCATATGGGACCTTGGCTACCTTAGAGATTGTTTATGCAATGTTGATGTGTGTATTATCACACCTGCCTTGTGAGTATTCTGTATACTTTTTAATATTTTAATAAATGGTTTTAGTGGTGATGCACTAGGTCGGTGCGCCCTCTTTTCTTTTTTTGTCTTTTCTCCCAGTTGGTTCTGGATACACTTGATCCTGAGGGGGCAGCAAGACCATTGGCTTTTTTACCATCTGAGTCTGAAGTGCACCTCTCTCTACTCCGTCAGATTCTACTTGAGCGCAGGAGATTTGCTTTACTACTCTGTTAAATGTATGACACAGCAGTCAAACAACAGCAAAAACCAGACTGAGCTGGGGTGCCACAGGGAGATAATGGCCTCACCGTCTCACCCCTTCATAAAAGGAGAGGGGGTGTGGGGTTCCCAATAAATAGTTACCTGTAACAAAAGGAATGGTTGCAAGAAAGCTAGAAAAAGATTGGGAAGGAGACCCAAGCGGTATAGGCTAAAAAATGAATATCTTTATTGAAAAAATAAATATACAAAATGTAACACATCTATCGGCAATAAGTCACAACAAGGACATACATACATTTTTAAAATAAACCAAGTGGTGTAGCAGGATAAATGACAAAAGCAAACTAAACAATAGACATTTCATAGACCTGATGATACCACGCTGCGCTGGTTAGGTTGGATGTGATATGAAAGCAATAGTGACATAGCAGTGCCTACTTACAGGGCATACCAAATAGGTGACACAGAGTAAGTTTTAGATCATTCAGATTAATATAAATGGGCTAGAAATGATTGATATTCGATAAAAAAAATATATGATTTAACATCATAGATACTCTTTAAAAAAAAAAAATGCAGTATACATGTACTGTACGCTGATTTGCATTTTTTTCCTTTTCTTTTTGCATTTTCAAATGCATTTCTATTCATAATACCTAAAAAATCCAATAACATTTTTTTAAAAACTACGGTGAGCCCTGTTTGCATCTAAATTGGCCACTTACTGAAATATAACCAACATATTGTTTCAGAAATATAACAACCCTTTTATTTGAAAAAAAAAAGAAGCAAGGCGTCTAACAATTAGATGCTGTACTTGTAGAAATCCCGGACCCGTGTGTGGTCTCTTTTTTTTTATTATGGACAGGCAAAGAATGAACTAGTAAAGGGGTCCACTTAAATTTATCTGCTGTCTCACTAGTTCCTTGAAGAGCATGTATCCACACTCTCAGTGGGGGTACTATTACTGTCTATATGAAAAGACGGCAGGCAATAATGGAATGATATTTCCTTAGAAAGAACCATACTTCCTCAATTAGACATTAGGCATTCTACATTAGTGAAAGTAAACTGCTAAGGGGTTCTTTATCTGTCCCCCGAGTAAATTGGTAGCTGTTAGGGTAAGATTCACTAATTCATCCATTTTTAACTTTTTAATGTAGGATTTCCAAGTTAGGATAGTCTAGAAAAAAGCTGCCCCATGAAGCCTCTATCTTTGTGTCGGATTTGCTGCCAAGTGGCATGGAGTAGTGAAGGGGTAGGCATGGATAAAATAATTTTCAGGGTACCAGGTACTTGAGCTATATATTTTAAATGGCTTCTTATTTCAAACTTTTTTGGAGGTATTCTTTAAAAATCATTAATGCATTAAACATTGCAGTAGTTGCTAACTTATTAAATGTTCATTGCATCAGAAATAACATTTATATAATCACTATATAGTATTTTTAAGATTTTATTTACAGAAGCGCTGCTGTTCATTATTGGATTGATGCATTTTCTTGCACATCTAGGACAGTGTGCAAAAACGTTGCATACACTGGTTTTTGAGAATACAGTACATTGTACAAATAGAATGAACACTTACATGTTATGAAGCATGGGCCTAACTACAGGGGTTGCAGGGGTTGCATTTGCAACCGGGCCCCATGTTCCAAGGGGCCTGTACACCTGGATAGGAGGGGTGGTGGGGGCAGTATGTAGAGAAATCACTGTCCTTCTTTTTCCTCCTGTAGCTGCAGGAGGAAAATGGAGGAGATTGGTTCCTCTGTATGCTGCCCCCGCCACTCCTCCTATCCAGTTCACTTGTGTTCTGCTGTCTCTGGGCCTCTGTGTGCTCCCCGGTCCCCCCCCACTGTGCTCCCCCCCCACTGTGCTCTCTCCCCTCCCCTGCCAGTTGCTGCAGGGGATGTGTCACAATAGAGAACCAGGAAGGGGTCGGTAAATATGTAATTTACCAGCTCCTTTCTTTTCTGAATGGACAGAGTCATAGTAAGTGACGTTGTAAAAAAAAAATAAAATGAAAAGATAAAACATAATACAATTAAATATCAAAAAATAAAAACTACTGACACCAGTGGGTGAACTTCCAGGATCGCAAAGGTCACACTTGCGACCGGGCCCTGGCATTCCACCACCGTGGGGAGACCTCAAGATGGCAGGAAGGGGGCCCACTGCAGAACTTGTGAAAGGGTCCCGCTGTGGGACTGTAATAAAGGGCCCCGCAACAAGAGTAAAAGGCCCCAGGATCAGTGGTAAGAGCCCCAGGCTTGAAGGGAAGGGCCCCGGCCAGGGGTCTGGGGGGCCCTTCATGGTTTCTTGCACCGGGGCCCTGAAAGTTCTAGTTACGCCTCTGTTTATGAAGCATACCTTGCTGTTTTGGTGGGTTGATTTGGTGTAGAAGGGTGGACTGGTGAGTTATGTAGTGGGGGGACCCAATGCATACAGTAATTCAAATTAATATACTTAGATATACCCCTACTTGTGTAATTCTAAATTTTGTTTCTTTTCTGGGATGTGTAATAAAAAAGGGAATTGGCTGTTAATAGTTCTGATTTTTTGTTTCTACTTTTGTCTCCATCCAGTCTCTAAGTTTTTATTAGTTACTTATGGGTGCATTTTACTATCCCAATATGCACCAGTTAATGGTTAAAATACCAGGACACTCGCAGCTGTCATATAATGAATAAGAAAAGACATACACACACATGCACACACAAGGAGATACATAGCTTGGTGTCTTAACAAGTCAATGTCTCAGAGGCAATGAATGTCTGACACCATTGGCTTGTGCTAACCCACTAAATACTTCATTTAGCCATGTCTTGTTTTATAGAAAGTACATTGCCAGTAACGGCCTTAATAAACTAAGACTGGAAAGCAGTGAGAAGACATTCTTTGATTCATGTGTTATTACTATCGGCCCTTTTGTCTGACTCTTCATTTCATGAGGTGAAGGTGTAGCCTGGCATTCACACATCAGTGCACCACTCACAACTACCAACAGTTCCCATAGAGAATGCCTTAGAAGCAAAAAAACCTCTTTGTTGGTGTTTATATGGCTGGGCCAGCAGTTTCACAAATGCTTTGAGGCAGTGGCTTATTCAGTGATTAAAGCTTTGAGGCAACATAGCAAATATTTAAAACGAAAATCTTTATTAGATGGTGAGCTGCCTTTCTTATTTACTTAGATTACTCCGGGAAACAGTCTTTGTCACCAGCAGTATTGGCTTAATTGGAATCAAGTTTCAAGAAATTCCTTTGTTAAGGGGTTCAATACAAGACCATAAAAAGCCACAAGAACAAACTGTGAATTATATTAAACATATATTTGTAGAAATACAATAATTTATCAAAAATTAAAATGCCTGAAATAAGATTACAAATATGATTTGATTTTGCTACACTAAACTGACTTCTTGTTGAGTAATCCCAGTGCAGAGGATTGCATGTGACTTCTCAATTCACATCTGCTGTTCCCAGCCTGAAATAGCTGACATTGCAAAATAAGGGTCCGATTGCTCCTTTGCAGTGTGATCTTCAAAAACGCCAACAGAACATTTTGTTCAACTCAATGGGACAATTCTATTATTTAGCTAATTGTGTTCTGTATAATGCAGTTTGGGCAAGCCATGCCTTCTAAGCACAAATATACATTTTAACATTCATTTTAGATAGTATGTAGCATGTACTGCGGGTTTGTCTTTCCCTTTTAAAACGTTTTCTTTTTTCTATGCACATACAGTATATACTGCTCTCCTGCTGTCATTCAGGAAGACTTTGACATCTCTTTTTTGAATGCACATTTGCAAGTATATGCACACATTAAGGCTGATTTTTATAAAGATTCATTTCAACTATCATGTGCAGACAAAATATATAAACAGGGATCTGCTGTTCAACTGGTTGTGTAATTGAAGTAAATCTTCACACAATTTATTGTGTGATTATTTTAAATTCCTTTAGTAAATCAGCCTCATAGTGTTTACTCCTAGGATATCATTGAGTTAATATATACCATTTATGGCATGTCATTAGATTATGACATCCATATAGGAATCTATGCAGGTTATTAGTGTTAACTACAAAACTCTTGCTACCTGTGGAATCTTTGTGCTCTGGTCCTTTTTGTGCAGGCAAGACCGTATGCACCATTAACATGCACATGGCCATGCAATATCATTGTTTTTGCTTGTCAAAATCATTGTTATAGGATTAAAGTAGACCCATACTGAGGGGAGTGAAACCCTCCTGTCAATAACAACATCCCACTTTGGGTACCTTACCCAATTACAGAACAGCAAATACCCCCCCCCCCCCCAACAGCTCCCTAATGGACATTTAAGGAGGAAATGAGTTTTGACTTTAAAGTGCCACAAGGAGGTCATATACATAAGTAAAATATCCACATGCTTTATTTGTACATTAAAAATACAAGTAAAATGCAATGACATCCAGTGTATAAAAAGTACATTAAGTATCCATTTGATATTTTTACTGGTGTTACGAATCAACGTGTTTTGCAAGAAACTCGCTTTCTCAGGATCCATGACTTTTGTACATGCAGACAACAATTTAAATCTAAAAACAATGCCAAATGAGCATAAATCGGCTAGCACCATATTTGAAGGCCATATATTGCCCAACTATGGACTTCTGTGCTGTTTAGGGATATTTTGTTCTATGTTGGTGGAGGAAGCAGTATGGAATGTTGAATACCATAATTCTTCTCCTGTGCTTCAGGGAGGTATTCCATGATTGTAGGGGGTATGTGAAATGTTGTAAGATTTATGCTAATCTGGGATTGTTTTTAGATTGAAAGTATTGTCTGCATGTACAAAAGGCATAGATCCTGAAGAAGTGAGTTTTTTAATGAAACTCGTTAATACATAAATAACACCAATGTTAATATCAAATGGATACCTAATGTACATGTTATACACTGGATGTGATCACATTTTTGTGTTTTTAATGTACAAATAAACCTTGTGGATATTTTACTAATGTATGTGTATATGACCTTTTTGTGGCACCTTTAAAGCCCCATCTGTTTTACTCCTAGAAAGGGAGGGGGGCAAACTTTTTTGCTTGTGCGTGTAGCAGTTATTTGTACTTTCAGTTCAAAACGTATAGCAGTATAGCTTGAGCCAATATATATTCTGCCCTTATTTGTTTTTAAAACATGCCTAAAATGTGTAACAAATTCCAAACTAGAAGGGAATTTCTATTTCCAAAAATGGAAATTTTAAACAAAATGTACATTTAAGTAAGTTAATTAAAAAAAGGATATAAAATATAATCGAACCAACGATTATCTAAACAAATGCATTTAAAAATGGAAACATAGGGGCCCTAATAGACTGCACACAGCTGTGTTTTGTTTGTTATTATAAAGTAAGATATCTTACACTCTTACAGCACGAGAATTTTTACAAATTTATATTAAATGGTATTTGTTATAGCAACTTATTGTTATGTTAGACTTTGTCTAGTTATAGAAAGCCTCCATCAGGGCTATAACATGCCAATCCAGCCAAAAAATGGGATTGTTAGTTTATTCTTACAGCTATTCCTTCTGGGATGCTCACCCTGCAATACATTCTGTATATTTGTGTTTCAACATAACAGTTTTTACATATTTCTGAGTTCATATATTTTTTTCTTCCTAAATATATATTTTTGTATTTCAGGCGACTTATTCCATGTTCCTAATAAGCTGACATTTGAAGAAGCTAAAACAGAATGCGAGAAAAGGAACGCGGCTGTAGCAACTGTTGGTGACTTGTATGCCGCTTGGAGGAAAGGCTTTGATCAGTGTGACTATGGCTGGCTTGCAGATGGCAGTGTGCGCTATCCTGTGTCTTTTGCAAGACCCCAGTGTGGTGGTGGACTCCTTGGTGTGAGGACTAAATATCGCTTCAGCAATCAGACGTACTTTCCTCAGCCAAAAGAGAAGTATACAGTCTACTGTATTCAGAGTAAGTAAAATTACTACTTCTCAGGGTTGCGTGCCTACTTTTTGTTAACCCATAGTTGACTGCTGTTTCTCATTTAAGTGGATAGCCTATGGCTTTTAATCTGAACTTCAGGCAAACATTTAAATGACTAGAGACCTGAGCTTTCTCTATTGTGGTTAAGTATTACAACCAGGTCTTGTCCCTGTCCCCATATAGTGATTGGACAGTGAAGGAGAAGACTGATGAGATCATCTCTCTGCATGTTTCATGTTAGCATGTGAGCATTGCAGCACACCTAATTGGCTTCTTGTGCTGCTTTTCCCTCTCCTACTCTGAGTTCAGCTATACGGAAAACTGCAAGAGGCTCTTATCAAAAAATTCCAATACTTACACTACAGTGGCGGCTGGTGCTCCATGGGCCGGGGGGGGCGGCAGATGGATCACACCATACCCCCGCAGACTACACCAGCTCCAGCCCGCACACCTAACCCCCCCCCTGTCGCCGGCTCCCTCACCCTGTGCGGCGGGCAACGGGTTCCCCTGCATCTCCTCCCTCCTCCTTGGCCAATAGCATGGCTTCTCCTTTCGGCTAATCGGTAAACGGGTCCCAGGACCCGCTTCCTGATTGGCCAGGAGGAGAATCAGTGTGGCAATAGTGAATATTCATTTGCTATTGTCACACAACTGGGTGGGCTCAGGGTGCAGGATAGAAAGGTGTCAACCTGCACTGTTGATCCTTACTTTTGAGTGCCTGGGGTAATTGAGTACTCTTACCCTGTCACACTTTAGTGATTTCATCCAGCAAAGAGAATAAAAGTAATTCTCCCATAAAGGCTAGTCCTAACAAAGCCTTTACTTTGTTCCTTGTCTGACCAACAATTAGGCAAGAACACTCTGCAGATTTGGATAGGAGAAAGAGAAACCCAAGACCTGATGCAGGCATCCAGTGCCCTGTTATTCATAAAGTTCAACGTGATGAACAACTAGTTAATCCATTTATTATGTTGAGTAACAACACCAGCAGCCTCCAGATGCTTGCTTACCAATGAAGATAAGTCAGCCAAAGTCTTGGAAATGAGTGAGGAGGCAAGCATGGGTGAAAGATCAGTTCTAATCAAGGAGTAGATGGATAGAGAAACTGCTTTGAACTTCTTCTCAATGGGGGGTCTTAAAGAACAGAGCCTCTTGGAAGGCATACATGGGTTGGCTACAGGAGGAGTAGACCATTTCATGACAAAATTCCCAATATTGGATAGAGCCTACTGCCTCAATTATAAAAGAAGAAATTGCTGACTGAAGTTCAGCTATTAGGGTACTTATTCTCTAAAGAAGGGAGGGACTCAGAATCTAACAATAAGCCCCCTTTAGGATTTATGACAGAGTTACCACACCAACTTTGAATCCTTCTGCAGGATTTAATTGTCCTGAACACTGATCTCCCCCTTTCAGGTTGTTTTCATAGAACCTTCTATCCATGTTCACTAACATCATGGCTGGATTTATTTGTGGCTCACAGTTGATGGTATTGTGTGTGTGCACATGCGCTCCTGCATGTTTTTGAATGTTTTGATCCCCTCCAAGGCCAAAAAAAATACATTCTGTTTAAAAAATGCAAACTTTACTTTGTAGTATTTTCCCCAAATCGTCCAAATCCAAGAAACCAACAAATCAAATTACTTTTTCTTTTAAAGATGATTTTTTTTTCGTTAATAAACTGGATTTCACAATGGATTTAACTCTGTTTGGATACAAACCAAGTCCTTCCTGTTATTGTTAATATTTTAAAGACAAGAGTAAATACAAAGATTACAACATTCTTACCTATAGTAGCAAAATGAAGAAGGATTTGTACTATCTTTCAATCTTGGCCATGTAAGCATAGTATAAAAGCAGTGCACGTGTCAACAACATGAAGGATCAAAGACTGTATCCTTATTTGCACTGTCTGTGGTTCGGAAGTTGACCATGCATCTCTTCACACTTGGTCAGATGGTCTTTGATCTTCAACTGTGTTGTATGCCTGAATGGTGATACAGAACACATTGATTTACAGTGAGTGTAAATAATGAGTATTTATAAATATCCTTCTTCAGACCAGATAAGATCTCTGTGTTTTTATGTTGATTTCAGTGCATATCTGGAAAAAGTGGTTTTATGCTATCATTTACACTGGCTTAATTTAAGGCCTGTACACCAGATGTTAACAAAGAAGAATGATGTCACCTTTTGCAGCTGTGTAACAGTAAAAACCTTCTACTCCTCCCTTGACGACTAACAAAATCCCTGTGACCTTTAATATTAGTGTTTGAAATTTTGTTCAGCTGTAATATTAGGAAAATAATCTAGCACACATCATTTTTCAATGAATGTCTGTCTCTAGGTCACTAAGTCCTGTAGTCCTGTTTTAGAAATTGATTGGATATGGTGAATTAGGATTAGCAAGTTAAATGTGCATTCTGGGGGATACAAACACATCCAGGTGTGGTGTTGCAGCAAGGTGCATGACACATACAAAGAATTTTTGTATTGTTGTTTCTATATGTGACACTGGCACATATTTTCAGTAGACAACATCCCAGTGTTGTAAGAGTTGCCTGTCTGGTCCATCAATGGTCATGTGGGCTGCTTTTGAAGGAAGAGAACAGTATGAGGAATCCTCTATATTAGGCTTCAAAACACCACTTTGATACAATAGATAAAGAAAATCACTGTATGCTATCTGCATGCATGAAAGGGTAAAAAGTATGCATAGAACTAGGGATGGGCTCTGTGCAGGCTGCCTTTAGCCAATCATGGCTCAGGGGCTTAGTCCACACCTTGCACTATATAAGGCTGCTACTTACATGGCAGCCATATATAGTGTGTTACAATAGAGATTAGGCAGGTAGTTAGTGGATAGTGTGTTGAGTCAATTTAGTGCTGTCAGTGTTGTGTAAAGGCATACTCCACTTTTAAATTGCATAGATATGTTGTAGTCCTGGGTCCCCTCTTGGTGCTCCCCAAGTTTTGTGTTCCTGTCACTTATAGATCGGGAGCAGTGCCATGTCAAGCTGACCAATATTTCCCATAGATGCCAATGTTAAACACAGGGAGCTGTGCCATGTCAAGCTGACCAATATTTCCCATAGACGTCAATGAGCACTGAAAGCTAAAAATTGGTATAGGTAGGAAGGGGGTGAAAGTGCCCTGTATTTAAGTGATTAAGGGGAACCCTATGACAGAATAAAAAAAAATGGCATGGGGTCCCACCCAAAATCTATACCAGGCCCATTGAGTCTGGTATAGATTTTAAGGGGAACTCCATGCCAAAATTAAAAAAAAGGCGTGGGGTACCCCCCAATATCCATAACAGGCCCTTTGGGTCTGGTACAGATTTTAAGGGGTACTCCACGCCATTTTTAAAAAAAAATGGTATGGTGTCCCCCCAAAATCCATACCAGACCCTTATCGGAGCATGCAGCCTGGCAGGCCAGGAAAGGGGGGAACGAGCAAGCACTCCCCCCCCCCCCGAACCATTCCAGTCGGCTTGCCCTCAGCATGGAGGAAAAGGGCCTCTTCCTGACAACCCTGGGCTTCAGGTGGGGGGCTTAGAGGAATCTGGATGCCCCCTTTAACAGGGGGGTCCCAGATCCTGCCCTCACCATGTGAATGGGTATCCGGGTACATAGTACCCCAACCCATTCACCAAAAAAGTGTAAAAAAGTGAAAACCACAGAACACAGCTTTTGACAAGTCCTTTATTAAAAAGAAATAAAAATAGTGTCCCTTAATGTAAATCCATTGTCAATAATGACCCTGGCCAGGCCAGAAAAATAGAAAGAAAAATTCAAATATGCTTCGGCTCTTCAGAGGCTAACCACCGTAATGCCGCTCTCCAGCTTTGACAGCTCTTTTATAGGCAAGGAGCAGGGCCACCCGGGTACATCACTGGTGGCACCGCCCCCTTCTGACATCTCATGACGTCATGTGACCTCAGAAGGGAGTGGCGCCACCAGGTAAGAATTAATCCTCACTCACTGTATCCAAAACGAAAGCATAGAAAAGATGATCATAGCAGAGAGGCATTACTTGGACTTTAAGGGCTCAATCAACCAGATATACGCATATTTTCTCCATGAAAGAAAGGTTCTTGCTGGCAAAGCTAGAATATCCTGTGTAAAATATGCACTTAAAGGGCTTTTGTTTATGTTGGAATGCAAGGAAAATCTGCAGATCTGCGCATCTGTGTTCTATTCTTTTTGTGCACAGCTAAGCGCAGCACACATGTTCATCTGTAGGTGCAGCTGTAAGTATTGGCTAATTGATTGCTATAGTACTACATTTGGATGCATATAAAACTATCTGTTATATGCATCTAAAGGCAGAACTTTTTATGCCCGTATTCATGAGCTATAAGAATCCAAAACGTGTGCTCCTACTTCACGTGAAACAAATATATCTGACCAGTTGCTGGCTTAGAACACATGTTTTCAAGACACCACTGTAGGTAACATTACATACATACTCTTATCTACATACAATCACCTGAAAATAATTGAAATACATTTTGGTGATTCTTTCCAGTAAAAGGAATATATCTTCTCACAGCAAAGGAATTTACTGTATACAATGTTTTATATGAGTAATTGAGTCAAGAATAATGTTATTAGTGAAGATCAGTGCAACAGATTAAAATGTCAGCTTTCACTCATAACTGACCAGTTCTAAGATAAATCAAGGCACTTAAGTTCCTTTGAAGTCATAGTGATGGTGGCACACCCTCATACTTTGCTGCCTTGTAATCTCAGAGTGACATCACACACATCTGGATTTCAGCAGGGAAACACTGACTAAAAAGGTACATGGTGACGAGTCATGCAGGTTTAAATAGATCATTCAAATGATTTATTAATACACTCGGCATGTAACAGAAATTTCAATGAAAAGGCATTGATAATGTTTATGGAAACCATCTGCAATAGTCCTTATCAGTTTTTTTATAGGTAAAAAAAGCAAAAGTATTGTCACTAGTCATTAAAAGATACCACCCAGATATTACTTTGCTAATACTGAACATTACTTGTTTGCTTCTTGATCGGAATTACAATACTATTTTTTAAGCAGGTGGTGCTCCAGATAGTCTCTGGAAATACAATTCCTGGTCTCTGTAAAACTGTTATGGATTTCCCTTTACTTCCTTAAATTCCCCTTTAATATCATTTTACTTCAAAACAAATTTTTTTGCAAATGTTGGTCATTTGTATTAGTGTATAGGAGAAGAAATATGCATAGATACATTAAAATATGTACATTTTTGCCCCACATTTTCCACTACATCTGGACAGCCAGAATCTTACAAAGACCGAAGCCGGACAAAGATGATGCAATCTTCTTTCCTGCAACCACAGGTTGCAAGAAAGAAAATCACTTTTTTCCCCCCAGCAATATGTTAATGGAGGAATCGCTCTTGTGGAGCTATTGTGTTCTCCAGGTGGGGGGGTTGTTGGGAATTTGCCAGGGAAGCCATCTCTGCCGGGAGAATACAAGGATTATTGCTAGCAGCTATAGCCACTGGCAATAGTTAAATGTAGAAATCCAGCATGCTGGTTATACCCAAGTTGGTCGATGGATTGACTTGGGTATATTCAGCCTGGTCATAGATGGTACAAATCTCATCCAGTCCCTGCTGAACCAGCCAAGATTCTAACTATCTATGACTGGCTTTAGTGTGAGGTGTGGAATGTAAAAGTGAGTTTAATTTGAACCTACTACATACAATCTATTGATACTTTGTTCTTCTAATTTTGGGGTATGTTACTATATAAAGATTATATAGGGTCGGTTAGCAGTAGAATCGCAGTGCGTTCCTGTGTGATTCCTATGCATTACCCTGCAGTGTGATTTGGCAGCCCATTCATTTGAATGGGTTGCAAATTGCATCGGTCTGCGCAAAAAGTAGTAGTGCATGCACTACTTTTAAAAAATGAGTTGCCTCAAATTGCATGGTACTGTAATGCTATGCAATCTGGTGTCTGAAAACGCACTGCGATTGTGACCCTTGTTTGGTGTGCAGTTACAAATATAATGGCACCTGCGGCAGATAGCAAAGACAGTACATTTTTAATGTGCATTAAGTATGCATCTTAAACGAGTTTGCTTCAGGGTTGGAGTTATAATTAGCATGTCTGGGTATTGTGATTAGGTGTAGCATAAAATTTGGGGTTCTGCAAATAAGACAAAAATCATCTGAACTTGCAAAGGGTTTCTCTAGGCCCCATTACTAGTTCAATGAAGAGGCTAGTGCTGTGGTTGTAACTGAGGAAAGCACTGCATCTCTACAAGACATATTTAAAATGACCATTATTGCTGATATAGCTGTCACTTTTAACGTTTACCCGGTTAGCACCTGGCATGATTCCACCATGGGCTAAAGTATTGCATGATATTTTGCTGTTTTATGTTTTTTATGAATTCGATCATTTTGCACTTACCACTTTGCTTTTTTATACTCCTGCACTGTTGTGAATGAGGCCATACGTATCAGGATTGTAATAGACGGCTTTTAACAAACAACACATTACATACAGTAACTAAAACTTTATTTTGCCTCAATGTCTCTTCAAACTCTCTTTCTAAAATATAATTGTATGCTTTTTGATTGTATATCAAACTAGCATTTTCTTACCCAGTGTACTGCTGGTGAATTGTATGTTAAGCTGGAACCTGAAATAACATCCAAAACATTTATGGTACAACTAATTTATGGTATGTTGTGAAAATAACCTAACACAGATAGACTTAAAAACATGATCAGTCTACCTTTAGACGGCACAGGTAATTACCACATGATTCGAGACACTTTACAAGAACAGGAAATTGCTGTTTAAAATGAAAAAATGCAGTATAAAAGTATAAATGTTTGGCAATAATTTCTGAGAATAAGGAAACCATTGAATATTGTATATTTTTGGAGTAATATTTTGGCAAAAAGCCTTTACAAGCTACTGAAACAACATCGTAAAATACAACTTTATTTCGCATTTATTGTAACAGGTTCCACATATTTTTAAATAAAAATAGTTGACTGGAAAATAATGCACACTAAGTACAATTTTGATTATGTTTTAATTAAGTTCTTGTTTTAACTTTGCAGATAAAAAAAATATCACTGAATCTGTCTCAGTTAAATTGGTATTTCCGACCGAAGCCGTGACTCAAAGCATCCTGAGAAAGGTGGAAATACAGCCAGTTAAGGTTACTCCAAAACCAAGTGTTTCTACAACACCACCAGCTGTGAAGAAAGCTGAAGTTCAGTCTACTGTACAATCTAGAGTTGTGGAAGATACTCATAGCAAACCATCAGAGCCTTCTGAAAGATCCCCAACATTGTTAGAAAAAGAACAAACTACAGCTACTCCATTGGCCACCGTTAAAGAACAGACCGAGGGTCAGCGGGAACAAGTGGCCACTTCACCTTCAAAGCCCACTGATGAAGACTCATCTCTTCCTCCAGATACACCAGAACCCCCTCATCTTGAAGCTATAAGTATTCAACCAGGTGCTGAAAAAGATCTAGATCAAGAACCATATGCTTCTACTGACACAGCCCATGTAGAAACACCTGAAATATCAACTTATTCCCCGAAAGATCTTACCTCCCAGCTTTCCCATGAAACAATGGAAGCCAAAAGTGCAGAAAGTTTTTCAACAGTTATTATACCAGACTTTACAGATGCTACATCTACTCCAGAGGTGACGACTGAAGGTTTTGCATGTAACACTAGGCCAGGGGAAATATCTGAGCAGGCTGCTGTGACAACTAGTGAGCCACTCACACCAAAAGATCCAGAATCTTTCAGTGTACAGACCAAGCTGGAGGTATTCACAGTATTTAAACCTGACACCAGCACCCTATCTGCACTAGATGCAGTTACAGAAACAATCAAAACATCCACAGCTGTTGATACAGTTGCAGAAGTCATTGATGAAGAAGAAGACACATTGCCAAAGACGTCTGATGCTACTATCAGTGAACCCGTAGAAGAAGCCGAATTGCCCTCTGAAGGAGAGGAATCAACTGGTACAGTTGTCACTGTAGATGAGCAGGCACAGGCAACTAGCCTACCCATAGAAGAAAGTATTTTTACAAAAAAAATTGAAATTCCATCATCAGTTGAAACAGTTTCTACTTTGGTGCCAGATCAGCCAGAATCCATTGATCTAACAACAAGATCACCATTGCCAAGGAAGTATGATGTGACAGATGAAGTTTTGACAAGTACAGTTTACCCATCTGATAAAACAGAAGGCTCAGGAATGCTTGAAGAAGATGTGCTGACTAAAGGGACAGATAAAACAGAAGAACAGTTTTCATCAGCTACCCAAGCAACATTTGAAAAAACCCCAGAGTATGGTACTGCATCACCAAAAGACGTTCCAACTGTTTTGACTGAAACTGCATCAGCACAGGAAAGCCAAACAGCAGAGATTCCAGCTGTCAAACCGGAACTAGTGGCTACACCAAAAGCATCTGTTACTTTCACAGAAATTGTATCCCCTCAGCCAACAGATTCTGTTTTTGAAGGAAGCGGTGTAGAGGAAGATAAAAAAACGGAGCAAATTGTAACAGCTGAGGGCCAGCAAACTACAGTAAGCACACAGATTGCAATCACTGCTATTCCCACTGAGAAACTGGATAAAGATAAACCAGAAAGCACAACTTCTCAAGATGGGCCTAAATATGTTGCAGGGACTGATTTACCAACTACAGATGTGACAGAGGAACAGGTGCTTCAAACAACTGCTGCTCCTAAAGTTCAAGAAAGTGTAACAGCTATCCAGGAGGAGATTACATCAGCCTCTCTACCTATTTCTTCTGCAGAGGTGGACAGTGAAACTGAAAAAACCTTTACAGAGGTTCAACCAGATAGTAAGGTTACATCAGAAGTAGAGGAAAAATCTGTAGGAGGTATAGGGACAACAGAAGGTCCACCCAGTCCTCAGCCTGCCTTGTCTTCATCAGAAACCCCTGCTGCCATTACAGATCAACCTAGAGATGTCACTGAAGGTTCTGGAGAAGATATTATTGTTCCATCATCTGCTGTGACTGATAAAGCTACAACTACACCACTAAAAGAGATCATAAAACCTAGGACATTCCTCCCATCACTTAGCACTGAGAAGCCAATCATTTTGATTGATGGGGAGCCTGATGAGGAGACAAGTATAGGAACAATAGTGATTGGTGAATCTGTTGCTCCTATAAAGACCACAACTGAATCTGATCTGACAAGTAAAAAGCCAGTAGCAGAAATTGATACAGAATATATCACCAGTGGAGGTTCAGAAGAACAAACAAAAGAACCGCCTTGTGATGACACCACTGGTACAGCTCCAACTGGGTCTACTGAAGAAGGTGATCAGCAGATGCAATCTATCAATGTCATCATCGTCAATGTTCCTGAAAATGGAACAGGTATGTCTTCTATTCTCTTCTTATGTTTTGTCATTTTATGACCAGATGTGTTGGTTTATGTTTTTGATATTGCGAGGGAAAATTAGTTCATTAAATGTAATTTATTTTTCCTGCCTGTCAAAGGAATAGAGAGAGCATTTGCTTTTTGTTCAGTAGGCTGATATTCATACAAAGTATCCACCATCACAACCAGTTTGTTTTTTTGGATTTCACTTTACATGTTTAATACACACTTCTTTTTTTAAATTAAAGTCGAACTACAGTATTTATTCAATATGTACAAGTTTATCACTTAAAAATTGTAACTTTGCATTCCTACTTATGAAGTTTTCATTCTTTTAACTGTTAGGGTTATGCGCAGAAGTTAAATGTTTGCTCCTGTGTGACCATTACTCCTCTTCTATATGTCATAGCTGAAAGATGAAACGTGCAGCCAGCTTTCCCTGCCATGTATAAGTAGTGGTGTCAGTCAGTTATGGCTCGTTTCCACTGAGCTTTCTGGTACAGTTTGGTTCGGTACGCTATTTATGCCGTTTCCATTATGAATGGTACCCTAATTCCGAACCGTACCGTACCACTTTTTGGTACCCTTTCGTTGGGGTACCAAGCACATTAGTACCGTACCAACAGGGTGGAGCTACACTCTGCAGAACTTTAATTGGTTGACAAAGAATCGTCTATCACAGCTTTCCTGCTACACCACGCCTATCATGAAAGGGTACTATTGGCAGTGGAAACGCAATGTGTACCGTTCTGAACCGTACCATACTGAACCGAACCGTACCGTACCACTCAGTGGAAACGAGGCTTTAGTATGATGTAGTGGAGTGAAGTAGACATTGAGCTTTAAGCTGGATACACACTATCTAACTTTTGTGGTTAGATTTCCTTCAGATTTACCTTTTCTATGTAGTTCAAGGGCCGGGCAGATTGCATACAAATTGAAAGTGTTTAGGTTTGACCTCATATTATATTGTTTTGGTAAGTCTAAAGGAAAAAGTCTTCAGAAAATCTTATAGTGTGTATGGCCCATAAGTCTGTGAGGATTTCAGGTTTATATTTACATATTACTGCTTTCCTTTTGCAAGACACGTAAATTAAAAATGTGATAAATTGCTGTTTTTTCTTATTTGAAAAGCTCTTTATTTGAATATAATACCCTGTTTGTCTAATTAGACTGGAGTTTGCTTTGCCCCAACATTACTTAAGTTTGGGATGCTATTAATTATAAGAAGTCAGGTTCTGAAACAAGTATGAAAGAACACCTCTGTGAATGTGCGCCTGTTCTCGGTCTCTAGAAATTGCATTTTTTGATGTGTACATTTAGGCTCCGTTCACATGTAGGCGTTTTGGGGCGTTTTTGGGGCGTTTTTCTGCTCTAGGATCAGCTCTCAAAACGCCCAACAAGACAAATCCTATTCATTTCAATGGCCCCTGTTCACATCTGAGCGTTTTGAAGCTGTATACAAAACGCCCAACGCTCAAAAAAGTACATGAGCTTCTTTTTGGGCAGATTACAGGCGTTTTCCATTGATCTCTATTGAATCTAAAAACGCCTGCACAAAAATCGCGGTAAAAATCGCGGTAAAATCGCGGTAAAAAACGCCGCAAAAATCGCGGTAAAATCGCGGTAAAAAACGCGCGAAAAACGCTACGCTCAGGTGTGAATGTAGCCTTAAGGTCTCGGTGTAAGAGCATGATTAAGGCAGTGGATGCAGGTGCATGTATTAATAAGGAAAAGAAATGACACAAGTGTTCCAGTGTGACAGGAACAGGTCTAATGCAGGTGTAAAAATTAATTTAAAAATGTGCACAATACAGCTAGGCTCTATTAGAGAGCATCTTCTAATGTATCATCCACCTATATTGCTACAGATATCAATGCATATTAACCAGTTCTTGACCGGAAGGATTTGCCCCCTTAATGACCAGGCCATTTTTGTGCTTTGGCACTGCGTTAATTTGACGGAAAATTGCGCTGTCATGTGGCACTGTACTGAAATAAAATAGATGTCCTTTTTTCCCCACAAATAGAGCTTTCTTTTGGTGGTATTTGATCACCTCTGCCATTTTTATTTTTTGCGCTATAAACAAAAAAAGACCGACAATTCTGAAAAAGAAAAAACAATATTTTTCACTTTCTGCTATATAACATTCCCCCCACCAAACAAATTTTAAAATCAAAAAGTTTCATCCTTTTAGGCCAATTTATTTTTATTATTATTTATTATGCTGCATATTTTTGGCAAACAAAATCACAATAAGCGTATTTTGATTGGTTTGCACAAAAGTTATTGCGTCTACAAACTAGGGGAAATTTTTATTTATTTATTTTTTTAATAGTAATGGCGACTATCTGCGTTTTTTTGCGGGACCGCGGCATTGCGGCTGACAGATCAGGCCCCTAACTGACATTTTTGATACTTTTGGGGGGGGGGGGGGACCAGTGACATTGTTACAGTAATCAGTTCTAAAAATATGCACTGTTACTGTAATTATGACACTGGCAGGGAAGGGGTTAACCTAGGGGTGATCAAAGGGTTATTTGTGAGCCTAGAGGAGTGTTTTTTAACTGTGGGGGGAGGGACTTGTGAAATGATCATAGAGACCTGCGATCCTATATAGAAGGATCACAGGTGCTCTCTAATCATTTCAGAGTGAAGAACGGTCTACTGTGTTTACAACAGCCTACTGTCCTTCTCTCTCAGCGGGGAGCGATCACTGGTGCTTGGTGGCAATCGCGGCCATTGGTCCTGTGGATCGGCATCCCTGCTGCCTAGTGGGTGTGCTAGCGCACGGTCAGCGGGGCGCGCTCGTCCTCCAGGATCACTCACACGACCGACGTACCCCTACATCATTTTGCGCAGCCGAGCCAGCCTGCCGCAGTAAAACTGCGGCGGCTGGTCAGCAAGTGGTTAAAGCAACATTAAGCCCAAAACCAAAAATGTATTATATTGCAGCTTACAAATCCTTAGATGTTGTGGCTACATTTGTAATCTTTTAGGCTTTTTTCCCCCATGTTTTCACCTGGTGATCTGGTCAGTAACACACCTCCTGTATTAGAGTGCCCCCACTATGGATGAAGGGGAACAGGGGGCAGACAGCAGCATTATCAATCTGGGGAGAGGGTAGTGTTAAATGTACTAGCAGATTTAAATTCACTAACAAATTGAAGCCAAACTCCAGCTCACACTTTATAATCACTTACAGCAAACAGTTTTTTATCCTTTTGGTTTAAAGGTTTTACATAAATAAAAGCTGATCATTGTAAGCACCACCACCTGTTTTGAAAGTTTAGTCCAATCCCTGTAAACTGATACATTTGGAAGGCAGCTTGTTTTTCTGTTTCTGTTGTTGAAAAACAACAGACTTACTGGCTGGATCACCAGATGAAAATAGAAGAAAAAAACCTAAAAAAGAAAGCGAATGCAGACATCACATCGAATAAATGGTATTCTGCAATACATTACATGTTTGCTTTTGAGTTTAATACTGCTTTGAAGTGGGAGTAAACCCTCATGCATAATTTGTACCTATAGGTAAGCCTATAATAAATCTTACCTTTAGGTACTTACCTATAGGTAATAATAGGTCTTATTAATAAGTCCTATCTATAGGTACTGTAAACCTGCACTGTTTAGGAGATATTTACTGTACATAGTGCCGTTTACATCACCGGTGCATGTGCTCTGAAGAAATGGAGACCGGGGCCATACCTTCAGAGTCCTGTGCCATAAACGGCGGCTCCTGCGCGCTTGCGTGGAAGTGTCATCATTGCGGCTCTAGCCGCTCACACAGCCAGAGTCTGTGTACCCGGAAGAAAGACTGGCTGAAGATGAAAGCCTTGTCAGGGGTGACAGCTCATCCCTAGAAGGGCTTCGTTCTAAGGTATGTTTCACATAATGTGCTGGTATGCAATGCATACTAACACATCATGGCTTTATCTTGCAGGTTGCAGAAAAAAACCACACACAGCAGTTTACTATCACTTTAATGATACTTTGGCTGTTCATATATTATATATTTTTCTTGTACAATTTTTCTTTAGATTTACCAAAAGCATATAATATGAGGTCAATTATAAACACTTTTAATTTTTATGCAATCAGGCAGGCCCTTGCAGTACATTGTTGAAGGTAAATCTAAAGCAAATTGAATAAGTAAATTGTATCATGTATGGCCATCCTTTTTTAGTTAATATAAGTGAAAAATTATTATAAATGTATTGCCTTTTGTAAGTCTTAAACACTAGTTTGACCAGTTAACAGAGTTCGAGTAGTAGTTTGTTGCTGCTTTAGAAAAAAACTGAATACAAACCAAAGGTGGGACATCTCGAATGCTGGCCTGGGAATGGATGGAGGAATGTTATAAGATAACTCTGGTCTCTGACAACATATTAAACATCTATGGATGTGTCAGCTATGACTGAGTTGATTTTGAGAAGTACTTACAGTACATATAGAATTATACAATAGATGCTGTCTGCATGTGCTGTTAGACACTGAAGATCAATTTTATGGTTGGATGAGATACAGGAAAGTCTTCTAGACAAATACACCCTCATCCATGGGCCCCGGTTTGGCCAGACTGGTTACTGTGATGGTAGTTTACGGACTAATTCATAGATATAGTATACTATTTATATCTATGCCAGAGTGCAGAAGGCACTCATTAGACTTTGGTAGGTGGAAACTTAAACTAAATAGTTGAGCAGGAGTTTTATTGGGTCACTGCTCCCCTCTTTAAGGGCTCTTTCACACGGTCTGCCTCCGTAGGCGGATCCGTGTTGCTCAGCGGGGATCGATCCGGGCGGATGACAGCTCCGTCTCTGCTTGCATAGTGGTGAGGGAGGTGTCTCAGCCCCCGCTGCCCTCTATGGGGGATCGGATGAGAGCGGACCGCTTGTCCGCTCTCATCAGATCCGATCCGATCCGATTACTGAACGGATGGAAAAATAGGGTTTCCATCCTTCCAGATTTCAAGCACAGGATTGGATGCGGATGGCAGCGGGTGTCAGCGGAGGTGTCTCCGCTGACACCCGCTGCCCCATAGAGCTGCATGGAGGATCCGATCAGATCCGCCTAAAAAACTGACAGGCGGATCTGATCGGATCGCCCGTGTGAAAGAGCCCTAAAGCTTTGGAAATGTTGTTATTATGTATTTAATATAACAACATCTGTAAGGCAGTGCCTTCACTGTCAAGTCAAGCCTCAAACTTAGAGAACAGTAATAACATTTTCCTTGTTTTCTTTTCCTCATCTGTTCGCCTTAACCACTTTACCACCGGAGGATTTTGCTGTCTTCCGTCCAGGCCACTTTTTGTGATTCGGAGCTGTGCGACTTCAACTGACAATTGCGCGGTCGTGCGACGCCGTACCCAAACGAAATTTACGTCCTTTTTTTCCCACAAACAGAGCTTTCTTTTGGTGGTATTTGATCACCTGTGCGATTTTTACTTTTTGCGCTATAAACAAAAAAAGAGCGTTTATTTTGAAAAAATAACAATATTTTTAACATTTTTTTATATGAAATTCCCCCCAAAAAAGATGTAAAAACCAATTTTTTAAAAAATTTTTGGCCAATTTGTTTTATGCTACATATGTTTGGTAAAAAAAATCGCAATAAGCGTATTTTGATTGGTTTGCGCAAAAGTTATTGCGTTTACTAACAAAGGGAAAGATTTCTGTCATTTTTGGTGTTTTTTTTTAACGCGTAATGGCGGCGATCTGCGATTTTTTTTGCGGGACTGCGACATTGCGGCGGACAGACCGGACCCCTGACTGACATTTTTGACACTTTTGGGGGTACCAGTGACATTACTGCAGTAATCAGTGCTATAAATATGCACTGTTACTGTAAAAATGACACTGGCAGGGAAGGGGTTAATTTTATTGGAGAGGGAGGAGTTAATGTATGCCTGGTGCTTACTGACGTGTAGGGGGGGAGGTGACTGTGTGAGTCATGGACAGATCGGATGTCCAGCTATGCTGAACAGTCCGATCTGTCACTCCCTGTCACTATGGAGATCCGCCCGCTGTGTTTACACACAGCGGGCGGATCTCCAGACTCGATCCCCGACGATCGGGTAAGAGCAGCGGCGATCGCCGCTGCTCCTCCCCTGGCCCGACTCCCGCTGTGAATGAAAACAGCGGGAGCGAGCCTCCGGCGGCGCGCAAGCGCCGCCCAGAAGGGGGAGTGTCCAATCAAGTTAATACTACGTGACTGGACGATAACGAACCACTCTGCCGCAGTAGTATTACTGTGAGCGGTTGTAGAGTGGTTAAAAATCATACTGTTTGGCTAAATGCAGCAAGATAACTTAAGGGGTACAAAGGAGTTGTAAGAACACCCGTGGCTCTTTTTAGAATTTCAACCATCTCTTCTTTCTTTTGTTTATAGTTGATATATATCACTAGCATATAAAACAGACCCCATGCTGCCACCAATAGTTCATTGTAGGTGTAACTTTTACAATGACCCTAAACATATAGCCAGAGCTACAATGGAATGGTTTAGATCAAAGCATATTCATGTGTTAGAATGGCCCAGTCAAAGTCCAGACCTAAATCCGATAGAGAATCTGTGGAAAGACTTAAAAATTGCTGTTCACAGATGCTTTCCATCCAATCTGACAGAGCTTAGGCTATTTTGCAAAGAAGAATGGGCAGAAATCTCACTCTCTAGATGTGCAAAGCTGGTAGAGACATACCAGAAAAAAATTGCAGCTGTAATTGCAGCGAAAGGTGGTTCTACAAAGTATTGACTCAGGGGGGCTGAATACAAATGCATGTCATGCCTTTCAGATATTTATTTTTATATTATTTATATATAATTTTCCTTCCACTTCACAATTATGTGCTACTTTGTGTTGGTCTATCACATAAAATCCCAATAAAATACATTTACATTTTTGGTTGTAACATGACAAAATGTGAAACATTTCAAGGGATCTGAATACTTTTTCAAGGCACTGCAATTAATGTCTAATATGCAAAGCAAAATCCCCCATCTATCCATGTCTCAATGCTTTATTTTGTTAAAAAACACTTTGAAACACTTTGAAAAAATGTCCATGAAGGCAACTGGGATGTGTGACATAATTTTTGCCTAGGCCAGCAACAAGGAATCAACTGAAGAAATTAAAAAGCTTAAAACAAGTAAACATATTTTCCTATCTATTTACTAATGCTAGTAGCAAAAGCATTACAATAGTTAATGTTGATTGATATAGTTTAGTTCCACTTTACATAATCACAAGACACAAGGGACAAAGCTTGTAAAAAGGGCATTGTCCTTTTTGTACACCTAGAGCAGTATGGTGGCTTGTTACTTTCCCTTTTACATGACTCATATTTGCGCTACAGTTCTATCTATCTATCTATCTATCTATCTATCTATCTATCTATCTATCTATCTATCTATCTATCTATCTATCTATCTATCTATCTATCTATCTATCTATCTATCTATCTATCTATCTATCTATCTATCTATCCATCCATCCATCCATCCATCTATCTATCTATCTATCTATCTATCTATCTATCTATCTATCTATCTATCTATCTATCTATCTATCTATCTATCTATCTATCTATCTATCTATCTATCTATCTATCTATCTATCTATCTATCTATCTATCTATCTATCTATCTATCTATCTATCTATCTATTCTGTCTGTCTGTCTGTCTGTCTGTCTGTCTGTCTATCTATCTATCTATCTATCTATCTATCTATCTATCTATCGATCGATCGATCTATCTATGAGTTTTAATAATTGGGTGTCAGTTAAGACTCGCTCATTCTACTAGGGATTTTAGCATCGTCCCACAGAATTACTACTAAGCAGAGTACTGATGCTTCATGTTGGTGCTTACACAGGCTTTAGACCCATGGCTCCAACAGAGAAATGGAACAACAGGTGAATAGAAAGAAGATGAGAATCATCTGAGGGTTGAGTAAGCTTTCAAAATAAACCTATTGCTTTGTCCAGAAAAGGCAAAGTGCCAGAGTCCCTTAAGCTAGAACCAATAGTGTTTCAGGTGATTGTAACCGTATTAGTGCACTTGCAACAAGAACAATTGAGTACTGTCTGTGATACTTTTTTTCATTTGCACTAACATCCAAACGATCCGATCCATTTTCCTGTGCCAAATAGTGGCCAAATGTCCCAATAAATTAATACAAAAGAAAACTACCTTAAGAAAGGTAAAGCAAAGCCCCAGTGAAACAACAACCATTTTATACCTCACTTTTATGACCCCTTCGTGACTTTTTTCATGGAAAAGAGGTCAATCTACATACTGCCAGTTGTGGTGGGACTAAAAAATTCAGGAAGCATGTTAGGACCTGTAGCCTTACAACAGCTGGAAAGTTGGAGGTAAGCTTCGTATACTATAAAAGATCCTCGAGAGAACATCTGCTAAAAGTCTAGAAAAGAAAGCCGCTGAATGAGTCATCTATTGGTCAGAGTGAGTCATTTTTCAAAGTCTAGCTAAATTTCAAGGGCATTGTAATAGAAACATTAACACCTAGCTTCACTTATTAATTTAAAGGCGATATTAAGCATTAGTAAAGGGAATCCTCAGAGTATTGTGCTGAGCCTTTTAAGTATTTTAGTGGTGTAAAATGTAACCCACTCTAACCATGACAATGTAGAAATAAGGATAATTTCTAAACAATCGCATATATAAATAAATCACAATATGCAGAGGGCTAATGAAGAATCTTAGCATGTCACAACCTTCTGGCACCATATAACTAACATACCTGCCTGCTGTTTGCTTTTGCACTCTGTCTTATTATACGATGCAGGTCACGGACCTCATCTGGTTCTGTAGCTCTCCTTTAAATGTGCCAGAATACTTCATAGAACTACTATATGTCCACTTAAGTATGTGCTGCATTGCAGCCAGTGCATGGAACCACAGCAAGCAGGTATGTTATAGGGGCTGTGGACCACAGTCAGTATCTTGATTAGCCCAATATTTATAGTTAAAAGTGATTTGAGTAGAACAACTTAAATCCTTTTACATGCACAGAACTTATGACATGTGAGCACAGTAATAGTGTGGGAAAGTAAAAATAAAGTAGCTAAACTTATCTTTGACGTTGATTGTAACAGAAAATAAGTTTTCTATGAAGGTAAGAGTAGTCCTCTTCATGGGTGAAATATTACCTAGGACTTACTCCAGACAAGTGCCTATTCACATCTTTGTTAATTATTTAGTTTTTATGCTACAATGTGAAGCAGCATAAACATGCACATGTGCAGAAGAGAACAAGATTGCAGAAAACATACAAAAAAAAGTTAACCTAGACAATGGATACAATTGAGATGGTGCCATCATTCTTCATATTATTCATATACATTTTATATCAGGTGGAAGAACTGAAAATAAAATACTGCAGCAAGAAACATCTCTTCCCCTTTTTTTCATAGATATATACCTTTGAAAAAAGAAAAGAAAGTTGTGAGTCTTGGAAGGGATGGGTTGGCCCTGCAGGGCATGGCCACAAGGTCCCAGAGCGGGCTGTTTTAACCAGATTGAGAGATAAACTGTAGTGGATCCTATATACCACAGAATTTGTCATGCTGATCATTGCAAGTGGCCATTCACTGTTGGGAGCCCATAATGTCTGAGACCCTTTGGATCCATGCAGCCTTAGTTGGAATAGTGGTTTTCCCCCAATGTAGTGAAATCAAGATTTTGGCTGCGTCGAGGAGGTATGGTAATGAACTAGCGTCATCTGGGTTGATTTAATAAAGGCATATAGGCTGTTAACTTTGCAAGGGAATTTGCTTAGTGAACTTAGGCATAGTTTAACTTTACAAAGAATACCTAATCACATGCCAGGGAAAGAAAACATTTTTTGTGCACATCATGTCAAAGTTCCCATTTCCATTCTTTAACGTGTCTGCATTTTTAATTTGTAGTAGTATGTTTTTGATGGTTAGAGCTGGTCAGATAAACTAAAATCAAATGATTTACTTACTTCCTCCAACAAATCTAAGAATTTGGATATTTATTCATCATAAATAATAAGTCTCAGCATCTATCATTTGTTCACTGAAGGTCAGGCAAGCCCTGTTGAAGATTAAAGCTATTGGACACCACGTTCTTATTGTAAATGAAGACCCCCTTCAACATTAGCTAGAAATGGCTTTTTTTTACAAGGCAAACTCCAGCAGTTATAAGGTGTCTACTTTTTATTCTTGTTAGCCATGCTTACATTTAGTAGCAGGGCAGCTAGTAAACCTGTGAAACAACTGCAAAGGTGAAAAAGAGGTTTTACATAACAGTGTTTTGTTACTGGCATACTTCACATAGTCCTGGCGTCTAAGGGATATTTTAAGACTTGTCACTACTGAATTTTACTGACTCACAAAAGAATAGATTTCACTGTGACACTGCATTGGATTTACAGCTTAGAGAGAAAAAAAAAACTTTCATAAAACAGTTTGAATAGACTTCTGTATTCCTCTCTCCCTTTAGCAGTATTGAGACTGCTTAACAAGCTGAATCCTCTTTTATGCGATCAACTATAACCATTCATAATTTAGGGGTTTCATTTAGATGGGTTCCCATATTTTAACTTCTTTTGTAGGCTTCCTTAGATACAAGGATGTGTTGCCGCTATATAGCATACAGTTCTTAGGTAACATACGAAATCCTCCCAGTCTTTTGTTTGTTACCAAGGAGACATCTCAGCGTTTGACACTGCGATTACACACTTGAAGTCCTCTACTCCAGTAGAAATCAGTGCTTTAGAGTCACTATTCCATTACCAATTTAAAATAAATTCAGAGCTTTTGAATAAAGTAAAGTTTTAAGTATTGGAGGACCCACAGGGGTAACCTCTAGGTAATAATGCATAATTTGACTTTCAGGAGCTGTCTATAAAGCTGTCAGTTAAAAATCACAAACAGATTGTTGTGCTTTATCCTAAAGTCTCTGGAGAAGAGACGATTGAGGGGGGATATGATATCAATGTATAAATACTGTACTGGCGATCCTAGCATAAGGAACAAACTATTCAGAGAAAGGAGATACAATAAGACACGTGGCCACTCACTAAAACTTGAGGAAAGGCGGTTTAACCTTAAAGTGCGTAAGGGGTTCTTCACTGTAAGAGCGGTAAGGATGTGGAATTCTCTTCCACAAGCAGTCGTATCAGCGGGGAGCATTGATAGTTTCAAAAAACTATTGGATGGACACCTTAAAGACCACAACATACAGGGGTATACAATGTACGGTTAAAAGCAAAAACACACACACATCATAGGTTGAACTGGATGGACTTATGTCTTTTTTCAACCTCACTAACTATGTAACTATGTAACTATGTAACTATGTAAGTCTAACTCAAATATTAAAGGGAATGTATCATAAGTGCTGATTATTTATTTATTGCTAATATTTGTATAATTAATGCTGACATATCATTTTATGCAGTACACAGATCCATTCACAACAGTTCCTGTCCCTAGAAGGAATTCACAATATGTCACCACTCACTATCGTGCTGATTGGTGTGTTAGAAACTTTGACCCTCCATGGCAATGCAAATCTGCACCTCCCAAACTAAATGCTAATTCAAAGGCACAGAGCCTGAGCATGTTTAGTTTTTCTGTGAGTGCCACTATGGCCCCAGATACCCAATAGGAGGTTCCCTTCTGCTTTCAAATTCCATTATATTGTATACATTTCCTGGCTGTCTACTCAGTCACTAGCTTGTCATAAAGTTCTTTGTCAATCCCTGCCTATCTTTTCCTGCCAAATTACAAAGATTCTTAATTCTTATGCTGCAATATCCAGAATGAAAAATACAAAATCCAGAAACTGGTCACCAAATGACATATAGTGGACAATATTTAAACTCCAGACTTTTTAAACATTTTCCTTTTAACTATTAATGGTTTCATTACATTAGCTCCCTTTTATACTCAGGCATTTCAAGAACTTGTTGTGTGGGTTTTAGAGCTCAGATTTGCCCAGTTGCAAATTAATCAGTTTCCTATTATTACAATTTGCATTCATCTGAATATTTTTTAATATTTCTTAAGGGCCACTAATTTTGCTTTCAAAGACAGATAAACCTTATTCAATGCAGACTGAAAGCTTGGGCTGCATGTATATATTTATATTTATTAATATACAATTTAGGCTACTCATCTAGATGAAATTGTAATTTCAGTCCTTTTTTGACTAGATATGTGGAAATTACACAGAGGAAACCAGACTGAAACCTCAGTGAAAAAATACACTTTATTATAAAACATAAGAGTGACATAAAACATAAATACAGAAACCTATACACAACACATGTGATGAGTGGAAACTAAGTAAATACCCAACTATGTACAGAAAGGGAATCAGGTATATTGAAATCAGGCAGAAGTGAAAAGTAACAGAGAGCAAGACAGGTAAAAACAGGGACCAGAATGGGTAGCAGGTTTAGCATTTACTGGCACACAGGCAAAATACTGAGGCACTTTGTGACTCCTGAGGTGTGGATAAATACCCTTCCAGCAGCCATCATAAGATGGTGAGTAATTGGTGGGACCTGCTTACTGCTGGGAGACAGCTGTTCAAGCCCAGGAAATACGGTGACACCAGTTCTAGTTTCTGACAAAGGGTCAGATGAGGAAGTTATCATATGTCTGTAGACTACCCCAAAATGTGTAGACTCCCCTAGGCTAATAGATTTTGAAAACAATTAACCAAATGGATTGCCTGGTATTTTTCAATAGAGTTTCTATTATTAAGTGCTAAATCTTTAAGTAGAAATAAACCCATCTATCCTTAAACAGCCAAAGAAGTTGCCATCTTAGCCTGCTTGATCTGCAGTTGCCATACTGGGGCACATGTAATCAGCTATGACACTATGACACCTGCAAATTGGTTTGACAGTTTGGTTGAGAGTTAACATAACACTTGTGACTTTAACACTTAGCATTCAAGACACATATTGAATATAACTGTTTTGGCAAGCAGTACAATTTGAGGGTTTAGCTCCACTTTAAGTGCAATAACCCCAACCAATCAGAACTCATCTTGTGCTGGTATAATACCAGGTTGTAGCTTTTTGGACAGTGTAAATATATAAATTCAGCATCACAGAATGATTGTGTGGTGATCACATCTTTTGACTGCTGTATCATGTCGTGGCTAGCCTGGTCAGACTGATCATCATTAGATCTCTCAATTAAAATTGTGTGGGTATTTTGTTTATCTCTTATTAGCGTGAAATTGCATTGGCAGAAGTTTAGAGAAAGTAACAGTAGAGTTATTTCAAGTAATTTTAGGGTCTTTGTGTGAGTAAATCTTATGGCCTTTCATCTTATTTTCCCACAGTAGTGCTAGTGCATTTCATGCTTGACATGCTCCGTTTAGTATTCATGCCCAGGTGAGGACTCCAAGGTAAGCATCACAAAAGCAATTACCACACATCCCTTTCTATAGCCTGGAGGATGGGAAACACAGATGTGAGCTTCCCTTTGAAATCAGAGAGCTATAATAAGACAGAACTGACTGCTGATGCTTTGAGTTAATAGTGTAAAGAAAGGCGCTGACACCATTTACAAGTCATCATCTGTTAAATTTACACTCAACATCTACTGTACGCTCATCACTGTGTATTTATATGAGGTGTAACATTTTTTAGAGGACAAAACACAGCACCTCAGTTGACTTCATCGCCCAGATAAAAGCTTCAGTTACACAGCACAGAACAGAAAAATTGCAGTAGCCTAATTTTTCCTGGTTCAGACCCAGTTATTTGTGACATGCTGAGAAGGAGGAGATGTGGTCACACACAGGAGCCAGTGTTTCTCACAATGGATCCCAGCAGTGAGGCTGCCCATAGACGGGCAGGTATCTCTTGCATAGTAGGGGTAAAGTTAAAGGTCAAAAGCAAGACATTGCATGACCTTGTCACTTGTGTATTGGAGGCATCCTGCTTTTTTTAGGCGATGGACTATGTAGTGCATATGGAGTAGGCAGCCCCTCCTTCTCTATAGAGCAAGAAAGGATTAGATCTTCTTGTACTGCAATTTTTTGACAAGTTGGAAACACTTTCAAAAGGAAGTAAGATACATATGGCCTAATTATTAAAAAGGCTTGTATTGGAGTATTACTAGAAATATTTAGGATTGTCTTAAGAGAACAACATAAGGATGTACTCTTTCTTTACAGATTTTAAAGATTTAAAAATGTTTGAGGTTTATCTAAAATTCAATTTGGGATCATGTCCTGTGGCCATGTTGAATATAAACTATGCTTAACCACATCTGAACCGGAAGGATTTGCCCCCTTAATGACCAGGCCATTTTTTGCGATTCGGCACTGCGTTATTTTAACGGACAATTGCGATGCTGTATCTAAATAAAATTGATGTCCTTTATTTTCCCACAAATAGAGCTTTCTTTTGGTGGTATTTGATCACCTCTGTGATTTTTATTTTTTCCGCTATATACAAAAATAGAGCGACAATTCTGAAAAAAAAAAATAATAGTTTTCACAATCTGCTACATAACATTCCCCCACAAAAAAATGTAAAAATCAAAATTTTTGAACATTTTAGGCCAATTTGTTGTCTGCTACATATTTTTGGTAAAAAAAAATCGCAATAAGTGTATTTTGATTGGTTTGCACAAAAGTTATCACGTCTACTAACTATGGGAAAGGTTTATGTCATTTTTATTGTTTTTTTTTATACTAGTAATGACAGCGATCTGCATTTTTTTTTTTTGCAGAACTGTGACATTGTGGCGGACAGATCGGACCCCTAACTGACATTTTTGAAATTTTTGGGGGGACCAGTGACATTACTACAGTAATCAGTGCTAAAAATATGTACTGTTACTGTAATAAGGCCATTGGCAGGGAAGGGGTTAACCCAGGGGCGATCAAAGGGTTAAACGTGTACCTAGGGGCATATTTCTAACTGTATGGGGTGGGGCTTGTGAAATGATCATAGAGACCTGTGATCCTCTATAGAAGGATCACAGGCACTCTGTGATCATTCCAGGGAGAAGAACGGTCAGCTGTGTTTACAAAAACTGACCATTCTCCTCTCTCAGTGGGGAAAAATTGTGGGTGTCAGGTGGCAATTAGAGCCGCCTGACCCGTGCATCGGAGTCCCTGCTGTCGAGTAGGTGCGGGAGCGCGCAGGCGCGCGAGCCACATATACCTACGGCAGTTCGCGCAGGAGGGCCAGCCTGCCACAGTATTTCTGCGGCGGGCGGTCCGAAAGCGATTAATGGTGTTCTTCTGAAACACGTACTGTATACTAAAATTCTCCCAAAGCGTATCAATATTTAATCAGAATCTATTGCAATTACATATTCAGACTGAACAAAGGACATAAGGTTATCTGGTAAAGATATGCCCCCTCAAAAAGATAGG
Organism: Pelophylax lessonae; assembly: GCF_965119305.1. Taxonomy (NCBI): domain Eukaryota; kingdom Metazoa; phylum Chordata; class Amphibia; order Anura; family Ranidae; genus Pelophylax; species Pelophylax lessonae. The sequence continues at coordinate 146,794,388 of NC_138768.1, forward strand.
CTCTTGAATTTTCAGGGGTATGCCAGCTTAAACAGTATTATAGAATAATTATATATTGTCCTGAAAATTTCCTAAATTGAAGTATACTTTTTTTCTAGAATAATAATACTATTCTAACAAAGAATTAAGCAACAGCACAACTCTAGGAACCTGTAGTGAGTTTATTAATCCAATGTAGGATGATATTACTGTGCAAAGGTCCTTTATTCAATTCAATACTTTGTTTTATAAAGGTCGCTTTGAAGCCAAACATTGGCTAATTGTGAGTTTATTACATTTATTTTAATGGGTATTTAATTGCTTCTAGAAGCTTGGTTTCCATTTTTTTTCCTAGCCACTTCTTGAGGCTCATGAAAACTAGTCTTGCATTAAAGCTTGCAAAAATGTTATGCTCGGTGTATATTAGGTAGATAGTGCTTCTTCTTTTGTTTTTTTTCGGAGGCATAGTTGAGTAGCAATGACATGACAGGTATTCTCACCGTTTATGTGCCATGAATTATTGTAGCACCTTATCAACCAAACTTGTCTCTGTGGGAGGACTGAAATTTTATAATTAGGTATTCTATAGACACACATGAGCAGAGTCCAAACAGAACATGATATCTTAATTATGAATTCCCAGTACAGAAGATAGGTCTAGTGTGCCCTGGCCATGTACAGATCTGTTAAATAAACTACTTCCCAGGTCGTAAACCACTATGGAAAACAGATGTCTGCATGTGTTATATCTTCTTACACAGGTGTTTTTTCTCTTTTCCAAGCCAGTAATCTATTGAAAAAGTATATGTGGGAAGATTATAATTAAAAAACCTTCTCCTAGCAGCCGCTTTGAGTTGGTGGTGTTTATAAAGACAGTGTCTAAAAAATAGTAAGTAGATTGCCCACCCAGTACATGTCTTTTGTGAGCTTTTGAAGAGCAATATTTGGTACATGCTTATCATTTGTCTAGAGATTTTAGGCTTAAATTATACTTTGCATTCACTCCCCTTTTCCAATAAGATGCATTTGTAAACAAGGCAGATGTATGAAAAGTTTGTGAAAGGAAAATACAGTATCTTCTCCCACCCAGCAACCAATCAAAATTTTTGTTTTATTTTTATACCTGAACTGCAGAGCTGGAAGCTGATTGGTTGCCATGCGTATCAAGACATTTTTTTTTTTTCTTAAGCTGTTCATACACTAGTAGATTTTTAAAAAAATGTTCATACCAAAATTGTAAGAACAATCAATGACTTGATGAGCAGCTCTTGAAAGCAAAATTTAATTTGCTTTTAGCGGTTGATTTTGTAATAAAATGTACTTTCCTGAATGAATTACATTCACTGTTAGAAATTAATTTGTTCAAGACAAAATTTCCATTCTGCTCCTCTGAATTTTCTTGACAAAAAAAAAAAAAAAGAATGAAAAAATTTGAACAAAATTCTACTAGTGTATGAACAGCTTTAAAGAATACTAATCAGTCCCTATAGTTATCTGTGCACGTCTACTGTAATACAACAGGGTGTTTTAATTAGAAAGAGGTGGATGATTTTGATGGCTACAAAATCGAATCTCTTCATTATGTGATCATTATTATTTAAAGAGAAACTATTGGCAACACTTTTTTTTCCCTTTTGGATAGAGCAAGGGAGGGTTATAACCCCTGTCAGATTTTTTTTTCGCCATCTGTGTCCTATTGCAGAGATTTCCCTTCACTTCCTGTCCCATAGCCAAACAGAAAGTGAGAGGTAATCCCTGCAAATTAAGGGACTTCCTTGGGGGCCGCCAAGTCAATAGAACTAGTGTCTACATTGGAAGATTTCCCCTTTATTACTTTTCTGGGAACAACTCAAAATTTGGGATTTTCTTTTAATTTCACTTTCAGTGATAATGGTAAACAGGACACATAGAGAGGGTGAATCTCTTTTAACGGGGACACAGACAGCAATAACACCTGACAAGCTGTCTAATCCCTCTACACGCTATCCAAAACTAAAAAAATAAAGGGAGAGTCTGTGTGGAAGAGCATCAGAGTGGAGATAAAAATTGTAGTAATAGCTTTTTATTTAATATTTTAACCACTTGCCGACTGCCGCACGACTATTTACTGCGGCAGTCTGGCTCTCCTGGGCAAACCGACGTAGGGCTACGTCGCTCGCCCAGGAGCTCTAGAGAGCGAGCGCGCGACGCCGGAGGCACGCTCCCGCCCCCCCCCTCGTTCCCGCACATCCCCGCGTGAGTGACCGGCGGCTCCAATGTCTGCCGGTCACTCTCGATCTCCCGCTGGAGAGGGAGAGAGGCAGGCGGCTAATGTAAACAAAGCCGCCTGTCATTCTTCCTGATGTAACTTCAGAGACTATACGATCCTGCTATGTAGGATCGTATGTCTCTGTTGTTACATCACAAGCCATGCCACTTTACAGTTAGAATCATGCCCCTAGGGACACACTTAACCCCTTGATCACTAATAAAGTTAACCTCTTCCCTGCCAGTGTCATTTTTACAGTAACAGTGCATATGTATAGCACTGATTACTGTAGTAATGTCACTGGTACCCCCAAAAGTGTAAAAAATGTTAGTTAGGGGTCCGATCTGTCCGCCGCAATGTTGCAGTTCCGCAAAAAAAAAACACAGATCGCCACCATTTCTAGTTAAAAAAAAAAACAATAAAAATGACATAAATCTTTTTCTTAGTTAGTAAATGCAATAACTTTTGCGCAAACCAATCAAAATACACCAAAAGAAAGCTCTGTTTGTGGAAAAAAAAGGACGTCAATTTCATTTGGGTACAGTGTCGCACGCAATTGTCCGTTAAAGTCACGCAGTGCCGAATCACAAAATAGGCCCTGGTCTTTGAGCAGGAAAATCCTCCGGGGCTTAAGTGGTTAAGAGCTGCTGGGCTACTGATTTTCAACATTTTTTTATGAAGCGCAGCTTGGCTTATAATCATAGCCATTAATAAAACTGAATAATAAAAGACAGTAAGGCTAATTTAATAAAGGAGTTGAGAATGTTCACACAATAAATTGGGTAAACATTTACTTGAGTTATCCAATCATGTGCAGATGAAATAAGTTAACAGGAATGTGCTTTTTAACATGATTGGGTAATTGAAGTATTAACAAAATCTTTGTGTGACCATTATTAAATCTTTCAGTAAATCAGATTCAGTGTGTTACTAACATGTTATAGGGAAACTAAAAAGTGCTTCAGTGACGGAATAATTAATTTAAAGGTCCTTCCTGGAGAAAGTGCAATTGTGCAAAGTTCATTCCTTAAATCTTTCAATGTGTGTTGGTACTTGAATGTATCAAAAGTGTTACAGATGAACATATATTTTTATGTAGTTTTTTTTTGCTAGAATGTTTCTGTTATTTACTATTACAGTAAAAATGGATAGTGGTCACAAAAGTGACTTCCTTATTCGTCCATACAATCAATTGCACAGGAGAAGAATGGAGACTTCTAAAATTTTTCACAAATGCAGACGCTTAGTCATGATGGTGTGCCACTATCTATTTTTTCTATAACAGTGATTGCCAGTGAGCATGTACTGACCCGGAGTGACATCATCATTTAATCTTAATCTGTTCTAAACAAAATTTTTGACAAAGGAATCTATTTTACCAGTTACATATTAATTCTGCAGTACAGCCTGTGAGCTATGTTACGTACATACCGGCATATTCACTCAGTGAAAAAGTTGGAAAGGAACATTGTTGACTTTCTGATTGCAGAAAGTAGTGATGTGCTACAATACATAACCACCAACCAGATTTTGTTTACCATAGTTAAAAAATATTAATTGATTTTGTTTGGTTACTGTCGGTTGATACTGATGTTGTATTTATTCAAAACACAATCTGCGTTTCACATAAGAAATCCAAGGCAGGGTCCTGTTACTGTAAGTTTTTGAGCTTATGTCTCCAAAATTAGTTTTTATTTGTATAAGCAGAGTCTATAAAAAGTAATGGAAGAACAAACTGAAGTGATTGAGCAGTAAACTGATGCATCATTGGTTTATTAATAGTATTTTTAATGATAACATCTACTTAAAACTCTGTATTAAGCAGCTTAAGAGAAAAGCAATAAACAACACTAATTTATGAACCATAAATCTTACTGTGTGCAACAGAAACGTCTCACTGTCATTTGATAATGTTGTCTGCTTTGCTCCATCGTCCTTGTCTGTCATGTTCATTCATAGTAAAAGTCATGTTTATTAACTACATGAACTAAATTTATAGTTCACTGCCAAAATTTCAAGCATGTACAATGAATTATTAACATATTTACAAGCTAAAATCATTATCTGTTTTTCATCAGGCCCAGTGGACCTCCTAATTCAAGCATTGGGTTTTAACCACACATCTGAGTCCGGTGAAGGTATTGACATAGAAGTTTTGCCCTTTTTACCAAGTTCTTCAGAGGAGGACAGTGACTGTGACAACTCCACTGCTGTTCCAACTTCCCCATCTTTGAAATTTATTAATGGGAAACAAGAAATTACTCCAGATCCCAATGATTTGAAAGCAGAAGAGGTTAAAGGGGAACTAATTGAAAGTGTTACACCATCAGTTAACGCATCAGTCACTCAGTTGAGTGAAACAATTGAACAAGGTGTACAGTCAACAGATAAACCAGACCTTACTTCTGCTGAAACAGAAGAACCTGAATCAAGTGGAGATACTGAGATAACAATTAAGGATCTGCCAACTACAAAAGCATCTTTAGTGACTCAAAAGCCAACCACTCAAGAGCCTGCCATACCATCTTATTCCAGTGCCGCTCAACCAAAAAAAGACTTTCCTTTGTTCACAATAGAATCATCTGACGATGTAAAATCTGATATTACAGTAATTAGCAGTGCTAAACCAACCACAAAATCTGCTGAGGTCTCTCAAACAGGTGCAGTGAGAGATTCTGCTGAATTAGTATCAAGTCAAATGGTAGTCGAAACAGCTACACAAGATGCAAGTGGAAGAACTGTTTTACCAACCACAGGTTCTTTTAAGCTTGTAGATCCATCAACTGCATTTTATATTCAGGAAGGTTCTGGTGAGCCAGAAACAGAGCCCATTACTAACATAACATCTACTGTGTATGTGTTTCAAGAAAGCAAAGTACCTTCAACACTGGCAACAGAGGAACTTGGAGCTGTTGTGTCTACAGAGTCTCCTCTGGTAGAAGAATTACCTCCTCCATCTATTCCATCAGTCCCTGAGCCAAAGGATATGGAAGGCACAACTATTTTCATTGAAGTAACTGATGAAGATAGCTTATACACTACAGCACCAGATAAATTGATACAATATGAAGTAGAAGGCTCAGATGCAGATGGTTTTGCTGAAATTCTTTCTACTCCAAAGGTATTTTCTACAGAAGCACCTGAAATAGTAACAAAATCTTCACCATTGGATGAATTAAGTTCCACAGTAGAATCATTGCCTGAAGTTTCAACAGAAAGTTTAAGCTCTGTATCTGTTCAGGTGGCAGAAGAAAGTTCAGGTCTGGAAGATGTCACTGAATATATAACAAGCACACCATCTAAAGAAGAAGTGAAAGAGATCCAAACAGAGTCCATTGAGGCTGTTGTTACTGAACAGAAGCTTGCTGCCACATTAAAATCAACAACTACAACTGAACCAACTGATGTCTTTAGTGAAGAGACTGCCTCAGAAGCTCCAACCCAAAAAATTATAACAATTGATCAGAGTTTTGTTGATCGGGGCTCAGGTGATCTCGGGGATGCTTTCTCTGATTTGTTTATTACAACCCACATTCCACCATTGCCTATTAGTACTGAATTACCTGACAAAGAAACAACAGAGAAAGAATATAAGAGTGAGCCAAGTATTTTAACAACATTCTCTCCACCTGCTTCTATTTCTTCTGAATATACTTCACCATTACCAACTGAAAAAGACAAGTCATACTTTTTATTGGGGTCAGGCGATGGGGAGGAGACTTCAGAAGGTCCAGGAGATAAAGAAATTTTTAGTACCTCTGCAGATAAACTTACTTCTCACTTCTCAGAAATTGTAATCCCCAGAGTGATAAAAGAAACTTTTTCTGTATCTACCTCTGAAATAATAAGCACTTTATTTCCTGCCTTAGAAGCAGGTTCTGGATATGAGCCAGAAGTTACTTCCAAGCCTTCTGAAAGTGAGTCATCTTCTCAATTGTATGTAATCTCAGCTGCAGTTTCTACAAAAGATACAAAAACACCCTCACTTGAAAAAATTGCTAGCACTAGTGAGCCTAGGTTGTTTTTTGAAACTGATACAAGCACATTTAAGCCTCTTCCTCAGTTTCAAACTGATGCATCAAAAGTTGACGAAGAGCTTAGTATTCCTCCACTGTCAGTATCCACTGTAGCTGTGCAAGATGAAGTTAGAAAGGCCACATCAAGTCCAGTTATTCTAGATACCAACAGAGCATTTATTAGCACTGCTTTACCATCTCTAGAGCAAGGTTCAGGTGAGGAAGCTGAAGCATCTACATTGTCAGATTTGAGCAGCCCAGAATCCCCTACTGACCAAGAATCTATATATATTACTACTATTTTGCCAGCTTTAGAAACAACAGACAGTGTAGAAGAAATAAAAACGGTAGAACCTGATGTGGGAAGCCTTCCTCAGGGAAGTACAGATGAACCTGAGAAATCTGGACCTGAACTTTTGGATACAAAGGAAGCACCAGTACCTTTCCTGAGCACAAAGGAACCAGTAACAAAAGTTACCTCTCAAGATACAGTAGTCGATGACACATACTTTACAGAACAAGGCTCAGGTGATGAGGTTGGGTTGTTTACAACTTCTTCCACTGAAGTGGAACCCACCAGAGTTGTTAGCACAATTTCATCAGGTGACAATTTGGTATTAAACGTTAAAACAGAAACCATTAAAGAAGAACTGAAAACCAGCACAATTCTCCCATTTATAGAACAAGGCTCAGGAGATCAGGAAGACATTTTTACACCTTCTCCCAAAAAAGTGGTGGTAGCATCAGAGGTGTACATTACAACCATTTCTTCAGTTAAGGAATCTCAAGACAGTGTGGTGACCCAGACTAGTGCACTACATCTGAAAGAAGAAATTAGCACCCCATCATCATTTGTTGATTACGGCTCTGGAGATCAAGAAGACAAAGAACCTTTGTTCACCACTCCTATTCTTAGAACTGAAGTGAAAGAAATTGAGGAAACGGCCAGTTTACCAGCTACAGAATCCTCAGAAGGGGTACCAACAGAAACAGCTGATTTAGAAGTTAAAACAGATGACCTTACCACCGATCAACCTGCCATTATCTTGGAGACCAGCAGTGATACTCAAAAACTCACTGTTAGTGAATCATTGTTTATAGAAGGGAGCTCGGGAGACTTAGTCACTATTTCTACTGTATCACCACCAGTCATCAAATCTGAAAAAAGCACAACACAAAAGGAAACTTCAACAGAAGAAACAGAATCTACAGATGCTCCTACAGTACAAAAAACAACTATCTCTGATTTGTCATTGATTGATCAAGGTTCTGGGGAGGAAGACAAACCATACACAGAACCTTCCATCACAATTCCTATTTCATCACAACCCAAAAAGCAGATTAGTACCATCCTGCCACCCACAGAAAAAACAGAGACACCTAGCGAGCTCGAAAGTTTAACTCAAATACCTTTAACAGTGCAATCAGAAGTGAGTTTCATCTTTAGTACATCTCAGCTATTGCCAGATAAAACAAAACCCTTCAGTGAAGAAGTTTTGCAAACAAAGGTGGTAACAGATTCCCCTATAAGTGTTGAAGATGAAAGTGACTACATCATTGGTACTGGTAAAACACCTAGCTTTGAAGTAATTGAAGAAAGCACAATCAGCAGCATTTGGGTACAACCTAATGATACCATAAGTGAAGTTGTTAGTTCTACATCCATTGCTACAGAATTTTTCCTGGATGACAAATCAAAGATGGGAACTTCAGAGGAGCCAACATCGTTAACCTCAGAGGAAAGGCTGGAAATAAAGTCAACTCTCGCTACACCTCAGGAGGAAGTTCTGACTACAGAAAAAACATCAGAGGATGGATCTGGAGATATATTCGCTGGCGTTGCCACTGCAAGTTTAATAGAAGTACACACTACTGGGCCTACTACAGATGCACAAGATACAGAAAGCCCCCAGACAGAAAGTGTAGATTCTATATCCTCAACGCAAGTGCCTGATATCTTACTAGAACCTCAAGAAGTTTCCACTGAAGCCAGCAAGACAGGTATTGAAAAAGAAGGCAGCAGCTCTATCACTGTTTCTACAAGTACCTCTCAAGTTACAGATACTTATAAATCAATACAACCTTCTTTTGAGCCAGAGGTGAAAGATTCAGTAGATTTATTTTCAGGACAAAGCTCTGGAGAAGGTGCTCTTCCTTATGAACCATTCATTACTACAGTTTCTCCGTTGGTTCCAGTTCCAACAGACGATGAGTTTCACACAGTAGCTCCAAAGACACAAAAACCTTTGCTTCTAACTGAATTTTCCACTCCTCCTCAAAGTGAAGTTTTCTTAGAAACAACTTCGAAAAGCATTGCGGGTGAAACAATTGTAGATATAACAGCAGATATATTTGCCAAAGTATCCGGAACTGCTGCAACTGAGGAGCATTCAGATATACCACCTGGAGTAACATCTGTAGTTCCTCTTGAGACTAAAGAAACTGCTACAATTACATTGAAAGACATTTTTTCAACACCTTCCAGTAAAATAGTCGAGGGTTCAGGAGAGGGATCTGGATTGGAAATATTTTCTGATCCAGCCAAATCATCTCAACAGCCACAAACAGAAGACGATATTTTGCCAGTCAGTAAACCCAGTGTAACTATACCTAAGGAGAATGATACAACAGAAAAAATAACTGTTGACCAGTCCACAGTAACAGTGCCTCTAATCGATATTAAGGATTTAGGCGATCCAGACGCCACTTATTTAGCAGGCACTGAACTGCCTGAAGCAGTAGGTACACCAGATGCAACTAAAATGTTAGTGACAGGTGAGCCAATTGTAGGCCAGGAAGTAACAGAACCAGAACTGTACCTTACATCAACTGTTATTGTTGATGTGAAAGACAAAGATCAATTTACTGAAGTTGTTATCCCTGCTGAAGACTCCAAAAAAGATCTTGTGCCAACAGATTCTACTCATTTGGATACTACTACATCACAAAAAAAGCTTGTTACAGAACAGCCTGACTCTGTATCATTATCAACTTCTCTTCCAAAAGACACCACTAAGATACCTGTAGCTGAGATATTTAGTACAAAATTGTCACCTGAAGATACAGATATAGCTGTTGGCAGGTCAGTTCAGCCATCAAGATTTGTAACAGAAGGTACAGAAGAAATTGAGTATTCCCCTGCAGAAGTGATAAGTCCAAGTTATGAGGATAGGACATTATTAATTGAACAAACAGAGCAGGAAGGTGCTGTGGAGAGCACAGAAGAACCAAGGGCTCCTGTAACTGTTATCCTAGTCAATGGTGCATCTGACTATACAGGAAAAATTGTTCCAAGTACTTTACCTTCTGCTGGCTCTGAGACTTATCATGTTTCAGGACAGGAAGCTAGTGCTGACATTACTGCTACGTACAAACCAACAGGCGCTGAGCCATCTGATGCTACAGACAGCCCACCAGAACTCTCTGATAAAGACATATCTGATTCCTCCACTCCACAACCTGCTGCTAGAGAAGAAGAAGTTTCAGTCATATCTGACATCTTTGAATCCACGCATGATCCAAACACTGAGACAGACCCTGATGATACCACTACACAGGCGCCTCCGCTGCTTATTTCCTCTGATGAAACACCTGTTGAAACTGATGCTTCAATTGCTCCTGAACCTGAAACACCACCTATAACAGCTGCTGAGCCAGATGAAGAGACCGCCGAAACTCAACCTGTTGTAATTATACAAGAGGCACCAACTGCTCCCTCACATGCTGGTGAACTGACAACAGAGAGTGAAGAAGAAAAGTATGCAAGGGGCATAACACCACTACCAGACTTTGATATCCAGATCTCCACTAGTAATAACGTTGATGGAACTGAGCTGCAAATAACAAGTAAGGCACAATCATGCTATTTATGTTATAGCTATCTTTTTTTTTATATGTATATATATATATATATATATATATATGTGTGTGTGTATATGTATGTATGTATGTAAACATATATGTTCATCATTCATATACCATATTCATGTGACTCTTTAAATTAGTATTTTTAACCTTGGTATAGCTAATTATTCTATTAGTTAAGTCTTGTTAATGACTTATACAGTTCAAGCTTATTGTTTACTTAGTACTACTAATTACATGTAACAATTCATTTCTGCTCATGAAACCATATGTATGTGCATTCGCAATGTTATATTTCAAGTCATCATGAGCTTTCTTGGGCGCAAACACACATTGGACACATCAGTAAACTACATTTCAGACTTTGTTCAAAGGACTGACACATGTCTTGGTTTCACATCACAAACATATTATAAGTGGGGCCATTGCACATGTCCACATCCTTCTGCATTATTTTCTACCACAGATCCCACACCGTACTTAATATGATTACAATGCAACTATGCTGTGGTACAAAAGTATAAAATGTTGCAATATACATTGAGGAAAGGGTCTTTTTTATAATTAATAATGACAATTTGGCACTATTTTCTTGTTAAGAGGCTCATTACTTTCTAGGCTCCTCAAGGTCTTCTTTAATCTAAAAGGTAAAGGCTTGCATCTCTACAGACATTTTTGATGCACTTTGCAACCAGAATATAATAGAACAATAACATAAAGTGAGAAATGGTTTCCACATAGATTTCTAAAAGCATTTACATTTTTGGCATAGGAAAAATTAGCCATGATATGCTTTTTTCTTAACTGTTTGGGTGACTCATTTTGTGGTATGAATCAGTTAAACTGCATCCCGCCCCCCCTCCATATTTTAAACTTATTTTTTGAGGAATGTTTTCTTATTTTGTTTTTTTTCAGCTCAAGACCCATGTAAGGTGAATCCATGCCAACAGGGTGGAACATGTTACGCTCGTGGAACGTCTTCATATGTGTGCACCTGTATGCCTGGTTTCAGTGGAGAACTCTGTGAAATTGGTATGTTAAAGGGGATTCATTGGCTTATTTATTAAGACACTGCAAGTAAAGAAAAAAGATGTTCAACATGGAGTAACCCAAGGCAACCAAACAGATTTAGTTTCCTGCAGTCAGCTTGGTTTAAAAAAGTATGGTAATTTAAATTGCAGATTAAGATAATTATGGTTTTCATAAATTACAGCTCTACAGTACAATATTCATTTATTTGCTCTTCCTCTTTGAATAAGCCTAATATACTTAATTCTTGACTCTGAAATTATGCATAACATTATTTAGGCTGTCTTCCTTATCAGAACTCTTGTTTTATGCAGATATTGATGAATGTCAGTCCAATCCATGCCGCAATGGAGCCGCGTGTGTTGACGGCATAAACTCATTTATGTGTATTTGCCTTCCAAGCTACACTGGAGCACTTTGTGAACAAGGTAAGTGACAAATTATTGAAATTCTTATTATACTTAAAGTAACCTTGTCACAAATCTGAGCAATTCAAACACACCATGTAAAAGTGCATAAGCTGAAGTTTCCTTCAGAGATGAACAGATCCAACCTAACTCACCCCATTAGCTTTTCATGTAAAACTTTTATTTATTACAACAGTGAGTGGAAGATGGGTCAAATTAGGCACTACATCCCCAACTATTTAGTCAAAAATACAAAAATGTGCAAATGTAGTTTTAAAGGTGCCATAATAAAAGCCTACACAATTTTAACCATAAAAACATGTTTTTCTTGTACAGACCAATAACAAATGTAAAAGAGTGATGATGGACACTGAGCAATGATATACTTATTTCTGAGCAGACTGCAGGTGCTATTGAAAAGTTTTATTCTCGATTGTAGACACATTCAATGTACTGTGCAGTTTTTATTTCCATTGATGATTTCGACATGTTTTGCTCATTGCTTCATCAAAAAAACACAATGTTAAATAGAAACAACTGTCTGCACATCCTTCAACACACCTCAGGGAATCCGTGGACCCCCACGGGAGAGAGACACACCCCCACCAGGCACTCCAAACCAACCAAGAGGTACAAGCCACAAGTGGACCGCAAAAGGAGAGAAGGAAGTGTATTGTATTAACTGGAGAGAGTACACAAGTACCGACCCCCAGGGTTTTTTTATTAGCAGCAATGATTTTTGTATAGAATGTATCAAACTGTGTTTTTTTTAATAAAAATTAACTTTTATTAGTAGAATGAAAAAATGTATAAAAAACATACATGATAAAACAGTCCCCATGAGGGGAGAAAAATAGGTAGATTATAAGCTCTGGTTACAAACATAATAACAGGGTGTATCAAAAAATATAAAACAATCGCATGATAAGATCATCACATAGAAATGCAGGAAACCCCAACGCGTTTCAACCTATGGAGTAAGGTCTTCCTCACGGGGTCTGTGATGTCTAAAAAGAACATGTATTACAGTTTGGACACACACAAAACAAAGATTGTATGCTGTCACATGAGTGTACAGACATGTAGGATAACTTTACCAAATTGGCGATGTTGGTCAGGAAACAGAAGACATGTTGATGACTAAGAAGTCATCTTCCAAAATGGAGGCATGGATTCTCCCACCAAGGCAGCAAGGAAAATGCACAGGGCTACAAGGAGCCACATCTAGAGCCTCCCAAACGGGGAGTAGACACCTGCCTGGAAAATCATATTATTCACTTATTTTGGGAGACAGGGGCCTATGTCTGTATTGTAAGATGGAAAACGCCCACAAATGCCCGATAAGAAAGGGAAAGAGGAAGCTGGGGGAGGGGGGGGAGAGAAAAAAAGGAAAAAAGAAAAAGGAAGAGGGAAAAAAGAGGAAGGGAGAAGAGGGAAAGGGAGAAGAGAAAAAGAGGGAGAAAATGGAAGATAAAGAAGAAGAAAAAATAAAAATACAAATTGTATTGTATTAAAACCAGTTATTAAAAGTCGCCACATGGGGACAATTAAATACCAGCCGCTAAATAAATAAAGAAAATATTAATGGTAATTGCAAGCATAATGAATGATGCCATCCATGGGGCTGGAGGACTGCGGTCCACTTGTGGCTCCTGCCACTTTGTTGGTATGGGGCGCCAGGCAGGGGGTTTCTCCACGGGATCCATGGGTTCCCAGGGCTTTGTTGAGGCTTGTAAAGACAGGTATTTCTATTAAACATTGTGGTTTCCTGATGAAGCAATGAGTGAAACAATTTGAAACCATGGAAGTAAAAACTGTTAAAAACTTTGAATTTGTCTATAATCGAGAAATGGCACCTGGAGTCTGCTGACAAATAAGTGTATTACTGCTCAGTTTCCATTACCACTGTTTTAAATTTTTTATTGGTCTGTACAAAAAAAAAATGTTTTTATGGTTAAAATGTTATATGTGTTTATTATGGCATTCTTAAAGTCCATTTCAAATATTTTGTTTATTTTTTACTGTAAAAGCCAATATTGACTCTGCTTCTTCAGTTCAGCCTCCCAAGCCTCCTCTTTGATGAGGGAGGAAGCCTATTGCATTAGTTGACCAATAGGGAGCTTTGGAATGTGAAAGGGTTGGTGCCAAGCTTCACTCTTTACAGGAAACATTGACTTATCAATATGTCTTCAGTTGTCTATATTTATGGATCTATTGATCATTTTAACATGTGGTTTGCAAAAAATGTGCCTTTTTTATGTGCTTTTTCATCAGATTATCCATTTAAATTGCTCAGGTAACATCAAACAACAGGGTAAAAACAGCCCTTGTTTAGTAAAGTAAAAATAACTGACAGCTTGTGCATACCCTGCAGCTGTGGATTGCATTCATCACATTCTATTGAGCAACCCTGGATGTAAAGGCAACAGAAACTTTAGTGCTGAAAACTGCTAATTAAATATAGAACGGATGTGTTGCTTTAGAATATTTTTTCTATTCTCTATTATAAGTCAGCATTTTTGTTATACTTTATGCAGAGAAAGTCACACAACAACAAAGGTGCCAGCCAACAGGACCTTCATACAATAGTGAGATCATTAGACCCTCATTGGTGTGGTGATATTGGGGGATTTTAAGTTGTAAAACCCTTTTAGATGAATGTTCCATATATCACATGCTTTCTTTGCTTGTCATGGTGATTTTCTTCTTGGGAAAAAGTTCATTATTTTCATTGGGGTCTGCAAACCCAGATACTTTAATGCTGGCACTTTGATTTGTGTGTTCCACATTGTCTGCATTTGCTGATGTTTTCATTGGTTGTCTGCAAGCTGTATTTATGTATGCAGTTTGTCTGCACTGCACTGCACACTGTAAGTAGAAATCTAGTTAGATTTAAGATTTGCAACATAACCACTGCTGTTGTTTGCTATGCAGGCTTATAGTTTTAACCTTTGTGTATGCATAACTGTTTGAATTTGGACACTAACATGCATAAATACATGCCATGACAGAGGAAGTGACAATTATATTAGCATATTATAAAATTATATTATATTTTCAAGCGCTACGCAAACTGTTGGCACTATATAAATGTACAAATAATATAATAATACCAATAATAATTATAATAAAAATAATAATATATTATAAAATAGTATCATCTTAGAAATAAAACTTTTTAAACAGGCATGTCCTTTGGTTTTAAATGTCTTTCACCTGACTATTCATTTCAAAAGCAATTTTCCCATGAGAATATATACATATTTAACATATTTTAGGCATGCTATTTAACAGTAAAAGTCTCTCTTGTGTAGTCATCTAAAAGCCCTGAGAGTGCTGGTGGGCTCTGTGACCTTGGATGTAATGTCAGCAGCCCCAGCAGACTCAGCTGTTATTTAAGTGATACTCTGAAGCAGTGATGGCGTACATTGGCACCCCAGATGCTTTGGAACTACATTTCCCATGATTCTCATGCACTCCGTGGTGTAGCTGGGCATCATAGGAAATGTAGTTCCAAAACATTTGGGGTGCCAATGTACGCCATCACTGCCCTATAGTATCCCTCTTCATTCCTCCCTTGGCAGCTACATGATCAGTTATGTAGGGAAGTGATGGGTGTAGGAGCTGGGCTAGCACAGACTGTACTTATACACTCCCAGAAGAGGAGAGGGCTATGGCATACAAGGCAGAAGGGGCTGTGCTGGGGAATTGACTCAAATTTTTTGGCAACCATAGTGGCATATTGCAAGCCAGTAGAAAATTGTTTATGGAAAAGAAAAACACTGAAAGTAAACATGTGAGATACTAGATTTTTCTGTGCTTTTGTATGCATTTTTTTTAAGTTGTGACGGGGAGAGGGGAGGTTTACTAAAACTGGTGCACACTGCATCTGGTGTAACAGTGCATAGTAACCAATCAGCTTTGAACTTTAGCTTGTTTAATTAAGCTTTGACAATAAAAGTTGACAACTAGAAGTTGAATGGTTATTATGCACAGTTGCACCAGATTCTGTGTGCATCAGTTTTAGTGAATCCCACCCAATGTGTCTTTTAAAATTAAACTTTGTAACATTTTAAAACCACATAAATTCAGTCAAATTACAGATTTTGAGGTGGGTTTAGGAAGGTAGGTACCATGTTTCACTGTGAAAAGGCAGAATGAGAAGCTGGGAATAGCTTATCTTCTGCAATTCCTTGCAGGTCTTCCATTCTCCAAACATATGGAAAATTAAACATCAGGATGGGATTTCTTGGTCTTTATTACACTCACAAAGTTGACTGCGCTTTGGATAAAACTGCCATTTCACTAAATTGGTGGGAGAAAAATGTATTGTTGATGTAAGTTTCTCCCCTAGGGCACCTTATGTCTGCAGAATAAAATAGCAAAACTATAGTGTAAGCTGAACTGTACTCACTATCCCAGGTCAGTCAGTGAAACAAGACAGCAAATACCAGCAGGACTGCTTCCGTAGCTGGTTAAAAATTTCCCATTTTATCAGTCAGTAACAGATTTTTGGTTCCTTGTCTCTGGATTTAATTTTTTCCCTTTGCTGAGGGCTCTGCAGTGGTTTGGGAGCTGGAAAAAGAATCCCTAGCCAAATTTCCATTCTGCCAGACAAAATAAAAGTGTATTAGCGATGTAGACACACTAGTCTGGCAGGAGACTTCCTTTTGCCGCGTCAGTCCTAAATTCATTGGATTTAAAGAACTGCCAAGCAGATCGATCATGTACCACATTGTACCACAGGATGGGTGTGGGTTAATGCTCAGATTAGTTTTTACTGCTTGCAGTTTGTCAAACTCTACATTTCACTTACAACAATATGTGCTCTAAGGTTCTAGAATGTGCTCACACCTATAAACTTCTCCAGTGATCTAATAGGTAAAACATTAAACAGCTTCTTGTATTTACGCACTTTAAAAAGTTTCCTTTACACTGCTTGTGACTATGAATTCTAGCAATGTCTCATATGACTAAATACTGAAAAACAAACCAAAACATAGGAATGGACAAATAGGACTATTAATAATGTAGCCAATTTTCTTTCTTTCTTTGCTTCCTTCTCTTCTTTCTTTCTTTCTTTCTTTCTTTCTTTCTTTCTTTCTTTCTTTCTTTCTTTCTTTCTTTCTTTCTTTCTTTCTTTCTTTCTTTCTTTCTCTTTCTTCCTTTCTATCTTTCCACCATGGGTTGCATAGTTGGAGAATCCCTCCAGTGGAACAATTGTGTACTCCTGGGCCAATTATTTGATCAATTAGTACAGTGGTGTTACCCAACAACTACAGTTGGTGGTCACTCATTTACATACTATTATTACTCAATCTGACTATTATCCTGACAATAATACGCCATTCAATTTATCGCCAACAATAGCCTTAAAGCTAAAACAAATCATAAATTAGCCCCTATCTCCTATCTTCATTGGAAAATGAAATTTGCAGCATGATTGGAAGTACCTTTACTATTCATAAATAAGTCTCTGAATTAATAAACTTAACCTAAGGATATATTTGGTATCCATGGATGTTTTCAAGTATTAAAAATTAAAACCAAATGCAAGTTTGTTTTATTTTTTTAAACTGGGAAAAGGGTTAAGTCCTCTGTTAGGTTTTAATTGCTTAGAGTATCTCTAAGTTTATTCCACTTTAAACACAATTTCTTCGATGCATTTTTCATATACAGCACTTTAACATTGTTTTATAATTTATTAAATTCTGTGCATAGTTGCAGAATTTTTCACACAATACTATCTGACCATCCTAAGACAGATGTTGCTGTGCTTGCTCATTTATATTCTATAGCATAGTTGTGTTGCTTAGGCCATCGAATTACATTGAAACAAAGAATAAGTAGAAGCAATACTGTACATTTTTTCAACATTTCATCTTCCAGTAAGCAGTATTTTCTTGTGTAATGCTTACTAGTGAATATATCATATACTGGTTGTCATGTTGAAATAGATTATCACTCTTGAAAAGTCTTTTGACAAGCTGAATGTGAGATATTAAATAAACCAGGTAGTTGGCGTACTAACTGCTATCTAGTTCTTAAATTAGAATGAACTTGTCTATGCCTAGAATGCAGAGATGAATCATTCACACTTTGTGATTACAATTCAGCTTCAGTTGGAGATCTAAGAAATGTAAAAGTGTAGCCTTGGACAACACTCTGACGCCCATTTACAAAATTTGCTTTGCGAATGTGTCAACATTTGTGCAAGCATACCAAATAATTCCCATAATGTCTGTAGTACGCTTGTATCAGTTTCCCTGTTGCCTTTCAGTGGGCAAATGTAACAACCCCTTACATTTGATTCTAAGAGAAAAATAGCTTAAGAACATTCAACCATGAGAGTTAATAGGCTACCCTACCTTGGGGTCAGTTGTCATGTGCTACTGTATTTTGACAAATTAACAGACGCATTATGATTCAAAGCCATCCACTAACACTGGTACTAAACTTGATGTCCTCACTATAAGCTGATTAACCAATCCATTGCTGTATAAAAATATTTGTTCCAAAGGCTAATATCTTTAATAGTATATTTATTTCAAAACAGATACAGAGATCTGTGACTATGGCTGGCACAAATTCCAAGGGCATTGCTATAAATATTTTGCCCACCGACGCACCTGGGATGCAGCTGAGAGAGAGTGTCGTGTGCAAGGAGGTCACCTGACCAGCATTTTGTCACAGGACGAACAGAACTTTGTAAACCGTGAGTGCTAGATTATTTTAGAACTTTTTATGATGCATGATCCTTTCCTTTTTTTTTCCTATTTACATTTTTTTATACCTCCTCCTCTTCTCTCTAAAAGGCCTGGGTCATGATTATCAGTGGATTGGCCTGAACGATAAGATGTTTGAGCATGATTTCCGCTGGACTGATGGAAGCACATTGGTAAGCCAGCTAAATTGATACTATGATTTACCCTTTTCTGAATCCATTGGAATATCATTTATAAGCATTGTTTGAACTTCAAGTGAACCTGTTGCCACACTATGGACACCAAACTAATTATATACTTAACAAGCATTAAAATACCTCTCAAACAAAATGCTCCCTGATCCCAAACAATGTAGGCAATGAGTAATAAATCAATTTGGAATTTCACAGCCCTTGCATTCAAGTACCAGTGTGTCAGTCTGACCTGCTAACCCCACTGTTTACCTATCCCATTTTGACACTATAGCCTTTTAATCTTATTCTGTTCATAATCCCGTGCAATCTCTGTAACTGACTGTGGAATATAAACAGTACCTGATGTAGTACCTGATTCTATCTGATTCAGCTGTGTGTATAATTAAGTGTCTCAACCTGCAACTGTACTCCTAAGTGCTGAAGGGAGGATACTTTGACTATGAAGGTATTTAGGAATAACCAGATGAAGAGGTCTAGGGAGAGTGGATGGCAATGAGGAATCCATGATCATGGCATTAGGACTAAGATCAAGTGTAGTATCTGTTCTTATCAGTTGGTATGGACCTTAGCTAGTACCGGCATGACCAAAACCTGGAGCGCCTGGACGTCACTGGGGTATGGAGAGTAGGTCATGTCCAGAAAGCATGTGGGGTCCGCTGCCTTCTGATTTGAATGGGTTAAGCTGTTCTTACCAGTTTAAAGGGAGCAAGAAAGCAGGTCTGTCCTGGAGGCCGGTTAGTATTGCTGCTGGATATAATTGGCTGAGGAACAGGGATGGTGATGGGAGGGCCTTTCCTCCTGGGTTGAATCTGGCCTTGCAAAAGGCTTGTCCCCAGTTGAAGGTAGGCTCTCCCTAAGCTGTTCAAGTTCTGATGCCTGCTGGTAGGGATAGGCTGAACTGGTCTTGCCAAAGGCCGGGATCTGAAAACAAAAAAGCCTGTGGTGTACGTGACCCTGGGGTGGCAGCTCAGGGGTGCCGTAATTCTCACTGGTGAGGCGCAGTTCATCTTTGAGTTTTCGGCACCTTGGTCACTGCACCACATACACACTTTTTCCGCACATGCCTCTTGGGATGGGCCTTTTGGCTGGGACCAGAGGAATTTTTTATTTCTTGCCGGGAGGCCTGTCAAGGTCTTGCACTTTGCCACTACCCACACTTCTCCACTTCCCTTTCCCCGCTCTTTTTTTTTTGTGTTGTGTGTGTTCACGTTTTGTCCTTTTTTTATGTGGCGGTATGCTTTATTCCCGGCACGATGAGTATGGCGTAGGTCCTCGGGCCTGCCCTGAAAGTCTTGGGAGGGGGTGGATATGGCCTTCTGGCTTAGTTCGCCCTCTCTCATGGGGTCTCCCTTCAGGGGAGCCCCACCTAGTACTTGGGGTGGGCTGTTTCGGCAGTCCTCCCAGAGAACGGGGTCTAGGGGTCTATCTGGTTTCGGCCAAGCAGGACCAAGTGAGTACCACAGTCCCTGTCAGTAGCCTTGCACCCCAAGGGATCATGGTTAGGGCCTTTCCTTTTCGAAGGAGAGCCATGTGTACGCCTTGTGCATTTTTTGTGTGTCTCTTGTTTGTGTGTGTGCACTTTTTTATGCACCGGTTGTTAGTTTGAGTGTGTTTCACACACCACAGGCTTTGAAAATCATTAGGACAAAGTGCAATTATACTGTTTGCCTCTTTCACCTTACCTAACCCACCTTTATCCTCCTTGGATGCATACTTATCTCAATCTGATGGCTGCTGGGCTGTGGGGCTGTAATGCACAGACATGGTCAGTAAGAGTTGCAGTGTTGAATGTAAACAAACACTGGAGGCCTTGACCATTATATTGAGATAAGTATGCCAAGTTCTGACCTTTGTGTTCTGGTGGGGGGGGGGGGCATCAGTCCCCCTTTCAAAACACAGTAGCTCAGCAGGGGATTGCTTTACTAACATCACATAGGTAGTACAGCAAGCTCCTCTGTGACCTCTCCATTTTTTTTTCATTCTGCTCACTGACTTGAACGAAACAAAAAATAAAAAATAAATAAAAAATACCTGTGTGTACCAGGCTTTATTCCGTTAAATAATCAACTTAATTGTGTTTCATGTAGCTAAAAAATCAAAAAGCACTGTGTTTTTGTTTATAACCAAGGAAGAGAAAATCTGGGTTCTGGGAATTGTTTTTTCCATTCCTGCATCATTGTTTGTGAAGATCTATTGTCCATGCCTTTTTTGCCTGCAGTGTGATCTGCCCAGTTGCTAATCATGAGTCTTGTGACAGGATCCTCTTATGATTAGTAAGGGTACTGTTTCACTTTTGATTGTTAGACAGGCCCATAACTAGGGTTCAAGCAGAAGCGAAATAGACCTGCATTACCCAATCCACAGGGACAGCTGGGAAATCAAATTAAAAATTAAACGAATTGAACAACACAAATGTTTTATTTTGGACACGTTTATATCAGTGTACCGCATTTTGTTTTTTTGAATTGTTGCACTTTTAAATTGGTCCTACTTTTTAGAAATGTATCAATATCTTTCCTCCCAAGGCACAATAATTTTTTCCCATTAAATAGAAGTATTGCAATAATAGGCAATGTCTCAGCTGGAGAGTCTCAAACTGCCTGTCATAAAATTGTTCAGTGAGATCACTTAATCTTCAGCGAGGCTGTAGCTTCTGCCGAGCCAAGTGCCACTTTTCCATAAACAGCAGATCCCGGCATTTAATCATACATAAATTTAACAGAACATAGCGTATGTTTTGCCAGGGTACACTATCTGGCAGATGGAAAGGCATTGCAGCATCTGAACTGTTCTTCACAGCTCAGCATTTTCCCTATGCACTTCACGGGGGATGATTGCCATTTTGTTAGACTCACTTAGAAACCAAAATCTTGGTATTTGGAAATGGGACAGAGTCGAGGTTTGGAAATAGTTCAATTTAATTACTTGCCTAGCTAAAGCTAAAGTTACGAAACATCCCTACATAACAGAAGATTCTTTCCAGCAGGGTCGCATGATACCTAAAATGACTGCTATGGACATTAGTAGACATTAGTAGACAATTTTATCATTGTTATCAAATGTATTCTATTTAAGTTTGGGAGCCATTATTTTAATTGCTTTTGTTTTTTGGATACAAATGTCTCATATTTAAAATTACAGCCAGCAAATTAAATGGAGTAAGTTAGTGGACTGACTCTTCCCCCTTGTGCCTGTCTACCCCTACCTGCCTGCTGTGTGGGGGGTGTGTACTGACTTTCAATTAGAAAATGACAGCCTGAAAGCAAATAGCTTCTGCTTGGTTATGGGGGCCTAAGGGTGATGTCATGACTAGGGGAATTCCCAGCTGTTGTTGAGTGCTCCCTCAGCCAGAGCCGCAGGATCATGTGAGGGGGGCAGATTAGAAAGAGGAAAGTACACACATCTTTTCTATACAGGTTCGATTTTATTGTCAAATCCTAATTGAACAAGCTAAAGTTAGAAGCTGATTCATTACTATGCACAGCTGAACCAGATTCTGTGTGCTCCAAATTTAGTAAATCCCCCCTATTTCTACTTTAGATGTAATTTAAAGTGGTTGTAAAGGCAGAAATGTTTTTATCTTCTTTTTATTCTATGCATTAAGATAAAAATCCTTCTGTATGCAGCAGCCCCCCTCATAATTACCTGAACCCCTTCTTGATCCAGCAATGTTGCATGAGAGACTCAGCTGTCCGGGACTCCCCTCCTCATTGGCTGAGACAACAGCACGGCACCACTGGCTCCTGCTGCTGTCAATCAAAGTCAGTGAGCTAATGAGGAGAGAAAGGGGCCAGGCTGCAACTCTGTGTCTGAATAGACACAGAGAGCTGTGGCTTGGCTTAGCTGTGGCTTGGCTTTTAGTGGGGGCACTCAAAAGTAGGGAGGGGCCAGGAGCCCCAAAGAGGCACCCCAAGAAGAGAAGGATCTGGGCTACTCTGTGCAAAACCAATGTACAGAGCAGGTAAGTATAACATGTTTCTTTTTTTAATGAAAAAAACCCTGAAACTTTAGTATTACTTTGATGCATATCTAAGGCCAACATTTCCACTTTGGATAGAAGGGTAAAACCACTGTGAGATTTTATCTCATTAGGGAGATTCCCCTAATGAGACAAAGGAAGGAACTAGACAGAGGAAGTGAGAGAATATATTTTCGATGTAAGGGAATAATTTTCCCTATTGGAAGATTTCTCCTGTAAACCTGTTCCGGAAGCTCAATGTTTGATATACCCTCAATTTCATTCCTGGTGACAATGGTGATCAAGACAATTAGCAATAGCTAATATCCCTAACAGGGACACAGAAAACATTCACCACTCTACCCAAGACTAGAAAGGTTTTGCCTATGGTTATGCATTGCTAACTATAGACAGCTACATACAGACCTCCAAGGCGACAAGCCAAAATAATAGAGATCCAACTGTACACAACGTATACCATAGTATAAACATCTGTGTAGGCATAAAGAAGCAAATTAGGTAATGAACATTTGTTTCATACTTTTTTGGCCCTGCCCTGCATTATTAATGGATATGTTATGAAGTTGTTTTGGCTACACAAGGTTAACTTTTGCTTAATGTGTTTGTTTTTACATTTTTGCATTTAGTAGACTTAAATGTCCTAACTCCATCATATATAATGGAACAGGTTGTTAACATTTTCGCTGTGTGTTTTGCCAAAGGCTGGAACCACCTCTTTTCCTTGGCTGAAACATCTGTATGTGTTCAACACACAGACGGAGCTCAGTCACATGACATCATTATTTCTGCAGGTTTTCCACACTGGAACTAAAAAGCCAATTCCATCAGAACCTTGATCTGCCTCAAATGCACTGGATGTGTAGACAAAGCTGTAATACTGGCTTTACATTAGGCAGTTTTGGAGATTCCCATCATCTTTCAATCACAGCAATTTGCCACCCGGGATTTCAATTGTTTTCCAGTTTTAAGCAGCCAATCAGAATTAGGGTGAGAATTAAAATGTAATTAAAACCACTGCAGTGCCCTGTGGCTTCTAAACAGAGAAGCACAAACAGAGAAAGGACTATAACAAATAATATTTTTTATAAAAAAAAAAATCACAGCTGGAAATTATAAAGGAAATCTTATTGTGAAAAAACAACCCTAATTCTTATAATGCAAGTCTACAGCACAGGTAAAAATGCTATGGGGATTTACAAATACATTCAAGTGAAGTTGCAAGGGCATTTGCCCCACAACTTAGAGAATGTGGCGAAACTTCACTTTGCAAAGAATATCCAATCATGTGCAAGAAAAAAAAAAGAACCATCATGTTTGTTTGCACATAATTGGATGATGGAAGTCAGCAGAGCTTCACCACTTTTAGAAAGCTCTGTGGAAATTTCCCATGCAGTATGCAACTTCACTTGCAAAGTGAACCTTCTATTTGCCTTTAGTAAATCAACCGGCCTACCCTAAAACAAGCACATACGATATATATATATATTCAAATATTTGACCATCTCCCACTCATTTTATTCTTGTTAACACAAATTACGGATATCCAAAACGGCCATATAAAATCAGTTAAAAAAACTAAAGCGTAAAGCTGGCCATACACACATAACATTTTCCCCATCCACGTTAAGCAGCACAAATGGAGAAATCTCCCCTGCCAGCTGTTGTATTCTGACAGCCAACACCCACTGCTGTCAAAATACCTGAACAGTGCCTGCATCTGATTGGATACAATCAGATAGAGTTGAACAATCAACTTTTGTCTAGCCAGGTGGTGCCGACATAGGCAATCATGGCTCACATTTTGGCCAGCATTTTATCATATTGTATAGGCAATTATCATTAAAATTGCCTTTACTGTCTTAATGTTAGTCTTATTCAGTCCAACAGCAGCATTAAGGAAGGTGAAGGAGGAGCAGCACTGTCAGCGTATGAAGGCCTTATTGCTGTGCACAGTGCTGTTAGTCACTTTACAGGAGAGGAGAGCGGAATGACGACTCAACAAGTGCTCTTCTTCCACTCCTTCATTGTTCAACCTGTGAAGGGCTGATGGTGACCAAGCATTTATGCTTACCTGAAATGCAAAAAAGTGAACCAGCTTAGCTTTGCTATCTGGCAGAGGTTCCAAATTCACAGAATAGCAATTAATTTTGCAGACAGATTACGTATATGAATTCCAGCTGCACATTTTGCTGTCAGTCTAAAGTTCATCTTTAAGGCAGAAGCAATTTGATTCACTCATTAGCCTCTGTTCTTCACTATGTACACAACATACCATACTCATCAATCATTGGCTTCACATTCTGTTACACTTGCAACAAGCCCAAAAACACTGAACTGCATTGTTTATTCACAGCCACATATCCAAGATTTTCCCCATTCTGTAATAAAACGTCATGACAAAACTGACTTAAACCAATAGTCAAAGAGCCTATGATCAATGTTAGGACAGTTCTTTTCCGGGAGATATTAGGAAACATTATGTGGACACATTTTTCATGAGAAAGGTGTTACTTTGTAAGCACATGGTTGGCAATGTCATACATTTGTAAAATGATGAATAGAGAAAAGCCTATACAGCTCTACAACGCAACCACAGGTATAATGCAAATTTTACTAGATGCTGTATCTGTTGTGACCACGTGAAGGCATGGGATTCTGATCTGATCTGAAGCTACATGATTTCAATATACAAATCATTGCAAAAAAATAATATTTGTTTAACATAAGTAATATTAAAGTGTTACTAAACCCAGATCCTGCATTCACTATATATGGAGTATAGATACATATCTGGACTATATCTACAGTACACAGAATGAGGAAATGCAATTATTTTAGTAAATATAAACTGGTAATGACCTTTTCTCATCAGCAGTATATAGCAATTGGAGAAATCTTCTGACTTGTATCAGTGAGTGCTGGTAGTTTCCTACGATTGTCCTATCAGGCTTCAAGACCCTTAATTCTCTGTCTGAACATGTCTGGACAGTGCTGATTGGCCCTGTGCTGATCACATGTACCCTCCCAAGAAAAAAAAATGTCTATCAATCAAGATGTGACATCCCCCCCACTGTGTTCTTTTTTAGTTACTGGGCATGGAGGAGGAGGGAGGGACTGGGCTGTCATTTAGGATCTGTATACACGCCCACATGTGTGATGTTATTACCATGTGACCTGAATAGCTCAGCTAAAACCAGGAAGTGTTCTCTGAGCAATAGGGACCAAACTGAGCATGTGCAGCCGAAGTACACTTACTGTGCTTATCTGGACATGTCCAGAGTGAACTTGTCGGAGGGGGAGGATCTGTGCATACAGGATCACACAGCCTTTTTTTTACAATGCAGAGGATTAATCACTTAAGTTACACAGTGTGTATAACAAGCATGCTATTCTGCATCTATAGACAGATTTTACTGTTGTGGGTTTAGTAACATATTAATATGTTTTGGGACTGTTTAACAGACCTTGTATTTAAAGCAGAACCACACTGCATATGAGTACCACAAACCAAAAACGCTATTTAATTCATTATTGCTATTCAAAGAAAACCCACCCATCCATGTCTCTATGCTTTAATTGTCTAAGAAACCACTTTTAGAAACACCCCTAGCATTTCTAGACATGGCCATCTCGAGTAGAGGCAGATGATTTATGTAGCATGTATTTCCTGGAATCCATCTGCCCTTAGCTCAGGCATGCAGGCAGGAGGGTGTGCTTAGCTGAGAAAACCCCTCCTCCTCTCCAGAAGACTCCTGGGATGTACAACATCATTTGCCCAGGCCTGGAAACCAGGTAGAAACTGAGGAAATGTAAAAGGTTTAAAACAAGTAAATATGATATACTTTCCTATCTATTTACTAATGCAGAATAAGGATTAACCACTTGCCGACCGCCCGCCGCCATTTTACAGTGGTGACTGGAGTGCATGTGGTTTCGGCGGCACGGTGTTTAGACACAGCGGGAGGCTGGCCTTGGGAGAAGAGGCGGCGATTGCTGCTGCTCTCCCGCAATCGTACAGGAAACCAAGAGAAGACCCCCCTGCTTATGTAAACAAAGCAGGCAGATCTTCTCTCAGACAGGCAGGGACAGATAAGCAGTTTCAGCTAAGGTGAAACTGTGATCTGTCTGTGCCTGTCACAGAACCCTTCCCTCCCACACAGTCAATAAGCATACAGGCATACATTTAACCCCTTTGATCAACCCCAGTAGTAACCCCTTCCCTCCCAGTGTCATTTATACAGTAACAGTGCATATTATTTAGCACTGATTACTGTATTAGTGTCACTGGTCCCCAAAAAGTGTCAAACATGTCAGTTAGGGGTCCGATCCCCCTGCCGCAATGTCGCAGTCTTGCTAAAAATCGCCATTACTAATAAAAAATAAAATAAATACATAAAAAGTCCAAAAATCTATGCCGTAGTTTGCAAACGCTATAACTTTTGCGCAAACCAATTAAAATATGCTTTTTGGGATTTTTTTTTTTACCAAAAATATGTAGCAGAATACAAATTGTCCTAAACTGATAATAAAATAACATTTTTAAATTTTTTTTATTGGGAATGTTTTATAGCAGAAAGTAAAAAATATGGCGTTTTTTTTCAAAATTGTCGCTATTTTTTTTGTGTATAGCTCAAAATCTAAAAACCGCTGAGGTGATCAAATTCCACCAAAAGAAAGCTCTATTTGTGGGAAAAAAAAGGACATCAATTGTATTTGGGTACGGCGTTGCACGACTGCACAATTGTCCGTTAAAGTAACGCAGTGGCTAATCGCAAAAACTGGCCTGGTCATTAAGGGGGCAAATCCTTGCGGTCCAGAAGTGGTTAAAAAATAATCAATGTTGATTGAGAGAGTGAAGTTCAACTTTAATAATGATGATGGACACGCTAATATATTAAACAGAAAATATCAGAAGTCACACAAAGAGCTATTCATATTACTTATAAAAAAAAAAAAAAAAAAAAACACTGTTGCTAATTACCACTTACTATGGCAGTGGAGTTTCTGCTTGCAGCGGTAAGATTAGCTTTCTATCAAGTGGGCTGGTTTATGTCCCATACCACATTGTCTTTAGCTCAAAGAATGCCTCTAGGAAGGAAGTGTGGAGGATGAAGATTAACCAGCCATAGTAACTTCACTACAACATACAGAAACATGGTAGGCAAATTACAAAAGGAGACACTGTTCATTTGTATCACCGTGGTTCATTTAATTAACCGTAACTGGTTCTAAGATTTATGTACGCTCATCTGTAATCCTGATACATTGTGACCAGTGTCTCTATTTAAATATGACAGGTACTCTTTAAAGAGTCTCTTTTATCAAGCTAACTGTGCATGAGATTAGCTTTAGATCAGGACGAATAGTAGTTACATGGTACTTGGCCAAAGTTATATTTCTTCTGCGGGTAGTTGTACATAAAAATTAGGGGGATATGTTCAATTCACAAAGCAAACACACCAAGATAAATACTTTAATTTATTTATTTTTTTAAAAGTGACAGTTATTTTCTATTGAGTCCAATTAAATTTGGAAATTATAGTCACATGGTTGAAGATAGACAGCCTTAGATGATGCCCCCATCAACACTGATGGCACCTCATGCAGCGTTATTGTGTTCTCTGCTGGCAGAACACAATGATCACTACTAGCAGCTATAGCCACCAGCAGTAACCACATGCAAAAAAATCTGACAGGCTGATTGTACTGCAGCCAATCGATGGATTGACTTCAATACAACCAGCCTGCCCATAGATGGATCGAATTTTGTCCGGTCCCTGCTGAACCAGTCAAGATTCGATCCATATATTGCTGACTTTAGGTTGGTGTTAAAGAGTTGTTAATAAAGCCCTTTGTGTGCTAACTTTTCCAATCTTGAAAGCATCAATCTAGAATCAGGATTGTCTGGATTCCTAAATTGTTTGATTCTTCCCAGTTTAGACAGCGAAGCTTGTGAATATTCAAGTAAGTAAAGTATAGCTCATACATGACTTTCAAGATTTTATTAGGGTTCCATCGCTAATGAGAGTGCCAGTGTCAGGACGAAGGATGAGTCCACCAAGCTCTCCAGTACGCTGTCCTAGGTTCTTATGAAAGGGGGGGTGTTTCTGGCCCCCAAAACTTGCTGGATCCCTTTTGTTCTTTTACTCTAACTGGCTGAATGATCAAAAAAGCTTTGGACTCCCAAGACATTCTAGAACTTCTCATTGGTTCAATTACAAGTCAATTTCTCAATCTGGGTAGTCCTGTTTTGTCCAGGGGCCCTTCGTTTTGGTGGAGCACTACCAAACCTGAGTATTCAGAATTAAGAAACTACATTCTTTACCATCCAAAAGTCTGTGTCCAGCATTCGTTCTTTCATGTTTCCTCTGCTGTCTGTGACCCCACCAGGAGAATTTCCCTAATTCTCTGTCTTAGGGACACCCTGTCACACTCTAACATGGTTTGACAGGGGCTAAGATGGCTAAGATGGTGATAAATCTCCCCACAAGCAGCAATTAATACCTAAATGAGGCTCTAATCCTTCCTCGCATTATCACTAACCTACTATCACTTCCTTACTACAAAATAATTACAAGAAAAACTTGGACTTTAAATTAGACATCAAGGCAACATAAAAAAAAAAAACTTGAGTTAGTTACGCAGCCAGTAAAAGTAATTTGTTCTATTTTAAAGGTATTGTTAGTATAGGTGACACCACTTATTAGCACAAATTCCTCCATATATCATTTTCTCACAATCCCTGGCCACCAAAGTGACAAGTTGTTAACTGCGAACTGATTACTCTCACATTGATGACATTGTGCAATGCTACTATTCTGAAGCTGCCCCTAGACAATCAGGTATGGACAAGTCGTATGGTTAGGCATGATTTGACTGCCTTCACGACTGCAAATCTCCAAGTTCTGCAGAGCAATCCGTAAATGTATAAGGCTCTCTCCGCCAATCTAGATAGTTCATGTCAAAAGGGAAGAGGAGGGTGGGGGAGCTAAGACTAATGCCTCGTACACACGCAACGATTATCGGCCGACCGATCGTCTGACTTTTGTCCAGAGTGTTGTTTGTTGGTTGGAATGTGCCTAGACTGCACACGAATTTTCTCGGCCAACAAAAATCTACTTCAGAAGTGATGTCATGTGATGGTTTACTTTCCGTGTGTTTTTTCTTCTCTGAGCATGCCCAGTCTTGCTCATCAAATTTTTGTCTGCCGAAATCTGTACTGACTGACGGAAAATCGTCCGTTGTGTTGACGGCCAACAAAAAATTTTCTAGCCTGTACACCAAATCGGCCGATCGGACGTTGGCCAAAAATTCCCGGCCAATAATCGATGCGTGTGTACGGGGCTTTAGGCCCCTTTCACACATACGTTCAGTTCATCAGTTCAGTCACGTCAAATGTATCAGTTTTCCATCCTTTTTTTATCCATCTTTCATCAGTTTTTCATCCGTTTTTCGTCAGTTGTCATCCGTTTTTCGTCAGTTGTCATCCGTTTTTCGTCAGTTATTATCCGTTTTTCATCCGTTGTCATCTGTTTTTAATCCGTTGTCATCCGTTTCTCATCCGATCCGTTTTTTGACGGATGAAAAATAGGGCATTGATCCGTTCAAAAAAAATGGACATTGACGGAAGCGGATGAAAACGGATGTTAACTGATCATCCGTTGTCTTCCATTTTTACATAGAGATACATTGATGTCCGTTTTTCATCCGTCAACGGATGGATGAAAAACGGACAAACGGACAGCATGTGTGAAAGGGGCCTTAGGCCCCTTTCACACTATCTGTCCGTCGGACGGATTCCATTTTTGTCAGCGGGGGATCGAGCCGCCGATTCCCCGCTGAGCATCAGGAGGACAGCTGTGTCTCCGCGCTGTGTGAGGAGACACTGCTCTCAGTTCCCCATGCATCTCTATGGGGGAAATCAGATGGGAACGGACCGTTGGTCCGTTCTCATCCGATCCCATCCGATCCGCTGGACGGATGGAAAATAGGGTTTCCATCCGTCCAGATTTGACGGATTGGAACGGGTCAGATGTCAGCAGACATGTCTCCGCTGCCATCCGATGCCCCATAGGAATGCATGGGGGGACCGTTCAGATCTGCCAAAAAAACGAACAGGCGGATCTGAATGGTTCGCCTGTGTGAAAGGGGCCTTAAGCTGACCATAGACCAGTAGAATTTTGTTTGAAAAATGTTGTTTTTGAAATGTCTTTTCCATTTTCCAAAGGTTGGTGGGGTTGTGAAAATATAAAGGAGCAAGATGGAATATTTTGCTATGATGAACAAAATTCTAACAGTGAATTTGATTTCAGGAAAAAATAAACATGCTACAATGATTCGATTCAAATAACACGTCTGGACAGAAATGTAAGGGTTTTTGAGCAAACATATTTGACTCAATGATGGCAAGAAGAATGTTCTGATGAACCATTTTATTGCAAACATTCAAATGAAAATGTAACCATGTATGCCCAGTTATAGGCTACCATATTGTTACAGTTTCTCAATCTGCCCCAAGATGGAAATCAAAGGGGGAGATTTACAAAAACTGGAGCACTCAGAATCTGGTGCAGCTGTGCATGGGAGCCAATCAGCTTCTAACATCATCTTGTTCAATTAAGCCTTGACAATCAAAACTCAAAGCTGATTGGTTTCTGTGCAGAGTTGCACCAGATTTTGCACTGTCCAGTTTTAGTAAATCTCCCCCAAAGTGTTTTGGCAGCTCAACAATGGAGGAGAAAACAAGAAGGACCTTACTAATGTACTGATGTTAATTCATGACATAATAGCCAGGTAGGTGACAAAGGAAGCTGTAAACCTGCAGCAGAATATAGTGGTGTCACTCTGCTCAAGACAAGGTGTATGTGTCTCAAGATTTTTTTTAAACAGGGCTACAATTTCTGGGCAGGCATAATATATATTTATTTTATATGTTTATTTAGAAAATAGTGGACTTCCCCTTCAGACAATCATATTAATTTTGTGGAGTTAAGTTGATTTCTTTGGACATGAACCTAAGCCTAAATTGTTTTACTATTCTTGGATATGATATTTCAGTAGATAAACAGCTAAAAAAAGCACCCACATGTAAAAATAAATGCCTTATAATAGGCCTATCACTCACACATACAGTACATTTGAATATACCCTGTTTTATGATCTTCCTCATTATGAAACAGCACCATCGTGTGGTGAGAATGCAGAACTGCAAGGCTAAGGCCAAAGGATAGATTTGCTGATGTACAAATGTGAAGAAATTCACATTTGGATATTGGATCTCTGAATAGTGAAGTAATTAACCACATATATACTTCTTTATTGTAAAGCTTGTGTGGCTTGTAGTTTGTCAACCTATATCACTAGTAGCTGGCATCATATCTGAATTAATATCTCCTGCTGCTATGGCCAGATGAGAATAATAAGTTGTTTTTAGGCACCCCTCCTTTAGCATTATTACATGATTTTTACAATTGATTTAAAGCAGTATTGAAGCCAAAAGCAAACATTAATTATATTGCAACTTAACAATTCTTAGATGTGATGGCTGCATTTGTTTTCTTTTTTAGATGTTCTTTCCTTTTATTGTCACACAGTGATCTAGCCAGCAAGTCTGTTGTTCTTCCAAAGAACTAGCTCTCCAACAGATGTAGCAGATACAGATATGAGACAAACCATTTACCACTGTAAGGGGTGCTTACAATGATCAGCTTTTATTTAATTATGTAAATCCTTTGTCACTATAGAAAACAAAAACTGTTGCTGAAACTACTTATAAAGTATTAGCTAGAATTTGGCTTCAGTTTTTTATTGTATCTAAAACTATCACTCTTTTCCAAAGGTGCCCCCTGTGCGCCTTCATCCAGAGGGGGGGGGGGGGGGGCAGTCTTATACAGTTGCTGGCCAGATCACTAGGTGAAAATAGAAGGACAATACTTACAAAAGAAAACTAATGCATCTAATCTAAGGATTGGTAAACTGAAATATATTACATTTTTGGTCTTGGGTTTAATACTGCTTTAAAATTACTGTAAGCAGCATACAGTCTGGTTATATACAGAGCTGCTTTTGTAGTGTAGAGTCCAACAATCAGAAGTCTATAGAGAAAACCCCATCTCAGTTCTCCTTTTGGCTTAATCCAGAGTTTCAAGTTCCAATGCTGTCATTGACATGCTGTCTCTTCTTTACCTGCTAGGTCCCAATACTCATGTACCCAGGGCTGATGTTAGAAATCACGGGGCCCCATACAGCCTACCTTATAGCCCCCCTCTCCCAATCTGAAAGTGACTGAGGACGTAGATTTATCATTCCCTTTGTCCACAGCTCCAGTTGCACAGATGAATGAATAGGAAGTGATCTGAGGCTTCCTGCTCATTCACAAACTGAAGTGTAGTAAACACTATTTACTATTCTTCAGTCATGAATGAACACAGGAGTGATTGGTACCAATCACTCACTGTGTTCATTCAGGGAAGGAAGGGGCCAGTAAATGATATCCCCTGGTGCGCCCACAGCAGCTTCTGATGGGATAGGGGGGGGGGGAGCCAACAGCTCTGCGGGGAGAATGGAGCACACAGGGGGACCCAGACAGCAGATGGAAGGGGCACATGTGCAAGAACCGATCCCCTTGCAGTACCGCCAGAGGGAAGGAGAGGAGGAGATACTGGAAGCACTGCAGGGGGGGGGGGGCAGAAGAAGATCTGTGTCTGCAATAGGACAGTACATCTGGCCCTCCTGCTCAACAGGTGACTGGGCCAAGTACAGGAGGGCTGGCTGTACTGCCTTATCAGGGGCCCTGCATATACCTTATAACAAATATGTCTCCAGTATTAAACAATAGGGTCCACTGTCATTTGAAAGTGGGTTAATCAATTAAGTACTAGGTAAATAATCTCAAGGATCTCATGGGGGCTTATTAGTATCAGTGATTTATGGTTATAAAAATGATGTAGATGATTGCTGTCAGGTAGTTCTTACCCATATTCTATTTGTATAGATTCCATTGTGGACAGGATTACATTAACCTTATTGCAGTTCAGGATACTTGAAATGTTGTAGTCAAAACTGTAAGAGGCTGTCCTAAATTTTTCCAAAAGTGATTACCAGTGTAATAAATGAAAACATTTCAAATAAACGATGTACAATATTAAAGCGAGGATCAAATACTGATTAAACCCAATTGGGAAGGCATTGTTTGAGCTCCCCTCTATATATGAGATATCATTGATCATATCATTGATCACAGTGGTGGGGACTCTTTTTGCTTTGGGGACAACAAAGAACTTTTTTTGGACAATTAGTATTTGATTCGCAGAGACTTTAATATTGGATATAGTTTATTTGAAATATTTTCATTTATTATACTTGTACATATCAATTTTGAGAACAATTTAGCATTAGTGTAAGAATACACTTAGCATTGGCATATGTGTAATATGGCTGTATGACACTAGAGGGCGTTTCATTTTCCAGCAGCTGAGTGACCAAACAAATCTTTTATTTGTTTAGTTCCCAAAACAAAAAGAATCTTCACCACTGTGATCAATGATATACATAGAGGGGGGATTTCCAGAATCAATTACTTATAAATAAGTGAGTCTAACAGTGCCTTCCCAATTGGGTTTCATTTGTATTTGATTCACAAACAATTTATTATTGGATATAGTTTATTTGAAATATTTTAATTTATTACACTTGTACATATCACTTATTAGAACAATTTAGCATAGTGTAAGTGTACACTTAGCACTGGTATATGTGTAACATGATTGTATGACAATAGGGCAGCATTTCTCAACCCTTCTCAGTCAAGGCATCCTTTAAAATTATGGACATTCTCAAGGCATCCTTTAACCACTTCTGGACCGGAAGGTTTTACCCCCTTAATGACCAGGCCATTTTTTTGGAATGTGGCACTGCGTTACTTTAACTGACAATTGCGCGGTCGTGCGACGCTGTACCCAAATAAAATTGATGTCCTTTTTTTCCCCCACAAATAGAACTTTCTTTTGGTGCTATTTGATCACCTGTGCGATTTTTATTTTTTGTGCTATAAACAAAAAAAGTGTGACAATTCTGAAAAAAAAATATATATTTTTTTTCACATTCTGCTTTATAACATTCCCAATAATAAAAAATGTAAAAATCAAATTTTTTCATCATTTTAGGTCAATTTGTCTTCTGCTACATATTTTTGGTAAAAAAAAAAATTCCCAATAGGGTATTTTGATTGGTTTGTGCAAAAGTTATCGCGTCTACAAACTAGGGGAAAGATTTGTGTAATTTTTATTTGTTTATTTATTGTTTACTAGTAATGGCAGTGATTTTTAGCGGGACTGCGACATTGCGGCTGACAGATCGGACCCCTAACTGACATTTTTTAAATTTTTGGGGGGACCAGTGACATTACTACAGTAATCAGTGCTAAAAATATTCACTGTTACTGTAATAATGACACTGGCAGGGAAGGGGTTAACCCAGGGGTGATCAAAGTGCATGCCTAGGGTTTTTTTCTAACTGTGAGGGGGGTGGGCTTGTGGAATTAACACAGAGACCTGTGTTCTTAAATAGGAGGAACACAGGAGCTCTGTGCTGATTCCCGAGAGAACAACGGTCTGCTGTGTTTACAAACAGCAGACCACTGTTCTCTCTCTGCATGGGGAGCGATTGCAGTTGCCCGGCGGCAATTGCGGCTGCCAGCTCCCATAAGTCAGCTTCCCCGCTGGCTAATAGGGGTGCGCACGTGCCTCCGGCGGCGCACACCCCCAGGATCGCTCCCACGGATCGCTGTACAGGTACGGCGATTTGTGCAGCCGAGCCAGCCTGCTGCACTATATCGGCAGTGGGCGGTCGGCAAGTGGTTAAAATGATGGACGGTCTTAACCACTTCAGCTCCGGAAGGTTTCATTCCCAGGCCATTCTTTTGCGATTCGCCACCGCGTTACTTTAACGAAAAATTGCGCAGTCGTGCGACGCTGTACCCAAATACCAATTGATGTCCTTTTTTTCCCACAAATAGAGCTTTCTTTTGGTGGCATTTGATCACCTCTGGGTTTTTTAGATTTTGCGCTATATACAAAAAAAGAGCGACAACTTTGAAAAAAACGCCATATTTTTTACTTTCTGCTATAAAACATTCCCCAAAAAAATTTTAAAAATCTAATTTTTTTATCAGTGTAGGCCAATTTGTATTCTGCTACATATTTTTGGTAGAAAAAATCTCAAAAAGCATATTTTAATTAGTTTGCGCAAAAGTTATAGCATTTACAAACTACAGGATATATTTTTGGAATTTTTATTTATTTTTTTGTTTAGTAATGGCGGTGATCAGCATTTTTATAGCAGGACTGCAACATTGCGGCGGACAGCTCGGACCCCTAAATTACATTTTTTTACACCTTTTTGGGGACCAGTGACATTAATACAGTAATCCGTGCTAAATAATATGCACTGTTACTGTATAAATGACACTGGCAGGGAAGGGGTTAACACTGGGGGTTATCAAAGGGGTTAATGTATGCCTAAATGTGATTACTGACTGTGGGGGGAAGGGCTCTGTGACAGGCACAGAGAGATCGGGTTTTCAGCCTAGCTGAAACTCCTGATCTCTCCCTGCCTGTGTGACAGAAGACCCGCCTGCTTTGTTTACATAGGCAGGTGGGTCTTCTGTCAGTTTCTGTGACGATTGCGGGAGGCGGTCAGCAACCGCCTGCTGCTCTTCCCGTGGCCCGCCTCCTGCTGTGTCGCGCATCCCGCTGTGTCTGTGAGCCGAGCCACCCTGCTGCAGTATATCTGCGGTGGATGGTTGGCAAGAGGTTAAGGCACACCATCCTAAAATGTAAAAAACGATTCTACTAGTTTTACATAATGCGGCAGCATCAATGTTGTTAGGACGCCGGTGGCTAGAAGGTTGTAATGGTGCACAATAAAAAACAGTGGCTTTGTGTAACTAAAAGGCAGGCTTGATCCACCCACTGGCATGTATACATATTTGGGAAATTTTTAGGCATTTTGCCAAGGCATCTGTGAAGAAAACCTCAAGGCACCCCAAGGTGCCTGGGTACCCTGGTTGAAAAAGGCTGCACTAGCGGGTGTTTAATTTTCCAGCAGCTATATAGAAAGGGGAGGAGGGATGGAGGTCTTGAGGTTTGTAAAAGGTCAGTAATTCTTTTACTGTTGCCTGTGACTTCATGTCCCTGAGACAACAGAACACCCCCATCACAGGGCATCACAGTGACAGGAAGTAGGGGAAATCTTCCTAATGGAGTCAAAGACAGAAAGAAAAATATGAGAAGAATTTTAACTCTTACTCACTTTAACAAAAAAAGAAAAAAGAAAAAAAAAAAAGGCAAAAACGAAGGAAAAGAATACAGAAAAAGTGAAATGAGGGGGATTTTTCAACTTGAGTTATATAATATATTTTTGCTTTAGCAAGCATTTTCTTCATTTTAAATGAGTAAAACAGATGTTTATAGACCCAAGTCTCTTGCTGAAAATCAGTTACCTTATATGGTTCTTCAAATATATCCAAGTCCAGCAAACTATTTATATAACCCTCCAATAGAGCTCGATGCCCGCAAGAGAATTGTGTACACAAAGGAAAATCCTCGTAAACTGTGTCTCCTGCCTGGGCTTAACACTTTTATTTGTGATGTGCAGAGAAGCCAGCCATCCGTCTCCCTCACCTAATATCACCCGCCATTGTCTCCTTAGCTAGGGTCACTGGTCATTGGGACTGTCACATTAGTTAGATGCGTACAGACCGGACCCGTATCATTAAAATGGGATTATTGACGTATTACCTATATGAGGTACCACTAAATCCCGAAAGGTTGGACACAAGGACAGAGCTGATGCTTACTTAGCAAGGAAAAAAAAAAAAAAAAAAAACACTGGTTTATGGTTGAGTACATTTTTTTTTTTTTTTTTAGCATATCATTATTAATTAATATTTATTAATGCATTACGGTATTATTAAACAGAATTTATCTAGTGATCTACAAAGTATTTATTATACATAATTTATTTAGTGATCTACAAACTAAAGAGAGACAGTACAGCTTTTGTACACATTTCAATTCAATACAAAACATTTTGGAGGGCTCTGTTCAAAGGAGCTTACAATCTATAATATTGTAATTAGTTCCTAGGATTCAGATCAGGTTTTGCTTTCAGCCCTGTAATCCACTTCTTAATTTTCTCTTCTGTCTTGTTTGTCCCATTGGTGTATTTTCTGCTTCTTCGCCAAAATGTCCATGGATTCAATGATTTAAATGGTGTAAGTGCATGTATAGCCAA
The DNA here is from genome assembly GCF_965119305.1 of Pelophylax lessonae. Classification (NCBI taxonomy): domain Eukaryota; kingdom Metazoa; phylum Chordata; class Amphibia; order Anura; family Ranidae; genus Pelophylax; species Pelophylax lessonae. Next base: position 146,832,123 of record NC_138768.1, read on the forward strand.
TATTATATATATATATATATATATATATATATTTAGCTTTAAAAAGAAAAGGTAATGGTCAATGGTCTACCTCAGTACATTTTTTGATATCTGTATCGAGTTAGAAAGATTTTCCTTAACTTCCTGTCCCAAAAATGCAAAAGGAATCTTTACAAAGTGAAGGTCCTTGCTTTCTTAGGGCCAGTTCACACCAGGCATGTTTTGCGTGTGTTTCCCCCACCATGTTCAAAATGTACCTCCCTTGCGATCCGCTGTGGATGGCAATACATTGTTAACGACGCCCTCAATGCAGACCACAAACACAAATAATTTCATTAGCGCAGGGATGGGGTTCCGCTACTTTCACACCTATATGTGTGCATGTGCATAGATATATATATATATTTATATATATATATATGTGTGTGTGTGTATATATACCCCTATACAGAAGTTCAGATGTTATGCCTGCCTCCAAAGACGCCCAAAAAATGCCCAATAAACGCCTGCAACAAAAACGCCCAGGTGTGTTGTTGCAGGCGTTTATTGGGCATTTTTTGGGCGTCTTTGGAGGCAGGCATAACATCTGACCTTCTGTATAGGGGTATATATACACACACACATATATGTATATATACACATACACACATATAGGTGTGATAGGAGCGGAACCCCATCCCTGCAAAAAATTTCATTAGCGCAGGGATGGGGTTCCGCTACTTTCACACCTATATGTGTGTATGTGTATATATATATATATATATATGTGTGTGTGTGTGTATATATACCCCTATACAGAAGTTCAGATGTCATGCCTGCCTCCAAAGACGCCCAAAAAATGCCCAATAAATGCCTGAAACAAAAACGCCCAGGTGTGAAAGTAGCAGAAACCCATCCCTGCGCTAAAATTCTAAGAAAAATTATCTTTTTTTTCTGGTTCTGGACATGCTACAGAGCTGAAACTTCACAGGTACACTTTTTAGACCCACCAGACACTAAATCCAAAGAAATCTCTTTTTGTTTTCAATAATTTTTTCAATAATTGGCTCTCTATCAAAAACAAAAATTTTTAAGAACTTTTTTTTGTGTGATTATTAGTCCCTGGGGCATGACCCAGAACGCTAGGCACTTTTTAGGGGCATTTATTGGGTTTTAGGGCTTCAAAATTATGTTTTTTGATTACCGAAGTTTGGGTCCCATTGATTTCAATGGGGTTCTGGAATTCGGACCCAAACTTTCGGGAAGTTCTGGTGTTCTGGTCGAACCGAACTTTTCAAAAGTTCGATCATCCCTAGTCTCCATTGGAATATTTTCCCTATACTTTTTTCTGGTGAAAACTGTAATCCCCATCCCTTTCTGTCTCAGTGACAGTCATCTCTAGGACAAATAGAGGGTCCAATCTCCAGAGTGGGAGTCAGCAATAAAAAGCCGACAAGAGTTTTAGTTGTTCCCAAACTATAAAGAATTTAAAAAATAGGTTTTGGCTATACAAACTTTTTAATTCAGCCATCTACATGAGTGATGATTGATGTAAGAGTTCAGCTTTTTTTTTTTTCATTTTGTGCTTTTATTATCTTTAAGTCTGTGCTGTCACTCTACAGAGCACAATTTCTATCCTACTGAAACCATGTCACATTCTGACACAGTGTATCACTAGGACAAGAAGTAAGGAGAAGCCTTCCCAATGGGAACACACACAGCTATTTGGGTCCAACATGAGCCCCACTAAATTCACAGTTGGTTGCCCCATTGCCTTTGAATGTCAAAAAATACACTGACATCTAACAACATATGGTAATAAAACATAAAGTCAGAAACCTCATAAATGGTGTGCTGTTTTTCTCACATAGATGTGACATATATTTATATACTGTATACTGTACACACATTTATTTTACTTTTGAACTTTATGATGAGACCACAAGGTGGCAGTATTCCTCTCAAGCTGGCTTTCGGAATAGTCATTAGTGCATTTTTCATATAAAGAAATGTAACATGAACATCTTAGCTCCAAGGATTTAATGTACTTTAATACCATTATGACATCAAACAAAATGGTAATTTCCTCTTTGAACAGATAATATCGCACACAAATCATTACAGCCATATAAGGAAATAACATGCTTTAATCAAGGCTTTTAAAGCTTTTGCATCACTTTTTTTAATAAAGGTTGACAGATTCTGAGATTACTTTATTACTGTAGATAATGTAATTAGATGAAGTGCCTTTTACCTATGTTACGAGTGTCAGTTACTTCAAACGTGCCTTTACTGTGATTGCAGAGTAGATTCTTTCTGTGTCAACAGGGTGACCAGGTAGTGACCTTTATTTAATCATGTGAAGCGGATCCTGGCAAAAAAGTATTATTTTGTGTATTTCTATGAACTGCTAATGTGGCAGTTGTGTTATTAAAGGTAATCTGCTTATATCAGGCCTAGTCATAGATAATATTAGTGTGATTGGGCTGTGCTAGAAAACAAACATTACCTGTATGTACTGAAAGCTAGTCGCAGAACAAGTTCATCATCATTGCCCCAGGACCAGCATATGACACGCAGCCTTATTTATGGTGTGCATGAATTCATGGAACAATTAAATAAAGATAGACTGCAGGTAGTTATATTAGCAGTGCTCTAGAATGCATTTAAAGATTTCTGAAATCACACATTAGTTCTTTTTATAGTCCCATAGGAGGAAATTTAATAAAACTGGTGCCATTAAAAATCTCTTGCAGCTGTGCATGGTAGCCAATCAGCTTCTAACTTCATTTTGTTCAATTAACCACTTCAGCCCCGGAAGATTTTACCCCCTTCCTGACCAGGCCCTATTTTGCGATTCGGCACTGCGTTACTCTAACTGACAATTGCGCGGCCGTGCGAAGCTGCACCCAAACAAAATGTATGTCCTTTTCATTCCCACATATAGAGCTTTATTTTGGTGATATTTGATAACCTGTGCGATTTTTAATTTTTGTGCTTAAACAAAAAAAGAGCGACAATTTTGAAAAAAAAAAAAAAAAAAAACAATATTTTTCACATTCTGCTATATAAAATTCCCAAAAGAAAAAAATTAAAAAATCAATGTTAAAAATTTTAACATTTTAGGCCAATTTGTTTTCTGCTACATATTATTGGTAAAAAAAAATCGCAATAAGCGTATTTTGATTGGTTTGCGCAAAAGTTATCGCGTTTACTAACTACGGGAAAGATTTATGTAATTTTTACTGTTTTTTATTTATTTTTACTAGTAATGGCGGCAACCTGCAATTTTTTGAGGGACTGCAACATTGCAGCGGACAGATCGTACCCCTAACTGACATTTTTGACACTTTTGGGGGGACCAGTGACATTACTACAGTAATCAGTGCTAAAAATATGCACTGTTACTGTAATAATGACACTGGCAGGGAAGGGGTTAACCCTATGGGTGGTCAATGTATGCCTCATGCTTACTAATGTGTGTGTGTGTGTGGGGGGGTTCTGTGACAGAGACAGAGATCACAGGTTCAGCTATGCTAAATCCTGTGATCTCCTCCTGTCTGTCACTGAGAAGATCCGCCTGCTTTGTTTACATAAGCAGGTGGGTCTTCTCACAGTTTCCCTGACGATCAGGGAAGGGAGGCGGCAATCGCCGCCTCTCCTCCTCCGGCCCGACTCCCACTGTTTCTAAACACAGCAGGAGCACGCCGCCGAAATCACTAGGGGTCCAGCGAAGTAGGTCTACATCGCTGGACCCAGGGGAGCTGCACTGCCACAGTAGGATTAATGTGAGCAGTCGGCAAGTGGTTAAGCTTTGGCAATAAAACCTTGAAGCTGATTGGTTTCTATGCAGAGCTGCACCAGATTTTGCACTCTCCAAGTTTAGTAAATAAACCCCTATGTGTTCCACTTTAAAGCTGAAATCACCCACTCACATATATACAATTCAATTAGGATTTCCAGATACTTTGGGGTTGATTTACCTAAGACAAATCTGCTGTTCTCATTTCAAGGGAAGTTGTACTGTGCAGGGGAATTTTCTTCATAGCTTAGGGAATTTGGTGAAATTTCACTTTGCAAAAAATACCACATGCAAGGAAGGTAAAAAAAAACAACAACATTTTTGCTTGGACATGATTGAATGATGGAAGTTAACAAAGCTTCACCTCATTCATTGTGCATTGAGAACATTTCCTTGCAAAGTGCAGCTTCTCTTACAAATTGAACAGTCGGTTAGCTTTTAGTAAATCAACCCCCTTCTGTACAGAAGACAATGGTCATCAGGACAAATAATAAAAATGAATGTCCCCAGCAGAATCATATACAGCAATAAAACCAATGTTACAGCCCTTCCAAATTGTATCCAAAATATTTTGAAAAGTTTTAGTTCTACATACACTTTAATAACACCAACTTACACAAGTTGATATTTGACTCAAAACTTGCTATATAAAGGCTCTCATAATTACTAATGGGTAAGCACTGCTCACTGTTAGTGCTTTCAGGGGGTTTCCTTAAGTAAATATGTTGCCAGCACACCTAATCTTATCCAAAAGGAGTCACCTTTATTAATGTTCATTTAGTGTGTCATACAGCAAAGTGCAACATTTTGGAAACACCAGGGGTCTTGTCATCAGGCAAAATGACATAGTTTGTCACATAACTAATGGACCCCTGGTAGTTCCAAAACTTTGCTGTATGGCATGCATACAATACACGGAACATTATTAAAAGTGGTTCCTATTGAAGAGAATTAAAGTGTCCTGGAAACATATTTTTCATCGAATTGCTGTAGCACTATTTACCAGTTGCTCCAGCATCCTACATTTTGGTGTATAGCAGTCTGGGGTGTTACAAAGATATTTCTATGGTTTGATTTTAGCAATCTCCCTAATCTGTATGTGTCAGAGATGAGTGACTGCTTGTAGCTAAAAATTTCCATAAAAAATTGATCAATAACTATCAATGATGGCATCCATTTTTAGAGCCTTAGTCCTCAAAATGTCACTACCTTATGCATAGGGAGTGAATCTAGAATAGTGATAATTGAACCCACATACAAGTTTATTCCACTGTAAAATCAGATGAAACACTGTACATAAACCAAATACATCTTGGGGGTTAAGCCTTGCACTCTCCCATTGGGGCTTTAATGATAGGGAACAATGTATCCAGATTTGATAGGAATTAAATAGTTTTGTATAAAAACTGTTGAATCGATTGGTGCAATGTTCATCATCAGCACCTTAGCGAAACAGTAGTACTAGACTTAGCCTCTGAAATGTATAAGTATTGTGTACAGTCTTCCATCTGATTTTACATTTGGATAAACTTGTGTCTGGACTAGTGATCGACCAATATCGGTTTTTCGTTGCCGATACCGACATTTTGACCAATCCATATCGGTATCGGACGATATTGGCCAATATTTTCGTACAAAAAAAATGTTTTTATTTTTTTTATTTGATAGGTACTCTTGTGGAGGGATCTGGGGGTCTAAAAGACCCCAAACTCCTCCTCAGCACTTAAAAGCATTCAAAACGCCAAGTTTGGCTGTTTTGAATGCTGCTACTTTTTTGAATCTGGCGCCAGACAGTACCCGGAAGTGATGTCACTCATGACATCACTTCGGGGTTTTTACATGGAGACCTGATCAGAGCCAAATGTGGCTTTGATTGGGTCGGTGGCCATGCAAGCTGCCTGCCCGGGTCTCCTGGTGGGACGGGAGACCCGGGCGAGCCGCGGAAGGCGTGGGGGGGGGGCGTCCCCTCCCGCTCCTTGTAATGACAGCCGAGACGCTTCTCAGCAGCATCGGTTGTCATTACAAGAGAGCCGACCGTCTGCAATTGACGCCATTACCGGAGTGATTCCTCTAGCTGCAGGCATCACTCCAGTACAAGCACTTTCCTGAAATATCGGCAATATCGGTAACCTCCGGCCGAATCCGATATATCCGGGGAAAGTGCATATTGGCCCTCGATACATCGGCTTTGCCGATAATGGGTCGATCTCTAGTCTGGACCATAATATCATGGAGTAGTGCATGCCTTATTTCAATTTTCAACTGGCAAGGCATAATATAAAGACAGCTTTTTGGTTAATTTAATAGCCACATTCAGTTATGGTTTCTTAACTTTAAAACATTTGTAGCAGAATAAAGGTGTGTTCCTGTGTATTTGCTCAAATGTCTAAGGGAATTCATTTCCAATAGTACATTTTGTTTTGGGTGGAACTATAATTTAAACTATTTGTATTTCTTAGGTTAGGTGTAATTTGTAATTGGTTTTGTTCCCAGGAAGTTGCACCGTCTATTCAGGCTTTCTTGCCACATTGGGTTTACTTTTCTTTAAACTTTACACCTAGTAACAAACAATATTGTAAAGTAATTTCAAGGGCAAACATGATCAAATGTAACAGTTCCTGGAGCTCACCCAGAATTCTGATCAATGCCTTCAAATGCCTGACATCTAATCTCTAACAATAAATGCAAAGACTGCCATTTAATCTTGAACACACTGGATAAAAAAGAATATAGCTGAACAGCTCAATATTACATTTTCTGCTATTTGATGAAATATACTTTTTTCTGTTTTGAGCAGAGTGACTTCAGCGTTGACATTTAAGGAACTCAAATAACTTGCCTCAAACCAAAAAAATGCTGTGTCAAGGAGAATTCTCTGAACTGCTGTTCTGAGCTGGAGAAATTATTATGATAAACTATGCATTTTCAAAGAATATTTATGGCTGACTCCATAAAACTGCCATTTGCAATAATCTCCTAAAACATTATAATTTTTTTTTAGCATTGCCTCAGTTTTAAATAATTTTTGAAGGTCTTTGGTGTACATTTGTTCAGATTCTAGAATAAAGAAACATAGCGATTTTAGACCAAACCCCTCAAAATGTGACCCAACATATGAGTAGAATATATAAAGTGTTTTAGAGACCTGATCAGAGCCAAATGCGGCCAGGCTCCCTTTTTCCTTGGATATCCATTGGAAAATGCAAATAGAAAGGTTTCTTTTAAAACAACCTCCACAGCTACAGCTGTAATTCATAAATATTTTTATGTGAAGTGATGTTCAATAATCTATAGAAAACCTTGGACCTATCCACTTCCTTCACCGTCTCTCAATGGGACCAAGTCTTTACTTCTATTTATAAGGTTACACACTGTATCAATCATTGGAAACTGGCCCAAAAATGTTGCTGGAGAAAGATTTTCAAAATACTTTTGGAAATAACTGACTTCATCTAATCCATCCCTAGCAATTTTAACTCTAAGAATTGACATATATCCTACACATATGCTCATAGCTGTTACTTATGTACTCTTAACTACCAGAATCACAATTTCCAGATATTGGAAACAACAATAACGCTGACTGTTGAGTTGGTAAAAACCCACTATGTGTATGAAAAGTTATTAGCCCTCCAAAAACATTACATTTTTGGATTTTGTGGATCAGGCAGGTTAATACTCTGACAATGCCTTATCCTCTTGGTATGATCTTGTCCTTTGTTGACCCTGCACTCCTAGGGTCTCAATGCGCTGTTCCCTCTTTGACTTTAATTTTTGTATTTTTCATTTAGTTTGGTGTTGAAACTGTGTTCAGCCTGTGTTTGTATAAAACCTAATAAAAATACAGTGATTAAAAAAGAAAAAACTATATTATATATAATCTATAGAAAATAATCAGCTGATTGTTGACATAGAGTTACCAAACATAGTTATTATTTTCTACCATTCTTCACTGCTTTGATTTCCTCAGTATGGGGACATGCCACTGCTTTAACCACTTAAGCCCCGGAGGATTTGGCTGCTAAACGACAATTGCGCGGTCGTGCGACGCTGTTCCTAAACGAATTTGGCGTCCTTTTTTTCCCACAAACAGAGCTTTCTTTTGGCGGTATTTGATCACCTGTGCGATTTTTTGATCACGCGCTATAAACAAAAAAAGAGCGTCAATTTTGCAAAAATAGCAATATTTTTCCCTTTTTTTTATATGAAATTCCCCCCAAAAAAATGTAAAAATCAAAATTTTTTAACATTTTTGGCCAATTTGTTTTATGCTACCTATGTTTGGTAAAAAAAATCGCAAAAAGCGTATTTTGATTGGTTTGCGCAAAAGTTATTGCGTTTACTGACTAAGGGAAAGATTTTTGTCATTTTTGTTGTTTTTTTTTTAACGCGTAATGGCGGCGATCTGCGATTTTTTTTGCGGTACTGCGACATTGCGGCGGACAGATCGGACCCTTGACTGACATTTTTGACACTTTTGGGGTTACCAGTGACATTTCTACAGTAATCAGTGCTATATATATGCACTGTTACTGTAAAAATACACTGGTAGTGAAGGGGTTAACTTTATTTGAGAGGGAGGGGCTGTGTGTGTCCCTAGGGGCGTGATTCTAACTGTGATTGGCTGTGGCTTCAGCTGTATGCAGAGTGATCAACGGATCTACATAGTAGATCCATATGATCAGCTCTCATACAGAGGGGAGAATGACAGGCAGCTTGTTTACACAAGCTGCCTGACTTTCTCCCTCTCCCCCGCCGATCGCAGAGTGGCCGGCGGACATCGGGTCCGCCGGTCACACGCGCAGGGGGGTCCGTGACCACGCGGGAGCGCGCCTCCGGCGGCGCGCGCTCGCTCCCTAGACCCTCACAAGCTAGTGATGTAGCCCTACGTCACTTTGCCTGTGAGGGGCTGACCGCCGACGTAGATCGGCGTGCGGCGGTCGGCAAGTGGTTAAACAATTATTGTAACACTATTAAACTAAATAAATAAATAATATTAAAAAAATAGTTTAAAAGACCAGAAATAGAGAATGATCATATGACCTGTCAAAGTTAAGTGATCAGCCTCTCCTCCAATAACATTCTTTCTGCTGCTATACACCGTGCTCTCCATTTTAAATCATGGATTGTAGAGTGCATGATTTGCAACATTTACTCTCATTATAAATGTCTGCCAAAGTAGTGCTTTGTGTTCTGAAATCCTAAAAGATTTAAAATATCTGTGAGATCTACATTCATGGTAGGCAGGGAACCTTGTAAGCCACTAGCATTTGTACCTCAAATTACATTTTTACAGGTAATATGCAAAAAACTATGACCGTGCTATTGTGTGGCAAGGTTTTCAGATATTTTAGGGAAAGGGGTATTATTAAAAGCTTGCCAACCAGGGACAGATCTAGTGTCCCAAAAGGGGCCTTCTCTATTATAAGGATGTGTTCAATAAATGGATATATTTTTCTCTGTAGAATTTGTACCTTTATTTACTCCACTGCATCATATTTATTCTTAACATACAGATTATAGTTAAAAAAAACCCACTTAACTTTTGTATGAGTCACAAAACTAACACTAAATGTAATCATTAGGTCTAGAAACTGAAAAAAAAAGAGCTAAATTATATGTGGTACTTGTGTTATTATCTTTGAGATCATGGCTAAGTATCACGTTGGGAACCCTGCCAAGGTGCTAAGAGAAGATAAAAAATAGGGAATAGAAACCAAACTTGTTCTTAGAGCTTTTTGGCATTAACCTTGAGAAAAACCAAAGCCGTTAAGTCAAGATAAAGGTGTTTGATGATGTAATCACATCTGAAGTAATAAAATGTCACTCTTGGGCATGTTAAAAAAAACACGAATGCTCTGAAGCTTGCTAATTCTTAACTCTATAAGTAAAACCAGAGCTAGAAAGTAAATACAAAGTATTTTTCCTACTAACATATACTGATGATACCTCTGCACAGCTTATGTAGCTAAAAAACCATGACTGTCACACTTGAAGTAAACATAAATATCTGAGGACAAAATAAAAATTATAATAGCAATCATTATCATCATCATAAATTCTTTAGTAATAGGAACAAGTAAAGATTATACAGTATAATAAGTTAGTGCATACAGTCAAAGCAGGAAATTACATGTTAAACTATTCTGGATGGTTTAACCTGCGTTGATTATTTTTACTATATCAATAAAGTGGTTCTAAACCTAAAGTTTTTTTACCTTAACGCATCCTAGCAAAAAATGTTTAGATAGCAGAGTGGCCCCTAACTCCCTTCCTTTCCCCATACTTACCTGAGTCCTCTTTCAATCCAGCGCTGTACCCATCTGTAGAGGCTCTCTCCTTTTACTTCCTAGTCTCACAGGCTTTGCTGAGGCCTTTGGCTCCCACTGCAGTCGGTCAAATCCTGTGATGAAGGAGCTGGGGATGGGGCCAATTTGTGCTGTCTGTGTTCATGGACGCAGGCAGCACGGCTTTAGAGTGAACCGGCAGGTGTGCCCCCCAAGCCACATGCTATGGGGGCACATTTAGAAAAGGAGTAGCCAGAAGCGCTAGTAGGGGACTCGGTTAGAGGAGGTTGGGGGCCACACTGTGGAATTCCATTGCATAGAGCAGGTAAGTATATCATGTTTGCTATTAAAAAATACAATCACTTCAAGTATTGCAGAACTGAATTATGTGCTTGGATAAACTGAAAACATCTTAAGTGTTAAAGAAAAACACCAGCTTAGCGCCGGTTCACATACACGCGACGCTACTTCCCGGGGCGACCTCCGAGATCGCGGTGCGAGCAGCGCGCCGCGACCTCGGAGCGGCCGCCACGGACTTCATAACATTGAAGTCTATGGCGGTCGCCTCCTGGTCGCCCCAAAGAAGCTCCGGACCCTTTTTCTAAGTCGGAGCGACTTGTGTCGCTCCTATTAGAACGGGTCCGCAGCTTCCCTATGGGAGGCGACCTGCAAGGCGACCAGGTCGCCTCACAGGTCGCCTTAGTGTGAACGGGGGCTAATGGGACTAACTACTACTACCTATTGAGTACAAAAGATGTCCTAATTACTTATTCAGTAAAAATATATATATATTTTTTTATTTCAGCAATATGAAAACTGGAGACCAAACCAACCAGACAGCTTCTTTTCTGCTGGTGAAGATTGTGTTGTAATAATTTGGCATGAGGATGGGCAATGGAATGATGTGCCATGCAACTATCATCTCACATACACCTGCAAGAAGGGAACAGGTATTTATACCACTATCATTATAGCTAAATAGAACTATGGCCAGGTGATGGGCATTCAAGCATTTACAGTATGTATTTCTAACAAGCAGTACATAAGCTTTAAAACAAACCCTAACCTCCCTGGCGGTATGATTATGTCAGGAATTATATACCAAAAGCGGTACAATTTTTTTCATGGAAATTTGGCGTTATGTATTATAGGCCTACAATTCTTAGTAATTACTGACTTAAACTTGACCAAAACAAGACTCTAGTAGACATCCCAGATGTGATAAATTTGAAACACAAACACATGAATTATAATCTAATCAATAATATAATTTTATTATATAATATATAATATATATAATAAAATTATATTATTTATTAGACTATAATTCATGCATCATTATATATATATATATATATATATATATATATATACATATGTGTGTGTGTATATATATATATATATATATATATATATATATATATATATGTGTGTGTATATAGGTATATATATATATATATATGTGTGTGTGCATATATATATATATATATATATATATATATATATATATATACATATAATCACATATATACACACATATATATATATATATATATATATATATATATATATATGTATATACATATATATATATATATGTATATACATATATATATATATATATATATATTCACATATATATATATATATATATATATATATATATATATATATATATATATATAATATAAATGTGTTATGTGTTTGTGTAACGTTTGAATTTCCCTCCCAGTTCCGCTCCCATGCAGCATTGCTGCTGCAGGGAACGGAACTAGGAAGTCATCACACCGACGGACGAGCGGCGGGGATCTCGGCTGGCGGTCACAGCAATGAGAGATCATCGCTGGATCGCCAGGAGAAGGTAAGAGACAGCGCTGCGCGCTCTGCACATCCACCCCGAGCGTGACTCGGGGATACCGATCCTAACCTAAAAAATCCACCCCGAGTCACGCTCGGGGATACCGCCAGGGAGGCTAATTTCTGTAACTGCAGGCACTCTGGAGCAATTCATTCTCCTAATTAACTAGCCCTCTTAATAAACTAAAGCAATAAACTACAATCCTTCTGATCACTGGGTCAAAACTTTTATCAAGCAGGTGACTGATTTTGAGCTAGGTACTGACCCAGCTCCCTACCTGCTACATCTTTCCCACCTATCTAAAAGTAGATATGAAAAGATGATGCCAATTCATCTTATCAATGCGGCTAAGGCATGCATTCCGTCACTCTGGAAACTGGAGACTCCCCCAATGCTCACTCGGTGGTTTTCAAAGATTTCGTCACAGATTGCAGGTAAGGGCCAGTCACAGCAGCCCTTTACAATAGGATCAGCTGATCACATGTAAACAGACTTGCTGGTTATCGGCAGTCCTTTCCTCCCACGCTGTGTCTGTAGAAGGAAAGAAGAGCCGTTAACTGGCAAGACTGTCAGGACATTGTTTACACTGATAATCACGGCACTGATTATCAAGTGCATTGATTATCAGTGCAGCCCTATCAGTGCCCATCAGTGCAGCCTATCAGTGCAGCCTATCAGTGCCGCCTATCACTGCCACCTATTAGTGCTTATCAATGCCACCTAATAGTGCCACCTATTAGTGCTCATCAATGCCACCTATCAGTGCCCATCAGTGCCACCTATCAGTGCCACCTATCAATGCTCATCAATACCACCTATGAGTGCCCATTAGTGCAGCCTATCAGTGTCGCCTATAAGTGCTCACCAATGCCGCCTATCATTGCCCATTGGTGCTGCCTATCAGTGACCATCAGTGCCAATTATCAGTGCTCATTAATGCCGTCTTTCACTGCCTATCAGTGCTGCCACTCAGTGCCTCCTCATCAGTGCCTCCTCAGTAGAACTCTGACCTGAGAATGTCTCTTTCATACAACCCAGAGCCTGCACTGACAGTTCCCCCTTCCTCGAACAGATAGGAGAGGAGAGAGACAATCTGCTGCTTCTCCTCCTGCCCATCTCCCCCTGTGTGCACCTCAGGAAGTGTGAAGCCCAGCAGCTGAATAATCAAATTAAGCTGCATAACTTCACACTTCCCATGGTGCACACACAGGAGAAGGGTGGGAGGAGAAGGAGCAGATTGGCTCTCTCCTCTCCCATTCGTACAAGGGAGGAGGGATGGGGAATTGTAAGTCCAGGCTCTGGGCTGTATGAGAGAGATGCTCTCCATTTAGAGCCCCGCAGCCAGCAACCCCGCTGGGGATCCCTGACAGTGGCGGAATGCCAGGGCCTGGTTGCAAGTGCGACCTTTGCAAATCTAGTAGTACCACCACTGGTTTGTGGGACTCTGACACCCAGGGCCTTCCCTTTTTTTCCCTGCTGTAACTCTTGTCAGTCTCTCTTGCTTCTCTGCATGACCTATCTTTCCTCCTACCTTCCCTCAACCCCATAAAATGTTAGTTTTTTTTGCACGGAGGAGGGAAATGGTCTGTGGTGGTTTGTTTGATTTTTATCAATAGCAAGACCTTTCTGTGACACAAACGTGTTTTCATATTACTGTTGCCTATGGATTCTCAAATTTGTTTTGTCACTCCTGAAGTTTGTTATTGCTAAAAATCTTTAAATAACAAATTCAAATAAATAAACTAAGGCAGCCAATACATGAGTTCGTTTTTTTTCCAGACGGTTGAACGAAAAAAACTAACCCAATTCCCCCCTCCCCACACTTGATGTAGATGGGGAAATCCTCCCTGCTGAGCTATTGCATTTTAACAGAGGGGGAGCAGCGCAAAAATCCAACAGGGTGATGGTATCAGGACAATATCCCCCCGGACAATATGCCCCTGACAATATCCCCCCGGACAATATCCCCCCTGAAAACATCCCCCTGGACATAATCCCCCGGGCCAGCATCCCCCTGGGCAATATCCCCCGGGAGATAGGGTTAGGGTTAGAGGGTTAGGGTTAGGGTTAGAGGGGGGATATTGTCTTGGGGCATATTGTCCAGGGAGGATATTGTCTGGGGGGATGTTGTCCAGGGGGGATATTGTCCGGGGGGATATTGTCCTATAATCAGGGTGATTGTACAGAAGCTGATCCATAGATCAACCTCTGTTTCAACCACCATGTCCACACATTCATCAAAAGTCGTCCGGTCCCTGCTGAACCGAATTTCGTTACTAGCTTAATTGTTGCTACTTTTTATCAGCTGCAACTCTGAAAATTAAATGAAATGAGCAAAAGGCATGTGACTGCAAAGGAAATAATGTGATTTACTTTTTTTTTTTCTCTAAGTTGCCTGTGGACAGCCTCCTTTGGTTGAAAATGCAAAGACTTTTGGAAAGGCAAAACCACGATATGAAATAAACTCCATGATTCGGTACCACTGCAAAGATGGCTTCATTCAGAGGCATATGCCAACTATACGATGCAGAGGTGATGGAAGATGGGACCTTCCTAAGGTTACATGTCTGAAACGTAAGTATTCTCCTATTTATACATTGACATTGGAGAGATCGCTTTATTAACAAATAGAAAATGAGCTAATAAGATGATAGTTTCTGTTTCTAATGCCATTTTAACAGATAATATTATTTACAGTAATACACATTCAGTGCATCACACAGTATCATATAGTAGAGTATAAGAAAAAAACAATCTCTTTATTTGGCATCATGCCGCACTTTATATCATTTTCTTATGCAAATAATTTTGTGAATCTGTTCCAAAGTTTCTTACCTGGAGATCCTGCCAGTAACAACAATTGCTGTTGCAGGCTGACAGCTCTGTGCCACTGCCTCTCAATTAGCAGCAGCTTTTTCTGCCTGCTGTGCAAACTCCTTCAGTTGGCTGTTGAGCTGCCTATCTGATAGACAGCCCAATGGCCAATGGCCCTGAAGCCTCGTACTCAGCATGTGGACAATGCTGCTAATAATTGTGTTGCAGTTCTTTAGTGTTGTCAGCAGTAAATCCAGGTAAGAACCTTTGCAACAGATTCACAAAAATATTTTCAACTGTATACAGTGTGGTATGATGCCAAACATAAAATAAATGAAGGTTTTACATATCATTTATTGTTATTATTTGTAAGGTATATTCTTCTGATTAATTCATGTATACAGCATGGATAGTTTTGTACATGTATCGAATACAAAAGTCATCTTTCATCTTCTTTTATGTTTTTAGCTTCTGCATTCCAAAGGACTTATTCCAAGAAATATTACTACAAATTTAGTCCACCTGAGATGAGGACTCCACTGTATACGCCCAAGCATCACCATCGTTGGAGCAGGACTTGGCAAGATTCACAACGCTGAGTATTCCCAAATTATCATCAATGGACATCCTAACTGCCAAAGTCCTGCATTTCAGTGCCTTTCACTAGACTTAAACAAAAAATATCTATCTGATCCAGGACTGGACAATGGCATTCTAAAGACCACCAAGAAAAACAAGAGTGATTTTTGAATTCAAGTGTTAATTATAGGGAACTAAAGCAGCATATAAAATTAATTCCAGCCAAAATAGAACATTTAGTTTATGTCACCAAGGCGAACAGATATTGTATTAATGCAAGCTTACATTAATATTTAAACAGCTTGAGCCTAGCTTGGATGTTATTTGTAAATAAGATGATTTAAATATGTTTTCTAATCATGTATATAAAATTTAAGTAATCGAACTAAAGTCAGGCATATTTAATAAAGGCTTAAAGACTAAATCACTAATTATGCAAATAATAGTTGGCTGAGGCTGAAGAAAAAAAAAAAAAAAGAAAACTTGGTTGAAAAAGTGCCAGATGAAGATATTGTTTTCAAAAGGTACATCCTTTGAACATCTGTGCCATGTAACATTTTTGTGTTGTGGAAAAAAAAAAAAAAACAATTAAGGGAACAACATTTCCACATTATGGGGATCAAGAATTTTTTTGTCAACTGCAATAACAATAATGTTAATATTCATCCATGACCACTCAAAAAATGGACTTGTTGGATGAATTGTTCTTCATTGTGTAAGTCTGTAGCTTTTTTTTTTTTTTTTTTAGAATTTATACTGCTAATTCATGCAGAGTTTTTTTCTTTTGTTTTTGCTAAAAGCCACAGATGCAAACTCAGACCTGACATGGATGCACCATTTTTCTGCATCATTTTCTACATACAGCTGCATCACTTTTTTGATGCAAGTTTTTTTACAATGATGTCATGACTGCTGCACAAATAGATATAAGGAACACAAACTCAGTCAGTTTTGATTTTGCATCACAGAAAGCTCTCCTTTTTTTTTTTTCACGAGCGGGAGAACATTTTAGTGTGTCTTCAACACACACACACACTACATGGTGTAATTTGAAGGTGCATTTTACAATTTTTGTAAAAAAAAAAAAATTAAAAAAGTAAATAATTTTGTATATATAATCATTTTCTAGTTTTTTTTTAAATGAAATTTTGAATGTTTATTGATAAACGCGGCAGCTGTGAAAAGTACAGATACAAATATAGGAAGCCATACTGATTTTCTTTGTTTGCTGCTTCCTTGCCGACAATAATTTTTAAGCATCAGTATGTCATCTCTTGTTTTATGAGCAAGTGGGGAATATATTTGAAATACTGTAAGTTTACAAGAAAGTAAATTCAGGATAATTATTCACTTGAAATAAATATGTAGTATCCATTTTGCTTCTGGGTGATGTCCCAAAAGGCACATGACATTTAGGAATGGTTCGCTTTCAATAGTGGTTCAGTAAAAATGAAATGTCAAAAAAAAAAAAAAAAAATTATAGGTTTAAGTTATTTTCTCTTTTGTTAAAAAAGTGTGCCACAATGTGGGCAGCCATTTTACAGTGAGCTGATGCTCATGTAAATTCAGCCTATCCATTTACTATGAACCATTGAAATGACCAGACATAGCCAGAAACTGCATAATATTATTATCCCATAAAATGGCTGCCTTCTATGTGTGTAGGTGATTTGTGCACTTTAAAAGAGGAGAAAGAAGCATTGTATTTCCTACGTAAAGTATTGTGTCTGTAATGTTCACATTACTTCATTCAAGAAAAACAAATTGTGGAATCTATTGAGCAAATGAACGAATGTAAAGAAAATAAACATTTCTATAAAAATACATTTGTGTGTATATTTCAAAGTTACAAGTCAAAAATCGAATCAAACCTTATGTTTTGTCTAGTCAATTTATTAAATGCTAATACGGTGAAATTTTTGGAACATTCACAGTTTCACACTTAGAGAGTGCTGAGGCACATCTTTAGTTGCTCCTGTTCAGATGACCAAATAATTTCCTGTAATTATCCAGCTGAGTTGTATATGTATAAACTGATGTTTAGATGGAAAATAGTCACTTCATAAACTTAATAAAATGAAAAATAGGTAGTATGGCTTCTCAGCAAACAGTACTAATAAGTTATGCCATTTAATTTAATATAATGAAAGGAGCAGCTTCTTTTAGCAACCAATAAGAAACCAGCTATCATAAATCTGGTTGTGCCAAACTAATGACAGCTACAATCTTATTTGTTGCTTTAAAGGGCTGCAGGTCATTGTTAATAGCAGTGTTATTATTACATAAGGCCCTAGTGTGATTGATGCATTCCTATGACTGCTGCACCTTGTGTTATTATACTTTGTACTTGACAGCAATGCACCACAGTGTTGACCTGTATGTTTTTTTTTCTACTATTACAATGCACATAATACTTTTTTCTGTATTTATATTATTACTTGTATAGTATATAATGTGAACCTTTGGGTATTTGTGAAAGAAAGACTAAATCTTTGTAACTTTTATATCTGCTTTTGTTTCACCAAAGAAACTTTGTTTTGTTTGCTAGTCTATCGTTTATAGTGTTTTATTTATTCTAAATTTTTTGGAATCATTTTATAAATAGTAAAATGTCACTATAGAAAAAGAATAAACAGTGAAATGTACATGTGTCTCACACAGGTATCATGCAGCTCTTAAGTAGGGAGAGAATCAAAGTAATTAGGTACTCACAGTATGCCTTATGACTTACTGATTATCACCGAATGGATTTGCTGCACTTTCTTGGTTTACTCATCAAGGGTTTCCCTTACACCCCAAGTCACTGGAAAAATATGTTTTCTTCTGAAAAACGGTTTAGAGCTCAACATTTCCTTATTGTGCTGTACTGTATTGTCAATTTCTACTGCATCCAGTCTCTTTGCCCAATTGACCTCCGGAAGATTTACCCCTCTTCATGAACAGGCCGTTTTTTTGCGATACGGCACTGCGTTACTTTAACTGATAATTGCGCAGTCAAGTGACACTGTACAAAAAAAATAAATAAAAACAATGTCTTTTTTTCCAATAAATAGAGCTTTTCTTTTGGTGCTTTTGATCACCTCTGCGTGTTTTAAGTTTAACTGCTTACGGGGCGGTTGACAAGTGGTTAAAACTTCAAAATGATGGAAGCAACAGAATCAGAATTTTGTCCTGTCGTAACATTTATAGAAAATGTAAGAACTGGAAGTTCTACTTCATATTGATTGTATTTCTCATAATGCCATGTGGTGCAAAAAAAAATAAAATAAAATTGCAGGAGTTATATGAATAAAGCCGGCACACGAAAAGTCTTCTTCCAAGTAAAACTCTTTATTCCAACATGGATAGCAGTGACAACATGACAAATGTTGACGCGTTTCGGCTTTACGCCTTCCTCAAAGCATCATAAAAGCATAAATTGCAGGAGTGGTATTACTCATTTCCCCGGTGAGAATGAGAGCCCGGTCCCTGTTAAACCTGTTAAACTTCTTAGGGACAAAGTGCTTGTAAACCCTGCACAGTTGACCATTGCAAGGCTATCTTCTGCTGGGGGAACTCCATGGGAAGGAAACCAAATAATATCACAATATTTTAAATGCATTCTGATGAACAAAAATAAGCAGGTCCTAGAGCTTCTGTTGACAAGTGGTTAAAACTTCAAAATGATGGAAGCGACAGAATTTTGTCCTGTCGCAACATTTATAGAAAATGTAAGAACTGGAAGTTCTACTTCATATTGATTGTATTTCTCATAATGCCATGTGGTGTAAAAAAAAATAAAACAAAATTGCAGGAGTGGTATTACTCATGTCCCCAGTGAAAACGAGAGCCTGGTCCCTACATAGGTCTCACTGGCTTGGTAAATGCCTTCAAGTCTTGACAATGCCACCACATATGCGTATTGGTGCCGTTTGTCTCTGCTCACCTACAAAGAAGGAACAATACAAGAACATAGGGGTCTTTTTTTAAAATGTGCTTTGCGAATGACTTATAATTTGTACAGAAGCCATGAATACTACCTGTAATATTTGTAATATGTGTGGAATGTCAGTTTCCCTTTTTTGCCTTTTGCAGGGCAAATGTGACATTCTCATTTCAACCTAAGAGAAAAAAGCTTTAAGAACATTTGACCAGAAAAGTTAAAGTGTTTGGAGAAAATAGCCAAACACCAAGGGCTATATTCATTCGATCAGAAGAGCATAATATTTTCTCTTCTGGTCGAATGTGATGCCTGTGTGTGCAGTCCCTAACCCAGTTTTAACGTTTGTGTTTGCTAATTAAAAGAGAACAGTTAGATGAAGTAACACGCTTCTTTCACTCTACCTTTCTAAGTATCAATGAAGAATTTGGTTAAACAGGTTTCACAGATTGTATTTCACAGTTTTGTCCTAGTTTGCCTTTCCATTCCTCTACCTTCTTCCAGAGCTATCCTGACATTTGCATTATTTAATGTGTTAATATTCTCTTAGCATATAATTTCAAAATATTTAACAATAGGTTTACAAAGCCAGAGCACACTGCATAATGCTACCAGTTCGTCAGCCTGCATACATTTTGGAATTACTGCAAAAAAATCTAACCTGGAAAACTGTTTTTAATCAAAATTATACACATTATTCTGCTTTTATTGTCCTTAGACACAGGGTTTGATTTACCCTTGATAAATAGACTGTTCAATTGTAAGGGAAGTGGCACTTTGCAAGGAAATTTTCGTCAGGGCTTGGTAAATGGGACGAATCTCTGCTGACTTCCATCATCCAATTGTGTGCAAGTCAAAATGTGGTGTTCTTTATTTTTGTTTCACAAGATTGGGTATTCTTTGCAAAGTGAAATGTCACCACATTCACTAAGCTGTGAGGAAAATGTCCTTGCAAAGAGAACAGCCCATTAGCTTATAGTAAACCAATCACTATTTCTCAGGCATGTCAACCTTTAAATGAAAGAGAATGAAAATTTAGTTAGCAGCCACACTGGTTATACTGAGGGCCTAAAATATGTCATGAACTCGTTAACCTCCCTGGTGGTATGATCCTTTTGGATTTTAGGTGCTGAAAGCGGTACCATTATTTTGCATGTAATTCTTGAGAATGAGCAGCCCAAACCAACTATTTATATATGATTTCTTTTTACTGTGCGTTCTTCTTTATAACATCCCGGGTATGATAAAGTTTGAAACCAAAAATCCTAAATTATAATATAATAAATAACTATAAAATAATAATATAATAATAACACTTTTTTTTTTACAAAAAATAACACTTTTTATTTAATAAATTATAGTAAATAATGTAATCAAAAACACTGACATTTTTTTTTTGTCAAACAAGGATGCAATATATATATTTTTTTTTCCCAAAAAGGATGCAATATTAGTGGTCATATTGCTTCAATAAACGTCCCGGGTGTGGAAAATTTTTAAACAGGGTACAGCGCAAAGTCCAACGTCACAGTCAGGACAGTAGTACTGCGTTTCCTTTCTGATTTTTCATCCGGTGTCGTCGCGCTTGGAACAGCAAACCACACACATCCTTGTGGGTGCAGTCTTCTTCTCCGTTGGTGGAATGTGGTCCATAAAATGACGACCGGTCAGTCGTTTGGGGCTCACAACACCAGCAGCACGGCGTCCGGATCTACTTACTGTTGGTGTTTGGTGCCTGAGAAATATGAGCTCAGCAATTTTCCACACAAAGTCCGCATGGATCATAGGCTTGTCACTCTTCTTTTTTAGGAGAATGAAGGCATTCCACAAACACTGCTCCAGGAGGTGCCTGAATATTTTTTTATAATATTTTTCTGCTGTTTCCGCATTGCCGGATAGAAAGTCATGGCCTGGTCAGCTCTGTCCACACCTCCCATGGTGTTGTTATAATCCAGGACCAGTTGTGGTTTCAGAACATCTTTTCCCCCTTTTGTATGTACCATGACAGTAGAGGTGTTGTGGATGGTACTCATCAGGCAGACATCTTTTTTGTCACACCATCTCAGTGCCAACATTTTTCCTTTCTGCCAGGCAACTAATTCTCCGGGCTTCAGCTTTTTGTTGGCAAAGCTGGGGGGCATGTCACGCTGGTTTGCTCTGACGGTCCCATACGCATCTGTCTTGTGTTGTAGGAGGAACTCAAACAGTTCTGGGGATGTATAGAAATTGTCTGTGGTGACACAGTACCCCTGATTCAGCAGAGGCTCAATCAGCGTCAGAACAGATGCGGTTGCCATCCCATAGCTGCTGAACCTTTGGTTGAACTTAGTTCCTCTCCCGGTGTATAGGCCGAATTCCAAATATATCCAGAGCTGGATTCACACAGCATACATTATTTTATTCCAAAGCGTGCTCGCTTGGACGCAATATATTGTATCCAGCTGAGTCTCCCTTTATAGGCCATTAGACTTTCGTCTATGCAAATGTCTCTTTCTGGGACATAGGACTCCTGGAAATTTTTCAAAACTAGTTGGTAAATGTCCCAGATCTTTTTGAGCTTCGGAGCTGGATGAGAAGTCTCATCAAAATCGTCATTATTGGTAAAGTGCAAATACCTCATAATGAGGGAAAATTTGTACTCCGACATAACGGTGCCAAAAAAAGGAGTGGCCAATAATTTGTTTGTGGTCCAATACCACTTTTGCAGGGGTTTCCCCACCACTCCCTGCAGAATAATTAGGCCCAGGAATTTCCAGATATCCGCACTGGTCACGGGTTCTCACATCCTGCTCCTTGAAAACCACCGATGCGCTGCGGCTTGTTGCTCCTGGTACCGATTGGTTTCCACAACAATTTTTTCGATAACCTCATCAGTCAAAAAAAGTTGCAGGTATGCCAAGGGGTTGTCCTCCTCAACATCGACTTTGATACCAGGTGCTCCGGTAAACGGGAACCTTGGGGCGGCTACGTGCTCCGTACCGCAGTCGATCACGCACCAAGTACGCACATCGCTCGGCACAGTCACAGCATCATCACTGAACTCACTTTCTGCGTCGGATGATGAACTTCCCCATGAATCGCTGTCACTCCACTCTGCAAGCGATTCAGGATTACTGTCGCTCTCGCCCAGCAGGTCATATACCTCTTTTGAGGTTGCGGCGCGCTTGTTTGAGGCCATGGTTGCTCTGCAATGTCCAGATACAATGTATAGGAAAAATGCAGGAAGTACAATGGAGAAAGCACTGGGGGGCAATCAAAGGTCAATTTAATTTATTTAGGGAATGTAATCCAATAGGATTATGTGTTTATGTGTTATACTTTTTGAATTTGCCACCGGTTCCACCCCCTGCGGACGTCGCGTCGCAGGAGACGGAAGCCGGGGCTCACAGATGATCAGGAGGAAGCTCCGCCGCAAACCGCCCGCATAAATCGCTGGATCCCGGTGACAAGGTAAGTAAAACCTTTACCAGGATCCGGCGATCTTCCTAGCGGTACCCCGAGTGTGGCTCGGGGTTACCGCTTTTGGCTCTAAAATTTAACCCCGAGTCACGCTCGGGAATACGGCTAGGAAGGTTAAACTTCTTAGGGACAAAGTGCAAAGTAGACCATTGCAAGGCTATCTTCTGCTGGGGAACTCCATGGGAAGGAAACCAAATAATATCAACATAATTTAAATGCATTCTGATGAACAAAAATAAACAGGTCCTAGAGCTTCTGTTGGAAACTGATAGGAAGGCCAAGTTTATTTCTGTGTGCTTCATTATGAACGAGTACCTTGTGTGTCATAATCCATTATACTCATTATTCTCTAACTCAGCCCTTTTCAACCTCTTTACCCCAGGGGAACTCGTTAAATAAATTTTGGGCCTTGGGGAACCCATGATAAAAAAAATTTGTTGAGGATCAGTGGGAAAAATGGATTTACATTGGCAGTCAGAATTCCACAATTACAGACAGATAAAAACATCACTGGTGTCATGTCATTGACTCTGCAAAGTGCCTTAGGCCCTGGAACTATGAAGGCACCATCAAAAGGAATGTCAATCACCCACATCTCTAGGAACCGATATCAACTTCTGGACGAACCCTAGGTTCTACCTCAATCTGGTTGAGAATAGCTGCTCTAACTGCTTATCATAGTAGTGCTTGGAAATGTGAGGCACATCTGCTAGGCAATGCAAATGCAATCTGCTCTTGGGTGTATGCCTAGCATGCTGTCTTCAAAGGATTTCATTTCTTTACTACATGGCGATTTTATTTATTTTTTTAAATTGAGCATTTGTGTATTGTTTTGTCAATTCAAATATCATAACTAAATAGAATATCTACGCCTATCCCTGATGCAGCAAAAAACAGGGGCGTAATACAATAAGGGACCATGTGCCATGTCCTGAATGTCAGTATTACAAAAAGGGGGAAGAATGAATGGACTTTGAAGGCACCATAATAAAAAAAACAACGCTTTATTTTGGATAAGTATTAAAACCACAAAAGTATGTGTCGACCGATCAACATGGGCGAAGACCATTGATCAGAGGATACAAATGATAGGTGAATGGGGAGGACCTCACCACCTAGGACATACAATACAACAAACAATACAAAATTGCATTTGAATAATAAACAAGGGAAAAAGGGCGCTATACGCTGCACACAGGCCGCACCACGGTGCAGGCAACGCAGAGCGTCCTGTACAATACAGTAACAGCTTCCAAAGGGAAGTAAACCAATATGTCCAATTGCTCTACATGTTTCGCCTGGTGTTCAGACTTCATCCGGAGCTGTTTGGAATATAGATTCCATAGGAAGATGTTGCTGGAGCCAACCAAAAGGCACCAGGAGGATAGTAAACCAATATTGTAATTAGTAATCACGAGGGGTGACCTGCTGAGGCAGCTGGAGGAGCACGCACTGCTTATGGCCAATTAGAAAGGTATCAGGTAATCACAATATAGAGTATGCCTGTCCCATACATAACCGGGCATAGGGCATAGGGTAAAATAGCAGGCAATTCCTCCAAAACGAAAGCAGCATGCAGCGCGTCCTCCAGATGCTCCTCAGAAGCGCAGATCAGTGACCCCCGGATGGGGAATGACCACCATGATGGTTGGTGGTCATTCCCCATCCGGGTGTCACTGATCTGCGCTTCTGAGGAGCATCTGGAGGACGCGCTGCATGCTGCTTTCGTTTTGGAGGAATTGCCTGCTATTTTACCCTATGCCCTATGCCCGGTTATGTATGGGACAGGCATACTCTATATTGTGATTACCTGATACCTTTCTAATTGGCCATAAGCAGTGCGTGCTCCTCCAGCTGCCTCAGCAGGTCACCCCTCGTGATTACTAATTACAATATTGGTTTACTATCCTCCTGGTGCCTTTTGGTTGGCTCCAGCAACATCTTCCTATGGAATCTATATTCCAAACAGCTCCGGATGAAGTCTGAACACCAGGCGAAACATGTAGAGCAATTGGACATATTGGTTTACTTCCCTTTGGAAGCTGTTACTGTATTGTACAGGACGCTCTGCGTTGCCTGCACCGTGGTGCGGCCTGTGTGCAGCGTATAGCGCCCTTTTTCCCTTGTTTATTATTCAAATGCAATTTTGTATTGTTTGTTGTATTGTATGTCCTAGGTGGTGAGGTCCTCCCCATTCACCTATCATTTGTATCCTCTGATCAATGGTCTTCGCCCATGTTGATCGGTCGACACATACTTTTGTGGTTTTAATACTTATCCAAAATAAAGCGTTGTTTTTTTTATTATGGTGCCTTCAAAGTCCATTCATTCTTCCCCCTTTTTGTAATTCAAATATCATGTTTTTACCATGATTTTACTGTGTTGACCAACAGAGTCAGAGCATTAAGATGAAATTCAAAGGCCTTTCTCACATAAGCTTTAATTTGTATAGGAGTAGTGTGAATAAGATGCTTTTGTGAAACTTTCAGTAAGCACACTATTCGTGAAGGATTCTGTGTATCAAATGTGGGAACAACAAAATTTATAATGAAGGTATACTGGACAGCCACTGAAATATCTAGTAAATATTAAAATCAACAGACACACCAAGATCATAAAAAAAGCATAAAACAAAACTTTACTGGACATCAAAATACATAAAGCTTCTTACACATAAAAGTTAGCATAAGCATTAACAAGACTCAAAAATACACTCCTATTCCCAATATCCCAAAGAAAGGTCAAATAATAATTAATTCCGCAACAGCTTGCACTTGATATCTGGAACAGGAAAATGAGGTCCTGGCTGCATCTTTTTACAACTCCAAACAACGAACCATCTCAAAATGAACCTCCCTTCCCCCCTGCTAGAGACTCTATTTATAGTCGTGTAGACCAGAGACCACCCACAGACTGTAAATATTCCTGTTGACCACTCACAGGTTGTTTTGTGAGGGATGTCAGCAAGACATGGTTGCACTTTCCCCCAAAACCACATGGTCAATTGCATATGTGTCAGCCATCTTTACACACAATGTCAAAGCTCACTAAACCACCTGTGGGTGAGAGATATTATTACACATGTAGGGGAACATTTGTCATGAATCAGTTAAAAATATCCACAAATGATACTTTCAGAAAGTTTCAAAAAGCGTTTTTTAAAGCTTATGAAAAACCATTTAGCGCCAGTTTTGGACTGTTAAACACAAATCTTAATAGTAGTACTGACTGCTTTCCCTTTAAACAAGATGATCACTTTTACTGTTCCAACTTCCTTGGTGCACTGTAACACTAGCTGCCATGTTGGACAGGGCACCCCCTTGGCACTTCCATGACACTGCAGCTAGCAAGGAGATGTATACTTTGATACCACATGACTGTCTCTGGTCCCAGCACTTGCGGAAGGCAAAAACCAGCATGAGAAATGCAAAAGGATATGAGTAAAATAATATGGGAAAAAAATGTATATATACATACAGTTCATAACATTAAGGGAAAAAGAACAGGAACAAGCATCATCATTTTTAATACAAAAAAAGTGGCCCTCAGTGATCAAACTGGTGGAGGAGGAAGGACCATATAACATACCATTTTGGCAAGCAATCCAATTACATCATTACCTGGTATCCATACCGAAATCAGAAGATTTCGATAGAGTACTAACGAGATTTGAGCAGGCCAGCGTAAAGCCGGGGATCCTACTACGTACACTATCGATAGCATATGGTATTCTGACAAATCCAGAGGAACAACTGGAACTGCCCTGGGTGAGAGAGTGGGAGGCAGACTTAAACTGTACCTTGACAAAGGAGCAGATCCAGAGGATATTGAGGTTTACCTTTGGTCCAGCTAGATGTACCAGAACACAAGAGATGAATTATAAGCTTATAACAAGATGGTACATCACGCCTAAAAAATTACAAAAATGGTACCCAAATCAATCTGATCAATGTTGGAGATGTGGAAAAGAAGTAGGTACACTGTATCATATCTTCTGGACCTGCTCTAAGATAAAAACATATTGGGCAGGAGTGAAATCTATAGTGCAGAAAATTGTGGAATACGAAGTAGAAGAGAGCCCGACCTTTTTCCTATTAAATATATCGGATATACCAGCATCTAAGTATGAAAGATCGTTGATCCCACACTTGATAAATGCGGCAAGGGCAGGCATTTCGGGTTGTTGGAAAAAAATACAACCTCCATCGGTAACTGATTGGATAAATAGGATAGAAGATAATAGGAGATTAGAAGAATTAATCGCCTCGGCACAAAATAGGCAAGAAAAATATGAGAAAATCTGGAAATCATGGAACGATTTTATAAGCTCTGAAGAAGGGAAACAATATTTGTAAAATAAAATGGAGGAATGACTCCATCTCTGTGGGCAAGACTATAAAGAGTTCTTTTTTTTTTTTTTTTGCTTTGTTTTGTTCCGTTATGGGGTGGGAGGGAGGGAGGGAGGGAGGGAGGAAAAAAGGAAAAAGAAGGGAATTTAATGTATTAGCAAAAGAAGATGTTATATTGTATATTAAGTTGGAAAAGTATGAGACATCGAAAAACTATGTATACTTTCTTCTCATGTAATTCCTGAATAAAAAGTTGATATTTGAAAAAAGATATATACATATATATATATATATATATATATATATATATATATATATATATACATATATATATATATATATATATATATATATATATATTTATGTATAATGGCTATTAAACACAAATATATAATATACTACAGTAAACAAAACACACTATATATATAAAAAAAAGATGACATGCCTCACAAATTAAAGTTGAACTTCAGGTAAACAGCTAAATATACAGGTAAATACACATATGTTTACTTTTTACTCACCAAACAATTTGTTATCATAGCTAGCCAATTGTGTGATATTCACACCACTGCTAGCTAGTATTATCCCTCTTCTTCCTGAATTAGCAATTCCACCTCCTGGGTCAGCTTCACAGCTTCTTAGGTCAGTGTCTTGCTCAATGGACAGAATAATGATGTTGATTCCATTGTCCATTGATGTATCTGGGGGGGGGGGGGGGGGGGGTTGAGTGGGCACACAGAAATATAAAATGCAGAAAAAAGAACAAGAAAAGACAGAACAACACATGATGACAGACTGGCTGTGCAATGTGTAAAATCTGTGTAAATCACAAGATTGACTGTACAGAATTACAAATCAATTAGCAGGTAAAACAGTTAGCATACAGCATGCTTTTCAATGATATATTTAGCTTATTGTCTAGAGTTTTGCTATAAAAGGTATTACATATTAACAGCCCAAAGTTAAAATATCAAAGGTTCCCAAAATAACTAAAACGATTATTCATACCATACATAGTACCCAATCTTCCATTCTCCCTCTACCAGTATTGTCTTCTCACCTCTAACACCTCTGTAACCAATGGAAACTCACTTCTATGCACGTCTAAGTGACACATTCTCTTATATAAAGCCACATTGCACCTTGATCCTCACATAATTCTATAGTTACAGTATACACTTTCATATTATAACATCAGCATCATAAAAACAATACAAATTATAGGTATATCTGACAATCCAATATAAGCGTACTTAAATTTTTTTTTTTTTTTATTTAATATGTTTTTTATTGAGTTTTATACAGATTATACAAGCATGAAAGAAAGAAAGGAAAAAGGGGGATCTCCCCAAATTATATACAGTTAGGCAATCCCTGCTCGTCATAACTAGAACCAATGCAGAAAACATACGGTTTAATATACCTACAAAAATCAATATTTCTGGGATTATTAAACATTTTAGACCAGTTGTTTAAGCGGGGGCTCTCCACTAAAGAGAGGAGAGGAAGAAAAGAAAAGAGAGAAAAAAAGAGAAAAAAAGAAAAAAAAAAAAAAAAAAAAAGAAAAAAGGAAGGAGGTCCCTTGGTGTTTCACCAGTCTTGACGTTCTAACCTAGAGAGGCCTCAGCCATATATGAAGCGTATATGTTAGTGTGGGTAAATGTTAACCAACATGACCAAATCTTACGTGCCAGAGATGCCTGACCATGAAGATCTAATGTCATGTCTTCCAGGTAGTAAGTACGGTCGACTGCCCGCAGCCATTGAGGTATCGAGGGGACTGTAGACTGTTTCCAATATTTTGGGATTAATGCTTTGGCTGCATTTAAAAGGTGAGGGGTAATAGACTTTCGATACTGGGCCGGAGGAAGTTTAGTGTCATGGAATAAGACAGACAACGGATCCCTAGCAATAGGTAAACCCTGAATCTCTTCAATTAAAGATAGTACGCTAGTCCAAAAGGGTCGAATTGCTGGGCAGAACCACCATATATGTGCGTGCGTAGCTCTAAGCCCACAGCCTCTCCAACAGGCAGCCGAGAGAGATGGTATCATCCTCTGTAGCTTAACGGGGGAGTAGTGCCATCTAGTGAGAAACTTATAATTGGCTTCTGCTGTCCGCGCCGATGTTCCTGAACTATGAGACAATTTAAGAATAACCTCCTCCTGTGTCGGCGAAAAAGTACATTTAAAATCTAGTTGCCACTGTTTCAAAAAATGTGGGGTGGAGTTGGGGCTTAATGCGTCCAATGCCTTATAAAACTTTGATAATAAACCTTTACTTGATTCAGGGCGTGCTAGGATTTGTTCAATCGGGTTCAGGGAGTGTATGTTGCGTAAGGGGTAAGGCAGTTTTTTCACAAATTGCTGGAGTTGGTGGTATTTCCAGCAATCCATAAATGTCTTTGGTGAGGCCTGGCATATTTTAGAGAATGGGAGTATTCCTTCCATCCCCGTTATATGATGCAACAGCGTAGCACTGGCCTGTGGTAGCCACTGGGAGAAAGAGTAATCTTTATAACCAGGCGGGAAAAGGCTATGGCCTAAAATCGGCATAAGCGGTGAGTTGTATGGAATTTTATGGAGCCTATGAAGCCGATCCCAGACGCGGAAAACCGAACTAGTTAAAGGCGAAATGGTGTCAGCAAAATTTCTAGTCTCCGGCGGTATCCAAAGTTGAGTATATAATGCTGTATTTGCCAGCTTCTGCTCCAGCTGAACCCAGAGCTTTTCCTCTGTATGAAATTTCCAATCGGCTATCCGAACCAGGGAGATGGCATTCAGATATCTCCCGAAGTCCGGCACCGCCAACCCCCCGCGGCTTTTGCCCCGCGAAAGTAGCGAGAGCGCAAGCCGAGGCTGTGAGCGGCGCCAAACATATGCTCTAACCAAAGAATTTAAGGTCCTCACCAAATTGACGGGTATATTAAACGGAAGCATTTGAAACATGAAGAGCACCCTGGGCAGCACATTCATCTTGACAACATTCACCCTCCCTATCCAAGAGGTGGCTAAATGATGCCAATTCGCAAAGTTAGCTCTAATTGTGTTAAGTAAAGGAATATAATTTGCTTGTGCTAGATCCTCCACCTGGGCAGTAATATGTACCCCTAAGTATTTAAAAGAATAAGGTTGCCATATAAAGGGAAATGCTGGGCTGATGTCATGTGCCATTGCCGGGGCAATTGTAACGTTTAAGATTTCCGACTTCGTTAAATTGATTTTAAAATTAGACAAAGCACTATATCTATCAAATTCAGAAAGAAGATTAGGCAGAGATATCATGGGTTGTTGTACATAAAAAAGAACATCGTCCGCATAAGCCGCGTATTTCTGTGACATAGACCCGACCGTGATACCGTGAATCGAGGGGTTTGCTTGAATTCTAGCCAGAAAAGGTTCCAAAGATAAAACAAAAAGTATAGGGGAGAGCGGGCAGCCCTGTCTGGTCCCATTAGAGAGCTTAATTGATTTGCTAAGGATACCATTAACCTTAATCTGAGCAGTAGGGGATTTATATAACGCCACAGGCGGGGGCCTAGACCAAACGCCTGTAGTGTCGCCATCAGGAACTCCCAGTCCACCCTGTCGAACGCTTTTTCAGCATCCGTGGAAAGCAACAGGGTGGGCTGGGAGCGCCGGCGAACAAAAGATAAAAGTGAAATTGTACGTGACACATTGTCCCTCACCTCACGACCAGGAATGAAACCAGTTTGACTGCTAGCGATACTAGCGGGTAAAAAGGGGAGTAATCTATTGGCGATTACCTTGGCATATAATTTAACATCGACATTTAACAAAGAAATGGGACGATAGCTGGAACATAAAGAGGGGTCTTTACCTTCTTTCGGGATTAACGAAACATATGCATGCAAAGTCTCCGGACGCAAAGAAGAGTAGCATAGGAGGCCAGATGAGGAAGCAAGGTTTCGGTGTATTGTTTATAGTAAAAGGCCGAAAAGCCGTCAGGGCCCGGGGCCTTCCCCATTGGGGTAGAGATTAAAGCGGCTCGGAGTTCTTCCACCGAAATTTCATCCTCCAGAGAATTAGCTTTCTCTGGTGGGATACAAGGGAGATTAGCACTAGCAAGATATTCTGACATCAATGATCTACGCTTTTCTGGATCCGAGATAGCTTTCGGAACAGAATAGAGATTTAAATAGAATTTATGAAATTCGGCCGCGATCGAGGTGGAATCGTGCGCCAAAGAGTCATCATGTCGCTTGATTTTAGGAATATAAGAGGCTACTTTTTGTTGTTGCAAAGACCGTGCGAGGTGTCGGCCAGGTTTATCACCCCATTCGTATATCCTTTGGGACACCTTGCGATATATGGCCTTGTTTTGTGCATGAAATAGGGCCTTAAGCTCCTCCCGTTTTTTAGTCAGTAACTGTAGGGTAGAAACAGCAAGGGAGGCCTTATGAGAGCGTTCAAGAACCTGTATTTCAGCAACAAGAGTTCTTTGACATGATAAGCGCTCTTTCTTCTTCCTTGCTCCTAATTCTATTAGTTTACCCCTAATATAGGCTTTATGGGCCTCCCAGCGAACAGCAGTATTGACCTCCGGCAAGGAGTTATCCACGAAAAAATTATCTAGTTCTTTACCTATATTTTGTTTGTCCGGGGGGCTCAGAATTAGGGAATCATTTAACTTCCATGTGGATTTTTTATAAAGGAGAGAAGGAATCTTCAAAGTCAGACAAATAGGGGAATGATCCGAAATAGAAGATGAAGCAATAGTGACAGAGTCAACTAGTTCGAGGTGGAAATGGTCCACCAAGAAATAGTCAAGTCTTGAATATGAATTATGTGTTTTGGAAAAATACGAGTAATCCCTATCTGAAGGGTGGAAAACACGCCAAGCATCTATTAATTGAAATTCATGCAATTGTGTACGCAAATAATTTAACCGTTTATATGAAATATAAGACTTACCAGAGGAGGTGTCCAGCAGGGGGTCCATAGTAACGTTGAAATCGCCTGCCACCACTGATATTCCGTCAGCAAATTCATGGAACCTACGCAGGGTGGTAGTTAAATAAGACACTTGATCTTGATTAGGGGCGTAAACATTTGCAAAAGAAACAACAGTGCTGCCCAGGGTGCCCTTCAGGAACAAATAACGCCCAAATCTATCAGCTACCATTTGTGTGAGTTTAAAGGGTGAGCCTTTACGAAACCCTATGGCGACTCCCTTAGAGTTACGAATATCCGAGAGGCTATAGTACCAAGTAGGGTACGTGGGGGTGGTCAATTTAAGATTTGAGGTGTGGGTAATATGAGTCTCCTGTAGGAACACTACTTCTCCTTTCAAAGCATTCAGTTCCCTATATAGACAATTCCGTTTAGCTGGAGTATGAAGCCCCCTTACATTATAGGATAAATATGTCACTTTCGACATTGAAATCTAAACTGGATATATACCAATATCCACACATAGACTGGTGTACACCAAGGGGGAGAAAGGAACAGTAAAAAAAAAAATAAAAAAAATAACAGGGAATAGAAGGAAAAAGGTTGTCGCCATAGCGACAGTATGTTGGTGAGGAACACTCACCATAGAGCGGAAAAACGGTGATCCCTCAACCGCGTTCCCACCTGGAGACCCGCTACCTGACGGGAGACGCAGGTGAGGGAAAGCCGAGCTCCACTCAAGAGTTTGGGATTGGTGAGCAGCGAGAGGGGGGTCAGGGCAGAACCAGTCAGAGATAATAACCCTGAAAAATCCTGAGCCCCTCCGCGGGACTTCGCCAGGTAGCTGCAAAATTTATCAAATTATCACTTTTTCTCTCTCTGTATCTTCAAAATAGCCCAAAAAAAAAAAAAAAAAAACGCTATGGTTGACCTCTGTTCGTCTAATCCGAAACATAAGGGGCCAAAAAAATGACCATAGGGCCTTAAAGGACCAGTCCAACCTATCAGTCAGTCAATCAGTTAAAAAAAAAAAAGAGGGGGCCAAGTCCAAAAGTAGTACAATATTGTAATTGCTAATATTCAAATAATATTCCAGTGGATTTGTCAGAGGGAGATTTCTGTGGTTTCTGGGGTTTACGCGTCTTCTGCCAGGTAGCCTCTACAGATGGGGTTGGATCCAGGAAAGATTGCCAATATTCAAGTAATAATCAAGTTAGCTTGTCAGAGGGAGATTTCCGTGGTTTCTGCGATTTAGACGTCTTCTGCCAGGCAGCATCTACCGATGAGGCTGGAGCCAGGAAAGCTTCATCTTGCCAGCCCTGGAGGTCAGGTATTGGTATATTAAGTGCCGTGCAAAAGCCCTCCAGATCTTCGGGGAATCGCAAAGTTGCAGTGCGTCCTTCTCTAGACGCAATTAGACAGGAAGGAAAGCCCCACCTGTATGTTATGGCGGTCGCTCTCAGCTTTTCTGTGAGGGGCTTTAATACCCTGCGGCGCTCCAAGGTCTCCCTAGCCAAGTCAGGATAAAGCGACAAAGGTGCCCCATCAAAGTCCAGGTTTTGGACTTCCCGAGCTCTAAGCATTATACGCTCCTTCTCAGGATAGTGATGGATCCTGCATATGATATCTCTTGGGGTCTCTGTCTGCAAGCTGAGGGGGCGAAAGGCCCTATGCGTACTTAAATAAATTGCCTTTCATGCTGGAAATGTTGTCTGTCTGTTGACTATCTCTTTCCACAACTTCCTGTATTCCCAGAATGAATTTTTGCTCTGCTGTTTTCTAAGGACTATATATCCCATGGTACCTTGCTGACTGCAAGCAGCGACTCCTGTACTAACTCCACTCCTGAAACTCCTCTTCTCAGCATCCCTGGAGTTCAGAAGGCAGGCTCTGTGAAATGTGTGACATAGCAGTGCCTACTCATAGGGCATAGGGAATACATGTCACAGAATTCAAGTAAATGTGTATGGATCTTCACAAGGTAAATTTACATACATTAGGATTGTTAAGATTACTAGAAGTAGGATAGAAATAGTTGAAATACAATGTGGAAATTAATATATGATTTTAATTTTGACCAAGGATACACTTTTTGCTCTCAGTGATGTTATTCATAGCACTTCTTTGCTGTTTAACTCACTGGGGTCTTGGGCTTTATGATCTCAGTATTCCCTGAGAGAACAGAGACCCAGCCCAATGCTCTCCCAGGACACATACCATAAAATCCTCCTGTAAGATGCCTCAGCTATATCTCCCCTTCCACCGCAGATTCACCTTCATCCTTCAGCAACAGTTACTTTTTCTCCCAACGAGTGGATAATTTGCATGCCGCCATGAGTATAGTAGAGTCAAATCTTTTAAAGACCCTATTTTTTACCTAAATTAAATCATCAGGGCTGCGCTATTAGTAAATGTGCAATACTATTCTATAACACAGTTCAATTAATATAGTGAATATAAATAAATCCCACCATTTACTGTATGATTCTAAATCCACTAAACCTGAATAAATATAAAAACAAATAAAAAATGTTAACTAAATCAAATATTAGTGACATTACATTTTTTTAATCAAATAACATATGATCACTAATACAATGGTGAGAAGACAAATATTGAGGAAGCAATCATCTAAGGTGGCTACTAGCCTGGGTTTGGACAGTGGAAACTGGAATTTTCTTTTTTTAACCACTTGGTGACTTCCCTATAGCACTTCTACTGCTAAGGGGCAGCAGCTCTGTGCAGGATCATGTACACAGTCTCCGCTCTAATTCATCCCAAAGGTGTTCTATCAGGTTAAGGTCAGGACTCTGTGCAGGCCAGCCAAGTTCCTCCATCCAAACTGCGCTCTTCCATGTCTTAATGGACCTTGCTTTGTGCACTGGTCCAAATCTTTTGGTGGAGGGTGGTGTTAGGGTGTGGGGATGTCTTTCAGGGGTTGGGCTTGGCCCCTTAGTTCCAGTGAAGGAAGTCTTAAGGCGACAGCATACCAAGATATTTTGGACAATTTCATACTCCCAACTTTGTGGGAACAGTTTGGGGATGGCCCCTTCCTGTTCCAACATATGCACAAAGAATGGTCCATAAAGACATGGATGAGCAAGTTTGGGGTGGAGGAACTTGACTGGCCTGAACAGAGTCCTGACCCCAACCCGACAGAGCAACTTTGGGATGAATTAGAACGAAGACTGTGAGTCAGGCCTTCTCGTCCACATCAGTGCCTAACCTCACAAATGCGTTTCTGGAAGAATGGTCAAACATTCTGATAAACACACACCTAAACCTTGTGGACAGCCTTCCCAGAAGAGCTGAAGCTGTTATAGCTGCAAAGGGTTTGCCAACTCATTATTGAACCCCACAAACTAAAACTGGGATGCCATTAAAGTTCATGTGCATGTAATGGCAGGCGTCCCAATACTTTTGACAACATAGTGCATATATGCGTGATCTGTGGGTCTCTGGGACTCGATGTCCTCCGGATTAATGTATTAATGTCACTGGTAGCCACAAAGTGTCAAAAGTGTAAGCTAGTGTCCTATTGTCTGCTGCAATATCGCAGTCCCGCTATTAGTCGCTGACACTACTAGTATAAAAGAAATAAAAACCCCATAAATCTATCTCATAGTTTGTAGACACTAAAACATTCATGTAAATCAGATCAATACATGCTTTTTTTTTTTACCAAAAACATGCAGCATAATACATTTTGGCCTAAATTTATGAAGAAATTAGATTTTTTACATTTTTTTATGAATGTTTTTTATAGCAGAAAGTTAAAAATATTGTTTTTTTTTATTCAAAATTGTTGGTCTTATTTTGTTTATAGCTCAAAAAAAAAAAAAAAAAGGTGTTGAAATACTACCAAAAGAAAGCTTTATTTGGGGGAAACAAATTAGATACATTTTATTTGGATACAAGACTGTGCAATTCTTAGTTAAAGAAACACAGTGCCGTATTGCAAAAAAAGACCTGGTCATGAAGGGAGGCGAATCTTCTGAAGGTCAAGTTGTTAAAGGCAGTTGGGGTTGAGGTTGCCAAGTCAGGCCTGTGGGTGTTGAGTAAGCAAAAAGTGCTATGTGTTGGGTAGCTGTGCCCCAACAATTATGGGAAGACTGTGAAAAAAGCAATGATTATTTGCAGTTATACACTGGATCTGCCAAGTACCAACCATTTGAGGCTGTACTAGACTCCCTCCCATCAATCACTCAAGATCAATGGATTTGTCCCTGTAAGTAACATTACAGTGTTTCCTTCTTTACTTTTCCTAATGCTTAATTCCTCGATTTAAACTCTACAATCTGAAACTTTACAGTTCCTCCCAATTCATAAAGCAGTTTCAGTCTTTCTTTTTTTAATTTATAAATCCTATTCTGCAACGCAACAAGACCATTTTTTTTATTTAATTTGTTCATCATATCAGCTGGTTAGCTATCCAAACTTCTTTACCACGTAGAAAAATGATGGTACAATAAGCCTTTTTTTTTTGGAAAAATGCTTTATTGAATTTTCCAACATACGCAGAGTAGGACAGGGTTTAATCAAAGCCAAAACAAATCGAAGCAAAATAACTAAATTGCAGACATTTAACAATTTATCTTATGTCGTTCCGCTTGCATCCAGAATACTGGTCAAGTTCTAGGATTTTTGTACAAAGAGCAAAAGTACGTAGTAAGAGATAACAGCCAATAAGGGTAGGTATGGGATGTGAATGGGGAAGATAATTCCATTCCCACCGAGTCCCCCCTCCTGACCCCATGTGGGATGGGGGGAGGTGTTAGCCAGGAATAGGGGCACAGTGTCCCGCTGCTAGAGGACAGCAGGAGCACCAGGCCCTAGACCCAGATGGTTCATGCAATGGCACAGTAAAATAATATATAAGCAGTTGAAAGAATACCTGAGGCATCTAGCCTAACTCAGAGATCATGGATGGATTAGGAGGCTAAGGAGAAGCACTGGGGAGTTAGTGTGGCATTGTTACCAATCAATCCTGACTGCTGTATGGAATGGTGGGCAATGTTTAAGTTGTAGTTTTCCAGCTAAGGTGGAGGGGATGCAGGATAAGGTCACAGCGTCATGGATGGTGACGGGAGAGTGGAAATGCCCCGAATCATGTAGAAAGCTTGTGAATTTCGGAGTAGGGAAGATGTGGGTGCCGGCCAATCCAGGAGTGGGTGGGTGAGCAATGGGATTCAGTCCTTTAGGGAGAGGGTAGGTCTGGAGGGTTGGGAGATGGGCATTGATGCATCTGAATAGTTTGTGGATGGTAGTGATGTGTCGATAAAAGCTGACCATTTTCGGTGAAGGAGTAGGGTAGGGCCCCTCTTGGAAAGGTATGCATTCAGTCTTTCTTTGTTTAGCAGGGATTTGAGGTCGATCTTGACTTCTTGTATTGTAGGAGGGGAAGGGGTGACCCATTTTTTGAGAATTGCCCTTCTTGCAGACATGAAACATGTTGCGAGCCAGTCTTTGTTATGTTGTGTAGTAACTCGGCACGCTTTGGGGTTGTTCGTGGTGGGGGGGTCAAGGTAGCCAAAGAGTAAAGGGAAGATGTCCTTTGAGGGGGGATGCCCCGTGACCCTTAAAGCAAGGTACTTGGTTCCAAAATGAGGATATGGGAGGGCAAAGCCAGAACCTGTGCAGTAGTGAAGATTTTCCATGCCGCACAGAGGACACAGGCATTTGAGGCGTTGTTGTTTCGAGGACACGTAGGGAATGTAGACACAATGCATTATTTTGAACTGTTGTTTACACTAAAATTCATTTTTGACAAAAGAGCAGGTGGAGATAAAGTTCTTTAAGATGTGATCCACTGCTTCTGGTGAATTAAGGTCAGAATTCCAGGAAGCGACAGATGTTGTCAATAGAGGATTGCAGAGGCGAGCGTTTAGGGGTTTGTATATGTTCGATATTTTTAATTGTCAGCACTCTAGGAGGGAGTCCAATACAGATTTGCGGAAGCTTAAAGATCTGTTCGACCATAGGCTCGTAGCATGGTGGTCTGCCTGGTGAATAAATAGGAAGTGATGGGTTGGGAGATTGAAATGGTCCAAGACTTGCGGGAACTGATCTGGCATTGCCTGTAAAGAAGTCGAAAAGTTGGGCCAAGTATAGTAGCTTCTGATTAGTCCAAGTCTTGAAGCCTGCATAGGATGTAGCAGGTGGAAAAGAGGGGTTCCGGTGGATTGGGAGGTGTTGCGAAATCCAAAAGGGAGACTTCAGTTTGCGTCGGACCTCCCGGCCACGTGATTATTGTGTCTCTAAGTAGCAGGTTTTGGTGGAGGTGAGGGGGAACGGACCAGAGTTTGCAATGAAAAATCTCCTGAAGGCAGTAGGGGGTGACCATTTGTGTCTCTAGGTCATAGTTGGAGTATCTGGATGTTTGGGATATCCAGTCTAGACACACTCTTAAAATACAGCATTAGTTGTACACTCTAATATAAGGGAGGCTAGCAACCCCCTCGCACCTTGGGAGGACCAGCTTGCTCATTGAAATTCGAGGGCGTCATCTTTGCCATAAAAAATAAGGCTGCTTGTATGGACTGGATGTCTTTGTGATGTAATAGTAAAGGTATGTTATAATTGATTGGTGCGCTAAACAATTAAAGGTGATTATAATCCATCAACCAGTGTAACAAAACACGGTGCTGACAATATAAATAACTCTTCTGGATAGAGTCCAAAATAATCTAGTCCATCAAAATATATCCAAACTGTGCCGGTGATTAGATGAGAATTCCAATAAACTGGAGCCTCCTATCCCAGTGGAAGTCTCTTCAGAGGAAACGCGTCGGAGAGGAGGTGTGTCGTGCCGTCACCTACGTCATCCAGTTGTCCGTGCTGCAGCCGGACACAGGATTACTACAGGCTCCGTTTGTTATACGCTAGATACAAGACCATCTCCTGTAAGTACAATCGCCCATGTTTGACCAATAAACCGGGGATAATTCACTATGGTTGGTCTATTTGTATTTATTGCATGTAATTCGTGGAGCAAATAAGAAGATTTAACATCCCGAGTCCGTGAGAAATAGCCCATCCATCCAGCTACCTGTTGTATTCTGATTGAACCAGAGAAATTTCCTATGCCCCTTAATTTTTACATCTGGTAAGAGGCTCTGGAGTGTAGTTACACAAGGGTGGATGTGCACGATTTCTGCTGGTGTGGATTGCTTAAGATATATACATATCTGGTAAGAAGGATAACCAGCTGGTGGTGGGAATCTTAGTTCACGTGGATGTCACTTCATTTTGGAATTTACTTCAGCACTTAGTTATTCTCATCTAATCACCAGCACAGTTTGGATATATTTTTATGGACTAGATTATTTTGGACTCTATCCAGAAGAATTATTTATATTGTCAGCACCGTGTTTTGTTACACTGGTTGATGTATTATAATCACCTTTAATTGTTTAGTGCACCAATCAATTATAACATATTTCACTTGGCACAGTTGGTCGCAGCTTTACCACATTTAATTATCAGCGCACCTTTTATTTTATTCAATAGTAAAGGTATGGTCTGGAGGGGATAGCAGTCTGACAAAGCTGACCATGTTGAACAAGTGGCATCTCCCGAAGAGCGAGATTGGGAGATCCATCCATGTCTCCAGTTCATTTGTAATTTTAGCGATCACCGGGGTAAAATTAAACTTATATATAGAGGAAGGAGTTTTGCCAATTTTTATGCCTAAATAGGTGATGTGAGTGGTAGCTACTGAAAAGATAGATGAGGAAGGCCAAGAATGGGGTCTAAGGTGAAGTAATGGGAGGATCTCACTTTTGGCAAAATTGACCTGTAGTCCCAAAAGGTATTTGAATCTGGTGAAAATGTCCTGAATGAGGGGCATGTCAGAGGCTGTGTTTGAGTAGAAAATAAGTATGTCGTCCGCAAATAGAGCCAGACCAAGTTCTTGTTGACCGATTCTAATGCCCTTTAAATAGGGTTGGAATAGAAGAAAGCAGGAGAGTGGTTCAAGGGCCAAATTAAAAAGTAATGGGGAAAGGGGGCATCCTTGAGTAATGAAATTTGCCTGTAAGAGCTGGGTTCAATGGGGTCTTTGTCTTTCTTAGCTATCAACTGAATGTGTGCCTGTTGGCCAGGGGGGAGATACTTGCCGCCTTGAAGGATTGCTTGATAGACCTTCGCTAGGGTATGGACTAACGATTGGGCTGTGAGGTTGAAAAATTTGGGGGTAAATCCGTCAGGGCCTGGGGCCTTTCCGTTGGTAAGAGAGGAGATTGTATCGTGGATTTCCTGTTCGGTGATCGGGGAATTGAGTTGGGCAAGTTGTGTAGGGTCGATGAGGGGAAGAGAAATCCTTTGTAGGATGTCCTCAGCTGCTTTTGAGACGAATGGATCTAAACTATATAAGGAGGCATAATATTGTTTGAGGGCAGAGCAGATATCTGAAGGGAGAGGAGCATATATTGCCCTGGGCATCTTTTAGAGAGGGTATGTGTGTAGGGGTATGTGCCCCTTTACACATCTTCGCCAGGAGTTTTCCTGCCTTGTTGTCAAACTTATGATACTGTAAGTCAGAATAGGATTTGTATATACATTCCTGGGTATCTGCCCACGTGTTGAAGTTCATTTTGGCTTCTTGCCATTGAGTACTATGTAAGGGAGTATTACCTTTTGAAAGTCGTGTTTGGGCTTGTCGAAGTCTGTCGCTAGCTGCACAAAAGTTGGTGAAAACCTTTTGCTTGTACATGACGGCAAAGGCAATAACTCTGCTTCGTAGGACAGATTTGCCAGCATCCCAAAGCAGGTTAGGGTCAGAGCAGTGTGGGGCATTGGTTAATTCATAGTCGGCCCAAGTCTCCTGTAGGGATTTCTGGAGGTCTGGGTTATGGGCTAGAAATTGAGGAAAGTGCAAGAGTTGTGTATGGGTTGTTGGGCCAAAGTCACATAAGGTTAAGGAGATGGGGCATGGACGGATATGGCAATGTCATGGATGAGGGTGTCCAAAGTTTTCGTGATTAGCGTGGAATTGCAGAAAAGGTAGCCTATCCTGGACAAGGTGCGGTGAGGGGGTGGGTTAGATGTGTATTCCCTGTTCTCAGGGTGGGCTAAATGTCATTTAGCTCGAGAGATGTCACAAAGGAGTTCAGAGGTGTGGCAGTGTGGGGGAGGGGGGGGGGGCTGTGGCGCGTGAGGTGGTTCTGTCTTTGCTTTTATCTTCCAGTGTGTCCATGATGGAGTTAAAATCGCCTCCCACCAAAAGAGGGTATTGCAAGTATGGTGCCAGGTGTGCCATGACGGATTGAAAGAAGGGTTTAGTGGGGGGAGTTGAGGGCATAGATAATAGCAATGGCGACTTGGCGAGGTCTTTGTTGGAAATACGGAGGAGAAGGGTCAGAAAATGTCCCTCCTCATTGTGGGATAACGAGAGTAGCTCGCAAGGGAAGTTTTTGTGGATGAGGATTAAAATCCCTACTTTGCCTTTGATAGAGGCAGAGCCATGTACTTGGCCTATCCACAGTTTACACATGTGCAGAAAGTCCGAAGAAGGTAAATGAGTGTCCTGAAGGAGTGCTACATCTAACTTCAGCCTTTTCAAATGTCGTAGTATGGCCATTTGTTTGTGGGGAGATCGAAGTCCTTTTACGTTCCACAAGACAACTTTCATCGTGTTAGTAGGCAGAGGACAGTAAATAATGGATAAGGTGATTTGTCTGACAGGGGCACTAGAGGTGTATGGATTGATTTGGGTCACAAAAGAATGGGAAGGGTAGAAAAATGGGGGGGGGGGTGGCGTTATCGCAAAAAGAAAATGGAAAGTATTGTCTGCGGATAGAGTGTGATTAACAGGAGTAGGATGGGTAGGTAAAAGGTAACTCACAATTTAGATGAAGCCTGGACTTCACTTTTCTTATACACATAGCAACCACCATAGGACAGCATTGCCGGAGAGGGGGGCTTGGTTGAGTAGCATGATTTGCATCCGCCGGGTGACCAATTTGACGAATACAGCAGCATCTGGGTGGTCAGCTAACAATATAAAGTAGTGTTTGCGAATGCCATAGCACACGTCTCCGGAAGGCTGTCAGAGGGGACGAAAGTGAGAGAATAGTTAACCAGAGAGAAACCATTAAAACAACAATTAACCTAACATATTAACACTGACTGTTTGGATGTTTATGGCCTGATAGGCCATGTGAAAGGGGGGAGAAGACAAGCTTAGATTCTGTAGAAAGTCTTCAGTGATGTTTTGAGGATCCCGAGTTGTTGGAATAGCGTAGCCTTTTAGGTGGATCCCTGCGAGGGCTACATTGCTCCCTGGGGCCTTAGGGGCTCCGACACATATCCATGAGAGGAGGCTCCTGTGTGATGTGCAGGTGGGTCTGGAAGTATGAAGCGGCATCATCCGGGTGGGAGAAAGATTTGGTTACCCCCTGCTGGTCGGTGAGACCTAGGATGGCTGGGTAGGCAAGGGTGAATTCTACCCCCTTGTGATGGAGGGCTGAGCAAATAGGTGGAAGGCCTTCCGCTTGCTGAAGACTTCTTGGGAGTAGTCGGCAAAGATGAGCAGCTTATGACCTTCCAACTGAAGAGCATTGGCATTGCGGAAGGATTTCAAAATGGAGACTCTGAGTAGTTAGGATATCTGATTATGATTGGGCGGGGGGAGCGGCGATCATTCGATGGAGTTCCCACCCTGTGAGTCCTTTCCACCATGCATGGTGTGGGTATCCCAAGGGCCTCAGGGATGTGGGTGTTATACAACTCTGTTAGGGATCCTGTTGTATTATAGGACTCAGGGAGGCTAATGATTCTTAGGTTGTTGGGACGGGAGAGATTTTCCAGGTCATCTAGCTTCTCTAAAATAAATTACTAGGTTTGAGATGTCTGATGTGCAGAGGTTAGGGAGTTCTGTGTTTCCTCCTCTAGGTCTGATATACATGCCTCAATATCAATATCCTAGGAAGAGAGGGGTCCGTCGGCCAATTTGGAGGCCTAGAGGCCTGAAACAGCAGGCTCAGGGATTATGCTATGTGTGGGACTGGTACCATTCGGTATCAGGTATCGGTCCATCTGTGGTCAGGCGGGAGGCGTGCTTTTTGTAGTGGATGACTGGGATGTGGTACCTGGCGGCGCGATGCCAAGCTTGTATATTGTCCCCATTGGAGCTGCTGTCTGGTGCTCCCACTATATGTGGCGCCGGAAACCGGAAATATAAGCCTTTTTAAAAATACAAAGCAAATCAGAAACATCTCTCTATATTGAGCAATGATATCACAAAAGTAAAGAATGGGAGTTTTTCCAGGAAGATTTTAGATTGTATGAT
This sequence comes from Pelophylax lessonae, assembly GCF_965119305.1. NCBI lineage: Eukaryota > Metazoa > Chordata > Amphibia > Anura > Ranidae > Pelophylax > Pelophylax lessonae. The sequence goes on from NC_138768.1 coordinate 146,875,351, forward strand.
ATTGATGAAAAAATGAACTAGAGTAAACAAAAAGATCTTAGCAGAAATTATTTTGCATTTGAATATAGTGTAGATAGAAAAGAGGGAGCTTTCCTATTGAAGCATACTGTATTTTTATCTTGAATAATAATATTTTGTTGTATATTGAGGACAGATATAAGAGTAAATCTCCCTAGGGCAGTGATGGTGAATCTTTGGCATGCGTGCCACAGCTGGCACGCAGAGCCCTCTCTGTGGGCACGCCAGCCATATTGGGAAGCTGCTGCTGCTGATGCCTGGGCTCTCTAATCCTCCCTCCCCCCACACAGCGGTGGCACTGTGACAAGGGGAGAAGCAAGCATGGGCTGTCAGTGTATTTCCCCCACTCGCCCCCCCCTTTTTCTGTCAAGCAGGATAGGGCCAAAGCAGCGCTTTTAGAGATCGCTGCCCACTGTGATTCATCCTGCCTTCTCATTGCCTGCAGCCAAGCACCAATGAGGAGGTTGACAAGTGCACCATGGGACATATAGTCCCGGAAGACTATGGGTTCACTTTAATGTCCAGGCCAGCTCTCCCGCACGGCGAAGCTGCCGGAGATAGAAGCACAGAAGTGCTGTGACAAGGAGAGAAGCGAACGTGGACTGTCAGCGTATTTCCCCACTCATCTCCCTTCTTTTGTCAATCAGCGCTGGGCAGGGGCAGAGTGGCTGTGAGCCAGGGGACAGAGAGGCTGCGAGGATACCGCCCCTACAGTGCCAGTTGCAGGCCTTGCCACGGACAACTGAGAGTGAGTGGACATCTGTTTGGAGGAAGTATTGTTGTGTCGCTGGGATTGGTGAGAGGCCCTTGCAGCTATTTTCTGTGGCTGTTACTAATTGCAGTGTTGCAAGTTTGGGCACTCGGGCTCAAAAGGTTCACCATCACTGCCCTAGGGGGACACAGACAGCGATAAAAATTTGAGAGGGTCTAGTATTTTACTCCTCTATCCAAAAAAAAAAAAAAGAAAGTTTCACCTTTGCCTTTATTATAAGCCTGAAATGTAACTCTTAATGCATAAAGGGGAACTCCAAATAAATAAAAAATAATGTAGCATATACAATTGCGACACATGTCATATTGTAAATACATTTTGTTCAAAATGATCTTTCCTTTTCAATCTGCAGCTCTGTAATTTTCTGTGAAGTGCAATGGAATATGGCTACCTGGAGGTGTTCTGTACATCCCCCCAGAAACATAACTTCCCACTTGTATGATTGGGTCACTGATTTTCCCAGAAGTCTACACTACACTACACTACAGATTTTTGGCATCCCCCTGCAACAAAAATGTAATTTTTGGTAACATACTCCCAATAGAAAGTCATTTCTAAAGGGATGCAGTCTGCCACTTTCCTCATTAGAGTCCCGATTCTGCAGCAGCTGATTGATAATTATGAAACCACTCCTATTAGACCATATCACTGAGCACAGAGGCACAGAGTAACAAAAGGTAGGAATCTGCAACAAAGTTCGGTAAAATCCTTGCAATGTACCAAGATCACCCAGAGGTGAATGTTTTTTGCTCAGCAAAAGTGGAGTTACGCTTTAACCACTTAAGCCCCGGGAAGATTTTACCCCCTTCCTGACCAGGGCCTATTTTGAGATTCAACACTGCGTGGTTTTAAATGACAATTGCGCGGTCGTGTGATGCTGTACCCAAATGAAATTGACGTCCTTTTTTCCCACAAACAGAGCTTTCTTTTGGTGGTATTTGATCACCTGTGCAATTTTTTGATCATGCGCTATAAACAAAAAAAGAGCGACAATTTTGCAAAAATAACAATATTTTTCACATTTTTTTATATGAAATTCCCCCCCCCCCCCAAAAAAATGTAAAAATCAAAATTTTTTAACATTTTAGGCCAATTTGTTTTCTGCAACATATGTTTGGTAAAAAAATCGCAAAAAGCGTATTTTGATTGGTTTGCGCAAAAGTTATTGCGTTTACTAACTAAGGGAAAGATTTTTGTCATTTTTATTGTTTTTTTTAAACGAGTAATGGCGGCGATCTGCGATTTTTTTGTGGGACTGTGACATTGCGGCGGACAGATCGGACCCTTGACTGACATTTTTGACACTTTTGGGGGTACCAGTGACATTACTACAGTAATCAGTGCTATACATATGCACTGTTACTGTAAAAATGACACTGGCAGGGAAGGGGTTAACTTTATTGGAGAAGGAGGGGTTAAGTGTGTCCCTAGGGGCGTGCTTCTAACTGTGATTGGATGTGGCTTTTCATGTAACAGCAGAGATCTACGGTCCTACATAGCAGGACCGTATGATCTCTGCTGTTTCACAGGGGAGAAAGACAGGCGTCTTTGTTTAATTAGTCGCCAGACTTTCTCCCAATGTAACCGACGATCGCGAGTGAGCGGCTGACATCGGGTCCGCCGCTCACACGCGTAGGGGTGGAAGGGGGTCCGTGAGCGAGCGGGAGCGGGAGTGCACCTCCGGCGGCACACGCTCGCTCCCTAGAGCCTCACAGGCTAGCGACGTAGTACTACATCTCTTTGGCTGTGAGGGGCTGACTGCCGACGTAGATAGTCATTAGGCAGTCGGCAAGTGGTTAATGCTTAACTCCAGGTTATAAATACACAGAAGAAATACATATAAGAGCAGTGTTTTACATACCGAAGTATTTGTATCTCTTCCCATCCAGCTCTGAAATTTACACATCTCTGCCACATAGCACAGTCAGGGGGATGACATCTCTTTCTCTGCTATAGGTATGTAGCACCCTCCTAGTCAGGTGCTAGGTAGAGAGTATAGTTTTGTCTCTATCTGCCTATCAGTGGAGCAGCAGGCAAAATCTATATTGTTCTCTGCTTAACAGAGAGTAGAATCTGTAGTTAGGTCTGCTCAGTGTGCCCAGTGTGTGATTCATCTAGTCTTAGGGAGTGTCGCCAGCTGATCCAATGGGGCGGCACATAGGATGCTGGAGGAAACCTGACCAATGACACACAGGCTTTTGGTACTGCCCCAGGGATTGGCACAGACAGTTGGTCTCGGTGCATTACGGGGCAGGGTATAAAAAGCCACGGACACATGAGGTAGAGGTCTTTGGTGGGAAGCAGAGTCCCAGAAGGAGGGTGGCGGCTGCCTCCTCTTCTGCAGCAGTTGGTGATGGTCACAGGCAGTCGGCCTGGTGAACCTACAGTGTAGAGCTGAACCCAGAGGTCAAGGAAAGCTGACTGAGGAGTTGGGGCACTGCGAGACTCTGGAAAAACAGTATCATGAGTACAGAGGATCTTGCCCAGGGGTCTTCCCAGGAAGAGGACCACTCCGGGTAGTGCAGTCAGTGGACGGGCGTCGGCTAGAAAAGAGAAAGGGGGTACTGGGGGAGTACCCTGAAGAGAAACACAAATAGGAATACTTACCTCATCTTCATTCAAGGATGAAGTAGCGTCCTTGCTGCATTCTCAAGTTAGAATTCCTCTGAAGTGTGAATAGGTAACAGCTGGAGTATCCCACTCATCCCTTCTCCTATCCCAATATAAACAAAACAACAAAAACAACAACCCCTAGACTGATCAATGACTGTGCCAAGAACTTAAAGTATTAAGATTACTGCAAGTAGTTGCTATGGGTAACCCAGGGGAATCCAAAAGTGTCATTCTTCAGCAGTCTTCTAGGGGGCAGTGCTACAGGTATATACTGTAAAAGGGATACAGTGGTGTCTTCTTCCCACACCAGCCAGCTGATTGGACACTGAAAAAGCAGTAGCTGACTGGTATTCCTTATCAGCAGCATTTGCTTACAACTCAGCTGACAGCCCTTCCACTCCCTCTCATAGTCTGAGTGTTGCTGTATAGGAGATTGCAAGAGGCTGATACAAAGTCAAATCCAGGTACTGATACTAGTTGAAATAAAATATACTGTATGTAAATGTAATGATTTATAAATAAATAAAGTCGTGTATGAGTTTGCGTTTTTTCATATATCTGTCTCAAGCTCAGCTTTAACCTGGTCGGCACCTTTAACTTGAAGCAGACCTAAAGTAAAAAAATTGACTAGAAGTGACCTATGCCTCTTGTTGCACCCTACAAAAATATCAGTGTAAGAGCAATGAAGTATTAGCTGGAGCAAGTTTCCTCTGGCTTCTCCTCTGGCTAGTGGAAGTTCTTTGTGAGAAAGAGACACTGATTAGCTGCTTCTAATTGAACATCCCATTATGCTCTTTTTATATATAAAATATTAATTTATGTAGAAAATAAGGCAATGTGGAGAACTCACCCACTTAATGGCTAAAAGTAAAACAAATGCTAATAGTCAAATCGGGACTTCACTTGGCGGTAAATGGTAATAGATATCACCTCATTTTTTTCATTATCAAAGAACCCCCCCCCCCAAAAAAAAAAAAAAAAAATAACTGTAGCTGTATAATTCTTGCCATTACCATCACCTGCCACCAAAATAAATTCTGCAGCTCCTGATGTCTGCGGCAATACTGCTTTTGTGTATGTTATTTGTTGTTTGTACCCATAGTAGGGCCAACAAACAGTTTTACTTATTTTTCTATCTTACCTAAGACACATTATCACTACTAGTAAATAAAAAGACATTAGATCGAGACCTAGACATTTAAACCTGACACTAACCTAGATCTATTTTAGATCTATTTTATCTTTATTTACCATTATTATTATTATTATTATTTTTGCACACACGCTTTTTTTCATTTACATTTTTTACTCTGACTAGGATAAAAAGATGCAATGGCATTGATTTACTAAAGGCAAATAGACTGTTCATGGGGCAAGGGAGTTGTACCTTGCCCAAGAATTTTACCCAGAACTTAGAGAATGTGGTAAAATTTCACTTTGCAAAAAAATGCCCAACTGTGTGCAAGGAAAATAAAAAAAAAAAACAGCATTTTCTTGCATGTGATTAGATGATGGAAGTCAGTGGAGTTTTTCCTCATTCACAAAGTTTTGCAAAAAAAATGCCTGGGAGTGTGTTTCCAGTACAAGTGCCGCAGAAGAAGGCCCACTTTTGGGATGTTGCATAAATGTGTGATGCCAGTGTCAAGATACACGCCATGCTCCACAATAACCCCCAGATGATGGTGTTGGCTCGTTTCCACCGAACAATACCTGACTCCAAGAGGCTGCCAATTTTTATTTTTTTTTAAAGAAAAAAAGGACAGCAGGATTAAAATGCTTACACATCTTAAAGCTGGATGCACACTATCCAACTTCTGTGATTAGATTTCCTTCAGATTTACCTTTTCTATGTAGTGCAAGGGCCTGCCAGATTGCATACAAATTGAAAGTGTTTAGGTTTGACCTCATTTTATATGGTTTTGGTAAGTCTAAAGGAAAAAGTCTTCAGAAAATCTTATAGTGTGTATGGCCCATAAGACTATCACCATTTGAGGGATTTCAAAATTCGTTTCTGATCTGATAAGAAGTGAGAGTAAATTTTCCCAACAGGGACACAGACATCAATAAAAAATCTGATCTCCCTTTATCCAAAATTAAATCAAAGATTTGGCTGGAGTTGGCCATTAACTTGACCTCATTAGTTAAAGTAGTTTCATCATAATAATTTTATGGGGGGATTAAATGGGGATATTATTAAAAGTAAAGCATACAGGGGTTGATTTTCTAAAGGAGTACAGTTTGTAAAGTTTCACTTTGCATGGGAATTTTCACTTAAGTTAATGAATGTGGTGAAACTTTGATTTGCAAAGAATACCCAATTACATGTAAGGAAAATGTAAAAAAAAAAAGAAAGTTAATGAATGTGGTGAAACTTTGATTTGCAAAGAATACCCAACTACATGTAAGGAAAATGTAAAAAAAAAAATGAAAGTTAATGAATGTGGTGAAACTTTGATTTGCAAAGAATACCCAACTACATGTAAGGAAAATGTAAAAAAAAAAAAAAAAAATGGATTTTTGGTTTCAAATTGTTAGCAGACCTTCACTTCATTCACTAAGCTAAAGGAGAATTCCCTAGCAAAGTGGACATTTACTTTACTAATTGACAGCCTATACTCCTTTATTCAAATCAACTCCACAGTATAAGAAAACTACTGAATAAGATGTCTATATTTGTAAATAGTTGTCTTTATAAATCATGAATAAATCATATATCTAAGTAACACTTTACTTCAACTGAATGGCATTATAATGGCAGTATGGAAGTTGGGGCAGTTTAGAAAATGTCTGTAAAATACTGGTATGACCTATTACATGATTGTGATCTTAAAGTGAACCTTTCCCTTCTTTCACTAAAAATTACAGCAGCATACAGCCTTGCTTGCTGATATGAAATCATCTTACATTCATTAGTTAAACTAATTTTTTTTTTTCTTACTTTATTTACTGTTTTTTTAAGGGACTGGTAATGTCACCCCGACCTTACATCCAAGAAATGCAAATAATAAAAATAAAATCCTGCAATTATATATTAGTATCTGTTAATAGATTGCCATTACCAGAGATGTATACTAACTAAGTAGAACTACTTCACTACTGTACTTAAGTACCGAAAGGCGGTATCTGTACTTTCCTGGAGTAGAATTTTTTTCTCCTACTTCCACTTTTACTTCACTACATTTTTTCAATGATTTCAATACTTCTACTCCGATATTTTTTTTTTGTGCTGCATAGTTACTCGTTACAATTATAAAAATTACCACTGCCAGAACAGTAGATGGCAGGTTTCATGAAGCTCAAACATGTGTATTATCAGCGCATAAGAAAATAAATGCTACTGTATGTATAAATAAAAGCTGCATTTGAAATAATAAAAAACAATATGATGTTCAAACTTTTGACTTCTTTCGACTTCTTTCTTTAATAACTACATAACACAGTACTTGTACTTTTACTTTCAGTACTTGAGTAGCAATTTTTTTTCAAAACTACTGGTACTTTTACTTTCAGTACTTGAGTAGCAAAATTTTTAAAAAAACTACTTGCAATACTTAAGTACAAAAAATGTTGAATACTTTAGTACTTCTACTCAAGTCAATTTTTGATCGAGCACTTCCACTTCTACTCAAGTCACTTTTTGATTGAGCACTTGTACTTTTACTCAAGTATGGGTTTCGAGTACTTTATACAACTCTGGCCATTACTAAACATTTAAGGTTCCTTTGTTGTTATTTTTATAATAAGTGGGAAGTTTATCATTAAGTGGTATAACACATACACTAAATATGTACATTGACAAGCAAATCAGATTTTGAACATCATAAAGCAATTATTTTTATTATGAGTGTAACTGTTTATTATAGAATGGTAAGAGGGCACAAGTAATAGGTGCCCTCGCACATGGGACAGGGGATGTTAAAAAAAAAAAAAAAAAAAAAGCCCCTCATGGTTTTGGCGGGCTTCACAGCAGCGCGCGCCCCTCTAGAATGTTCTGACCCAAGGCTTTATTAAGGGGTCTCTGAGGTAAGCCCCTCAGTTAGGAAGTGACTGCCTGGTGAGCTCTCCTCTCCGCAGGTGCGGTTGCTGCATTCGCTGGCTCTTCTTCCATAATGAAGTCCCTTGTTCGGCAAGTATTGGAAAGGGCAGCTTTAGAAGGGGGAGAAGAATGGCTGCGGAACTGTCTCATGGTGAGCGGAGCTGAGTCTGAACAATTGAGGGAGGAGGTGAGCGGAATGGCTGTATCTGCGGCGGCAGTGCGGGCAGTGGAGACGGCCGTTAGGAGTGTATCCCCCTCACCTCAGGCACCAGTAGCGGGGAAGGCAGGGACTAGACAGGGTCAGCGGAGCCGTCCTCCGGAGCGGCTAGCATCCTCGAGACAGGAGTCAGACAGCACAGCTGCGGGACTGTGAGAAGCTGCGGGAGGGCTGAGGAGAAGCCGTAGAGGCCCGAAGAGGAGAAGGTTTGCTTCACCATCACCGCCACCCAGTGGTGAAAGGCGGGATAACACCCGGCCTCACAGAAGCAGAATTGAGAGAGCATCTGAGGAGAGGGTTGCTAGGCAACCCAGGGAAGATAGTTCCAGTCAGGTACCAGCTGAAGAGGTTTTTCTTAGCCAGGCTTTACATCCACAGGTGAATGCAAGCAGTGCAGAAGTACAGCATACGGTGCCTCCTGTTAGCCAATCAGCTACGCTGCCGACAGGAGTTGGTGAGTTGGCACAATTGAACAATTTAAATGTTATTTTAGAATCTTTATCTAAATTTGCGAGTTTGTTGAATGTTACACCTGTTCCTGCTGTTAATGTTCCTAGTTTCAGCATACAAGGTCCTGGTAATGTATGGTCCCCAGTCAGCAATATGAATCAAGCGGCGACTGTGGTAAGTAGTGTTCCGGTCACACCTGTGTCAGATGGTGGTACCAGAGTTAGTCATTTGGCACACACGGTTCCTGAGACGTGTCTGAAGGAAGTGATGCCATGCGATATGTCGCCGCTTGGTTATCATCTCACAGCAGGGATCAAAGAAAAAATTTGGAAGGGTGAATTTATCGATTTACTATCATTGTTGCCGTCAGCAAAGGAATTTGCTTTCAAGAATGAGAAAAAAATCTGAAGACGGGCAAGAAGAAAATAGGAGGCGTCCGGTTTATAGGTCATTCAATAACTGGCTTCAAGCCTTTTGCATTTATTCTTCGGTTTTGGGTGAAAAATTTCCAGAATATTGTAGTGGGTTATTCCAGCATGTGGAACATATCCTGGAAGCGTATAAGAACTTTGGTGGCCTGGGATGGTTTTATTACGATGAGTCATTCCGGCAGAAGCTATCAGTTTATCCCAGCCTGAAATGGGGCAGGAAGGACGTAGGCCTTTGGTTAAATTTAATTATTCCTCAAAAGTTTACGCCAACAAAACAGTCAAGTGCTGCGCCTATGGCATCCCCCTATAGGAAGGGAATTTGTTATGCGTATAATGAAACGCAGTGTAAGTGGGCAGCAGCGTGCAAATTTAAGCATGAGTGCTCATTTTGTACAGGCAATCACCCAGCAATAAAATGTTTTAAGAGGGCAAGTCAGCAGACTCAGTCATCCAGGGATATTTTTCAGAAAAGCCTGCACTTCAGTGAGGCTGGAAAAAATGCTCCCGTGGCTGCAGGCATATCCAAACAAGGAGAAGTCCCAATTATTAATTAATGGTTTTCAATCAGGTTTTAAGCTTCCATTTTTTAAAGGATTGGGTTGTAAAGTTGAAAAAATTTAAAGTCAACAGATCAATTTATAGATATAGCCAGGGAGAAGATTCGCAAGAAAATTGAGGCTGGGCGAGTAGCAGGCCCATTCTTGGACCCGCCTTTTAAGAACTTTCGCATATCTCCTCTAGGTTTGGTCCCTAAAAAGGAGCCTAACTCCTTCCGAGTAATACATCACCTGTCTTTTCCTAGAGGTGATTCTTTAAATGACGATATAGACCCTATTATATCATCGGTTTCATATACTACGTTTGATGAGGCGGTTGATATGATTAAGCAATATGGCCCTAGTGCATTATTAGCTAAGGCGGATGTTCAATCGGCATTCAGATTATTACCTATTGATCCGGAAGCCTTCAATTCCTTAGGTTTCTATTTTGATGGCTATTTCTTTTTCGACCGCTGCTTGCCGATGGGATGCTCCTTGTCCTGTGCCTATTTCGAATCCTTTGCGACTTTTCTTCAGTGGGTGATGGTTCGGGAATCGGGTTGTCAGGGGGTCTTACATTACTTGGATGATTTCCTTTTTGTTGGACCCCCTGATTCTGACATCTGCCTGTTGCTGCTAAAGCTATTTTCCCTTATTTGTAGACATTTTGGGATACCATTGGCTGAGGATAAAACGGTTTTACCTAGCACTTTGATTGAATTCCTGGGTATCTCTATTAATACAGCCATTGGCGAGTGTCAGCTCCCGAGGGGAAAAAATCTCTAGGATGCAGTCTACAATAAGTGAATTTTTGAGGCGAAAGAAAGTTCTCTTAAAAGAGCTTCAGTCTCTGCTAGGCCTGTTAGCATTCGCCTCGCGTATCATGCCAGTAGGTAGAATTTTTTCGAGGCGTTTGGCTCTAGCAATGTCTGGCTTTAAGTCTCCTTTGGCACATATCCGGCTAACGGCGGAGTTAAAAGATGATCTGCGCGTTTGGTCGCGTTTTTTGAACGACTATAATGGTCGTTCATTTTTTCAAAAGGACTGGATTTTTGCTGCTGACCTCCAGTTATTTAGGGATTCAGCAGGGTCTTTAGGGTTTGGGGCCGTCTGGGACACCTATTGGTGTTGCGGATCTTGGCCTGCGTCATGGGTGGAAAGTAAATTTACTAATAATATAGTCTTATTAGAATTATTCCCGATTTTGGTTGCCCTTGAACTTTGGGGTGCTAATTTCAGGGACAGTAGAATTTTGGTACACTCGGATAACAGAGGAGTTTTGTATGCAATAAATGCTTTGTCATCAAAATCTACATTGGTATTAAAACTTCTCCGTTATCTTGTTTTCTTATGTTTGAAATTAAACATCTGGTTAAAGGTCAAATATATTCCTGGAGTGTCAAATTGCATAGCTGATTCCCTATCCCGTTTTCAGTTCTCTCGTTTCAGGGAACTTCATCCGAATGCCGATCCGGTGGGATGTCATTGCCCAGATCACCTGTGGACCTTGATTTAGATCTGGTCTTTGATGCAATAAAGTGCTCGGTGGCACCTCACACTTGGTCGGAGTATGGTTCTGCTTATCAGAGATGGTTGTTATTCTGTAATGAGATGGGTATTCCATCTGAGCCACCTAGGGAGAGTGATATGCTAGCTTTTTTATGCACATTGATGAAACAGCAGCTATCATATAGCCACATTAACAAGATCCTAGCGGGGGTTTCATTTTTCTGAAATTGAAGAATTTTGTAGGGTTTATGAGTTTTTTCTCGATAAGACAAGCCCTCAAAGGTTATAAAAAGAGGATGTTCACCCCTGACACACGCAGACCTATATCAATTGATTTACTTAGAAGATTATGCTTGGCCTCCCCTGCTGTCTGTTTTTCGGAATATGAGGCAAGACTTTTTTCGGCAGCCTTTGTGCTTTGTTTTTTCGCTGCGCTTCGTGTTTCCGAATTGGTCTCAGACAATAAGGTGGGCCAATCAGGCCTTAATGCTAAAGAAGTCATTGTGGGTAAGGATAAGGTTATATTTTCATTAGCCAATCAAAAACTGATCAGTTTAGAAAAGGCCATTGGTTAGAGCTGGCAGCTTGTGGTGATCAGTATATATGTCCTTGTGCGGTTCTTAGCAGATATTTGGAGGTTAGGCCCCCCTTTTCAAATAATTTCTTTATACATATAGATGGTTCAGTAGTCACAAAATATCAATTTTCAGCTGTTCTAAAAAAATGTCTTAAGTATTTAGGTATGGACAAGTTTAGAATTACTGCACATTCGTTTAGGATAGGAGCGGCCACGGAAGCGGCCAGGATGGGTTTAGATGAGTCTATGATAAAAAAGTTGGGAAGATGGGAATCGAAAAGTTTTAATCTATATATCAGACCTAATTTATCTGTTTGATTCCATAGGTGTCAAAGTTTCCGTATGGATCATTGGACACTCGTTTGTTCACTGGGCACGAAAAAGAGCTGCACACCGGTGTTATACTGAAAATTTGTCTTTTGATATTGATCATTTGCATATATTTTGGAAAGGAGTGAGAGGTCTGAGTTGGGTTAATTTGTGTGACTTGATTTATAGATTAAAGGAAGTTTGGCCAGCCCCATCCGTATTGATATTCCACTTGGGAGGGAATGATGTGGGAGTTTTGAAGTCATTAGATTTATTATTCAAGATTAAAAAAGATCTATATAATTTCAAGTTAATTTTTCCGAATTGTACAATGGTGTTTTCGGAAATTGTTCCTCGTTTGAAATGGTTGTCTTCAATGGAATTTAAGCCCTTGGAGAGGACCAGGAGGAGAGTAAATCATGCAATGGCAAAATTTATGCCATTGGTTGGTGGTTTTGCTTTCCGACACGTGGACCTTGAAGGTGGTTTCCCTGGCCTTTACAGGCAGGATGGAATCCATTTATCTGATATAGGCCTAGATATACTCAATTTAGGGTTTCAAAATAGCATAGAAATGGCCGCGGTGGTGGGAGGGCCGGCACAAGTTTGCAACTAGTCCCGGCGTTTGGGGGACTTTGGTGGTTTTAAATATGTTTATTTTCGCTCGAGTTCTGGGACTGAGCGATACAGATTTATGTTTTATAATTTTGTTGGAATTGAAAATTATTTGATGGAATTTTGAATAAATAATTATTTAATTTATTTATAATCAATAAAGTGCCGCGGCCATTTATTTATGCCAAAAAATTAATTGGTGTTTGTTTTTATTTATAGTATTAGTTTAGTTATATTATAAAAAAATACATCCTCCTGGCCCATGGTAAGAGGGCACAAGTAATAGGTGCCCTCGCACATGGGACAGGGGATGTTAAAAAAAAAAAAAAAAAAAAAAAATTTTGTGTCAGAATTTATTTAATTTATAGGACACTGCCCCTTTAAATGTAATAAGTAGCCCCTCATGGTTTTGGCGGGCTTCACAGCAGCGCGCGCCCCTCTAGAATGTTCTGACCCAAGGCTTTATTAAGGGGTCTCTGAGGTAAGCCCCTCAGTTAGGAAGTGACTGCCTGGCGAGCTCCCCTCCCCCCCACCCGTCGCTGGCACTTTATGTGGTAGAGTCACCCTTGGATCTAAGGGGGGACTTTGGTGGTTTTAAATATGTTTATTTTCGCTCGAGTTCTGGGACTGAGCGATACAGATTTATGTTTTATAATTTTGTTGGAATTGAAAATTATTTGATGGAATTTTGAATAGATAATTATTTAATTTATTTATAACCAATAAAGTGCCGCGGCCATTTATTTATGCCAAAAAATTAATTGGTGTTTGTTTCTATTTATAGTATTAGTTTAGTTATATTATAAAAAAAATACATCCTCCTGGCCCATGCACAATAAATATAACATTTATTATACTGACAGAGCAATTAGGAAAATATATCCAAAAATACAAATATATTAAAATTATACAAAACAATAGAACTTATTGTTTTTGCATGCATTTTTTTAAATAAAAGGCATTGCGGCTACACACCTGAAAATAAATGGCTCAGCTAGCAGTGAAATGAAAGGACCTTAGTAAAAGATGGTCAGTGCTGTGAACCAGTTTAACTTGCCTGCTACATATGTGATCATACCCTATTATTTTTATCCATTTAACCAACCGAATACAGTATAAAATCCTTGCATCTCCAAAATGCACAGCTTGCTCTAAAAACAGAAAATAAAATGCAATAATAATTCTCAAATTTCCAAGTTTTCTGACACAATTTTCTTGCTATCAAAGGTTGCCATGACAACATGTCTAATTGCTCTATCAGTGACATGAACTTCAGGTTCCTTTTTTGTCAGCATGATGGAAAAATATGTTTTTTTCTTAAATACAATTTAAAGAACCAAGCCGATCAACATGAAAAAAATGTGTTTCCTAATCTGAGAGATATATATATATATATATATATATATATATATATATATATATATAAAATAACATATATCAACATGGAAAGGTGTTTTGTAAAATGTATATATATATATATATATATATATATATATATTTATATTATTATATAATATATTCTAAAAGAAATAATAATAAAAAAAAAACAAACAAACATGGCATACTTACCTGCGCTGTGCAATGGTTTTGCATAGAGCAGCCCTGATCATCTTCTTTTTGGGTCCCCCACCAGCGGTCCTGGCTCCTACACCCTCCTGAGTGCACCCAATTGCAAAACTCTCACTCCCAAGCCACGCTCTGTGTGTCTATTCACACACAGTGGGCAGCTTTGCCCCACCCCATTCTTTCCCTATTGGCTCACTGGTTGTGATCGACAGCAGCGGGAGCCAATGGTTTCCATTGCTGTGTGAGCCAATGAGGAGAGAGAGGACCAGAAGAGCTGCTGCTCTCATGCACATCACTTGTTTGACATGGGGCACAGGTAAGTATAAGGAGAGGGGGATCTGCACCCAGAAGGTGTTTTAGAACAGGCTGTTGTGGAACTACACACCCAATGAGGCATTGTAAAACTCTGACATTCACAGACATGACTAGGCCTGATGGGAATTGTAGTTCCTGAACAACTGGAGGGCCATAGTTTGAAGAACCCTGCTTTAGAAACCACTTTAATTTGGGACTTTAGAACTGAGGACCACAAAGGTGTATGTTAATTATACATTACTCTTAGAATACACTTTTACACGAAATCTATTAAGCAGACCTGTCTTATAAACCAAAACCAATTTAATATATACACTACCGGTCATAGGAAAAAAAAATATAAATAGTTGAATGAGGCTTTTTGTCTTGCTACTCATGTGATTTATTGTTTTGTTGCAGAAAACCCTAATTAGAGATAATTGCTAATGTGAATTTGCAACAAAACAATAAACCCCATGAGCAGCAAGACAAAAAGCCTTGTACAGCTATTTATAATGTTTTTTTTTTTTTTGACCGATAGTGTATATATTAAATTGGTTTTGATTTATAGGACAGGTCTGCCTAATATATTTCGCTGTAAAAGTGTATTCTAAGAGTAATATAATATAGCAGTTGTGTGCATACCATAAATTAATTTTTTCTAAATTCTCCTCTATTGACTGTTTCTTGGCAATGGAACATTCATTGGGAACACCTGTTGCTCCGCTTATGTAGGAGAGGTGATTAATAGTAGGGATGATCGAATGGTTTGGGTCGACCATCGGTTCGACCCGAACATTGACTGTTCGAGGTTCGGCCGAATTTAGAACTTTTTGCTGAAAAAGTTTGGAATTCGGCAACCAGAACCGACCAAAATGCAATGGGACAGGAACTGGGCTTTAAAAGCCAGTGATTGGACCAGAACCATTAGTAAAAGCCAATTGAGGGGGCAGGAGAATGCTAGGAATGTGATTGGAGTGACTAGGGGGTCCCTAGGCCAATCATTAGTGAATACGCCCCCAGTATATAAGATAGCCCCCGCCAAATTCCTAGCATTGTAATACATGGACATGGAAGATAGTGGAAGCAGTTCTGTTAATTTTGCTTCAAAAGTGTCATTTAGCATTTATTAGTGTGAGGAAAGGGATATCTAGTGTAGTTAGGGTGCTATTTTCCACTTTAGTTAGATGCAAAAATTTAGTTTCTGTAGGGAAAGTGTTAAGTGCCAGGGTGACCGTAATGTAGTGTAGGGTGAACTGACTCTGACTGCTATGGCAGGGTGACCAAACCCTTCCATATCAGGGTGACCGCTATAGAGAAAACATTGTTTCTCTTAGGTCACTTTCAGAGCAGCGATATGGCTTCTCGCCTGTCAGCCTGCTTTTTGGCTGCAGGCGTTTATAGGGATTTTTTGAGGACAAGTTTGGAGTCAGACATGACATCTAAACTTGTGTATTGGGGTATATATACACACATGTCTGTATATATACACCTGAACATATATAGGTGTGAAAGGAGCAAAAAACTATACTTGCGCTAATTAAATAATTAACACCAATATGTCTCCGCTCCTATCACACCTATATATGTGTATGTGTAAAATACATATAAGTGTGTGTGTGTGTGTGTGTATATATATATATACCCCTATACAGAGGTTCAGATGTTTTGCCTGCCTCCAAAGAACCCCAAAAAATGCCCAAAAAACGCCAGCGCCAAAAAAAAAAAAAAACGCCCAGGTGTGTTTTGCAGCAGGCGTTTTTTTGGGCATTTTTTTGGGTTCTTTGGAGGCAGGCATGACATCTCATCTTCTGTATAGGGGTATATATACACACACACTTATATGTATATATACCCATACACATATATAGGTGTGAAAGTAACAGAACACTATACTTGCGCTAATAAAATAATTAACACCAATATGGATCCGCTCCTATCACACCTATAAACGCCCAGGTTTGTTATTGCAGGGTTTTTTTTGGGCATTTTTTTGGGGTCTTTGGAGGCATGCACAATATCTGAACTTCTGTATAGGGGTATATACACACACACACTTATATGTATTTTACACATACACATATATAGGTGTGATAGGAGCGGAGCCATATTGGTGTTAATTATTTCATTAGCGCAAGTATAGTGTTCTGTTACTTTTACACCTATATATGTGTATGGGTATATATACATATAAGTGTGTGTGTGTATATACCCCTATACATAAGTTCAGATGTCATGCCTGCCTCCAAAGAACCCAAAAAAATGCCCAAAAAAAACCCCTGCAATAACACATCTGGGCGTTTTTTTTTTGGGCGCAGGCGTTTTTTTGGGCATTTTTTTGGAGGCAGGCAAAACATCTGAACTTCTGTATAGGGGTATATATACACACACACTTATATGTATATATACCCATACACATATATAGGTGTGAAAGTAGCAGAACACTATACTTGCGCTAATGAAATAATTAACACCAATATGGCTCCGATCCTATCACACCTATATGTGTGTATGTGTAAAATACATATAAGTGTGTGTGTATATATACCCCTATACAGAAGTTCAGATGTTTTGCCTGCCTCCAAAGAACCCAAAAAAATGCCCAAAAAAACACCTGCTATAAAAACACACCTGGGCGTTTTTTTTTGGCGCAGGTGTTTTTTTGGGCATTTTTTTGAGGTTCTTTGGAGGCAGGCAAAACATCTGAACTTCTGTATAGGGTTATATATACACACATACTTATACAGTATGTATTTTACACATACACATATATAGGTGTGATAGGAGCATAACCATATTGGTGTTAATCATTTCATTAGCGCAAGTATAGTGTTCTGCTACTTTCACACCTATATATGTGTATGGGTATATATACATATAAGTGTGTGTGTATATATACCCCTACACAGAAGTTCTGATGTTATGCCTGCCTCCAATAACTCCCCAAAAATGCCCAAAAAAACGCTTGCTACAAAACGGGCAAGGTGTGAAAATAGCGAAGCCATATCCCTGTTCTATAAGTGACCTAATACAAACAATCTTTTTTTTTATGGTTCTGGACATGCTACAGAGCTGAAACTTCACAGGTACACCTTTTAGACCCCCCAGACACTAAATCCAAAATCTCTTTTTTTAATTTTTCTTTATTTTTTCAATAATTGTCTCTCTATCAAAAATGACAATTTTTAAGAACTTTTTTTGTGTGATTAATAGTCCCTGGGGCATGACCCAGAACCCTAGGCACTTTTTAGGGGCATTTATTGGGTTTTAGGGCTTCAAAATTGTGTTTTTTGATTACTGAAGTTCGGGTCCCATTGATTTCAATGGGGTTCTGAAATCGGGGCCGAACTTTTGGGATGTTCGGGTGTTCTGGTCGAACCGAACTTTTCAAAATTTCGATCATCCCTAATTAATAGTAGAATCTTCCCTTTAAAGTAGAAAATGTATTCATAGTCACATATATATACCTCCCACCTTTTTGAGATGGGAACGAGGGACATAGAAAAACTATGTAGGCATAGGACACACCCCATACTTGGGCCATAATCACGCCCCCTTAAAGGAGAATTAAAAAAAAAAAGATTAGTTAAACCCATAAGTGCTTTTTTTTTTACCATTACAATTCCTTTATATTGGCTTTTGACATTTACAAATGCAGCAATTTACAAATTAGATGAAAGGTTTAGCACTTGGAAACACTTTTTGAAAGATAAATAGTGCGTTTTATATACAACTATATAGATCAGACCAAAATGAGGAACAAATAAGGAAGAAAGAGGTACAGAGAGACATTGTTACAAATCAGGGACAGTCCCCGAAATCAGGGACTTTGGGAGCTTAGTATATATGCGAATTGAATGCATTTTGAACTGCATCCAATTCGCATGACATGTGAACTGGCAGCCTTCTCTATGGATCTGGTTCACATATCTGCGGGCTGGCCACAGTGCGTTTTTTTAAAAGAGTCCTGTGCATTTTTCAGTCTGGTTCAAGAGTGATTTCAAGTAAAAATGTTCACCTGATTTGCACCTGAACCAGTGAACAAACCCGCACGGACTTCTTTTGAAAATCCCACTGAAATCGCAGCCGGACATGTGTGAACCAAGCCTAAATTTCTACTAAACTCATTTAAAACCACCCACATTTAACCCAGCACATCATAAATGTATGGTGGTGTCAGCATGGCTTTCCATTTTGAATCAGAGACACAGGGTTTCCCAACCCTGGTTGGCTGGAACATCCACTTACAGCTGTCTTTACTCCCAGGAGGGATCCCGCTGGAATTTATGGATTCATTAATTTACCTGTTTTTTACTTCCATTTTGTAGGTGTTTTTAACCCTTCCTTGTCATTAAAGTAATTCAAATCTGTAAAGAAAAGCGCACGCAACCTCGGGCAATAACGCTTTAATAAAGGACAACAACACAGTACATTGGAATTGCACTCACACTTTTCCTTTAAGACAATCGCTTTACAGCATTCCAACAGGAGCTACTCGCTGCTCCCGTCCCTCCAGATGGTGACTCTGCGGTCTCCTCATTCGCGGCTGCCGCCGCTGTATCCCCGCTCTCCTTCACTTCCTGTGTTGCCTGGTCACCGGATGCCGGTTCTAGTGCGCCTGCGCACTATACCAACGTAATCTACGGCGCCTCAGGAGAGCCTCAGCCAAAGCCGGAGCCACAAGTAGTACGGAGCTGCGAGGTGGGAGATTCAAGACCCAGGTGCACTGCCTCTGCTGTTACTACGGACAACGCGTTTCGGAGGCGGAGCCTCCTTCCTCCTCCTGGGGACCTGAGGAAGGAGGCTCCGCCTCCGAAACGCGTTGTCCGTAGTAACAGCAGAGGCAGTGCACCCGTGTCTTGAATCTCCCACCTCGCAGCTCCGTACTACTTGTGGCTCCGGCTTTGGCTGAGGCTCTCCTGAGGCGCCGTAGATTACGTTGGTATAGTGCGCAGGCGCACTAGAACCGGCATCCGGTGACCAGGCAACACAGGAAGTGAAGGAGAGCGGGGATACAGCAGCGGCAGCCGCGAATGAGGAGACCGCAGAATCACCATCTGGAGGGACGGGAGGAGCGAGTAGCTCCTGTTGGAATGCTGTAAAGCGATTGTCTTAAAGGAAAAGTGTGAGTGCAATTCCAATGTACTGTGTTGTTGTCCTTTATTAAAGCGTTATTGCCCGAGGTTGCGTGCGCTTTTCTTTACAGATTTGAATTGTTTTGATCCGCCCCCCCCCCCCCCCCAGTGGAGTGAGAGAGGAGCAGCAGCAACCAGGAAATTTCAGCTATAAAACATACAAACAAAGGAGGTGAACACATGGACAGCGCCATGGGCTGGTGAAGTACTCCTCTTTGTACTTGTTGTATATCAGCATGTGCAGGATCTGTCCTTTTTGCTTGTCATTAAAGTGTTTTATTACTACACTTAGAACCGCCTTCTTCTCTGCTTTGTTTTATCTATAGAGTGTGCTTCTCTCTTCTGAAGTGATGCTGTGGTGCATTAATCACATTTCAAGAGCCAGTCATATACTGTTTGTCAAAGTCTCCTTATCACCCAGAGCGCCCTATTCTCCACACTCTAATGTATGGTGGTGGCAACCATGGTGGGGAGGGGGAAATAATCCTGATAATTCAGACTGACAGGAACACAATCAGTCAGTTAGGAGTTACTGAAAACATGCTCGATATAAGTGAATCAGGCTTCGGCTCACATATACTATGATATGATATCTGTATGTTATTGTTTACCCATTTCAACAAGGATTATACAATTGTAGTATATGCATATGTACTGTAAATGTTATTGGAAAGGTCATATGACTAAAACAATGCATCTTCTTATCAACATTAGGAAATCATATAACTCCATCTACACACCCCTGAGGAAAGGTGTTTCCACCTGAAACGCGTCAGTTTGAAGAATTTCCCCCACCAATATCCTTATATTTCTGGTGAGCACCATTTGCAAGCCGTGTTAACCACTTTTAATGTTTCATGTGTTTCATGTATTTATTACTTTTGTTGTGTATTTTACTTTATTGTTGAACATGTAGGTTTCATATTATGTATCAAGACACATGATGTGTTAGGATATATATATCACCTGTTTAACCACTTCAGCCCCGGAAAATTTTACCCCCTTCCTGACCAGACCCTATTTTGCGATACGGCACTGCGTTATTTTAACAGAAAATTGTGCGGTTGTGCGATACTATATCCAAATGAAATGTATGTCCTTTTTTTTCCCCACAAATAGAGCTTTCTTTTGGTGGTATTTGATTACCTGTGCGATTTATATTTTTTGCGCTATAAGCAAAAAAATAGTGACAATTAAACAAAAAAAACAATATTTTTCACATTCTGCTATATGACATTCCCCCAAAAAATTTAAAAATCAAAAATTTTTAACGTTTTAGGCCAATTTGTTTTCTGCTACATATTTTTGGTAAAAAAAATCACAATAAGCGTATTTTGATTGGTTTGCACAAAAGTTAAAGCATCTACTAACTACGGGAAAGATTTATATAATTTTTATTGTTTAATGAGACAGCTTTAACAGTAATTTTTAACTCAACATATAAAGCAAACTTACCCTATTTGTTGAAAACCATTTTATGTACTTTGAGTATAACATGTGAGATGCATTCAACCCAGACCACTACTACTATGCTACAGGTTGGAAAAGAAAACTGAGAAGGGTATATGTCTGTAAAATGGCCATCAAGAATCTACCATTTCCCTAGGCACAGGTTCTCCTCCCATAACCTAAATGGAATAAAATCAAAGAGAATAGAGAAAGAAGAATGAAGAAGTAGGATAAGAAAAGAGGAGAGATAGAGTTCCAGATGCCAGATAGGAGTATAAGGGCAAAAAACAATCCCTATTATGACAGGTATATGTGCAGTGCACATATTTGGCCAAAGGCTCCCAGATAGCTTCAAATTTCCTTACTAAATCTTGGAGGATACTGACCATCTTTTCTTGGGCCATAATCAAAGATATTTTCCTTTTAGCAATCCCATAGGACACAGTTATTTTGGCACCAAGTAACACAAAAAAAGTGACTGACATTCTTAGGTGTAGATTCAACCACACAATTAAGTAAAGCTATCTGTGGGGATTTGGAAAAGGGGATCCCTGTGATTTTCCTTAAAGTGTGAAAAATTCTGTTCCAAAAGTTTCTGATTTTGGGACAGTCCCACCAAATGTGAATCATTGTTCCAATGGGATCTAATTTCTCTATTGGAACCACCAAAGGGTCCTGTTTATGTTGCCTACCAAGTGTTAAGAAATCCTTCTCCAATTTCTCTATGTCTGTTCATCTCACTCGATGAATCTGTGCCAATTTCTGAATAAATTTCCCCCTAACTACAGCTTTATGTGCAGCCCATAGAAATTCTGCGGAAATGTCATTCACATCATTCAAAAGGAAGTATTGCTTGATAGCTTCCTCAATTTCCAGGAACCTAATAGGGTCGCTAAAAATTGATTAATTTAATCTCCATGAGCCCTTTCCTTTTGGGCCATGGGGCCTTTGCAGGATTAGGAAGACTAAAGAGTGGCCAGACCACACTGAGTCCCTAATAAAGGATTTAGAACACAAAGGAACCAGGGCCAAGGAAACAAAAATGTGGTCAATCCTAGCGTAGCATTTGTGAGGACAAAAGTAATGTGTGTAGTCCCACGTGGATGGATTGAGTTCCCTCCAAATGTCAACCAGCCCTTGTTGGTAGATTAATCTGGCTATGAGGAGGCTCTGTTTAGAGGGGCGTGTCAATTGACCCCCCAAGAGGGTGAGTTTTTTTCTAGACTTATGTCAAATGCTATATTCGAGTCTCCGCCATAGACAGTCGTACCCTCCACCAGTGGCTCTAGAGTTTGACCTTCGAGATCTCTAAAGATCAGAGAAGACACAAATTTGTATCTATGTGAAATAAAGATTGCTACCCCTCTGGTTTTGTCTTTTGTGTTGGATAAAACAAATGGGGGGTATTTTGCATGGACAAAGGAAGGGTTATATTGCCTTGGAAAGTGAATGTCCTGAAGTAAGACCACATCTATCTTCTGGGAATGGTAGTAATGAAAAACTTTCTTCCATTTTATGGGAGAATGCAATCCCTGCATGTCATGTGAAACAACCCGTAGGGGGGGATTTGGACACTCATTATTGGCCATGGAGCAAAGTGGAAGGACAAGCTCATGAAATATTGTCACTCACCCATACCATGCAGACCAAAGAGATAAGGCACCAGTCTTCTAAGAACGGGAAACCTGGAGGATCTAGCATTTGAGCAGGTGAAATCCTAGGCAGTTGGAACGAAAAATATGTACCCAAAAAGGATATGCCCCTCAACATGTGAGGGAGACTAACTGGCCAGGAGAGAAGGAAAAACCAAGTCTCCTGGACAGTAGGAGGTGCATTAGTCCTCCTCCGGCCATAGTACCCCCGAAAGAACACTAAATAAAGTTAGTATAAACAAGAAAGAGATCCCAAAACATTGTAACTTAGGGAAAGGCATTAATGATAAACTAAGGTAGCCCAGGAAGGATCTTAGGGAAGAGAAAAGGGCAGAAAGTAAGGATAATGGTGAATTTAAGAGGAAAGGGGAATGGGAGCACAGAGGAGTATGCAGTGATAAGCTAGGACCTAAGAAAATCAAAGGTCAAAGGTAAAACTAGCAAGGACTTTCCATAGAAACCTAGGAGCAAGCTTTGGTCCCCTCTCGCCTCCCTCTTCCGGAACCATTAAGAGTAGCTGGGTTAGGAAAATACACGGAGAGGATGCCTAGGTCAATGGCCCTGGCAAAGGAAAATAACCCAAGAGCAAGATTTGTGTACCAACAGTATAGTCACAGGCTGCTGTTCTGGGTATCTTGTTTCGAGGGAGACAGAAGAGAGACGATACTCTCTGAAAAACCACCCACCCCAAAAAATATCTGAATAAACATGGGATATATTTACGAGGCATCATAACTACAGTTTGGAAACAATAATTGTTCTAAAAACAAATAAAAGAGCAAATCAACCAAGAAATCCTATACAGGAAATGGATAGAAGAGTTCTCAGTCCATAGAGGTGTAGCAAATCCAGGACCAGCATGAAGGAACAAGTAGGGTAGTCAAGAGTCCTTGGCTCGCTTGAATTTGGACTTCTGCCATACAGGGGTCAGCGGGCCTGCCGGTAATTGGCGTTTTGCAGCTTCTGAGGAAGATACCGAAGGGGGAGATGAAGAATCCATAGAAATGAATGCCAATTTTACTAGGAGACGTTCACCCTCTTGGAAATTGGAAAAAGTAAAGGACTTGTTCTTGAATTTACACTTGAGGCTAAAAGGGAATAGCCACCAGTACTTGATGTTTTTTGGGAAAGGACTGACAGCAGAGGCTTGAGAGACCTCCGTCTTTGAATAGTAGAAGAAGAGAGGTCAGCGAAGACTTGGATAGAATGACCTTGAATCATCAACTGAGAGGATGACTTCCTCTTTGACTGCTTAAAAATGGGCCTTAACAACTACATCCCTCTGGAGGCCATCCGGGCAAGGAAGTTTGATGGCCCTATGGACTCTAACAAGCCCAAGTCTGTGTGATGGAATATAAGGAATTAGCATTGTTTCTGGAATGTCCTTAATGTCTTCGGGGATCCCTCTAATTCTAAAATTGTACCTTCTGAATCTATTTTCAAGATCATCAATCTTAGTGAGGGCCACCTCTAACTGGTTGTGAAGGTCCTGTAAGCGATCTGTGTTCTGGTTTGTTCTAGTTACTGCAGTGTCCAGTTTAAGCTTAATGGTCTCAATGGAGGGAACACACATTTTGAAAAATCTGATTTGATATCATTAGTAATTCTGGTAGCAGTTTGAGAGAGGCCGCAATCCAGCAATTCTGAAAATTTAGCAAACATGTCAGACATGTTAAGTAGCTGTGGGGTGTAGCAGCCTCCATTTGTGAGGGCCCTGCATCTATAGGTGACATCAGCAGTTCATCAAGTGTTTTCTTCAAAGGTGATTCAGTTGAAGCAGGGGATTGTGGCCCCAGTTGGGGGGGACTCACTGGTGTCCCTGTGCCTGGGCTGAGATGGAGAGAGTTTGAAATGGCCCCAGAAGAAGTGCTGACCACTGCCATCATGGTCTGGTGGAGTAGCGGCCATCATCTTGGAATCCACGGGTGGGCCTGCACTCACTGCTAATTTGGCTTGGAGATCCCTCCTTGCTGAGCCCGATGAGCTCCCAGCCTAAGAGTCCATTATGGGAAATGCAGCGCATGTGCCTCTCATGATTTTTTTTTTTTACCAAAAGCTTGCAAATTGACATTGATAAAGGGCAAAAAAAAAAACAGGATTTAGCTGCCACACGGTTGCTATGATAAAGGCTTTGGCTGAAACATGTCAGCATCTTGTTATTTATATGGTTGCTCAAGATTGTTTGCATTTTTATGAAGAACACATTAGGAAGGATCATAAGTAGACTCCAGCATTGGCATTAAACAAAATGATTTAGAAGTGTACAGAAGCCAGGATGTCTGGGACTGACACCCCCTGAATATATGTTGGCATTGAGGTAAAGTGACTTTTTTTGATGGTTTAAATAAAAAAGTATCACATACAGGATTGAACTGCATTGAATATTTTGACAAATACCAATTGAGGAATTTTGTGGAAGAAGCAACCTGAACTGAACTAATTTGCGATAATGTAATCTGCAATTTTTTTAATAAGAATTCATTGGCAAACCTATTTCAGGATGCAAAAATTGTACAAGGTAATGCTAAAGTAATTACAAGGCTCAACAAACTTGCTCAGCAGGCACAGTGAAGTAAATTGTCTGGAATGCATACATGCTAAAAAGTTTGAGTTGGCAAAAGGAAGAAAATACAAAACAATGTTCTGTAAAAATTTGATAAGGGGCTTTTGCTTAACGTATGTTTGGTGAAGATTATTACTGGTGTTAGAAGGTGATGTCTGTAAGAATCTATAAAAGGACACATCTTAGGGGGCAGGCGGTGCACAGATTTGCACTGGGGGCCTGAATGCACAGTGTGCAGCTGCACTAGGAGTCTCTAGAACGTAGAGGCTCCTAGTTCATGGTTATACTATGTGTAGTACTGCTCCAATGTATACATCTATTTTTTTTAGTAGACTTGTTAGAAATAACCCATGTAATATTTGAAGGCAATTGGAGGTCTAGCTGTCCTCAGAAGAAAAGCCACATATTAAGATAACCATGCTAACTAAAAACTACCAAAACATACTAAGAGCACTCGTTGCTAGCAGACGCACGTCCCATATTTTTGCCCTGTACATGTGTGGAGACTTGTTTGGCAGGAACTTTTTCCCCCAGCTGAGAGCTCATGATACCCTGCAGACTGATGCGGAACTTTATGAAATCAAGGCTGAGCATTTTATTTATTTGTCTAGAAAAAGAAAAATAGCAGATAAAAAAAAAAGAATACTAAATCTCTTACTCAGACTGGGAGGGTTGCCATTTCTGGGAGTCGTACAAGAGCTTAAAGTGAAACTATCCCCAGTAGGATTTTTTTTTTTTTTTAATCATTAAAGAATTTTTATTTACATTTCCAAACAAATAACAGAAATATTGAAGGCAGCTGGTTCCAATATATAACAATCAGGTATAGCCGTAAAACATTAACATACAAACCTCAATCAAAGTAATGGACAATAGTCATACAAATGATCAAATAAATCATACATAAACAGTATAGTAAAATCCATGTTTACCCCATAGGGTTCTAGCTGTAAAAAGGCACTAGTTAATATAATGACAGGGCATTGTAAAGATTTTAACAATGGTTGTTGTAGATTCTGACCTTTTTTAAAGTAACTGTTTGTTTCAACATTTCTTTTCCGGACTGATTCATGGACGAGAGTGTCTGGTTCATTATAATTTTCTGTTGCACTCTCAATGTTCTGATGAGGAAAGTTGCAGTTTATGCATTCCATTAGAAGTAGTTAACCCTTTGGGGTGTCTCACCAAAATTGAAATTCTTATTGCAGGAAATGCCTAAAATTTTACTTGTATCTTAGTGCAGACATGTGAGAAAATCACTGCGTCAGTCACATAAGCAGTGAGACAATCACACAAAAAATTACATTTCTGGGGGCTTTCTGTAAACCAACAGTTTACAAGATACCTCCAGCTTGCAATACTGCAGTACATTTATTGTCAGTTTTAGAAATATATAACACCTGCAAATTGAAATGGAAATGTCATTTTTATTAATATTAAATTACAAAATGGCTATATTTTTTTATTTTTTTTTTAAATAGAATTTTCCTTTAAAGTGGACCTTATTGGAAATACCTTCTAAAAGGAAATTGTGGCTAAACAGCACCATGAAAAATCAATCTGTAGACTTGAAGTAGCAGTGCACGTGTCTGTGGTGGGTCACGCATAGGTCCTCATACTTAGTTAACCTGGAATTCTTACAAATGTCACCTAGGTGAGTAAGTCCACAGTTGTGCCAAGTCTCCAGATTTATATCAGCGGACAAGAAAGTCAGTGCTTGTAGTAGTATGGGGATCTGAATCCTTTTACCTGATATGCTGTGATTAGACAAAAAAGTACGCCAGGCTCCAAGCGTGGCTGAGATTGTTGGGTGAAGCCAGTCGGTAGGTCGGTTAGTCAGCGATACACTAAGGAGCAAGTCTGTCAAAGTACCTCGGGTCAACATGGCAGTTTCTATAGTGTGCCATCTTGGGGAGGGTCCAGAGGAGAGCCAGTGTTTAGATTGTGACAGAACAGCCGTCCTGTGATATTCTCTTAAGTCCGGGACCCCCATTCCCCCACTGTCACTAGAGATGTCCCGAACTGTTCGCCAGCGGACAGTTCCCGGCAAACATCGCTTGTTCGCGTCCGCCTCTGCGGGCGAACATATGCGATGTTCGGTCCGCCCCCTATACTTCATCATTGAGGCAAACTTTGACCCTGTACCTCACAGTCAGCAGACACATTCCAGCCAATCAGCATACCCTCCCTCCCACACCCTCCCACCTCCTATAAAAAAACAAGGGCCGCATCCATCTTAGATATATATATACATATATATATATATATATATATATATATATCTATTGTGTGCAGTTGCCTGCCTGCCGTGTGTGAGAGGCCACAGACCCACCATAGACTGTACTGTGTGCACACCACACTCATTTCGGGTGGCACAGGCACAGTACCTTGCAGTTTAAAAAATATTTTTTTTTTTCCTCTGTCATAATTGCAGTGAGTGTCAGGTCCACAGAGTGTACTGTGCCCACTGCAGTGCCCATCACTGATATATATACGGTGGCACAGCAGCTTGTTGCAAATTGAAAAAAAAAAATATTTTTTATAATTGCAGTTGCCTGGCCTGCCAGTGACTGTCAGGTCCACAGAGTGTACTGTGCCCACTGCAGTGCCCACCACTGATATATACGGTGGCACAGCAGCTTGCAAATTAATAATATATATTTTTTTTTATAATTGCAGTTGCCTGGCCTGCCAGTGACTGTCAGGTCCACAGAGTGTATATGAAGATAAATCCATGCGCTACCAAATGAAGAGAAGGGAACGGAAAAAAGAGGAGGTACCAATATAGAACAATGGAGCACCAGAAATCTGCAGCTAATTTTGTAGTGTCCCCACATACAACAAGATAAAATAAAGAGTAAAAATCAGCGCAGATATTCTAAAACCGGTGAACCATAGATATCTAAAAGTAGATCTTTAAAATGAATCAATAATTCAAAATCAATAGTATAAAATCAATACATCAACCTTCAGATAAAAATGACAAAGGTGCTTGAGTGCCAAAGTGAAAGTGCATAAATACGATAAAAAAGTGAGATCCTCAATACGCTGAATCAATAGCACTTGAATAAGTATCCTGTGCAAAGTGAATGCTGTGAAAGAATAAATAATAAAGGGTACTGATCCAACATTCAGCAGAAGAAAGAAGAAAACAATATTATAAAGTGAAGTGCCCTATGAAGAGTGAACCCATCCAACTCTTCAATCAAATAAAGTGAATCAATAAAAAGTGACGAATGTGATCATCTTAAAGAAATAAAGTGCTAAAATGGAGGAAAATAAAAAAATATTTTAAGTGCCCTATGAAGGGTGAACCACTAAAACTTTTCAGTAGCAAAAAAATCTTAGTAGTGATAAATGTGAAATATATCTACAAATTAGATACGGTATATACACTGAATAGCAGTGTGAGGGTGAAGACTGTGAAAAAAAGTCTAAAGAAAATTGTAGCAATCAGTCTTAGATGAAAAAAATTGTAGTGAAAAAAAAAAAACAGAGTGTACTGTGCCCACTGCAGTGCCCACCACTCATATATACGGTGGCACAGCACCTTGCAAATTAAAAAAATAATATATTTGGTCTGTCACTGTGAAGCGGGCGTAACCCTTAAACTACCTGATTGATACAACATCATACCTGATCGTATACACACACTGGATGTTTAAAAGCACGTTATTCCAAACAATTTAGGAATGTTAGGTGATTTATGCCCTTTATGGATTAAAACCCGACTCTGCGTCAACTACATAATTTTCCGTGGGAGTTTTGCCATGGATCCCCCTCCGGCATGCCACAGTCCAGGTGTTAGTCCCCTTGAAACAACTTTTCCATCACTATTGTGGCCAGAAAGAGTCCCTGTGGGTTTTAAAATTCGCCTGCCTATTGAAGTCTATGGCGATTCGCCCGGTTCGCGAACATTCGCGGAGGTTCGCGTTCGCCATTCGCGAACGGCAAATTTTAGGTTCGCGACATCACTAACTGTCACGTTCTTTGTGAGCGTCGTGTGGGAACATCTGGGCTTGCCGCCTTGCCATAGAAAAGTGGATAATACTTTCTGGAGGGATCTATAGAATGAGTCAGGGACCTGGATCGGGAGGGCTCTAAATAAATACAATATCTTAGGCAATATTAGCATCTTGAAGGCTGCATTTCTTCCTGACCACGATAAATAATGTTTACTGAGTCTGTGGAGTTCTTGGGGAATTGAGATCAAAAGTGGGGCCAAATTGAATTTATAGAGGTTGGATATCTGGCATGGCAATTTGATGCCGAGGTATTCCATCGCCTCAGGCTGCCACCTATATGGGACAGAGTGTTGAATATGAGTTGAGAGTTTTTGCGGTATGGCCACACCCAAAAGGTTAGATTTGGATTAATTTAACTTGTAATATGAAACCGATTGGAAGGTGTGTAAAACCGTTTGGAACAAGAGCTGTTTCTAAGGAGCTTCAGTGCAAGGATTAACCTGGTTTAACCTAATCAGTTCTGTGGATCTGTGCTTCCTCCACCTCACCTGCTTTTTCTTGATCCCCCCACCTTCCAGTCATTAGTTCATTCATTTACCAGCAGGGGAGGACTGGAAACTTTTGGCCCAGGGGGCAAATACAACCCAAAGAGAGAGAGCCGCCGCTCCACACTGCCCGCACAGAGAGAGAGAGCCACCGCTCCACACTGCCCGCACAGAGAGAGAGCCACCGCTCCACACTGCCCGCACAGAGAGAGAGAGCCACCGCTCCACACTGCCCGCACAGAGAGAGAGAGCCACCGCTCCACACTGCCCGCACAGAGAGAGAGCCACCGCTCCACACTGCCCGCACAGAGAGAGAGAGCCACCGCTTCACACTGCCCGCACAGAGAGAGAGAGCCCCCGCTCCACACTGCCCACACAGAGAGAGAAAGCCACCACTCCACAATGCCCACACAGAGAGAGAGAACCACCGCTCCACACTGCCCACAGGGAGAGGGAGACACCGCTCCACACTGCCCGCAGGGAGAGGGAGACACCGCTCCACACTGCCTGCAGGAAATGGGAGACACCGCTCCACACTGCCCGCAGGAAGAGGGAGACACCGCTCCACACTGCCCGCAGGAAAAGGGAGACACCGCTCCACACTGCCCGCAGAGAGAGGGAGCCTGGTACACACCACTAGTTTTTTTCATTCAACACAGCAAGTTGAACGAAAAAAATCTGTCAGCTCCGATCAGAGCCGCAGCCGCTGTATTAACTAGTACAGTGATCACCCCTGCTGTTCCTTTGTGTTCCAACAGGAGGACTGCCCCCCCCCCCCGCCAGATCACTTAGGTCAGTGCTCTCATCCATTGGAAAGGGTTAGGTGTGTCCCCAGGAAGTGCTTTCTAACTGTGTGGGGGATGGACTCACTAGTTGAACACAGAGACCTGTGTTCCTAAATAGCAGGAACACAAGATCCCGGTGTTCATTACTGACAGAATGGCGTACTGCCTTGTTTACAGAGTTTTTACAGAGTGTTGAATTTAAGTTGAGAGTTTTTGCGGTATGGCCACACCCAAAAGGTTAGATTTGGATTAATTTAACTTGTAATATGAAACCGATTGGAAGGTGTGTAAAACCGTTTGGAACAAGAGCTGCTTCTAAGGAGCTTCAGTGCAAAGATTCACCTGGTTTAACCTAATCAGTTCTGTGGATCTGTGCTTCCTCCACCTCACCTGCTTTTTCTTGATCCCCCCACCTTCCAGTCATTAGTTCATTCATTTACCAGCAGGGGAGGACTGGAAACTTTTGGCCCAGGGGGCAAATACAACCCAGAGGCCCATTGTGCAGCGATCCCAGATCCCAGACATTATAAAGCAAACAAATAATAGTGAGGGTCTTACTTTACTGATTAGGTGCCAATTAGCCTGCTGCAGCCTTGACCTCTGGGTCTCTTCCCTCCTGCGGAGCTACATAGGATGCTGGGAGGAAATTATAGGGGGGGGGTATCACTTCCCCTCTGCCAGCACTACTGCTGACCTAGCCAGCTTGCCCCACTGGAAAAAAAAATGAGTGGATAGTTGTGTGCACTGCTTCAGTATTACTGAAGGCCAGTGTTGCCAACCTACCAAAGTGAAATTTATGAACATGACTCCCAAGAGAGAGAGCCACCGCTCCACACTGCCCGCACAAAGAGAGAGAGCCACCGCTCCACACTGCCCGCACAGAGAGAGAGAGAGCCACCGCTCCACACTGCCCGCACAGAGAGAGAGAGCCACCGCTCCACACTGCCCGCACAGAGAGAGAGAGCCACCGCTCCACACTGCCCGCACAGAGAGAGAGAGCCACCGCTTCACACTGCCCGCACAGAGAGAGAGAGCCCCCGCTCCACACTGCCCACACAGAGAGAGAAAGCCACCACTCCACAATGCCCACACAGAGAGAGAGAACCACCGCTCCACACTGCCCACAGGGAGAGGGAGACACCGCTCCACACTGCCCGCAGGGAGAGGGAGACACCGCTCCACACTGCCTGCAGGAAATGGGAGACACCGCTCCACACTGCCCGCAGGAAGAGGGAGACACCGCTCCACACTGCCCGCAGGAAAAGGGAGACACCGCTCCACACTGCCCGCAGAGAGAGGGAGCCTGGTACACACCACTAGTTTTTTTCATTCAACACAGCAAGTTGAACGAAAAAAATCTGTCAGCTCCGATCAGAGCCGCAGCCGCTGTATTAACTAGTACAGTGATCACCCCTGCTGTTCCTTTGTGTTCCAACAGGAGGACTGCCCCCCCCCCGCCAGATCACTTAGGTCAGTGCTCTCATCCATTGGAAAGGGTTAGGTGTGTCCCCAGGAAGTGCTTTCTAACTGTGTGGGGGATGGACTCACTAGTTGAACACAGAGACCTGTGTTCCTAAATAGCAGGAACACAAGATCCCGGTGTTCATTACTGACAGAATGGTGTACTGCCTTGTTTACAGAGTTTTTACAGAGTGTTGAATTTAAGTTGAGAGTTTTTGCGGTATGGCCACACCCAAAAGGTTAGATTTGGATTAATTTAACTTGTAATATGAAACCGATTGGAAGGTGTGTAAAACCGTTTGGAACAAGAGCTGCTTCTAAGGAGCTTCAGTGCAAAGATTCACCTGGTTTAACCTAATCAGTTCTGTGGATCTGTGCTTCCTCCACCTCACCTGCTTTTTCTTGATCCCCCCACCTTCCAGTCATTAGTTCATTCATTTACCAGCAGGGGAGGACTGGAAACTTTTGGCCCAGGGGGCAAATACAACCCAGAGGCCCATTGTGCAGCGATCCCAGATCCCAGACATTATAAAGCAAACAAATAATAGTGAGGGTCTTACTTTACTGATTAGGTGCCAATTAGCCTGCTGCAGCCTCGACCTCTGGGTCTCTTCCCTCCTGCGGAGCTACATAGGATGCTGGGAGGAAATTATAGGGGGGGGGGGTATCACTTCCCCTCTGCCAGCACTACTGCTGACCTAGCCAGCTTGCCCCACTGGAAAAAAAAATGAGTGGATAGTTGTGTGCACTGCTTCAGTATTACTGAAGGCCAGTGTTGCCAACCTACCAAAGTGAAATTTATGAACATGACTCCCAAGAGAGAGAGCCACCGCTCCACACTGCCCGCACAAAGAGAGAGAGCCACCGCTCCACACTGCCCGCACAGAGAGAGAGAGAGCCACCGCTCCACACTGCCCGCACAGAGAGAGAGAGCCACCGCTCCACACTGCCCGCACAGAGAGAGAGAGCCACCGCTCCACACTGCCCGCAGGGAGAGGGAGACACCGCTCCACACTGCCTGCAGGAAAAGGGAGACACCGCTCCACACTGCCCGCAGGAAAAGGGAGACACCGCTCCAGGGAGAGGGAGAGACCATTCCTCAAGAAAATTGCTTGATTCCCACATCAACATAATAAAGCCTGGTACACACCACTAGTTTTTTTCATTCAACACAGCAAGTTGAACGAAAAAAAATCTGTCAGCTCCGATCAGAGCCGCAGCCGCTGTACTAACTAATACAGTGATCACCCCTGCTGTTCCTTTGTGTTCCAACAGGAGGACTCCCCCCCCCCCCCCCGCCAGATCACTTCGGTCAGCGCTCTCATCCATTGGAAAGGGTTAGGTGTGTCCCCAGGAAGTGCTTTCTAACTGTGTGGGGGATGGACTCACTAGTTGAACACAGAGACCTGTGTTCCTAAATAGCAGGAACACAAGATCCCGGTGTTCATTACTGACAGAATGGCGTACTGCCTTGTTTACATAGGCAGCCCACAGTTCTGTCTCCATGGGGGTTGCTGGTGGACATCGCGTCGCCGTACCTGCTAATTGGCTTCCTCTCTGGCCAATCGGCACACGCCCCTGCTGTCTATTACACAAAACAACATACAGGTACGTTGTTTCGTGTAATAGAGTAAAACTGCGGCGGCTGGTAAGCAAGCGGTTAAATTTACAGCCTAATAGAAGTCTATGGGACTGGGGGTAACATGCATAAAGACTATTGGGACACTAGTACTGCAGCCAAATCACACTACATAGGAGCAGATAGTGCACAGGCTGCTGAAAGAAAACTCTTTTTAGCTGCAGATAAGGAAATAGGAGAAGGGAGAGGGATTTGGAAGAGAGCAGGAAGTGAGGAGGAGGAGGAGGAGGAGAGGCCGGTCACAGCTTACTTACTTGAAAAGGCAATGCACGGCTTCAGTCTTACGATGTGGCTGCTCAGTTCAAACTTTCCCGCCCACACAATCCTCTTCACAGACAGAGACACAGGCTTCCCGAGTGTGGGCGGGCACATTGAAAGAGGGGCGGGAGGAGGCAGAGTTTTTCTGGAGGGGGCTGTGCAGTGTATGGAACAGAGAGACACTCAGCCCTGTGACTGGTGCAGCCAACCTCCCTGTCACAGGACACATCGCAGCTCTCAGTATGAGCGTTCCTAGCTGCTCCCCTCTGACACCGGCCGAACAGTAGACTCGGCCAGCTCCGGAACTGCACATGCGCAGTTCCAGCTGGCGGCATAGCGGCCTTTTTTATGGGAATTAGAGCGGCCTGGGGGGAAAATGCCTCCTTTCCCCCCGGCCCAGTCCGCCCCTGTTTACCAGTCATCAGGTGAAAACACAGTGTGGAATAAGGCATAGTAACCAGCTTCTGGGGTTAAAATCAATTTCAGGAACCCTACAGACAATACTGGTGGGACATCCAATTAGGTGAAACCTGGGTCAGGAGTATACAAGGATGCTGATGGCACTAAAATCCAATATGATTAATAAAATAAGTTATTTTCGTACATGCTAACACAAGTCCCATTAAATGTGGCTAACTTCTACCAGACAAAAGTTAAAATAATCACCTGTTTTCCATGTATGGCACAAATTATATCACCAGAAGAATAAAAACTTATATTAACACTGTACTAATTGTGACACAGTTTCCCATAAAAAGAATTGAGACATTGTAACATGAAGTCTGCCAACAATTTGCTGATTTGGAGGTATGCATGAGAGTTATTACTCCTACATGCAGCCCAGGATGATTTGTGATTAGTATAACAGAAAGTTTTTTTTGGAGTGGATTTAGTACAGTGTGAATAATTTGTTTTTATACTTCTTTAAAATAAACCAGGACCAAGAGGATTAGAGAGACTGCCATTGCTGAGAATTTTCTAAAAATGCTGGTTGCCAGTTGTCAATGACCTTAAAACTATTGGAGCCATTAGATCAGCATGACAACCAGGCAACTAGCACTTTATGAAGGAAAAAAAATATTTAATGACAGCCTCCATATTCTATCAGTAGAGGCTTTCTTTAAAAAAGGCTTGTTGTAATATGAAACCGATTGGAAGGTGTGTAAAACCGTTTGGAACAAGAGCTGCTTCTAAGGAGCTTCAGTGCAAAGATTCACCTGGTTTAACCTAATCAGTTCTGTGGATCTGTGCTTCCTCCACCTCACCTGCTTTTTCTTGATCCCCCCACCTTCCAGTCATTAGTTCATTCATTTACCAGCAGGGGAGGACTGGAAACTTTTGGCCCAGGGGGCAAATACAACCCAGAGGCCCATTGTGCAGCGATCCCAGATCCCAGACATTATAAAGCAAACAAATAATAGTGAGGGTCTTACTTTACTGATTAGGTGCCAATTAGCCTGCTGCAGCCTTGACCTCTGGGTCTCTTCCCTCCTGCGGAGCTACATAGGATGCTGGGAGGAAATTATAGGGGGGGGGTATCACTTCCCCTCTGCCAGCACTACTGCTGACCTAGCCAGCTTGCCCCACTGGAAAAAAAAATGAGTGGATAGTTGTGTGCACTGCTTCAGTATTACTGAAGGCCAGTGTTGCCAACCTACCAAAGTGAAATTTATGAACATGACTCCCAAGAGAGAGAGCCACCGCTCCACACTGCCCGCACAAAGAGAGAGAGCCACCGCTCCACACTGCCCGCACAGAGAGAGAGAGAGCCACCGCTCCACACTGCCCGCACAGAGAGAGAGAGCCACCGCTCCACACTGCCCGCACAGAGAGAGAGAGCCACCGCTTCACACTGCCCGCACAGAGAGAGAGAGCCCCCGCTCCACACTGCCCACACAGAGAGAGAAAGCCACCACTCCACAATGCCCACACAGAGAGAGAGAACCACCGCTCCACACTGCCCACAGGGAGAGGGAGACACCGCTCCACACTGCCCGCAGGGAGAGGGAGACACCGCTCCACACTGCCTGCAGGAAATGGGAGACACCGCTCCACACTGCCCGCAGGAAGAGGGAGACACCGCTCCACACTGCCCGCAGGAAAAGGGAGACACCGCTCCACACTGCCCGCAGAGAGAGGGAGCCTGGTACACACCACTAGTTTTTTTCATTCAACACAGCAAGTTGAACGAAAAAAATCTGTCAGCTCCGATCAGAGCCGCAGCCGCTGTATTAACTAGTACAGTGATCACCCCTGCTGTTCCTTTGTGTTCCAACAGGAGGACTGCCCCCCCCCGCCAGATCACTTAGGTCAGTGCTCTCATCCATTGGAAAGGGTTAGGTGTGTCCCCAGGAAGTGCTTTCTAACTGTGTGGGGGATGGACTCACTAGTTGAACACAGAGACCTGTGTTCCTAAATAGCAGGAACACAAGATCCCGGTGTTCATTACTGACAGAATGGTGTACTGCCTTGTTTACAGAGTTTTTACAGAGTGTTGAATTTAAGTTGAGAGTTTTTGCGGTATGGCCACACCCAAAAGGTTAGATTTGGATTAATTTAACTTGTAATATGAAACCGATTGGAAGGTGTGTAAAACCGTTTGGAACAAGAGCTGCTTCTAAGGAGCTTCAGTGCAAAGATTCACCTGGTTTAACCTAATCAGTTCTGTGGATCTGTGCTTCCTCCACCTCTCCTGCTTTTTCTTGATCCCCCCACCTTCCAGTCATTAGTTCATTCATTTACCAGCAGGGGAGGACTGGAAACTTTTGGCCCAGGGGGCAAATACAACCCAGAGGCCCATTGTGCAGCGATCCCAGATCCCAGACATTATAAAGCAAACAAATAATAGTGAGGGTCTTACTTTACTGATTAGGTGCCAATTAGCCTGCTGCAGCCTCGACCTCTGGGTCTCTTCCCTCCTGCGGAGCTACATAGGATGCTGGGAGGAAATTATAGGGGGGGGGGTATCACTTCCCCTCTGCCAGCACTACTGCTGACCTAGCCAGCTTGCCCCACTGGAAAAAAAAATGAGTGGATAGTTGTGTGCACTGCTTCAGTATTACTGAAGGCCAGTGTTGCCAACCTACCAAAGTGAAATTTATGAACATGACTCCCAAGAGAGAGAGCCACCGCTCCACACTGCCCGCACAAAGAGAGAGAGCCACCGCTCCACACTGCCCGCACAGAGAGAGAGAGAGCCACCGCTCCACACTGCCCGCACAGAGAGAGAGAGCCACCGCTCCACACTGCCCGCACAGAGAGAGAGAGCCACCGCTCCACACTGCCCGCAGGGAGAGGGAGACACCGCTCCACACTGCCTGCAGGAAAAGGGAGACACCGCTCCACACTGCCCGCAGGAAAAGGGAGACACCGCTCCAGGGAGAGGGAGAGACCATTCCTCAAGAAAATTGCTTGATTCCCACATCAACATAATAAAGCCTGGTACACACCACTAGTTTTTTTCATTCAACACAGCAAGTTGAACGAAAAAAAATCTGTCAGCTCCGATCAGAGCCGCAGCCGCTGTACTAACTAGTACAGTGATCACCCCTGCTGTTCCTTTGTGTTCCAACAGGAGGACTCCCCCCCCCCCCCCGCCAGATCACTTCGGTCAGCGCTCTCATCCATTGGAAAGGGTTAGGTGTGTCCCCAGGAAGTGCTTTCTAACTGTGTGGGGGATGGACTCACTAGTTGAACACAGAGACCTGTGTTCCTAAATAGCAGGAACACAAGATCCCGGTGTTCATTACTGACAGAATGGCGTACTGCCTTGTTTACATAGGCAGCCCACAGTTCTGTCTCCATGGGGGTTGCTGGTGGACATCGCGTCGCCGTACCTGCTAATTGGCTTCCTCTCTGGCCAATCGGCACACGCCCCTGCTGTCTATTACACAAAACAACATACAGGTACGTTGTTTCGTGTAATAGAGTAAAACTGCGGCGGCTGGTAAGCAAGCGGTTAAATTTACAGCCTAATAGAAGTCTATGGGACTGGGGGTAACATGCATAAAGACTATTGGGACACTAGTACTGCAGCCAAATCACACTACATAGGAGCAGATACTGCACAGGCTGCTGAAAGAAAACTCTTTTTAGCTGCAGATAAGGAAATAGGAGAAGGGAGAGGGATTTGGAAGAGAGCAGGAAGTGAGGAGGAGGAGGAGGAGGAGAGGCCGGTCACAGCTTACTTACTTGAAAAGGCAATGCACGGCTTCAGTCTTACGATGTGGCTGCTCAGTTCAAACTTTCCCGCCCACACAATCCTCTTCACAGACAGAGACACAGGCTTCCCGAGTGTGGGCGGGCACATTGAAAGAGGGGCGGGAGGAGGCAGAGTTTTTCTGGAGGGGGCTGTGCAGTGTATGGAACAGAGAGACACTCAGCCCTGTGACTGGTGCAGCCAACCTCCCTGT
This sequence comes from Pelophylax lessonae, assembly GCF_965119305.1. NCBI lineage: Eukaryota > Metazoa > Chordata > Amphibia > Anura > Ranidae > Pelophylax > Pelophylax lessonae. Next base: position 146,913,161 of record NC_138768.1, read on the forward strand.
CACAGGACACATCGCAGCTCTCAGTATGAGCGTTCCTAGCTGCTCCCCTCTGACACCGGCCGAACAGTAGACTCGGCCAGCTCCGGAACTGCACATGCGCAGTTCCAGCTGGCGGCATAGCGGCCTTTTTTATGGGAATTAGAGCGGCCTGGGGGGAAAATGCCTCCTTTCCCCCCGGCCCAGTCCGCCCCTGTTTACCAGTCATCAGGTGAAAACACAGTGTGGAATAAGGCATAGTAACCAGCTTCTGGGGTTAAAATCAATTTCAGGAACCCTACAGACAATACTGGTGGGACATCCAATTAGGTGAAACCTGGGTCAGGAGTATACAAGGATGCTGATGGCACTAAAATCCAATATGATTAATAAAATAAGTTATTTTCGTACATGCTAACACAAGTCCCATTAAATGTGGCTAACTTCTACCAGACAAAAGTTAAAATAATCACCTGTTTTCCATGTATGGCACAAATTATATCACCAGAAGAATAAAAACTTATATTAACACTGTACTAATTGTGACACAGTTTCCCATAAAAAGAATTGAGACATTGTAACATGAAGTCTGCCAACAATTTGCTGATTTGGAGGTATGCATGAGAGTTATTACTCCTACATGCAGCCCAGGATGATTTGTGATTAGTATAACAGAAAGTTTTTTTTGGAGTGGATTTAGTACAGTGTGAATAATTTGTTTTTATACTTCTTTAAAATAAACCAGGACCAAGAGGATTAGAGAGACTGCCATTGCTGAGAATTTTCTAAAAATGCTGGTTGCCAGTTGTCAATGACCTTAAAACTATTGGAGCCATTAGATCAGCATGACAACCAGGCAACTAGCACTTTATGAAGGAAAAAAAATATTTAATGACAGCCTCCATATTCTATCAGTAGAGGCTTTCTTTAAAAAAGGCTTGTGGAAACAGAAATTGTACACAAGGGCCTGGTTTTATCAAGGCATGGGTATAAAAGAACATTTGATTGTTTTAATACAATCTGTAGGATGTGTCACATTTTCGCTCTCGTGCTAGAACAGTGACAGCTTGCTGCGGAGAATCCAAAAAGTAGACCGCACTCAGGAAGTAAGATGAAAACAATCAAAACTCCTTTATTCTTCTTCGGTGTAGCAGACAGACAGTACAATGCACATAACAGACGTGCCGGGTTAACGCGTTTCACGAATTAAATCGCTTACTCATAACCATACACTGTGGAGCTGTGGAAGCCGACATACATATGTAGGTAAACCAAGAAAGAGGGAGGTGACCGAAGAATGTAATTACTTGCACCTTGAATTGATTAATTGATGGAAAACAGATGTAAGTTCAGCAAGTCCACAGTCCCACAGTGAAAGACAGATAGATACAAAACTCCTTCACCCTATGGGGGAATGGAGATATACATGCAAACAATATAAAATGAAATTATATGTATGACAAATACAAAAAATATATATGTAAAAATATAAAACAATAGCTGAAAAATCAGGAACCAAAAAATGAATAAAAAACTCTTTTTCTTTATCATCAAATGTTTTTGAATGCTTCAAACCCCGGTGGCGTAGACATGATAGAAGGAAGTATATGTAAAAAATGGTCGTTCAGTGTGTGGGGAGGATCTTTATGTGGATCGTAACTATGTAAAATTGTACGTAGAAAAATAAATAAATTGGAATAACATACCAAATATGTTTACTGATGTTGATCCTAAAAAATAAATAAATAAAATAGAAGATATAAAAAAGTGTGAAAGAAGTGTGAAAAAAGTGAAAGTAAAAAATGCTGGTGAAAAAAAGGGGGGGGAAAGAAACCACAGTGTTGACAGTGGTTGAAAGCATGTAAATCAACATGAATAAAAATGGAGTGGTGATAGTGAGAAGTGTGAAGAAAAAATGAACTGATGAATTCATGAATGTAAAAAATAATAATAAATGCTAAATAAATGAAATGGTAAACAATCATAGTGATAAATATAATGGAAATGTGGATTAACATGTCGATAAGGACGACTCATATGAAAAATATATATATAAGGTATAAAACCTAAATTGTCACGCCATCAGGGGATGAGTACCGAAAAAAAGTGTTTATAGGTTCCCAATTTTTACAGATGTATCCAAACTGACACCAAAATCGCCATATATACATTCACTAATTGAAATATAATTAGTTGATTGATCAAATACATAATTCAGAGAATACACTCAAAAATAGAAAAATATATATGTATGCAAAATATAGAAAGACCATTTCATGAAAGTCATTCTATGAGAGTATAATCCACTTGTTTGAGTGTATCCATGAAGAATGGAGCATATAAACATGATGAAGATCCAGTAAACATAGATTTGGCATAGAGACTCACCATATATAGGAAATATAATAATGTATAAACAAGAATGGCGGCATGGTGTCAAAGAAAAGACCCGGCACGTCTGTTATGTGCATTGTACTGTCTGTCTGCTACACCGAAGAAGAATAAAGGAGTTTTGATTGTTTTCATCTTACTTCCTGAGTGCGGTCTACTTTTTTGGATTCTTCATAGCTTGGACGGCGGATCTGACCAGCACCACCTATTGAACTGACACCTGAGCGGCTCTCTCTTTGTTGCCAATTGTTTCCGTGAAATACAGCCAGCCCGGTGAGTTCTTTTATTTGAACTTCCCCTGTATATTCTTCACATTATATGGACTTGCATACAGTACAGACAGATTGCACTTTATAACAGACATGGAATTACCCCCTCTTAGCCGGACGCTTAGACAGCTGAACAATAATCCTCTCAGACATGATGCACAAGCCACTTTAAAAAATACCAAGGAGGACACTTCATGTTCGGTCAAAACTATTTTTCATAAACTAGAAAAATTGATGGTAAAGGAAGTGAGGGCATACTGGGAAAAGACCACCTTAAACGAATACATCGATGTTGCACGAATTCCCAGGGGTCTCCGAATCAAAAAAATTTCCAACCTTTGATTTATATAATGAAGACCTTAAGCAACAATGGACTGACACGCTTTCAAGATGTTCTTTTGATTTAATGAAACTCATTGTCAGTTCCAAATCCCTTGAATTAGACAAACTACATGAAGACATTTCCAAACTTTAAACGGATTTACTTCCATTCAAAGAAACGCCCTCCTTCATTGAATTTGACCAACACTTAAATGAGAAAATTTACAAAATAGAAACAGATACCATTAAAGGCAAACAAGACAAGCTGCTCCGGGATCAGATTGACTATGAGACTAAAAACGTCTACACATGGAAAAAAGCCAACAATTGGTACCGACAACATCCCAAAAAACGAGTTAGCTTTTCTGACCCAGAGACGGGTGCGACAGATACATCTCTACCCCTTACATCAGATACATCTTTGGAGTATCCACAAACACCACGATCAGGGAACAACACTCATGTACAATCGGCATCAAAAAACGAGGCCCCCAAGAAAAACAGGAGATTCACCAGGAGAAAAGGAAAAAGGCAACCAGACGGGGAGGAAGGAGACACCGCGGGTCATTCAGATGGCCAACACCGACTCAGATCTCATCGGAAATAACAACAAAAAATACGTCTTCAGACCCTTATCTACATACATCGAATGTTATCAATCTATCAAAAAGGCCACTCACCGCAGATGACATCAGCCTTTTATCCAAAGGCTTAAACTTTTGCCCGCACGCTCATTTTGACCCATTTGAAACTGTTCTCAACATAAATAAGTTCATCCGTAATTTAACTTTAAAGAGACATTTCTTCAATCAAGATGAGCCTTCCTCCAGCAACGATGAATTGGTTGACATCAACCACTTGAATGACTCACATGGTACTGTATCCACATTTCGTGAAGTTTGTGCCATCACTGAGTTGGAGGACTTGGCAAGGGAAAACTATGATTTTATACAAAACCATGACCAAGATGGAATGAGGAATATTGCCATCACTTCCTCTTCCAACTTCTATCCCATACAATCTAGATCCTCTAGTATGGATCTTTTTCAGAAATTGGTAGAAAAAGATTTATTTTTACTAGCATCCACAGCGCCCCCTGTAGTAACCACATCTCAAGATAACCTTACTAGACAAGAGAGAGTGTCATTGAAATCTTTAAAAGATGACACGTCTATTGTCATCAGAAATGCTGATAAAGGGGGGGCAGTTGTGGTGCTAGATAGCGATATTTATAAAAAAGAGGCCCTCAGGCAGTTAGGGGATATATGCACCTATCAATCCCTCAAAAATGACCCCACCAACATTTTTAAAAAACAACTCATGATTTTGATCAATAAGGGGGCATCTCTAGGGGTTTTTTCTACCAAAGACACTGAAAAATTAGTTCCTATCTCCCCTGTCACACCCATATTCCACCATCTCCCCAAGGTCCACAAAGGTTTAGACCCAATTTTGGGAAGACCTATTGTTTCAGGTATTGGGTCCCTTTGTGAGAAACTTGGGGAGTGGTTGGATGGGCAACTACAAGGTCTAGTACATAGCCTTCCAGGTTTCCTGAAAGATACCACACATCTATTAAATATTATGGAGAATTTTGTCTGGAGGAGGCACTATGTATGGATCACCTGTGATGTCACTAGCCTCTATTCCTCAATACCCCACGATCTGGCTCTACTAGCTATAAAAACCACCTTGTCACATAACACTAACCTACCTGCTGATCAACAATTGTATATTCTTGAAGTCCTTCAATTTCTGTTAACACACAATTATTTTACCTTTGACGGGGATTTCTACCTCCAAAGATGTGGGGCAGCGATGGGAGCCAAGTTCTCCCCCTCTCTCGCCAACCTCTATATGGGTTGGTGGGAGAGACCCCACATCTTTGGAGGTGGAAATCCCTTCAGAGATCAGATCGCTCTGTTCTTTAGATACATTGACGATCTGATCTTTGTCTGCCACTGTAATGTTGAATTAGATACATTTCTGAAGTACCTCAATAACAATTCTGTTAACCTAAAATTCACGGGACACAGGAGTCCAGATAAAATCAAATTTTTAGATGTTTCCTTAAGCCATTCGGGTGACAGAGTTGTATCTAATCTGTATAGGAAACCATTGTCAGGCAACAGCCTGTTACATGCAAAATCTAGCCACCCAATGCATACATTGAAAGGCATACCGGTTGGGCAGTTCTTGAGATTGCGCCGAATATGCAAGAACATTGGGGATTTCAAAAAAGAATCACTTTCTTTACGATCTAGATTCCTTGCTAGAGGATATCCGCAATGGATGATTAACAGAGCATATGTTATGGCTCTCAACAAAGATCGAACTGATCTCTTAAATAAACAACCATGTTCCCACATAAATAACACTTCAAATAAACTTGTTAATCAGAAATCCAAAGCCAGTAGTAAACATAGACAGTACCGCTCTCCATTTACCCACACAAAAAATTCTAAACCTATGCCCTCCATTACGTTATCTCTCCCGTATAGTTTAGAATTTCACAAAGTCAAAACAATCATTCAGAAACATTTACCGCTTCTCAACACTGATGATATATGTGCCAATATTCTAAACGAGGGAGTCAATATAGTTGCCAAAAGAGCTGTCACCTTGGGCAACGTCTTATCACCCAGCCTTTATCTTTCCAAAAAACCTAAACAATCCCCCACTTGGCTACATTGTAGAGGCAACTACAAATGTGGTATGACCGATTGTGTCACTTGCCCCTATATTCTCCATGGAAACATCTTTAAGTCTTCAGTGAGCGAAAGGACTTTTCATTTAGATAAGTTTTTTAACTGCAATTCAGAATATGTCATATATCTTATAACATGCAAGGCCTGTTTGATACAATATGTGGGCAGAACCACTCGTAGACTTAAAGATAGGTTCAGGGAACATTTAAGTGACATCAGACTATCTAAGTCAACCAATGTGGCACGCCACTTTAATCATAACCATGGAGGTGACTTGTCCCTAGTACAGGTTCAGGTCATAGAACGTATCATTAAACCTATTAGAGGCGGGGATATTTTCCGTATATTATGTAAAAAGGAGGTCTCTTGAATTTTTAGGCTTCAAACTCGCATTCCACAGGGATTAAACTTTGAGTGGGACGTCACTCATTTTTATGAGTAAGTCTCCCTCTCCCATTCTCCTCTTTTTTCATATATATATATTCATTTCTGGTTTTTCTGATTTCTTGATTTTTTTGAAGTTTTCAATAAAAAGAAACTTTTTTCGGTTTTGTTTTTATATATACTTTAATAATTTTTTGGCTTTCAGCCATGGATCCCGCAGCTATTCATGGCTATATGTCAGGAGTCATTTGCTTCTGTTTTTTGATCGCCATTTGATACGGTTTGTAGGATTTTGTCATATAGCTTCATATGGCTTTGAGAGTCCCCCCCCCTTTTTCTCTTTTTTCCTTTTTATTTCACTTCCTTTTTCTTCTTAACAACATGGTCTCCTTTTTCAGACTTCCAAGTCCCATGCCAAGCCATGATTATTCCCCTGTTTCGAGGCTCCGTTCAAGTTCTGTTCCGAGCTTCTCCGAGATCCTCCTCCTTTTTTGACACATTTTATGCACCAGTCACTTTATCTCCATTGTCAATTTTCTTGTTGCAATCAATTTGCATTCATTTAAGGCTAATAAGCTGTCCAAATTGCCAATCATGGTCACTAGTTATAATGTCTATATCCATTCAATGATGTTTTGAATAACAAAGTCACCATTGGAAGAGGGGTTCTTCCTTTTCTTTGACACCATGCCGCCATTCTAGTTTATACATTATTATATTTCCTATATATGGTGAGTCTCTATGCCAAATCTATGTTTACTGGATCTTCATCATGTTTATATGCTCCATTCTTCATGGATACACTCAAACAAGTGGATTATACTCTCATAGAATGACTTTCATGAAATGGTCTTTCTATATTTTGCATACATATATATTTTTCTATTTTTGAGTGTATTCTCTGAATTATGTATTTGATCAATCAACTAATTATATTTCAATTAGTGAATGTATATATGGCGATTTTGGTGTCAGTTTGGATACATCTGTAAAAATTGGGAACCTATAAACACTTTTTTTCGGTACTCATCCCCTGATGGCGTGACAATTTAGGTTTTATACCTTATATATATATTTTTCATATGAGTCGTCCTTATCGACATGTTAATCCACATTTCCATTATATTTATCACTATGATTGTTTACCATTTCATTTATTTAGCATTTATTATTATTTTTTACATTCATGAATTCATCAGTTCATTTTTTCTTCACACTTCTCACTATCACCACTCCATTTTTATTCATGTTGATTTACATGCTTTCAACCACTGTCAACACTGTGGTTTCTTTCCCCCCCCCCCTTTTTTTCACCAGCATTTTTTACTTTCACTTTTTTCACACTTCTTTCACACTTTTTTATATCTTCTATTTTATTTATTTATTTTTTAGGATCAACATCAGTAAACATATTTGGTATGTTATTCCAATTTATTTATTTTTCTACGTACAATTTTACATAGTTACGATCCACATAAAGATCCTCCCCACACACTGAACGACCATTTTTTACATATACTTCCTTCTATCATGTCTACGCCACCGGGGTTTGAAGCATTCAAAAACATTTGATGATAAAGAAAAAGAGTTTTTTATTCATTTTTTGGTTCCTGATTTTTCAGCTATTGTTTTATATTTTTACATATATATTTTTTGTATTTGTCATACATATAATTTCATTTTATATTGTTTGCATGTATATCTCCATTCCCCCATAGGGTGAAGGAGTTTTGTATCCATCTGTCTTTCACTGTGGGACTGTGGACTTGCTGAACTTACATCTGTTTTCCATCAATTAATCAATTCAAGGTGCAAGTAATTACATTCTTCGGTCACCTCCCTCTTTCTTGGTTTACCTACATATGTACGTCGGCTTCCACAGCTCCACAGTGTATGGTTATGAGTAAGCGATTTAATTCGTGAAACGCGTTAACCCGGCACGTCTGTTATGTGCATTGTACTGTCTGTCTGCTACACCGAAGAAGAATAAAGGAGTTTTGATTGTTTTCATCTTACTTCCTGAGTGCGGTCTACTTTTTTGGATTCTTCATAGCTTGGACGGCGGATCTGACCAGCACCACCTATTGAACTGACACCTGAGCGGCTCTCTCTTTGTTGCCAACAGCTTGCTGCGGGCAATACCTTCACTTCTCTTTCTGTTTTTTTTTTTTTTATAAATCAAGGCCATTTTCCATAATGCAATAAAACATTATTTATTTTCTCTGCTAATATTATAAGGAGACCTTGGAAGAGTTTGAAGATTTGGAAATCTAAATATTTTGGACACTAATACTGTTTGCTATTTTTTAGAAGCAAGTATCTTTAGAATTAGTAAAGTAAGATGTCTTGACTGTTCAAAATTATTTTCCTGAACACAGATACAATTTTTTGACTTATGATCCCTTATGTGACATTTATGGACTTAGTCAATGAAAATGTTTAAGGAAAAAAGAACAGAAGAAATCGCCTGCAGCAACCAATTAAAAACCATCTTGTACTGGCCCAATAAAATAAATTCTAATCAGTTGCTATGGACTACTCTGCTACTTCTATGGTTTATTGAGTAAACCTATAAAACTTTTATTCTGCTGAGGTATACTTACTGCACCTTGACAAATCTTTTGTACAGTCTGTATACTGCATTTGTTGGAAAAGTTTGAAATTCTTCTTTTACATCGAACAACTCCAGGCATTTTCTAGGATTATTATAAAAACATAAAAACTGTCAGATGCGTGTTTCATTTATTTTACCTTCTGCGAAAAGTCTGACACATTGGCACTGAACAATTTCAGGTACATAACTGTCTCTGAATTGAAGTAAAAATCTTCTTAAAGTCAATTTTAGTTTACAGGGTCTATGGTTAGAAGGTCTATCCTAATGCGAAACCAATTAAATATTCAAAAAAAAAAACCCCAGCAGAATGTGCTTTCTGTTCCTTCCCTTGAAAGGAAACATCTTTTAGAAAAATAACGCAAAATAATTATTTTAGTTTTAAGGATGTGCAAAGTTATATGTGCTGTATCAGATCTAGACCGGCAATGAGGCAAGCCTGTCAGCTGTCTAATGGGCCATACACACTATAAGATTTTCTGAAGACTTTTTCCTTTAGACTTACCAAAACCATATAATATGAGGTCAAACCTAAACACTTTCAATTTGTATGCAATCTGGCAGGCCCTTGCACTACATAGAAAAGGTAAATCTGAAGGAAATCCAACCACAAAAGTTGGATAGTGTGTATCCAGATTTAAGGGCAGATGCATTTGGGAATACCTTACAGGGGGGCAGCCTGCTCAAGCTTACAAAGACATTTCAACTTGTTTTATTACTGGGTAGAGTGTAGAAGGTTTAGTTCCTCTGTAGACTTTTAATATTGCCTGTGCCCTAATTGTGAAGATTTTCCCTCTCGTTACTTTACACTGACCTTCAGAGAATTGATGAAAAGTTAAAGTAGAAACAGATTCAAGATATTTGATGCAATACAGCAAAGATGATCAGATTTATATTCGGCGCCACCAAAGAAACTATAGCTCACTCATGGACATCACCTCCATTGGACTTCTCAGAGAATAAAACTCGATTAAAGGACACAATGATTTGATGAAAAACTGATTGCCATTTCAGAAGAAATTGCTAAATTCCTAAAAATATGGTTCCTATTCAGAGCCTAAGCTTTATTAGAATCTTTTTTATGTTATTTATAACATAACTTCCAATATGAATTGGAGGGTTGACTTGTCCACAGGGATGGGGATTGCCTTTCTCTTTTTTGTGAAAGTGTCCCCCACAGACCCCCCACAACCACAGGTTGTCAAGAAGAAGCCCTTGTCCTCATCAACATGGGGACAAGGTGCTTTGGGGGCCACCCCAAAGGCCCCTCCCCGTGTTGAGGGCAAGCAGCCTGGTTATGGTTAAGGGTGGGGGGGCACTTGCTTATCCCCCCCTATCCTGGCCTGCCAGGCTGCATGCTCGGATAAGGGCCTGGTATGGACTAGGGGGGCGGGGGGACCCTACGCCATTTTTTTCATGTTAATTTATCTGTATTGCCGAGAGTGGACAATACATTACAGCTACAAGCAAGTTTTAATAAAAATTTTTTCTTTAGAAATGTCAGTATTGCTGCAACAGACTACATACATCGTACAGATGAGCTACTTTACAGGCACATTAAGGGAACCCCCCCAGGCATGATATTTAAAGGAATTTTTCATTTGTATTGTTTCACTTTAAGCATCATTAAAATTACAGCTCCTGTAAAAACTATCGGTTTACATTTTGTTTATATTGATACATGTCCCCCAGGGCAAGGTCCATAAAGACATGGATGAGTGAGTTTGAGGTGGATGAACTTGACTGGCCTGCACAGAGTTCTTACCTCAACCCGATAGAACACCTTTGGGATGAACTAAAGCGGAGATGTTGGACGAGAAGCCAGGCCTTCTCGTCCAACATCAGTGCCTGACCTCACAAATGCGCTTCTGGAAGAATGGTCAAACATTCCCATAGACGCACTCCTAAACCTTGTGGACAACCTTCCCAGAAGAGTTGAAACTGTTATAGCTGTAAAGGTTGGGCCAACTCAATATTGAACCCTACAAACTAAGAGTGGGATGCAATTAAAGTTCATATGCGTGAAAAGGTAGGCGTCCCAATACTTTTGGTAATATGATATATATATATATATATATATATATACGTCTATATCTCTATCTATCTATCTATCTATCTATCTATCTATCTATCTATCTATCTATCTATCTATCTATCTATCTATCTATCTATCTATCTATCTATCTATCTATCTATCTATCTATCTATCTATCTATCTATCTATCTATCTATCTATCTATCTATCTATCTATCTATCTATCTATCTATCTATCCAGTTACAGTATCTCACAAATATCTTATATCTTTTAATGTGACAACACTGAAGAAATGACACTTTGCTACAATATAAAGTAGTGAGTGTACAGCTTGTATAACAGTGTAAATTTGCTGTCCCCTCAAAATAACTCAACACACAGTCAAGTCAAAATGTCCAAATTGGGCCCAAAGTGTCATTATTTTGTGTGGCTACCATTATTTTCCAGCACTGCCTTAACTCTCATGGGCATGGAGTTCACCAGAACTTCTTAGGTTGCCACTGGATTCCTACATCACTCCCCCATGACGACATCACAGAGCTGGTGGATGTTAGAGACCTTGTGCTCCTCCACCTTCCGTTTGAGGATGTCCCACAGATGCTCAAAAGGGTTTAGGTCTGGAGACATGCTTGGCCAGTCCATCACCTTTACTCTCAGCTTCTTTAGCAAGGCAGTGGTTGTCTTGGAGGTGTGTTTGGGGTCATTAGCATGTTGGAATGCTGCCCTGCGGCCCAGTCCCCATAGGGAGGGGTCATGCTCTGTTTCAGTTTGTCACAGTACATGTTGGCATTAATGATTCTCTCCATGAACTGTAGCTCCCCAGTGCCGGCAGATTTCATGCAGCCCCAGATCATGACACTCCCACCACCATGCTTGACTGTAGGCAAGACACACTTGTCTTTGTGCTCCTCACCTGGTTGCCGCCACACACACTTGACACCATCTGAACCAATTAAGTTTATCTTGGTCTCATCAGACCACAGGACATGGTTCCAGTAATCCACGTCCTTAGTCTGCTTGTCTTCAGAAAACTGTTTGCGGGCTTTTTTGTGCATCATATTTAGAAGAGGCTTGCTTCTGGGATGACAGCCATGAATACCAATTTAAAGCAGTGTGCAGCGTATGGTCTGAGCACTGACAGGTTGACACCCCCCCCCACCCCACCCCTTCAACCTCTGCAGTAATGCTGGCAGCACTCATAGGTCTACTGTATTTCCCATAGACAACCTCTGGATATGACGCTGAGCATGTGCACCCAACTTCTTTGGTTGACCATAGTGAGGCCTGTTCTGAGTGGAACCTGTCCTGTTAAACCGCTGTATGGTCTTGGCCACCATGCTGCAGCTCAGTTTCAGGGTCTTGGCAATCATCTTATAGCCTAGGCCATCTTTAGACAGAGCAACAATTCTTTTTTTCAGATCATCAGAGAGACCTTTGCCACGAGGTGCCATGTTAAACTTCCAGTGACCAGTATGAGAAAGTGAGAGTGATAACACGAAATTTAACACACCTGCTCCCCATTCACACCTGGGGCCTTGTAACACTAGCGAGTCACATGACACCAAGGAGGGAAAATGGCTTATTGGGCCCGAACTGGACATTTTGACTTAGGGGTGTATTCACTTTTATTGCCAGCGGTTTAGACATTAATGGCTAAGTGTTCAGTTATTTTGAGGAGACAGCAAATTTACACTCTTATACATGCTGTACACTCATTACTTTGTAGCAAAATGTCAATTCTTCAGGGTTGTCACATGAAAAGATAGAATAAAATATTTACAAAAATGTGAGGGGTGTACTCAGTTTTGTAAGATGCTGTATATATATATATATATATATATATATATATACAGTATATATATAGCACCCTCCTAGTTAGGTAGGTGCTAGGTAAATGCATCTATGCTTCTTCTGCTTATCAGGGGAGCCTAGTGAACCAGGTGTGAAGCTGAGCTGCAGAGGATCTGGTGTAACTGACGGTGGAGAGTCTCTTGGGAAAAACAGTGTCTGTGAGTACTGAGGGACCTGCCAAAGGGTCTGGCCCAGGAAGGGGGGCCACTCCAGTGAAGTCAGAGGATAAAGGAGCTAGCTCACACGGAGAGTATTACAGTAAAGGGAGTGCCATGAAGAAAGCCCTGAAGAATAGGAACAAAGGGAGTGCCAGGAAGGGCCCTGAAGAGTGTTCTGCAGTACAGTACAGCTTATCTAAAGCGGTTCATTAATTACTACATCATCGCTAGTGCCAAGGTGGAGCAGCGGCCTTGCCGCACTCAGTTACTTCTAGACATCCCAGCAAATTCTGCATAGTTTATTCAAGTTGGAGTATCTCACTCATTCCCTTCTCCTATTCAAGTTTTCAATAAAACCACAAAAACCAAAACTCCTAGATTGTTTCTTAACTGAGCCAGGCGCATTGAAGTCGCTGAACTATTGTACGGTTGCTATGGGTAACCCAGGGGAACCCGTCACCAGCAGTTCCCAAGGGAGTAGATCTATATATATACATTTACATCAATCCCTGCCCTCAAGGATCTTATAATCTAAGATCACAACAAGCTTTCCGGGTCACTGCCAGGAGTATGAGTGGCATCAGTGCAGTTGAGAGGGCGCAGGGGTATCAGGATGCAATGCAGAGCTTCTGGGAAGTTTTAGAGGAGACAAGAAGTGTATGCATGGTTTGCAGCCACACCAGCAGCCTAAATGTAACCAATAAAAGGAGTCATGGCTATTCTGTGTAGAAAAGACCAGATTAACATGACATTTTATACCCCACATGGGTGACAGGGTCTCTTTAAACAAATACATTTAAAAAAGTCTGGTTTCCTTTAAAGGTAAACTATCAAGTACTTTCAGTGGAGAATAGATTTATCTTACTATTATATAGCTCATTTGAAAGTCATCTTGCCACTCTTTTTACATTTTTTTTTGTACTTGCAGTGTTAGTTATCGTGGTCATATATCATATGGGTTATTCCACTAGTGACTATCTGTATATCAGACTTTGCAATAAGCATCCTAACTGAATGACTTCTGGAATAAACACATTATATGATAAGCCACTTTTACTGATATACGAGGAGTAGTAAAACGCACTCACCGTGCTGCACTAATAAGCAGGAATCACTGCTTACATATGCCATAAATACATATGACTGTCCTAATGTACATATAAAGGTACAAAATATAACTAGAAACAACTTAAAGCTGAACTTCTGGCAGAAAAAAGACCAGTTTATGCTGGCATGTGTTTATTAGTGATGAGCGAATCAGCCTGAGTTTCGTTTGTATGCTGTTCATCGTATCCATCATAAAACCAGAGATTTGGGAACTTTAATCTGAACCCCACTGAAGTCTGTGAGGAACAGATCTTGGACATCAATTCTGGCCATTTTCAAGCATGATAGGCAAGGGATTGTCGAAGAAATGACACGGTGATCTTGGAACTAACACACAAACAAAAATGCTGGTAGGTAAATTTGATCCTGTATAAAAAAAAAATTGGCCCGACTGTGTATGTATGTGAGTTAGGGACCTTAGATTGTAAGCTCCTTGAGGGCAGGGACTGATGTGAATGTACAATGTATATGTAAAGCGCTGTGTAAATTGACAGCGCTATATAAGTACCTGAAATAAATAAAATAAAATAAATGAGGCTTAAAGTGAAACTATAAAAATGAAAAATTCCTTCAAATATCGTGCCTGGGGGATCCCCTTAATGTGCCTGTAAAGTAGTGTATCTGTATGATGTATGTATCCTGCTGCAGCAATACTGACATTTCTAAAGGAAAAAATGTCATAGATGTAGCACCCTCCTTGATAGGTGTTAGGAAAAAGCATTATTATGCTCCATCTGCTTATCAGGGGAGCCTGATCTGTTATTCATGCCTGTTACATGTGTCCAGGTGTGAGTCACTTGGTCTGAGGGAGAGTCCCCACTGTATCCAATAGGGGAGCTTGTTGGACAGTGGAGGAAACCTGGCCAGTAGCACACAGGCTTTTGTGGCAGTTCCAGTGGGAGGGCACTACCGCAGTGCATCCTTCGGTTGACCATAAAAGCCAAGAGGGCACATGTGACAGGGCGTCTTTGGCGGGAAGCAGAGTGCCAGGAGGAGGGTGATGGCTGTCTCGCCTCCTGCTGTCTGAGGAAGGTGGTCACAGGCAGTCGGCCTGGTGAGCCAGGTATGGAGCTGAGCCTGAAGGATCCTGGAAAGCTAGGACAAAAAACAAGGGGTAGTAGGGGCCAAGAGAGGACCCAAGAAAGCGGGACTATACCGGCCAAAACTGGTGGTTGCAGGAATACAAATACAACACTCATATATGTATAAAAAATATATTCATTTTATTACAAAAGAATAAAAAACATGACAACGAGACATACAGTACATAAAAGATATACCGGTCCGTGTGTGTATGATAACT
This sequence comes from Pelophylax lessonae, assembly GCF_965119305.1. Taxonomy (NCBI): domain Eukaryota; kingdom Metazoa; phylum Chordata; class Amphibia; order Anura; family Ranidae; genus Pelophylax; species Pelophylax lessonae. Next base: position 146,928,276 of record NC_138768.1, read on the forward strand.
GTGTACCAAAAATACCATACTACTGGATCCTAATATATATTTTGCAGACTATTGGTCCCTGACCCGTTTCGCATTCATTGCTTCATCAGGGCATTGCCAAGACCAAATAGGTACTGCACTAAAGAGAATATAGTAAAAATACAAAAATTACCATCATTATAAACAAATATTTCATATTCATACATTGATACATATTGCATCATTTTTCAACTATAATTATGCTAACCTCAAAATAGGATAGACAAGATGAAGGGATATCTCCTCTGCAGGCGCCGGGAGGCCTATATATGTGGATCATAAAGGTGGGGGTATAATATTAGCATAGGCACAAAAGCCTAATATAGATAATATTATATATATTTGTATGGATGAAAATACCATATGGGATATAATAGGGGATATATTAGGGAGAAGGGCTGGTAGCCTCAATTGCGACTTGAAACCCTCAATGTAGATGTCAAAAAATACAATCCAATCAAGAAGGGAATTTGCCTGGAAAGAAAAATACCAGTATCACATATGTGTATTTATCTGCATTTATCTGAGAACAAAATCCCCCTAAGGGGGGGGGGGGAGGACAGCTAGGTCCATAGATATATCTGGGAGAGGAGGGGGTACAACAACCTTTCTCCCCACAAATTCCCATATAGAAGGTCCCCATATAGGTTTGGGTTACATACCTCCTCCAGTGAAAACAATAGCCAGATCCCAGAATTTGGTAGCTGTATAATCCACAATACAAATGGAAAATTCCCATCTAAACACCGAGATCCATAAGAGCTGAAAGTTCACAGAACTATGGCCCAATAATCTATAAAAAAGACACCAGGTAGGTATAAAAGCAGTAAAACACATAGAAAGGACGCTAAGGGGGAATCAATCATCCCCCGTCTTGTACCTCACTAAAGACATGTAACATACCTCGCTGCATATATAGCTGCTCAAATGACCGGCTATATAAAGGTCTCCGCCTCTGCCATAAGGCCAAACAGCTGCTAAGCCGATGATCGGCTAACGGTGAAGCTGCTGTCAGAATCATCTGGGAAAAACAGTGTCCGTGAGTACCAGGGGGCTTGCCAAGGGGTCCGCCCAGGAAGGGGGACCACTCCAGAGAAGTCAGAGGATAGAAGGTCAGCTCACACAGTATGCAAGAGTAAAGGGGGTGCCAAGTAGAACCTTGAAGAGTAGGGGTAAAAGGGGGTGCCAAGCGGGCCCTGAAGAGTAATTTACTATACAGTTTGCTTATCAAATACTTCACTACAGTGGCAAGGGGAAGCAGTGGCCTTGCTGCACTCAACATAGGTAGAAGTCCTAAAATTGTGCATAGTTCATCCAGCTGGAATATCCCACTCATCCCTTCTCCTATCCAAGTTCTAAAATAAAACCAACAAAAAAACACATCCCCTGGACTGTTTTCTGACTGAGCCAAATGCTTAAAGTACTTTGAATTGCTAAGTTGTTGCTATGGGTAACTCAGGGGAACCCGCTTCAAGCAGCTCCCCAGGGAGTAGTGCTACATATACAAATATACAGTTCATTGCAAAAGTATTCACCCCCTTGACTTTTTACCTATTTTGTTGCATTACAACTTTAAGTTCAATGTTTTGTTAATCTGTATTTTATGTGATGGATCAGAACACAATAGTCTAAGTTGGTGAAGTGAAATGAGAAAAATATATACATAAAACTATTTTTTAGAAATTGAAAACAGAAAATTGGCATGTGCGGATGTATTCAACCCCTTTGTTATGAAGCCCATAAAAAGCTCTGGTGCAACCAATTACCTTCAGAAGTCACATACTTAGTGAAATGATGTCCACCTGTGTGCAATCTAAGTGTCCCATAATCTGTCATTACATATACACACCTTTTTTGAAAGGCCACAGAGGCTGCAACACCTAAGAAAGAGGCACCACCCACTAAACACTGCCATGAAGACCAAGGAACTCTCCAAACAAGTAAGGGACAATGTTGTTGAGAAGTACAAGTCAGGGTTAGGTTATAAAAAAATATCCAAATCTTTGATGATCCCCAGGAGCACCATCAAATCTATCACAACCAAATTTAAAGAAAATTGCACAACAGCAAACCTGTCAAGAGACGGCTGCCCACCAAAACTCACGGACTGGGCAAGGAGGGCATTAATCAGAGAGGCAGCACAGAGACCTAAGATAACCCTGGAGGAGCTGCAGAGTTCCACAGCAGAGACTAGAGTATTTGTACATAGGACGACAATAAGCCGTACACTCCATAGAGTTGGGCTTTATGGCAGAGTGGCCAGAAGAAAGCCATTACTTTCAGCAAAAAAACAAAATGGCACATTTTGAGTTTGCGAAAAGGCATGTGGGAGACTCCCAAAATTTATGGAGGAAGGTGCTCTGGTCTGATGAGACTAAAATTGAACTTTTTGGCCATCAAAGAAAACGTTGTCTGTCACAAACCCAACACATCACATCACCCAAAGAACACGATCCCCACAGTGAAACGAGGTGGAGGCAGCATCATGCTGTGGGGATGTTTTTCAGCAGCCGGGACTGGGAAATTGGTCAGAGTTGAGGGAAACATGGATGGTGCTAAATACAGAGATATTCTTGAGCAAAACCTGTACCACTCTGTGCGTGATTTGAGGCTAGGACGGAGGTTTACCTTCCAGCAGGACAATGACCCAAAACACACTGCTAAAGCAACACTTGAGTGGTTTAAGGAGAAACACGGTTGGTTGTTGGTGGTGCCTGAACACCGCAACCCCTCCTCGCAGTTACGCTTGCTGGGTGCAGGAATGGGCCCTGCTGCTAAAAATTCAGTACAAATTTTGAAATCGCATGTACTTGTCATACAGGTGCAGAAAAATTGGGCCTTGGTTGTTGGTGGTGCCCGAACACCGCAACCCCTTGCAGTTACTCTTGCTGGGCGCAGGAACGGGCCCTGCTGCTAAAAATTCCATACAAATTTTGAAATTGCATGTACTTGTCATACAGGTGCAGAAAAATTGGGCCTAGGCTGTAGGTGGTGCCTAAACACTGCAACCCCTCCAGTTACTCTTGCTAGGCACAGGAACAGGCCCTGCTCATAAAAATGTCATACAATTTTGAAATCGCATGTACTTGTCATACAAGTGCAGAAAAATTGGGACTTGGTTGTTGGTGGGTGGCGCCTGAACACCGTAACCCCTCACAGTTACTCTTGCTGGCCACAGGAATGGGCCCTGCTGCTAAAAACTCCATAAAATTTTTGAAATCACATGTACTTGTCATACAGGTGCAGAAAAATTGGGCCTTGGTTGTTGGTTGTGCCTGAACACAGCAACCCCTCGCAGTTACTCTTGCTGGGCGCAGGAACAGGCCCTGCTGGTAAAAATTCCATACCAATTTAGAATTGGCAAAGATCAAGTGTAATGTGTAATTATCAGTGATAAAGTGGGGGTCATCTGACCTGGCCAAGGTTGAGTGTTGGCTATGCAAACCTGCTGGAGTGATGGGGACCTGGAAGTTTAGTATCGGCAGGAACTGAAACTGAAATTGGGCCTTTGGTGTTGGTGGTGCCTGCACACTGTAACCCCCACAGTTACTCTTGCTTGGCACAGGAACGGGACCTGCTGGTAAGAATTCCATACAAATTTGAAATCGCATATACTTGTCATACAGGTGCCAAAAATTGGGCCTTTGCTGTTGGTGGTGCCTGAACACCATAACCCCTCACAGTTACTCTTGCTGGGCGCAGGAATGGGACATGCTCGTAAGAATTCCATACAAATTGGATATCACATGTACTTGCCACAAAGGAGCCAAAAAAAATGGGCCTTTGGTGTTGGTGGTGCCTGAACACTGTAACCCCTCATAGTTACTCTTGCTAGGCACAGGGTGCAGGGACAGGGCCTGCTCTTAAAATGACACGCAAAATTTAAATTGTATGCACCTGTCATACAAGTAAAGAAAAATTAGGCCTTGGGGGTTGGTGGTGACCTAAACCAAAAACATTGTTGGAAGCTAGCAGAATCAAGGTTGAGGAATAGGATAGGCAGCATATGCAGTCTTCAAGGGATGGCAGACCCCTAGCAAATACAATCAGTTACATTAGCATCAAGGGCTTGATAGTTGCTGTTCACCCAGGACTGATTCATTTTTATAAAAGTCAGCTGGTCAACAGAGTCTGTGGACAGATGCACTCTTTTGTCCGTCACTAAACCTCCAGCAGCACTGAACATCCATTCGGTAAGTACGCTGAAAGCAGGACAGGCCAGTAGCTCCATTGCATATTGAGCAAGTTCTGGTCAGTGCTCCATCCTCAAGACCCAGTAACCCAGTGGATGCTCCTTTGGAAAGGTCTCCAAGTTTGCTCTTGCCCCTAGATAATCATGCACCAAATGATGGAGACGCTGCTGAAACCTAACAGTCCTGGGTGCTGCTGAGGACTAAAGAACTGTTTAAAGGCATCAGTAAGCCGGCCTCCTTCTCTACTGATCCTCCTTTGGCTAAACGATGCCTCAGAAACACATCCAGAGAATTTTAACCTCCCAGTGTCTGGAAAGGTGGTACACAATTTTTTTTCAAGGCCTCCTCAAGATGTTTCATCCTCTGCTTCCTCTGCGAAGACAGGATGAGCTCTGCAACTTTACCCTTGTAACGTGGATCAAGAAGAGTTGCCAACCAGTAATTATCCCTCTCCTTTACAGCTCAAATCCTCGGGTCCTTTCACAGGCTTTGCAGAATCAGGGAGCCCATGCAAAGTAAGTTTGAGGAGGCATGAGCTTCTGAATCCTCTGGGTTACTAAGGATGACATTGTCAGGAGCAACCTCTCCCCAACCACGTACAACTCCTTGGGTTTCTGGGGAATCAAAACCATCCCTTTAAGACTGTTGTATGCTGTCCTCTACATCCATGCTGCCACAATCCTCCTCCTCCTCTTCTTCCTGTGTGTTTTGTGTCCCTGCAGGCATGATATCTGCATAAAGGGGGCCTCCTCTTCCTCCCGCTGTTCTGCCTCAAGTGCCCTGTCCATGATTCCACAGAGCGTGTGCTCCAGCTTGTAGACTAGAGGGATAGTGTCACTGATGCATGCATCGTCTCGGCTCGCCTCCTCAAATGGTGACAGGACAGTGCATGCACCCTTTATCAAAAGCCACTGGAGTGGCTAAAAAAAGCCAAGCTCCCCACAGGTACTTATTAATGGCCCTCTGCTGCAAGTGCAGCCACTGCAGCTTTGCCAATGTTGAGTTCCACCTGGTGGGCATGTCACAAATGAGGTGGTTGGTGGACAAGTTGAATTCCCGTTGAATGTCAGATAAGCGAGCATTGGCATTGTATGAACGCCGGAAATGGTCACAGACTTTTCTGGCCTGCCTCAGGAGATCTTGGAAGCCCGGGTATCTGGTCAAGAAACACTGCACCACCAGATTCAGGACATGTGCCAAGCATGGAACATGTGTCAAGTGTCCCTGTCAGAGGGCAGAGAGAAGGTTGGTGCCATTGTTGCATACAACCATTCCTGGCTCAAGCTGTCATTGCGTCAACCATCTCTGAGCCTGCCCCTGCAGAGCTGACAGAATCTCTGCCCCGGTGTGACTCCTATCCCCTAGACAGACCAACTGAAGCACGGCATGGCATCTTTTAGCCTGACTGCTTGCAAAGCCCCTTGAACGCTTAGGGAGCACTGCTGCTTCAGAGGACAATTGAACAGAAGAGGACATGGAGGAAGAAGAAGAGTAGGAGGAGAAGGTCAGTGGTGTATTTAGGTTATGTGCTGCCCTAGGCCTTACTAAACTTACGCACCCCTGAATTTAAATATGACCCACCCCTTCCTTTAAAGGCCACACCCCTTCATGTTTATGATCCGCGCTGTCATCTGTAAACCACAGACCACAACCAGTCTATGAGTGCCCATCAGCGTAGCATCAACAGTTCCCATAAGTTCAGCCTTATCAGTGCAGCCTCATTACTGCCCTCAATAATGGCCTCATCAGTAGCCATCAGTACAGCCCCATCAGTGGCCACCAGTGCAGCCTATCAATGTCCATTAGTGCGTCATATCAGTGGTCAATGTTGCTGCCTTATCAGTGCAGCCCCATTAGAGCAGCAAATGTATCAATATTTTATTGCCATCATATACAATTTAAAGTATTAATTGTATATAATGCAAATCAATATGCTCGCTCAGGATGTTTAAAGAAATTAAATTATATTATTGACACAATGCCTGCCATACCTGGGGGCAGAGAAGGGTAGGTGGAGCATTAGGCTGCAGTGCCACACTTATTAGCATTGGTGGCTGTCGGGCCAGTTGTATTAAGTGTGGTCGGCGGCATGCAGTCTGTCCAAATGTCTTCACCCGCCAGGATTATCATACCAGCAGGTAGCAGTGAGATCGCTTTATGGAGTGCCAGACTGATTTGCCTCCTGGACCCTGCCCTCTGGCCCAATTTGCCCCATAAAACTGGCACTATACTAAAAGTGTAGCACAAGCCGGTGGGGACCCTTTTCATGCGGGAGCCGGGAGGAGGCTGTTTTTTTTTTCATGTAGGGTTCAGCTTTTATGCTGCCCCCCCTGCAAAGTGCCGCCCTAGGCCTGGGCCTTGTTGGCCTAGGCCAAGATACAGCACTGGAGAAGGTGGTGGAGTAGCTAGATGTGGCAGAAAAAGAACTAGCTTTTTGGAGGCGTGGTGGCAAAATAAGCTGCAACACTGAGCCCTGTCCTGCATCCTTCCCAGCTGCCAGCAGAGCTACCCATTGTGCAATGAAGAAAATGTAACACCCCTATCCATGCCTGCTGGACCAAGAGTCAGCAGTAATGTGTACCTTCCTGCTCTCTCCAACCAGGCCAAAACATTACCTTCCACATGACGTTAGAGAGCCAGAATGGCCTTTGGCCTTATGTGAAAAGAAATGCCTTTTTGGTACCTGCCACTGTGGTACAGAACATTACACAGATTTGCAAAAGGGAGCAGATTTTACCAGATGAAAAGGCAGCAATTGTAATGCTGACACTCAGTGACACTTTTTGGGGACCAGTGACACCAATACAGTGGTCAGTGCTAAACAAAATGCACTGCCACTGTATAAATGACACTGGCAGGGAAGGGGTTAACATCAGGGGCGATCAAAGGGTTAGGTGTGCTCCTAGGGAGTGCTTTCTAATGGTAGGGGGAATGGACTGACTGCAGGAAGAGAAAGATCTGTGTTCCTTATTAGTAGAATCTCTCTCTCCCTCTGTGACAGAACAGGGGTCTGCCTTGTTTACATAGGCAGACCGTCTTTCTGTCATTCTTCCGAACAATCATGGGTGGTCGGTGGCCATTGCGGCATTGCGGGCGCCGGACCCGCTGATTGGCTCCCTCTGTGTCCAATCACAGCAGGAGCGTGACTCAGGCGGTGCACGCCCCCTAGAACCTTTATAAAAAGTCACGTACAGGTATGTGATTTTGCGCATAAGGGCTGGCTTGCCACTGTAAATGTACATGGGGCGGTTCTTAAATGGTTAAGCAACACATGAATTGTGGATTGTTTATAATATTTATTTATTTATTTTTTTATTTTTAGTAATACATGATTTTTGTAGTGTTTATATTTATTTATTTATTGATAGTGATCACTTGGCACATATTTTTTGCACAGGTACATTAATTCAGTGATTTTGCCAAATTGAGTTTATTGATTTTTTTTAAAGTTGCATGTACACCTGTTTTTATATAGGTTCATAGACCTTCCAACAAGGTGAATTTGGCTTGACACAGACACTGTGTGCTGCACGTCACTGTATTCTTGTGCGGTACAGTTACAGTATATCCAAAGTTCTTGCCTTTTTCTCTTCTTTGAAAATAGCTGCAATTAGATTTAATGTATCCCCTTTATTAAAAACAAAGGGGTCGATTCACTAAGAGATAAATACCACATACATTTTAAAGTTGTCTCAAAAAAGTAAATTCACTAAAAAACATGCGTTATTTATCCAATGCATGAAATATTTATGCTTTGTAAAAATGAATCACTATGAAAAAAAGCAGTATTTTTGCCGTTGTTTCTTCGCAATTTCCTTTTTACATGCTTAACCTGCACCAGAGGAAGACAGTTTCTGTAAATTATTGCACATAGAAATATGAAACTATGAAAACATTCTAGAGAAACATTCACAGAACGATCTCCCTCTGGTGAAATTTTACAATTTATTTTCCTTCCTGAGCTCAGGGCAGAACATTTTCACACTGATACATTGTATACTCTTAACTTACTGGCCAGTGCAGAGTTCCCCACATTGTTATTTTGTACATTGTTGAAATTCCAACTGCCTTCTGCCAGGTGATAAATAACAAATGTGTGTGTTGACTTTAATGATGTATCTAAATTTTTTTTCCAGTATTTACCTCACATTCGATATTTTACTTAAATTGACTCTCCTATTATCTTTTGAAATATTTCTGAAAAATTATTCACATGAGCTTCATGTCACATGCGGAATCCTTTAACCACTTGCCGACTGCCCGCTGCAGATATACTGTAGCAGGCTGGCCCGATTGTGCGAACATATGGTGTAACGGCACCCCAGACACAAAAGGGTTAAAACCGTTTAGGAGATCTTCCCCGTTCAGAGCTACAGGCACAGCTACTTGCAGGACACCAAACTCCCGAACTGGATACAAAATAGCACTCCAACCTGGAACCTCACGAATAGCTGCTAGCAGACGAACAGGAAAAGCATACATCAGCTTACACTCCTAGCAATCAGTCTCCAACGGCATACAGTGAATTCCCCCCAAGAACGAGACAAAGCTCCGAGTTGAGGGTAAAACAGGAACAACATTTATTGGAAGAACACAGCACACTTTTATACAGAATTTGGAACATCCTTCCCCCAACAACCGCTTTCCCATTGGTCAATTGCACAGTGCCTGCAGTTCCCAATAAGGTCCTCTCCAGCCATGCAAATGAGGGCTTGAAAATGAGTCAGCAGTGATTGGTCAGATAGCTTGACCAGAAGGACTGCCATGCAAATGAGGACTTGAAAATGAGTCAACAGGGATTGGTCAGATACAGAACAATGGTTCCCTAACGAGCCCTCAATACACATTACTCTGAGTGTCAATACATCCCTTAGCAGACAACAGGTGAGGTCATTAGCACACCTGACAATAGGTGAATGGAGAGCCACCTCAGACAGTCCATATCCTCAGAACTTCCTGTAATGACCATATTAGGAGTTGACTTCCTGTCCAGAGACCTCATGGCAAATGGGAACAAAAATCTTCATATTACAAGGGAGACATTATTCCTGAATATGACTGTCCCATTTGTAGTAGTGCAAACCATATTTTCAGTGTTCACCACCCTCCTGGTCACCCTGCATCCATAACAGATGCAGGGTGACTTAAACATAAGAAAGCCACACAAGGCTGGACATAGTGCCTCCCAACCTCTTTAAAGGAATTTGGGGTCCACAACCCCCATGCCCAAAGTGACTCCTGTCACATATGGGTACGTAGTTTTGCGGGAGTGGTCCTGGGGATGAGCGCGTGGTGGTGGCGCATGCCGCCCCCACTAGGCGGCGGGGGTGCCAATCCATGGGACCGGCAGCACCGATTGCCGCCGGGAACACGTGATCGCTCCCCACTGAGAAAGAACGACAGTCTGCTGTTGTTCTCTCTGAAATGATCATAGAGCGCCTGCGATACTCCGATTTAGGATCACAGGTCTCTGTGTTCATTTCACAAGTCCCTCCCCCACACAGTTATAAATCACTCCTCTAGGCTCACACTTACCCTTGGATCACCCCTTCCCTGCCAGTGTCATTATTTCGTGTTTCATTATTATGTGTCATTACCAATCAAAATATGCTTATTGCAATTTTTTTTAACAAAAATATGTAGCAGAATACAAATCGGCCTTTTATTTATTTTTATTTTTTTTGGGAATGTTATATAGCAGAATGTAAATCGCACAGGTGATCAAATACCACCAAAAGAAAGCTCTATTTGTGGAAAAAAAGGACATCAATTGTATTTAGGTACAGCGTCGCACGACTGCGCAATTGTCTGTTAAAGTAATGCAGTGCCGAATCGCAAAAAAAAATGGTCTGGTCATTAACCAGTTGATGACCGCCCCCGCTCGTCAGTGGGGAAGCCAATGCATGTGTCAGGCAGCTCCGATTACCGCCTGACACACGCAATCGTTATCCGCTGAGAGAGAAGGACGGTTGGCTGTTGTAAACACAGCTGACCGTTCTTCTCCCTGGGATGATCACAGAGCTCATGTGATCCTGCTATATAGGATCACATGTCTCTATGGTCATCTCAGAAGCTCACATTTAACCCCTTGATCACCCACAGGGTTAACCCCTTCCCTGCCAATGGCATTATTACAGTAACAGTGCATATTTTTAGCACTGATTACTGTAGTAATGTCACTGGTACCCACAAAAGTGTAAAAAAAGTCAGCTAGGGGTCCGATCTGTCCGCTGCAATGTCGCAGTCCCGCAAAAAAACGCAAATCGCCGCCATTACTAGTAAAAAAAAAAAACAATATAATTGACATAAAACTTTCCCGTAGTTAGTAGTCACGATAACTTTTGCGCAAACCAATCAAACACCACCAAAAGAAAGCTCTATTTTAATTTCAATATCTCTTTATTTTAATTTTTCACATACCAAAATAATATACAAACCACAAAAAAATAATACAAAATCCAATAGAAAAAACAAAAACAACATTGTTGCAATAAATTTGTCAGTTATAACATTATACTACCAGAGGGAGAGAAAAAAAAAAAAAAAGAAAAGAAAAAAAAAAAAAAAAAAAGGGAAACAACCACTCCTCCCCTTCTTTCCAGTATAGTTTTGACTCCCACTAAGGGGGTTACCATATTTAGAATACCGTTATTTAAAATCTCTCTCAATTAACATGAATTTTTATGGAGGGAGGTAAAGCAAGTCTAAAACTGCCAAACGATATTTATATTATCCCAGCTGCTTTAATCCTATTCCAATGTTACTATGCATCTTCTATTATTTAACCATGATTTCCAACTAACTTCAAACATCTTCTTTGTTGCACTTAAGGTAGCCACAATTTTTTCCATCTGACATTGTTGATTTAATAATTCAACCGCGTCGGATGGAGTTGGTACCTCCTGAGAGTTCCATCTTCTAGTGATTAAAAGCTTTGCCGCTAATAAGAGATGCATAACTACTACTCGGAACTCCAGGGGAATCTCGTATATAAGTGAAGGATCGCCATTTCGGAGTTTGGGACTATATTTTTTCCCACCAGTTCTGATACCAGGGAGAATATTCTGTACCAAAATGCTCTAATCGATCTGCAGTCCCAAATTATATGAAATAACGATCCTTGCTCACCGCATTCTCTCCAGCATAATGCTGATGTTGAGGAATAGAATCTCGACAATTTCATAGGAGTTAAATACCAAAAATTCAAGATTTTTTGGTATAACTCCCAATGGTTGATACATTTGGATGAAATGTATGTAATATCAAAGGCTTTCAACCAGCTTATTTCGGGAAAAACTTTACCCAATATTCTCTCCCATTTCAAAACAGTAGTGGATTTAGAGTAAATATTATGTTTATTCAGTATATCGTAGATAATTGAAATACCATTAGAGGTAGCCATTGGTTCTTGATACAATTTATACATAGTAGTTGGTAATTTAAGATATAAAGTGAGATTATTCTTCTGTAAAAACGAACGTATTTGATAATAGCTCATTAATGCTGATGATGGTATTTTATACCGATTTGTCAAACTCTCAAATGAATAGATACCTGTGTCGCTATACAAATCTTTCAAACTATCAACACCACTTCTTAACCATAGGTTTATATCAAGGTTAGGGATAAAGCACGAAAGAACTGCCAGTGGAGTGGGGAATTCGCACATCTTCCCGTGTTCTAGTAGTTTTCCTACAATTTCTGCCCAAACTGTTAGGGCTGTTTTAGCCACTATCGATTGTATAACAGGAACCTCGGCTCCTAATATTACAGCCAGCATTGTGATTTTAAGGTTCTCCTGTTTACAGTCGTTCATCTCTATTCTCAGCCATCTTTTATGCTGCTCAGGAGACCACCAATACTTCAATTGGTCAAGGACAGATGCTCTATAATATGCGAGAACCGAAGGGACCCCCATCCCTCCGTGCCTCCTATGTCTCCTCATAATAAGGGATGAGCATCGAGGTGGTTTCCCTTGCCATATAATTTGGTTAAATTGCTTTTAAAACCGAAGTGCAATATTGAGATGGAAGGGTAATTGGCAATGTACGGAACAAGTAAAGTAATTTAGGCAAAATAATCATTTTTAATGTAGCCACTCTTCCTGCTGTGGTCAAGTCTTGTATTTTTAAATCCCTAGCTTGTAATAATAGGTTATCCAAAAACGGTTTATAATTATGATCGTAAAGCTGGGAAGTATGTGGGGTTAGGATAATCCCCAAGGAAGGTATACATGGAGACCATGCGAATGAAAATTTCGCTTTTATCCGTTTTTGTGCCAAAGTGGTGATATTAATGCCCATAATTTGTGATTTTGTAATATTTAATTTATAAAATGACACTGCGCTAAATTCATTTATCATTCTCTCAACCTCTATCAAGGAAGAGAGTGGGTTTGTGATGATTAACATAACGTCATCAGCGAACAAGCTGATCTTATGTTCTATTTCAGCGACCCTCCAGCCAGTTATCCCCGCGTTGTCCCTAACGCTCTGAGCAAAAGGCTCCATAAGCAACGCGAAGACAACTGGTGAGAGGGGACATCCCTGTCTCGTCCCATTGGTTATCCCAATGGTTTTAGATAACAATCCAGATAATGATACATTCGCTGTTGGCGCAGAATAAAGAGCCATTATATTCTTTTTCAGCCATCCCTCTATCCCAAACTTACCCAAAACTGCTTCTAAGTAGCCCCAATGGATCCTGTCGAACGCCTTCTCCGCATCCAAAGATAGGAGCAGTGAAGGCGTCCGACAGGATCCCATCCGCGCCAGCAGATTTACAATTCTTCTAGTTCCATCGGGGGCCTGTCTCCCCGGCACAAACCCCACTTGGTCCGCATGTACCAAGTGAGGTAAAAACTCCTGTAGTCTATTCGCGACCAATTTTGCAAAAATCTTTATGTCTGTATTTAGTAAGGCAATGGGCCTATAGGATGAGGGATCTTTAGGATCTTTTTTCTGTTTAGGGATAGTAACTATTAACCCCTTCAACATTTCCGACGGGAAAGAACCAGTAGTGGCTACCAATTCAAATAGCGATTTTAGCTGGGGGGCCACTTCTGAAGACAAACTCTTATAATATTCGTTAGAGAAGCCATCTTCTCCTGATGCTTTCTAATTAGGTAGCTTGTTAATAACCAATCTAATCTCCTGAATGGAAAATGGTTCAGATATTGATTTTAATTGATCTTCCGTAAGCTTAGGTAGGGAAATCTGTGCTAAATAATTTGAAATTATCTCTATTGTTGGCTGGTGTATAGTTTTGTTTTTTTTTAGGTCATACAGTGATTGATAATAATCTGCGAAGGCATTTGCAATATCTTTAGGGTTTATAAGTCTCTTATGTGTAATAGGGTGTATGAGCTCATCAATTCTTTTAGTAACTTGTTTTGCCTTTACTTTCCTAGCTAACCAGCGCCCCACTTTATTACCCATGCTATATTCTTTTGCTTTAAGGACCTTTAAATTATATTCTTGGTTATTTAATAATAATAACCTTAATTCTTGTCTGAGTTTTATTATGGTTTGTGTACCTTGTAGCGTAGGGTTTTTTTTATTTGTTATTTCATTTATTGCTATACTATCCATGATATCTCCTATCTTTTTTCGCCTCTGTCGATTAATGTACGATGACATTTTGATCAAAATGCCCCTCATATATGCTTTATATGCATTCCATAATACAAACCTATTAACTTCCAAGTTATCATTAAATTCAAAGTATTGTTTATGCTCACTCAATATTTTTTGGCACAGTTCGGTGTTCTGTAATAATGATGTATTCAACCTCCATCATCGGGGTGGAGTACTCGACAATCTATCATCTAGGGTCAGAATAATCGGTGCATGGTCAGACCATCCAGCTGTGCCAATTTTTGATTTTTGAATGTTTTGTAACATGATTTTATCTGTAAGAAAAAAATCTATACGAGAGTAGACCATATGGACCGGCGAGAGAAAGGTGTAATCTCTCTCTGTACCATGCATGGCCCGCCAGATATCGAATAATTCATATTTTGCCAATAGAGGTAGTATAGACTGTGTTGTTCTTCTAGTGGGGTTTGAGGTATCCAGTTTTATATCGAGAATTGTGTTAAAATCCCCTCCTATTATTAAGGCCCCTTTCCTCTCCTCCTTAATTTTTTGTAAAAGCGGTGATAAAAATCGACGTTGACCGGTATTAGGAGCATACAAATTTACCAACGTAAAGACTGAATTATTGAGCTTACATATTAATATTATATAGCGTCCCGTAGGGTCCTGAATAGTACGTATGTGTTCAAACTTAACTGTACTTCTAATCGCAATTAAGGTCCCGCTCGTTTTTTTTGGGCTGTTGGCCAAGAATATGTGTGGAAAGTGTTCGAACTGAAAAAGTGGACACTTTGAAATAGAGAAGTGTGTCTCCTGAGCAAATATTATATCAGTATTGTTTAAATTAGCTTCTTTCAATAATGTATTTCTCTTATATGGGCTATTAAGGCCTTTGGCATTTATTGAAAAAATGGTCAGTGGCATTTAATATGTATCTTTTTTATTATTTTGCCGGTATTCTTTTTTAATTTAGAATAATTTTGTATCTGTATTTGGTTTATACAGTTATTTATATCCTTATTGAAAATATTATCCAAATTCATCTTTAGTATTTTTGTTATTAGATTTTCTGGAAGGAAGGGAGGGGGTATGAAACAATAAATCAAGAAAGTAAAAAAAAACACGAGAAAAATATACATAGTACATGATAATTAAAAAAAAAACCTGAACCATTGCAGGCAAATAGGCAGTTAATACTGCTTCTATCAGAGGCAGAATTTATTGGTGTATTATAACACCGACCTACTCTCTCACATGAGAGACACATATTTTCTAAGTAAGGCGTCCTCCCTATCCCTTCATGCCTCCCCTTGCAACCACTTTACGAATAGTACAGATTTTCTCTAATCATTTATATGAAACTTCAAAGCCCCCAATCCTCTTCTATACCATCCCCCACACCCCCCAGAAAAAAAAAAAAAAAAAAAAAGAAAGCTCTATTTGTGGGGAAAAAAAGGACGTAAATTTTGTTTGGGTACAGTGTCGCATGACCGTGCAATTGTCCATTAAATGAATGCAGTCCTGAATCGCAAAATAGGGCCTGGTCAGGAAGAGAACTCCAATTGTGCAGGAAGTCATTCATTAGTGGTGATATTACTACTGCACATAATGAATGAGAACTTCTTACTCAGGGTTGTGGTTGCTGGGACAATGGCAGCTGCAACCTATAATACATTCCCGGCCGTATGCATCTAAATTCAAACAGCGGGGTTGGAGATGCTGATTGATGTCATTGACCAAATATGGCCATGACAGTAAATGGGGCTTATTGGCTTCTAGGCCACCACCAGCATCCTAACAACCACTATCCAGCTTTGCATACCAACATTAAAGCTCTGCTATCATTCACAGTGAGAAGATTCATGAGAGAGGATAATCATTGGACATTTACTTCATGGGACATATTTTTAGGACATCATGAAATAGTGGACGTTGTTTTTTTTTTTTTTTTACATGGGTTTGACGAATGTCCCTTGAACTGAACCCAGTAACATACAGCTCATTACTAATCTCTTTGCAATGTAAAAAAAAAGCTGTTTCTGAAGAGTAGAAGGTTTAGAATAAAAATAAAAAGGGTAGAAAATAACCTTTAAAAGTGCTGATAACCAAACATGGATGAGACCCACCCATTTTTCCACCAACTAACAGATTATTTCTGTTATCTTTTATCGTGTAAGCCTGCCCCTGCCCTTATCAAGCAAACATGAAGGACTAGGATGGCAAAGCTTTAACTAAAACACTTACAAGCAATCATATGCAGAAACTATAGGTTATCATGCATGGACCACTGACTGAAGGTGGCCCAATATGCATTTGACATACTAGCCTAATTGGTGTGCCGTGGAGTATTTGTGACTGAGAAGCTAAATTTCAATAACATTCTGTGAGGGTGTACAGGGTTCTTACATTCTTTACAAAGGATGTACCCCAAGGTAAATGTTATCATTAAAAAAAATTGGTCAGCAGCATGAACATGAACCACCCCTACTGACGAAGTCTACGCCCAGACATAACGCCTATAAGGGGCGGTGCCTACATATTGACGTCATATCGCGGCCATCTCTAGGAAGGAAACACATTTCTTAGCCCGATCAGCCCCCACTGCATAAGTGCTATGCTTGTGAGTTTTTACCCCTATTTATATTTGCACAAACGTTTGACAGAGAGCACCAGATGTTGTTATCTTATTGTTCCCTTTTATATTGTGGAGTATCATCAAGGCTCTATTGAGACAGCTGGAGGGAGAATAAGGTGGAGAGGAACCAGCAGCATCCAGGATTTATTTATCCCTAGAGGGGAAATGTTTTTCTGGCCCACTGGTAACACAGGGGTCAGAATATGAGGTGAGCGGCCTGTTTGCACACGAGCACCACTACTTTATTGCCCGTTTGCACCAGCACTTTTGTCTGCCTGTTAGCACTGCACAGTGGGATGTTTTACTTATGGATTCCGCCAAGAGGCACATATGATATATGGACTTTACTTTTTAGCAACACTTCACTATTGAACATTTTCAAAGTTTATGTTTATTTCCTTTGGCGCAGAACTTTTTTTGTGTATTACTTGTTAGTGTGTGCAGTGGGAACACTGTGTTAGTGATGACAGCCATTTGGATTTTCTTTTCACTATATTTATTTTTTTGTCACTATAGGATTGCGCTGATTTTGTTTTTTGTTTTATTATGTCAGCCGTGGGGAATTTGTGACTGAGAAGATACATTTCAATAACCTACTGTGAAGGTGTACAGTGTTTTTACATTCTTTACAAAGGATGCACCCCAAGCTAAAAGTTATCAATAAAAACATTTTTTGGAAAAAAAAGAAAAAAAAATTGATCAGCAGCATGAACATTTTAAATAACAATTTTAGAACCAAATATATTATGGACAAAGATCACAGATAGCGCTTGTGCCACAAGAATTAAGAGACTGCAGAGGATACAAAGTTGGAAAAGTGGCCAGTAGAAGGGCAATCTTAAATAGCAAGGTTAAGACAAATGTACTGGAGAAAAAGAGCACGGGATGGGGCTTTACTACAAAAATTAAGATACCAAGGAAATCTGGGAGTGAGTGAGAGGCAGTGGTTAGAACGTGGAAACATGGCATCTGACTGTAACTTCCCTTCTGTGTCCAGTGCCATACATTTTTTTAACATGAAGCAAAATTCTTCATACAAAAAAAATAGAGGATGTGTACATGGAAATACTGATGGAGCAGGAAGAAGATGAAATGTTTTAACAACTGGATGTGAGGGCTATATGCCTGGGACATTTGTCACCCCATTGATTGCTATGATTGATTTGAATTACAGCACCAGGCTGGCTAGATAGGTGTTCCATTGCTCTGTTACCTCCACACAAGCATCCCTCCTGAAGCTCAAAGCTCATTCAAAGAGAACACCCATTAGATTCTGCGGTGAGCTTTAAGGAATGATACCAATATTCCTCTTTGCATGATTTACACATGGTTCTCTGATGTAAAACAACTTTACAATTTTGCCTCACCTGCATCCCCAGGCTCTTCTATCAATGTGCATGAGGGTATTGATACCATAATGGAAAAGGTGTTTCAAAGATGTTGGTAGCCTCACTCGAGGAACCAATGAACGAGCAAATATTATTAACACATATAACAGAGTTGTAAAGCAGACCTGTGAGGAGATTTGTGTTATTGAAGCAATGTAATACAAAAAAATATTTATCTAGTACTGAGCTGAAAAAAAAAAAATCTTTCAGAAATTAGAAAGAAAAGTTGTACAAATGATGCACAGTATACCAGCAGCTTTAGTAAGCTGCAATTACAGAGGGAGAGACCAAGCAGGTATTATGAAGAAAAGAAATTGGAGATTATTTATGAGACAATGACAGGAAATATGGCCATGGTCAAATTTGGGCAACGACATCACTACTATCCTTGCCCCTTCCCTTCTACAGCGGATGACAGCTCAGTAAACTGTAATTTGGTTAGCAGTACTGTCGGGATGGGTTGTGTGTGTGTGGTAGGTTGTCATTTTTTTCTTTGAGCAACTTGGAGGGCAGTGGGCATCGCTACTGATAATAGACTTACAATCTATGAAGGACATTTTTGGGAGATTTTTTTTATAATAAAGGTAAATTCATCAGTAGGGGTACTCATTCACATGGCACGCCATTACCTTTTTATTCATGCCCCCACCTGCAATCCTCCAAGGGCGTGTGGCCTGGTATGGTTCAGGGAGGGTGTGCATATTCGTTCCTTTCCTGGCCAGCTAGGCTGCATTCTCAGGTTAAGGAGTTTTTTTTGTGTGGAGATCTCACTTAAAATTAATAACGATGGATCTGTTTTTAATTTTCAAGAGACTCTATGCTATCTTTTTTTTTTTATTCACGCTTGCTCTAAGATGTGCTACAGCAAATCACATTTACTCCTCCAAGGTCCCCCAAAATACATAGCAGAACCTTGGAGCGATCTGTGTGTCATTTGCCAGCACTTTTAAATAGTTTTTTCCTTTCAGTTAAGTGTTTAATGTCAGTTAAGCATGCTGGCCGAAAGGAATTTTATTGTTTGTATTTTTTTGCATTACTACATGTTCTTCAGGGCAGTGGCCACCCCATGCTATTTTTGACACCCGTATACCACTCAGCACAGCGGATAGGAAGACTCCAGACAGATCTTTGCTATGCCCATGTCACATTTACCAAATGTGAGTGCTTTTATACTTTTAACCTAATAAATACTGAGAGCCTACTGCACTTAGAGGCGCCTTGTCTTTTTATCTTTATCACTTTCAGAGCAGCTTCTCCTCTCCAGTGCTGCTGAAGTGCAGTGTCTCACTTAAAGCCTGCTGTATTCAACGGAAGCGCCCATACAACAAACCCTTGTTCTCTATTTTTGACACCCCCTTGTCTATGAGCCCAAAAAATAGGCAACTTATTTAGCATCCAAACATCTTTGCTCAAATCAAACCCAGGGCAGTTTGATTCATTCCTAGCTGTAATCAGGCACTGGTTGTAATCTGGCACTGGTTTTAATCAAGTGCTTTATTTAATATGGTGCTGGCTGTAATCTGCCACTGCCTGTAATCTAGTGCTGGCTGTTATCCAGCACTGTCTGTAAACTGCACTTTCTGTAATCAGGCACAGAGAAGAAAGGACGTGTGGGTACAGACACTCAGGACAGGAATTGTTTTGACCAGTGGCTTAACTAAAATTGTTAGAAGTCCTGTAGTGGTTAATAAAGGGCTTCATCAAGGTGTTGTATATTTATTTACTATTGTGCTTTTTTGGTGAATCAGGAACCCCTTATTCATTCGCTGAGGGTAGGGGGCAGATAGCTGAACCCCCCACATTAAGTTCACCAAATTTTTTAATTGTTCAGTGTACATGAATGAAAAAACAAAAATTAAAGCTGCGCTATGGTAATAAAATAGTGTCTCAAAAGTGCTGCTGTGCAAAAAATCAAAAAGATCTTAAACGTGATAGTACAAAGGAACAGCGCAAGTTTGCTAAAAATATTATATAGTGAATAGCTATGAATACTTTCCCGTGAATAAATAAATATAGATATATAAATATATAAATGCACTTAATATAACAAAATGACATTCAATCACTAAAAAACACCTCGTGAAGTGAATAAAAAGAGTTCATGAATAATACAGTCCATAAATCTCAAAAAAACAGTCCAAATAATGCTTCAGCAGGTAGCCAGTGAAAGATATCAGCAAAACCAGAAATAAAGTGCTCAAGTGCTAAAGATCATGTGCAAATTCATGCTGCAATGGTGTGGTGATAGGTGACTTTTCCTCTCCCCCAGGATGTTGAACTTACCGGACAGAGTGGACCCCTAGACCGTATAGTGTAAGGGTCACACAGGCAAGGTCCGGCATAAGATCCGGGCAACACTCCTTAGGTCTTGGCTGGGACTAATAAGGGTCTCCTATGAGCTTTCACCAGGATAAGGACCATATATGGAAGGAAAGAGATTCCCAATAGTGTGATATTTCTAAAACATCATGTTTATTGGAATTGCTGATAAAACACTCACATTTGATGAAGTTAGAACAAGCGGTGTACAGTCATATAGTCGGTATGGTTCTCAAAGATCACGGTGTGCAGCGGGCTCCTATGGCTCCGGCGTGCGTTCCACCGATACCGGAAATGACGTAACGAAAGGCGTGGAACCGGAAATTGCGTCAATATTATGTAGTCCATCACAGTGCAATTAACTGTAATGTAGCACAACACAGTACTGTGTATAAAACTGTAGATAGCACAGATCGGCACTGTATCATATAGCAGCAACTATTTCTCCTAGCCAAAACTCTGCCAAACTCTCCCTATTTACTCCATGTTTATTCAGTAACTGTGAGCAGGGAAAATACCTACCTATATTAAATGTTGAGAAATACATATCTTTTTATAGCTAAACATTTAACATGTATTAATGGGCTATGTAATAATCTGCATGTCACTGCACACTTTACCGTAATACAGATGGGCAAATGAGCGCCAAGGCATACCTGAAGTAAAATGTGCATCTAAACTGCCACTAGCAGCACATAACAAGTACCTCCAGGTATCAGTTCAGTTTTCTTATTCAATGCAGGAAGTGCATGGCCAGAGTCTCAATCAAGGAAGGTGGTTATATTTTATTGAGGTTTTTTAGAATTGTACCTCATTATAGCCACTAGATGGCATTGAGGATTTTAGGAGATTTTAGTCATATTACAAACAATACGACATTAATTTGTTGTGCCTGTTGGAATGCTTAAGACATCTGCATGGCATTTTTTATTTTTATGCTTGGACCACTTAAAGCTTAATTTCAGTTTTAAGAAGCATGATTGTAGACTTTGCCATCTATCTGTGGGTAAGTCTTGTAATGTACAATGACAAATGGAATGACAATCACATTTAGAATGAAGCCATTGTGGGCATCTTGAATTTATTAGCTTGTGATTCTCCAGTCATATAAATATGTTTAAATGTCAATGGACTGTTGCTCAGCAGCCTTGAAAGAGCTTAGCTTTTATAACTGTGTGTGGAAGAGATGCTGCTGAAATGGAATAATATATTGTTTTGTTCTCCATTACTAAACACTTGAATGCCCAGCACCCGAGGACAAAATGTACTTAATATGTCACACATTTACAGTGTTTTATCTGCTGAGGTGAAGAAAAGTAGATACGAAAGTTTTATATTGTCATAAAAGAAAGTAGTAAAATTTTTATGAAAAACAGATATTCAGTATTTATAATCAGATGAAATTAGCAATGGCATTATTAGTTTAGAATAGAAAATTGACAAAAGCTTATATCCACTTATTGAAAAATTAATTACATACAAGTAGATGGCTGGGAGAAAATTATAAAATGAAAAATTATACAATAGTATCATAAATTATGTAATAGCTCAAACAGCTTCCCTTTGCACATCAGTAGAAGGTACAGAGTCTGCAGGTTTTCCAATGGGCATAGCTAAGGTAGGAAGTCCATCCACTAAATGCTCTGCCTGTCCTGATTTCTACATCTGTGTACCAATAAATGTTTCTATTTCATATAAGTGAAACAGTTAATGCTGCACAAGAACATTCCTTGCTACTGTAAGTTTCAGTATTATGAAAGTGTCTGGAATTAGGGGAGAATGGCTCTCTACTATTCCATATGTGGATGCATAAGCTCTGAAACATGGCGCTGTGCTGATAGTCTAAAGACAAAAGACACAGATATCTCAGGAGTTCTTTGAAAGTTTGTAGCTACCTAGACTGGACTTTCATTAAAACTTTCACAAGCAAAAACATGTTCATCAAACAGAATGCATACAGAGTAATGAAGTCACCGTGTAGGTAGCTGGAGTGTAAAAAAACAAATGAATTTTTAATAAACATTATATCCCTGTGTCTTTCAAAGCCCAGCAATACTAGGACAGAAAAGACCTATCCAAAAGACCCAACACCCAAATACAAGCAAAGTAAATTGGTATTTGCAGAGCAGTGGGGAATGCAATGACCTGTACATTTGGAAGACAAATGTACAGGTCTCAACATGAATAGCCGAACATACAGTAGAAGGAAAAATTATACAAGTCAAGACTTGTTTCCCTAAAACTTACCAGTTGCCTGCCCCCATATGTATTTAAAATAACAAAGTAGTGGATCCATATTTTGGCAGCTCCTTTAATAAATGCCACTGCAGAAATAACGATTGGATGGCCAGTGTTTTCCGGATAATATCTGTGAGCCAAGCTGTTCTTGGCCAGCTCAGTTAACTGGCATTGTGCACAGAGCCAATCCAATCAGCTCTGCACCTTCGAGATCCCTTTGAATGATTATAGAGAGACCAATCACAGCAAAGTAGATGTAAACTGTATAGTTGAGAAAGTGGAGGAAAGAGGTAGAGTCTTTCGCTGTATATACCACAATCCTCAACGTGGGAGTTCTCATACAAGGCCGATAAAACTGATCTCATACTAGGTTGAGAGTCCACACTGGACCTAGTTGGACATGCTCATCCTGAGAAACAACTAGTACTGTACTTATGTGTTTTTCCAGAAGGAAAAGCTGCCAGTTTTCCTCAAGATCATCAGTGGAGCCCTTTTGTAAATTATTCTATCATGGAGTTGCAACTGATTCCACTCTCTGTGAATGAAATTGGCTCCCGCTGCTATTCAGTTAGCATCAGCTCCAGTCAATGACTCTCAAGAGCTTCTAATGTTAGGTGGCACTGAGGATCTTCTGCTTGATCCCTAAGCCTTAATCAGAGTGGGAAGGACTCCATCTCTCACCTGGGTCAAATTCCAATAGAACTTAGGGACACCTGCAGCAATAGCCTCAGTCTGTGTCACAATCTGTTTCTAGCCACCCATGTCTCACAGGCATTGCAGGGACAAGGTCATCCAATACTCAGGGTGACAATACTAAACAGTACCCCCTCGCTACATTGGTGGTTAGTAACAGTGTTAATTAATACCTTTCCTTCTGCATTGATGGTCACTGGCAGTGCCATTACTCCCCACACACATTGGTGGTCAGTAGCAGTATCAATAAACCCCTTTCCCGCCTGCATTAGTGGTCAGTGATAGTGCTGTTAAACCCTGCCCTTCCCTACACACACATATTGGTGATTAGTGGCAGTATTTATTAGCTTCTCTCCTGCACTGGTTGTCAGTGGCCGTGTGCCAGTTAATTAGAAACCCCCTCCAAAAACCCCCATTCATTGGTGCTAAAAGTGCAACTAGCAGCCTATTTCTGCACAGCATCAATGTAGAGAACTGCATGTGAACCAGGGCCAAGCACACTTGCATTTCATCTGAGCATTGCAGTGTTTATTTACCTGCGAACAGCTCACATGCTAACCAGCAGTAAGCTAAAGTATTGTGGGCACTTGGGCAGTTATACCACTCAACTTTGAGGTTCTTGTATTTTCCAGGGTTCATTCCAATGTGGAAGGCAAACCTTTCAAGTTAGGGCGCATCATTACTCTAGGTAAACTGGTAATTCCTTGTTACATCCCTGCCTGAATCTCCACCACTCGCACCACTGACTGTTAAACCTCAGCAAAGGCTTGCTGTAAATAAAACTATAACTGGACCATCTGTATTACTGCTTGCATTAGGGCTTCAAATGAGAGGTATCATGCTTCCCATCTCTTCTAGTGCACCAAAGGTATTCTGTGCTAAATACATAGAGACAATGTGAATAGCTGTTTTCTGAGTCTTGACAGCTAACAGCGCTCTCAGATTGTCTTCATCATCTGGAGAAAGTCAGTGAATCACTTTGATCCATTTCCTAAAGTTTTAGCACTATGGGATCTAAAGTTTTTGCCCTTCTAAAGCTCATCTAAAGCTTTGAGTCCACAATGCCTTGCTTGACCTGGTGGAAGATCTTGTCCAAGTGAGAATTAAAAGTGGCCAACCTTTCTCCTTTCAACTGGTAGGTGTGCTTTAAGAAAAAAAAACTGCTTAAATCATTTCAGTGCAGCTAATAGAAATAGTAAGTGTAGTAAGAGAAGGGGCACAGAAGACTCCTTAAACTAAACTCTGCTGGTGCCAGTAAAATCCTTGGAATATTAAACTCCTGTAAAGTTGAGAACATTTAAAGGTGGCCAGAGACCTCTCAACACTGGTTCTGTGCAAGAGTCCTTTGGTCAGCTAACACAAAGGCCAGGAGAGAGATCACATGATACTCTGGCGCTTCCCTGAGTTCTTTTCTCTACACAGAACACAGAACAATTTTCCAAGTTTAGTGCAGCTTATGTTTGCTTTTGTCTGAATTCTCGCAGCCTTGGTCCTTTAAGGGAGCAGTCAGAATTAGATCTATGACCTTGTTGTAGCAGTCCCAGTCTATTTCTCAAATTGCAATGGACCTTCCAATCTTTGAACAATTTAGGCTCTTGACCCTTTCAGAGCAGCCACAGGTAAAGTTCATCTGTAGGTAGTAAATCTTTTTTGACATGACCAGCAGCAATAATAGCTGTCCCTGGACATTCCAGCACAGAAGATCCAACTCAGGATGTTCAATCCAGTACCACTTGCCCCCTACTACTTATGATACTGGTGTGTCCCATGAAAAACGCCACCCCTTCCTGATTACCAATAGGTTTGATTGAATTGACACTTGGCAGGATCATGGAAAACAGTTTTCCAAGTATTTATACTAGCAAATGAATGGAGATTGAGTGTAAATGAACACTAAAGCGGTTGCACACAGGATAAAAAAAGATTGAGTAAAAGAGACAAATTAAAAACAAATGATCAAAAATTTAGGTGTATATCCTGACACGTGACTCCTGATGACATCAGACGCACACTGACGAAACGCATTGTATCCCGTGATACGCCACTACGTCATTTCTGGTCTGTGAGCCACATTTGGAATGCGGAACGGCGTTCAGATACTCCAGCCGGTTTTTCGTTACAGACATGTAAGTTACTACTAATTTTAAATAAACATGTTTGGAAATACTACACTATAAGCCTCCCTACATTCTATCTATATATGCTGGATATCATGCTGAGTAAAGAGTGGACTAGAGTGGACACCTAAAGGGCTATCTGGACCCTGGAACTGCGCTCTCTACTGAGTGATTTACAGCGGGATATTATACAAACGCCAAACCCCAAGGGGGTATCTGGTAAGTGGGCTGTGTATGCGGTGGAGGTGGAGGAGAGCACATACCCACTGAATGGATGTCGATATACTTTATCTACCCACCATTATCAACTACACCAAGAACTAAGAGCACTTTAGTTTGGAATCTGTTAGATGGGACACTATCTTAATATATAATAATATTCACCACGGACTGTCACAGTCACTTATATATGAATTGATTATTTATGTATATATTAATTTTGAATTTTGAATTTCACTCATCTGAGAGTTATTGATTTATATTTACATTTTATCTATTTATTGTTGAATTTCACTTATTGGAGAAATCATTTATTCATTTATTTATTTATCTACTTGAGTGTGGTCCCCTATCAAACCAATATACTAGCAAAAGACATCTAAGTATGAGGTGACAACTCATTTTACCTGAATCAAAATACTCATCTAAGGTAAAGCCTTCTCTAAGATGTGTTACAAATAATAGGTTAAAAAAAAGCCCCACCTGGGCTATTAGGAACATATTACTGTTATTTACTGCAAAGGAAAGTTTAGCTAAGGCATTCTGTTAAATTGTGAAAGAACTATGACCTGAAATAGATACACTGGTTTGCAAATCATCCCGAGGATGTAATCCAGAAATCTGGAAATTAAAAGGAAAAAAGAAAAAACTTGTATATGTTTATTAGCTATTAAAGTAGTCCTAGCATTAGATATATTTTTCTATGTTAAAGTTTAAACCCTCAGCTGGTAAACAACCCATTCAATTTAAATGAAAGTGAAAGGCCAAACATTAAAAAAAAAAAAAAGAAAGAAAAAAACATTTTTAAGTGATCACATATCCTCTGTTCTCAGATGCATACGAAGCTCAAAGAGCTAGGGGAGGATAAACAGAGTAACACTGATATTCGCAGTGAATGGCTGTGCAGGGTGTGTGTGTGTGTGTGTGTGTGGGGGGGGGGGGGTATGTCAGCATAAGTCTTATCATTACAAAAGAGAACAGGATACTTTTTAGTACAAGCACATGGTACAACAGGCACATATGAAATGTTGGGGTAATATATTCATTACCTGCATACATGACGAGTTATGTGTAAGTATAAAACTTACATTTATTTATTACATTTTAAAATCTCAAATAAAAATACTTCCCTTTACAATGCCTTCATAATTTTTTTACTATCCAGTAGGATGGTGCTAGGATTTTCATCTTCGATTGAGAAGATGCTGGCTCAGGGATGGGACAATCATATATATCCTGGTCCCTGTGCAGTTCCTAGCTGTGTTCACAAATGTCTGACATAGATTAGCCCTTGCTGGAGCCTCTTACCTGCTGCATAGTGAGTGTTGCAATCTGATCCCAGGGGAGAGGAAATCAGTTAGGAGAGCAGGATGAGCTTGCTCACCCTCTTTTTCTCTGGTTGCCATTTACAACATATTTCCCAACTCTTGAGCCAGCCAGCGGCCACTCTCTCCCTCTACCCTGATGCACCCCCTGCTCTGATCGGCCAGTGGCGGCACACCCCCTCTGGCAGCTTCCCTTTTGCTAGGAAGTTGTCAGGTCAGGACACTTTGCCTCTTCCCTCAATTGATTGTGTTGTTGCTCTATTTAGGTATCACAGGCCCAGAGCTCTGGGCTTGTGACAGTGTTTGCTTTCCTGGCTCCCCATCAATCATGCTTTTTTTGTCCCTGCTGGTCAGTTTGTGTTGGATTACCGTCTTCATGACCTCTGCCCTAAACTTGGATTTTTTTTCATATTGCTACCAGCTCTAACTTCAAAATTTTTTCTTGATTATGCTTGCCCACTACTGCCTTTCCAGACCACCAACAACTGTGGCCCAGACACTATTCTGCAGTGACAATGACCCTCGCCAAACCAGCCTAGACTGCAGGTACCCTTCCTGATATTTTTGCTCAGTCTTGGGGCCATCCAGCCAGGAACTATAGCACCATGTACTAAGACCTTAAGGCAACCAGATACTGGTAGGCCCACTTGCCTTAAGGAAACAGGGGCTGTCAAAATCAGAAAAAAACCTTTGCTTGGTACAGTTCCTGACTTAGGCATCGGGCTAAGAATCATGGATGCTTCCTCCTGCATGCAGCAGACTGCTGATACCTGTCTTGAGGATCCCATTTTAATGGTACATGGCACAGTTTATTTTTAGGAAATATACTTTTGCTGTATATTGTGACATAATAAAAAAGCAAGGGCTTATTCAGCGCTATAATCCATAAGAATAAGAAGAAGCAGCTGAACACCGGTAATGGTCAATACTAACAAATCCAAAACAGGCAAAAGATACAAAAAATGGTGCAGCGCTAAAATTTTAAAACCAATAAACAAGAGCAATGTCCATATTATTCAATATATCTGGGAAAGTCCATAATATCCAAAGCCAAGAGTGAGGTAAAGGTGACCCGTGTTGAAAAGTTGAACAAATCACCAAACATAAGTGATTCCACCACCACAGTTAATGCCAGCCTCTCACCTCCATACACTGACCACAAAGGCCGTTGCGCTTTATCATAGACTCTGGTGAACTCCTCCTGTCCCAGTCTTACAATCATGGATACCTCAGCACCTCAGCAGATCGGTATTGTTAATCAGATGCTGTGGCTCCTCCTTGCCATACGGCAATAGGATCAATAAGGCTTTGTGGGGTTCCGTTGCCCCAGGTGAACGCTGCACCTCAATCCTGCGATCCCCCTCACTGTCAAAGTCAGAGCATCGAGACTTCTAGCAGGTTGCAAATCTCCTCCCAACAGATAGCAAAACTTCCATCTGTGTGCGGCCGGCAGGGGTCGCTGTCCCGCCTTCTTCTCGGCAGGCTCCGGCGGTGGTGTTGCGGGGAGTGAAAACGGATCCATAAAGATGTTCCAAAGTCAAATTCACACACACTTACCTGAGTCCCCCCTCAAACCAGTGATGTTGCTGACTGCATCTCTTCTTTCTTCCTGTTCTCAAAGGCTTCATTGAGAGCAGCTGGAGCCTTGGCTTCTGCTGCTGTCAGTTAAATCCTATAAGGACGGGGGGGGGGGGGTATGGCCTAGCTGAACTGTGTGCATCTATGATAGCACACAAACTGGCTCAGAAGTGGACCCATGTTGGTGCCCCCATAGCACATAGCTTGCTATGGGGGAGCTTGGAGAAGAGGAGACCCAGCGAAGAGGTTAGGGACTGCTCTGTGCAATATGTTGCACAGAGCAGGTAAGTATAAACCTCCTTATTTATTTTAGGGAAAAAAGAGCCTTTAGAACCAATTTAATGATAGGTCTGTTTAAAAAAAAAAAAAAAATGGAGAGGAATAAATTGCTATTATTGGCATTCCCCTCTGAATTTTTCTTTAATGAGTACTCATATCAAAAATTATTATTTTACTATTACTTACCTCATGCTTGTTCCATGTCATTTACACAGAAGTTATTGGATCATGAACATGATTTTTTTTCAGATTGAATAAGAAAACTGATAGAGTCTTTTAAAAACCCATTCCCAACCCAATCGTGCTTATCTCCATAGCGCTCTCCCACTGATTTTATGCGTCTGAACCCTTGTGAAATACCCAATACTTGTGGGTATGGTGTAGCATATGTTCCCCTCCCTGGACCAAATGCTGGAATGTGGGCGGCCAATCTTCATGCCTGAACATTGTCATGAGAGGTGGAAGATGTAAGGTATGACACCTTCCAGCAGGCAGCACAGACAGGTCTTGATTTCCAACATAGGAAAGAGTGGTGAGGGTGATCTGTAAAGAGACGTATAAATAGATGAGGGTGGGCTTTTCAGATACTCTGTCACTTTGAACAATTTCAATAAACTAGATAAAGCACAGGCTTAAAAAAGTCATTGGGCATGTAGAATGCACTATATTCTATATTCCAGCACAGAAGCCATAGTGGGCAAGACTCTTATCAAATGTCAGATTACAGCCCCATAATGAATGGAGAACGAAAAGCTAATTTCATGTTTCATGTACTCATGTTTTTTGCTTATTAAATAAAAGGCCAAATACATTTTTCTGCATTACTTAGCACAGGCTTACATGATTTTTTCTGTCTTTCTGGTTTTTGTATCACTTTTTCAGCTCTCTTCCAAATAGAGCTAAAGTTATAATATACATCCAGCCTTATTTACATATTTCATCAGAGATGTGTACAACAAGCTCAGAACTGATTGATATGTAATTGCTGTAGCTGTCTCTATGCTGCATTCAGAAGAAGCACGGTGGAATACATAAAGCAGTGTATGGAGCTCTGATTTATGAGATTACAATGTCTGCTGCCTGCCATGCATTACCGCTGCATGATAATGATAACAAAATGCCAATGCTACAACCAAGTCTGGGGCTCTCTCATCTACTCTTTCTTCATTTGTCTTAACTCTGTGCAAAGAAAATAAACACACCGACAAACAAAAAAGAGCACAAAACAATAATGGCTGCATAATGGTATAGATAAAATTTAAAGATATTTTCTCTATGTTTTAAAGGGTATTTGTCACTAAGAAAAAACATTTGGGCATGTTGAAGTTCAGTAATTCAAGTTAAAGTACATTTAAAGCCCAAGTTTTTTTTTTTGTTTTTTTTTTTCCATTAAAGCGGAGTTCCGGCCACAAAAAAAAAAAAAAAAAATCAATAAACATACCCCCGGGACAGTCAGGGCTAGTACATTCCACAATGGCTAGCCTCTGATCTGTCCCAGTTCGCACTTACCTGCAAGAAGAAATACTCACTTTTAAAATTTCTTCTCCAGCGTTGCCATCTCTGTTGTGGGCAGCTGAAGCCAGCACAATCCTCTTCTGCGTCTTCTTCAGTGTCTTCTTCTCCCAGAATGCGCCTGCACCGGCCCCTCTCGTCACTTCCGGTGCGTCGCCGCATTCCTCCACAGCTTCTGGGCATGCCCAGAAGCTGTTTAGCAAGGAATGCGGCGTTGCACCAGAAGTGACGAGAGGGGCCGGTGCAGGTGCATTGATTCCTGGGAGCGATGACGTTCAGCTCCCAGGAATCATTGCAAAGCGGAAGTGGCGGCGCGAGCCGTGCGGCCTAGGGAGGAAGTGGAAGGAAGGTGAGTATTTTTTTTCTGCAATTACAAGGTAAGTAAAAAAAAAAAATCCTAACCATTTCTTTTTCAGGTGAGCTATAGCAAGCGGATGGCCCAAAATCGACTATGTCGATTTTGTGGCCAGAACTCCGCTTTAAGGATATATTGTTGAAGACACTAAATACTTTCCTTATTCTCCAAATTAATCCATACACATCTACTACTTAAAGTGTTACTAAACCCAGGAGCCTGCATTCACTATATCTGGTACCACAGTACATAGAACATAGAAATGCAATAATTGTAGTAAATATATACTGCTAAATATCTTTTCTTATTTTCAGTATTTAGCAGTCTTGTGACTTCTATCAGTGCCTGCTTAAAGCTGTACCCCTGACCCTCTGTCTGGACATTGGTGATTGGCCCTGTGCTAATCACATGCACTCTCCCAAGAAAAAAAAAAAAACTCTCTGGCAATACACACCAAACTGAGCATTTGCACCCTGACTCCAGTAACTCTGTTTTATCTGGACATGTTATGGGGACAATGCAGAAAGAGATCAAACAGCCTTTTTATACAATGCAGAGGATTGACCCCTTAGAATCCACAGTTAGTATAACAAGCGTGTTTTACTGCAAATACAAACTTATTTTCCTTTTGTGGGTTTAGTAACACTTTAAAGTGGTTTTAAAAAAAAAAAAGATATTTTGTCCATTTGTATGCTGTAATTTACGTGGTTGATCCTGCCTGTTCCTGCGTCCCCCTTAGTGTCTGAGCCATGATATCATAGTCAGATCACATACCTCTGTCATCCTGCTGCTCTCCCTCTCTCTCTCCCTACCTGTCAGCTCGGGAGTCTGTATGTGATTTGTCTCCTCTGCCCCGCCCCCTCCCCTCCTGCCGCTGTGGCTGTAAAATCACTAATAACAAATCCTGGAATCCACTTTAGTACAGAAAGATATACGGTGCAGTGCCTGCATTTTAGAATTTTTGCAGCAAAATACCTTATTGCAGAGCGCTGCTGTGCGCTCACATGACCTCCTGCTGCTCTCCTCCTCCCCTCCTGGCTGAATTCGATAGGGAATCTAAGCCCCTCCCACTTTAGTCCTCAGACCGGAGAAGGAGAGTGCTGAGCAGTCACATGACCTCACAGCGGCACCATAAAATAAGATATTTAGCTGAATAGATTTTGAAACACACCGATACTGCACAGTATATCTTTCTATAACAGAGGGGATTCCAGGGTTTGTGGGCAGTGACTTTACAACCACCAGTAATCTATTTTTCATGCAATCATTTTCTACTGTGTTTTTCTGCCTCCTTGTAAAATTCTCCTTGAGCTCCCAAACCCTTTCTCTTCCCCCGATGTTTCTTTGGAGTGCATGTTAGTTGTGGTAATGTGCATTGCTCTATGCATTCTACAAATGCTATAGTCTATTATCCATAGTCCCTAGTCTATCTCAGGTAAGGGGGGCAATGTTACTATATAAAGTGGTATCATGGAGAATTAACATAGCTACCCTCTAATAGGCATCACAGAAAAAAAAAAAAATTTAGAGAATTGGAGGAGGCTGTTGGCAATGGAAATGTACTGTGCTAAATGTTCTGAGCTAAGAATATATATTTTAAAGAGGTTGTAAAAAAAAAAAAAAACCTTTAAAGACAAAGGCATTATGAGCTAGTTTACTTCTTCTTTAACAGATTTTTGTTTTTTAAACCAGAGTTTAGTGTCACTTTAAAGTGTGTGTTACTTTAAATATTTTTTATTTTCTATGTATGTGTTTACATAAGTGTATTTTAAAATTCATAGTCTCTAGCATTTTCAAGTACTTCTTCCAACTAAAGTACCAGGTTGATCTGACCAGTAACCTTTCTTCCTAGTTTTAAACGAACAACGCAAAGCACAGAAGTTGATCTCTATTAGCGTGGTAAGTTTTTATCCTTTGGCTGACCATTCACAGGTACAGGACACCATGCAGTGACACAGCATGCCTGTATTGGGTAGTGTTTTCAGGGGCGGGCAGGCAGGTAGGTAGTTTTAATGCAGAAGAGACAAAGTATGTTTCACAGTAAGCAGCTTGCTATGGGGGGCACCTGAGCCGAGCTGCATTCAGACACGGAGTTGTGGTTTGGCCCCGCCCCTTTGACCTCCTGATTGGCTAACTGAACTTGGTTGAAAGCGACGGGAGCCAATGTCGCCGCTGCTGTGTCTCAGCCAATCAGGAGGGAAAGTCCCGGATGGCCGAGGGACTCGTGGACATCGCTGGGCAGAGATGGGTTCAAGTAAGTATTAGGGGGGCTGCTGCACACAGAAGGTTTGAGAAAAAACGAGTAAGAAGGTTTGTAAAGTCAGAAAAAACCTTCTGACTTTACTACTCCTTTAACCAGGCTAGCGGTAAACCCGAGCGTGACTCGGGGTAGGAATTTCCTGCTATTATCGGTATCCCCGAGTCACGCTCGGGGTGGATGTGCAGACAGCGCAGCAGAGTGTCTTACCTTATCCTGGCGATCCAGAGATGAGCTCTCATTGCTGTAACCACCAGCCGAGATCTCCGCCGCTCGTCTGTCGGTAGGAAGACTTCCTAGTTCCGTTCCCTGCAGCAGCAATGCTGCATGGGAGTGGAACTAGGGAGGGAAATTAAAAATAAAAAAAAAAACGTTGCACAAAACACAAACACATTTTATATTATATATATGCATATATGCATATATATATATATGCATATATATATATATATATATATGTGTATATATATATATATGTATGTATATATATATATATATATATATATATATATATATGTATATATATATATATATATATATATATATATATATATATATATATATACATATATATATATATATATATATATATATATATATATATATATATATATATATATATATATATATATATATACACACATATATATATATATATATATAAAATTATATTATTGATTCGATTATAATTCATGCGTTATATATAATATATATATATATATATATATATATATATACACACACACACATATATATATATATATATATATATATATATATATATATATATATATATATATATATATATACACACATATATATAATATATAACACATGAATTATAATCTAATCAATAATATAATTTTATTATATATATTATATATTATATAATAAAATTATATTATTGATTCGATTATAATTCATGCATTTGTGTTTCAAATTGATCACATCTGGGATGTCTACTAGAGTCTTGTTTTGGTCAGGTTTAAGTCAGTAATTACTAAGAATTGCAGGCCTATAATACATAACGCCAAATTTCCATGAAAAAAATTGTACCGCTTTTGGTACAGAATTCCTGACAGAATCATACCGCCAGGGAGGTTAAGCCCTAGCTCAGCCCCCCCCCCAAGGGGAGTGCAGGCTACATTCTCTGTCTGCTTAGTCTCCTGCTGCTGATCATACATTAACTGACCTAGGGCTGGTCCTTTTAACCCTGGGTAAGGATTACCTCACCATCCCTCCCACTGGGTGGGCTCCAGGTAAAGGGGAAGTTACCACTGCCTAGAGACTTATTTCAGACATGTTTTTAAATCCACACATATACATTAATAAATGGCCCAGGCAGGTTGCATAGGAAATCTCATTTCACAAAATGAATGCTTCATTGTCACAAAAAAAAGATTATTTTCTTCTAAAATGTTATACATTTTATAATTAAGAAGACGTTTCTTAGCTTCAGTATAATTGCCTAGGCCAGTGTTTATCAACCAGTTTTTCAGTCAAGGCACTTGATAAAAAAAAGAATATGGACAATCCATTCTAAAATGAAAAAGCTATTCTAATAGCTTCACATAATGCAGTAACATCCACAAGTCCAAGTAGGACACCCAACGCTAGAGGTGATTTTACTTTCAATAATTTTTTATTGGTTTTAAAGGAGAACAAACAAGTAAACAAGTCAAAATACTTATAAACAAGAAGCCACAGTAATGTAATATAACAGTGTTCAAGCTCAGTCATATATAAAGGCATGTACATGCAGAAGCTCATGAGCAATATAAAAGCAGGAATGGACCCAGTGGTGGAAAGATAGATTGACTAAAAAGGTTAGGGAGAGGTCGTCCCAGGAGTGACCTTCTGGAAGCTGAGGAGGATCTTCCAAACGCTACCATACTATGGCTACACAGAAAAAGTATAACAATGGAACTGCTATAACCAACAGAAAGGGTTTAGAGAAAGTGTAAAGAAATGAAAAGAAGTAAAGAGAGCGAGGGGGGGGGGGGTGAAGAAAAGGGAAGTCTGAAAACATAGTAAAAATGTAGGTAGGATTCTATGAAATTGTTATATGCCACCTATGTGTAGATTCAAAAAGGAATGAAGTGAGAAGCCCATGAATCATAATTTGGCCTTCACATATTGGCCCAGGGTTGCCAGATTTCCTCAAATTTTTCTTTGGTGTTCCGGAGAATGCTGGCCGTTTTTTCTTGGGTCATAATTCATAAAATTTTCAGCTTGGCCTGGATGAGAGAAATGGATGGTTGTTTCCAGTGGCGAGCTATGGTTATTTTAGCCCTCAATAAAATAAAAAATATTAAGGTTTGGGTTGATTTGTGGATTGTGGATGTGCTAGAGGTGATTTATTCTTCCAATGCAAATACCCTTTTGCAAACTGATACTGACCAGTATTCCAATGTTTCTCAATTACTCAGCTAATGTGACCCCATAATTGATGGAGAGGGGCGGGGGGCAGTCAAACAAGGATGCTATGCAGGCGACTGACATCCTCCTTATCAACAGATAACGCCATTGGTCGTTAGGATGCCAACAGCTAGAAGGTTGTAATGGGGCACAATGAAAACCTGTGACGAGGTGTAACTAAAAGGTAGACCTTATCCACGCGCCAGCTTGTATACAATTTATGGGCAATTTTTAGGCATGCCAAGGCACCCCTGAAGAAACCTCAAGGCACCCCAGGGTGCCTGGGCACCCTAGTTGAAAAAGGCTGGCCTAGGCTGACATAATGTCTTCGGTCTGCTGTACGTAAGGAGAAGAATTTCGTCTCCACTATAGTGGTCAGACTACTAAACTTTATAACAAACCAAATGTTATAATTAAAACATAAAGTGGTAGAATCAAAACACAAGTGTTTTCGGCTCACATAACTGGCTTGTGACTGTCGAAGGGTGCGCCCTGTATTGGAGGGACAGAGTGGGTAGAAGAGGGGGAGGAGTGTGCTTTTATGTAAAGAGTGCTTTGATAGTGAATTTGAGGAATGTCATTGCTAATGTGACTGGCGAAGAAGTGGAGTCTTTCCGACTGGAGCTTTAAAGGGGCAAAACAAACAGTAATTTACCTGTGAGTGTATGCTATAGACCCCCTAACATTGAAGTGGAGGAGAAGACCCATCTACTTTCATAGTTTGCGATTGCAGGGAAGCAAAGCAAAGTTAAAACAATGGAGGACTTCAACTATCCTGATATTGATTGGGCATATGGAACTGCTCTCTCAACTAAGGGACAATATTTATTAAATGCAATATAGGACAATTTCTTGAGTCAAATGGTAGAAGCCCCAACTAGAGATAATGCTCTGTTTGACTTACAATATACAAACCACAAATAGCTGATTGCAAATGTGGAAGCAAGGGATAATTTAGTTAAGAGTGATCAGAGAGTAAATACATTTGTCATACATTATAGGAAAATGACAAATGAAGGTATGACAAGAACACGTCATTTTAAAAGAGCCCACTTTAATAAGTTAAGATTCATATTACATGACACTAAATGGGGTTAAATGTTTGCAACAAAAAAAAACACTGAGGAGACATGGGAGTGACTTAAATGCACATTAAAAAACAGCATTCATTAGTGCATTCCAATGAGCAACATATATAAAAGAACAAAAGTTAAAAAAAAGAACAAAAGTTAAACCTGGGTGGCTAAACACTAATGTTCTTCTGATAAATATAAGGCTGGAGGGTCACAACTACAAGGAGGTGAGCTGTAATTTTGATAGAGAAATGCATGTGGATGTAGTGCATCTAGATTTCACTAAGGCCTTTGATACTGTAACCCACAAGTAATTAAGCTACTAATTAAGGTCTTTGGCATTCATGACATGGTATGTACCTGGGTAGGAAATGGATTGCAGGAACATGTCCAGAGGGTGGTGATTAATGTCATATTTTCTGAATGATCTCGAGTTTTGAGCAGGGTGCCCAAGGGCTCTCTCTTGGGACCAGTTCTGTTTAACTTATTCATAAATGATATAGGGGTTGGAATAAATAGTTCAGTCTCCCTGTTTGATGATGATATAAAGCCAAGGTAAGCAATAATTTACATAGTTACCATAGTTAAGTTAATCTAGTTCAACCAATAAAAGGGGGGAAACAAATCAGGAAATAATAATAATAATAATAAATTTGGTTAAAATAGAGGGTTGGAGCAGCCTTCTTTTTATTCTTTCTGTGCCGGTTTTGCTTGTTCCAAAAATTCTATAGCTTGAAAATCAATAACAATTTATTGAACAAAAAATAAAAAGGTGGGCAGCCATATGACAGATGGTATTTAGTGTGAGAAAATGTAAAGAAATGCACCTGGGAGCTAAAAATGTAAATGCAACCTACACACTAGGGGGAGAACCTCTGGGGGAATTGGGGATGAAAAGGATCTGGGAGTCCCAGAAAATGAGAGACTCAGTAATAGTATGCAATGCTAAGCCGCAGCAAGCAAGACCAACAGACTATTAGCATGCATAAAAAGAGTATTTACTCCAGAGATAAAACTATAATTTTACCACCTTACAAAACTTTGGTTCAGCCAAATCTTGAGTATGATGTCCATTTCTGGCCACCAATCCTCAGAAAGCATGTGCTTAAACTCAAAAGAGTCCAGAGAAGGACAACAAAGCTAATAAGAAGGGTGGAGGACCTTATCTATGAGAAATGACTACAAACATTAAGCCTATTCTCCCAGGTGAAGAGACACTT
The DNA here is from genome assembly GCF_965119305.1 of Pelophylax lessonae. NCBI lineage: Eukaryota > Metazoa > Chordata > Amphibia > Anura > Ranidae > Pelophylax > Pelophylax lessonae. The sequence continues at coordinate 146,965,709 of NC_138768.1, forward strand.
AATATGATAGTGATATACAGATCCATGAATGATGACTCTAGCGATGGGAGGAAACTTTATCTTAGATGTCTAAAGAAGACATGTAGCCACACAATAAAACTGGACAAGAAAAGGGTTCATGGCTCAAAACTGCACAAGGGGTTCTTTACTGTTAGAGTAGTGAAGATGTGGAATACTCTTATACAGTTGGTGTCAGCGGAAAGTGTAGATTTGTTTGAAAAACTTTTTTTCTTAGTGAGCAAAATGTACAGGGATATGGAAAACAGTGATCACACAAACACATTCTCAGGTTGAACTGGATGGACTAGTGTCTTTTTTCAACCTTACCAACGAATGTAACTATGTAATTTAAACTCCTCTATTCAATACAAGATGCCAAAGGGTTGATTTACTAAAACTGGAAAGTGCAAAATATGGAGCAGCTCTGCATAGAAACAAACCAGCATCCAGGTTTTATTGACAAAGCTTAAAGGAGAAGTACAGCCAAAGCTTGTTTGGCTGTACTTCTCCTGTGGATCACAGGAGTGCAGTTCGCATTGCACTCCTGTGACCCGTTTTCAGCAGACTGCGGGCTCAAGCCACAGAACTGGTCCAGGCTGGGGAAATCTCATGACCATATGGTCAGGATCCACCCAGATGCCTGGACCAGCACCTGGCTCACCCACTTAGTGAGCTGCTGAGGCCCTGAGACAGCTGCTCACATCTTAACAACAGCCCAACGCTCCAATGAACGCGGGGGGGGGGGGGGAGGGATGGGGGTAGAGCAGAGAGTCAGTGACTGACAGCAACCAGGTCTTTGCTCACAGAGCACTGAGAACTGAGCGACCAGTGGTCTTTGATTGCATATTTCTCAGCCTTAGAACTGGAGGGGAACAGATGCAGCATTGGACCAATACCGCATCATCTAGGTAAGTATGATTTCTCAAAAACAAAAAACAAAACCATTACTTCTCTTTTAATTAAACAAGCTGAAGTTAGAAGCTAATTGGCCACCATGCACAGCATCACCAGATTGTGCACTCTATAGTTTTATTAAATCAACCCCATGTATTATAATCAGGTGTTGTAATCAAAACATATTATAAAAAGAAAATTGCGTTCAAAAACATCTAGTGGTACAATCAAAGCATATAATAAAAGAGAACAAAAAAAAAGTATACATTGGACTTTCACTGTGTAACCTCTCAACAAATTAGTCACTTTACGTGTGTTAATGCAAGCTCAGCTCATCTCACCATAGGAAGTGGCACCTATGCTTTGGGCGCCAAAGGGCCTTGTCCCAGCACTGCGACATAGGCAACAGAATTTACGTTATTGGGTCATCTCCGATCCAGCAGCCCAGGATTAAATGATGACCCTAGATGGCTGATGAGAAAAACATGCAAAGACATTGTCACTGGCACTACTGTGATCTCTGTGAGAGATTATAAATACTTGTCTGTTACATGATTTGTTATAAATAATTCTTGGTCCACTTTAACTGAGCTACACATTAAAATGACAACTATTAGACATTGTAGAAAAGCCTTCATTTTGAACAGTCTATAGCTTCATCAACAAATAGAAAGCTACATCTGCATAATTGAACTTTAAAAAGATTGTCATATTATAAGATAAAAACAATTTTTGCATGCAACATTTGTGTTTTTATTTATTTATATTACCACAAAACTGCTTCAATGTAGCTTTTATTAGAAAATATGCAAAGGCATAAAATGAAATGGAATTCCAAAAAATACAGAAAATCACATTTTTATCACCTTAGCTCATTCTTGCTGGAAATGGCTTTTCAGGTCTAATAGCTACCATTTTATATCCAAGCCATCTGACCAGCAGAATTATGGCAACATAAAAATCTACCTAGTAAATTAGGAGCAAAGACTACAATAAGGCTGACTGTGGAGGAACATTTTATGTATGTCATTCTGAAAATATACCACTAGATGTCAGTGGTGGGCAGCTTTTAAAACATATATGCTTTTTACATTACAGATTATAGAACTTCAGGCAAAACAGGAAATTAGAAAATAAATAAGCCATAAAATAACCATTCCTCTGTCGCTTTGTTTTGGTAACAATGTTGGACATTAAATTTAAGATCAACAGTGGTTTTTAGCATGCAGTACCCCAAATACTTGCTTCCAGCACGGAGACTTCTAAGCATATATTGGACCACGTTGCTAAAGATTATCTTAAATAGAAATCCTGCATATTGTGCAAACTGTCATGCAGCAGCCACAACTATAGTTAATGTATTTAGTAGCTAATGAGTATTTCAGATGGGAACTGAGGTTGTTGGAATTTTTTAAATATAAGTCCTGCTTTGAAAGAAAAAAAATATTACCTTCCAGCTCCTTTATTATTTACTTCGGCCCCAGAAGGTTTTACCCCCTTAATGACCAGGCCATTTTTTTCAGCACTGGGTTGCTTTAACTGACCATTGCACGTTCGTGCGACACTGTACCCAAATAAAATTGATGTCCTTTTTGTCCCCACAAATAGAGCTTTCTTTTGGTGGTATTTAATCACCTCTGAGGTTTTTCGTTTTTTTATCAGTTTAGGCCAATTTGTATTCTGATCAAAGGGTTAAGTGCGTCCCCTATATGTGCTTTCTAACTTTTTTGGGAATGGATTTAACAGTGGCAGAGAGAGACTGGTGATTCAGTTTAGCTGAATCACACGATCTTTCCCTGCCTCTCTGACAGGAGAGCCATCTTGCATTGTTTTCATACCAGACAGCTCTCCTGTCAGTATTGCCGAAGACCGCGGGAGGCCGGCGGCGATCGAACCCGCTCCTCCCACAGTCTGCCTCCTGCTGTGTCTAATCACAGAGGGAGCGCGGCTCCAGCGGCATGCGTGCGCCGCCGAAACTGTGTGCACATAATCATGTAGATCTACGTGATTATGCGCAGCCGAGCCACCCTGCCGCAGTAAATCTGTGTAGAGCGGTCTGCAAGTGGTTAAAAAAATGTCATTGCAGACCCATGTTATGTAGATTTAATATAGACCTTTCCAGTGACTTTTCTGAAACATCTTAATGGGAGTCTTTAGGAAATGTAATAAATACTAAAAGTGGAAAATATTCAGCATAAATTACATTCAGCAGAGCTCAATATGTGCTTGCATATTGTTAATCATGCAGTCCTCATAAAATGAGTTGTATATCAACAAAAAGTCTTTGTTTAAAGAAAAACAGGTTTCCACTATAACATCGGTACTCCCAGTGCTCAACACTCTGATCCGGCGTTCACCTTCACCACACCATCAGTGCTCCCCTTAGGAATGGGCACTCACCAGAAATACAATGATCATGCACCTGTAAGCATAGGTTGCTTGCACCCTTGAAAGTCAGGAACACCACTGCTACCACCAGATGACCACTGCAACCGGATATCCCTCAGGGACCAGACCGTACCAAATAAAGATGAAATAGGAGGCACAATAGTGTAATACTGTCTTGCAGTCTTTTATTTGAACAAAACACACCAAAGTAACCCCCCTAATCCAATATGCTTACATCAAATACAAATATTCCAAGCATTAATAAATGATAATCAAGGCGTACTGGCCAGCTCACCACTGCTGAAGGGTCCTCCTTCAGCTTGTCTATGGCGAGATCCGGACTCCAGCCGTGACAACTTTAATCATCAAGGAGACAGCGTGCCTGCGTCCTGACGCGTTTCGTCGCATAGGACTTCTACCGAGGACCCAGACACACAGCACTGTACTCCAATATATATTAAAGATAATTAGGACTCCACCTACTGTGATTGTGCGGTGTCTCCCCCTAGGAGGAGCCTCGTGGCATTACTACTTCCGCCGCTCTACCTACTTCCAGAATCATGATGCCGGATGTAGATCCATTTTGTAAATAAAGTTGATTGATACCAGCCGTCATCTGACAAAAAGCGGAGACTCTTTCACTTCCGCTGTACCGCCTACTTCCGGAGAACTAACCCGGATGTTGATGCGTGCTGATCATAGAAACGGCTGATGGCGTTTTAGCCATCACCACGGTAATGCTCCCACTACCCGGATGCAATACTAACCCGGAGATACCTGTATATCCAATTACACAAATAAACACTTGCTTTAAAGTATTTATCGGGGTTGGAGTCCTAATTGTACTTTAAAAAACATGTTACATAAAGTATATAAAGTGCTTCAATAAACCTCCATTAAAACACATAATGACACCATACATTAAGAACCCTCGGTTTCAATGAAAATCGGTCCGATTGAGCAAAAATAGTCTGTGCCCATCATAGATAAGTCAAATTTCTTAAAATACATATATATATCTCATAAAAGCAATCATAATATATATTTCAAAACAAGGAGATTCTATTAAAAATTAATAAAAATTTATAAAATCATTTTATAAAAATATTTTATAAAAACATGAGATACAGAAAAAACGTAAAACACCCTTCATATCATATCTAATAAAAGGAGCAGATAAAAGGAGCAGATAAAAAGGAGAAGTTAAAAGGAAGAAAAAGACTCGTAAATACTGTTAAATGTTTTATCAAAAAGGGGAACCCCCATTAATAATTACTTAAAAAACAGTTTAGATCCAAGTCTATATTTAGTGCGTTAGGTGTCAAAGCATTGGTCAGATATATCCACTGGGTCTCCTTTTTAGATAGCTCTCTTACTCTATTTGCTCCTCGCCAGGAATAGGGCATTTTCTCTATTCCCCAGAACTTCAAACCTGATGGGTCTCTCATGTGTTTCTCCCTAAAATGTAAGGGGACACTATGCTCTCTAAAACCTGTGGTAATCTTATAAATATGTTCAGCAATGCGTACACCCAACTTCCTTTTTGTACGACCAATGTATATCAAACCACACGGGCACTCCATATCGTATACCACGTGGGTGGACATGCATGTTATCACTTCTTTAATTTCAAAAGTTCTACCGTTAGCACTTGATGTGAAGGTAGTAAGTCCTCTGAAATGAGTATTAACTTGACGACATGCTTTGCAGCGTCTACATGCATAAAATCCGGGAGTATTCCAAAACATCTTAGGTGTTTTTGGTAAATCCAGGACTTTTTTGACAATTCTGTCACCAATGGTCGGTGCTTTATGGTAAATAAATATAGGATAAGTGGGTAAAACCGGTCCTAAAACTTTATCCATTTTTAAAATCTCCCAATGCTCCTTAAAAATCTCTTCAAATTCACAATATTGCACATTATATTCTGTGAGAAAACCCCATTGGTGTCTTTCATTAATTACTTTTTCTTTTGTTGCCAGACATTTACTATGGGGGATATCATACACTTCCTGAATTGTCTGGTCGATCTTATCGGCCTTATATCCTTTTTCAACAAATTTGTTTTTGATTATGGTTGATTGAGTCAGAAAGTCATTATCGTGTGTGCAATTTCTGCGAATTCTTAGCATCTGGCCTTTCGGTATATTCCTCAACCATGTTGGGTGGTGTCCACTTTGTACGGATAAATAACCGTTACGATCGGTGGGTTTAACCTGCTGCCATCCGCGCTACAGCCTATATACAGCTACAGCGCGGACTCGAATTTTCGGGAGGCCGTTTTTAAACGGCCTCCCAGAAGCAGGCTCCCCGCGCGCTCCCGCGAGCGCGCATCTGGGAGAATCTGTGTCGGCCATGTCCCTTGGACACGGCCGATCACAGATCGTGGTGAATGGCCAATCACAGCGGCCATTCACCACGTGATCAAGCCGTCCAATGAGAGATGATCTCATATGTAAACATATGAGATCATCTCTCATCGCCGGCGCTCCTTCCTCACACAGAGCCTGCAGTGTGAGGAAGGAGGGGGAGCCGTCAGCCGCCGGGGACACACAGCAATGTAATCAGGGCACTGATCACCAGTGCCCTGATTACTAAAGGTAAAAAAACACACACAGTGCCCACAGTGCCCGCCATCAGTGCCCCCCATCAATGCCCACAATCAGTGCCCATAGTGCTGCTAGTCAGTGCCCATCAGTGCCTGCTCATCTAGGCACTGATGAGCACTGACTGGCAGCACTATGGGCACTGAGTGTGGGCACTGATGGTGCTGCCCATCAGTGCTCATCAGTGCCGCCCATCAGTGCTCATCAGTGCCACCCGTCAGTGTCCATCAGTGCCATCCACCAGTGCCCATCAGTGCCACCTATCAGTGCCCATCAGTGCCGCCCATCAGTGCCACCTCTCAGTGCCCAGCAGTGCCACCTCTCAGTGCCACCTCTCAGTGCCCAGCAGTGCCGCCTATCAGTGCTCATCAGTGCCGCCTATCAGTGCTGCCTATCAGTGCTGCCTATCAGTGCCGCCTATCAATGCCGCCTATCAGTGCCGCCTATCAGTGCTCATCAGTGCGGCATATTAGTACCTCCTCATCAGTGCCCATAAGTGCCACCTCATCAGTGCCCATAAGTGCCACCTCATCTGTGCCCATAAGTGCCACCTCATCAGTGCCCATCAGTGCAGCCTATCAGTGCCCATCAGTGCCACCTCATCAGCGCACATCAGTGAAGGAGAAAAATTTATTTTCAAAATTTACTCGCAGAAAATAAGAAATTTTCTGTCTTTATTCTTTTTTTTTGTAAAAAATAAAAAACCCAGAGATGATTAAATACCACCAAAAGAAAGCTCTATTTGTGTGAAAAAAATGATAAAAATTTCATATGGGTACAGTGTAGCATGACCGCGCAATTGTCAGTCAAAGTGTGAGTGCGCTGAAAGCTGAAAATTGGCCTGGATGGGAAGGGTGTTTAAGTGCACAGTAGGCAAGTGGTTAAAGTATGCTTTTGTACAGATCTGTCCATTAACTATGGATACATTTACATCTAAATAATTAATTGTTTCACGGCTCCATGTGAAGTCCAGCTTAATGTTTTGTTTGTTAGTGTTGAGATCTTTCATATATGTCAACAATGATGTTTCATCTCCAACCCAGATGAAAAACATGTCGTCAATGTATCTTTTGTACAATAGCAACTCTTTCCTACGGTTAGCATGGATCCTTTTATCTTCCCATTCACCCATAAATAAGTTAGCAATGGACGGTGCAAATTTCGCTCCCATTGCAACGCCCCGTTTCTGAATATAAAATTGTCCACCATACCAAAAGTAATTATGGGACAAACAATATTCTAAAATCATTCCTAAAATCTTTTTTTGTGTATGAGGTAGATCTGTACGTTGGCCCAATTCAAAGCTAAAATAGCATCTTCGTGCTGAATGATCGTGTACAATGATGATACATCAGCAGTCACTAGATAAAGTTCGATTGTATCTGGCAGGATAAAATTTTCTAAAATGCATAAAAAATCTTTAGTGTCTCTTAAATATGCCCGTATTTGTGTCACACTTTCCTGTAAAAAATGGTCCAAATATTCTCCTACCCGTGTGGACACTGAACCAATACTATTCACAATCGGTCTGGCTGGAGGGTTAAGTTGATCTTTATGCACTTTAGGAAGTGTATATATTGTAGGGATACGACTAAAACTTGGGACTAGATATTTAATCTCTTTTTTGGTTATTATCCTTTTATTAAAGCCCAATTTGATCAGATTATTCAAATCTTTTCTATATGTAAGGGTAGGATCATGATCTAGTTTGCCATATACTTCCATATCTCCAAGCATACCCATCAGTTGGTTGTGATAATAACTCTTTTCCAAGATTACCACTCCACCACCTTTGTCCGCGGGCCGGATTATTACATTTTTCTTTTTTCTAAAGATTCAATCCCCTCTTGGATATACCTTGGATTGGCATTTCTGATGGGTTTAATTTTATCCAGATCCTTTATCAATAATTGTTTAAAAACATCAATGTTATGATTCGATGTTTGGGGTGGGTTGAACAGGGAATTATTTTTTAAACCACTGTTAACCCCTATAGTAGTGGATCTACTTGACACATTTGTTGTTCTATTTTGTGCTGGATTCGTATTTAGAAAGTATTTCTTCATGTTTACTTTTCTGATATATTTTTGTATGTCCATATAGACGTTAAACTTGTTTACGGGTTTTTTTATACCACATTTTAAACCAGCATTCAAGATATTTATTTCTTTTTGGTTCAATTTGATTCCTGCCAGATTATAGATACCTTTTATTCCATCTTGCGTCTTCTTTTTCTGGACCCTTCGTCCTCCTCTACATCCTCTGTATGGTGGTAGCCCATTGAATTGTTTCTCATCCCTTGTTGGTATTGATAATCCATTTCTTCCCTCGGCCCTCTGGGATTGTTCCAGGATTTCCCTCTCCCTGGTCTCCGACCCCTCCCTCTACCTCTTCCCCTCCAACCTCTCCATAAAAAAGTTTGTTAGTAATTTAGTGGAGTTTTTTCTGTATCTCATGTTTTTATAACATATTTTTATAAAATGATTTTATAAATTTTTATTAATTTTTAATAGAATCTCCTTCTTTTGAAATATATATTATGATTGCTTTTATGAGATACATATATATGTATTTTAAGAAATTTGACTTATCTATGATGGGCACAGACTATTTTTGCTCAATCGGACCGATTTTCATTGAAACCGAGGGTTCTTAATGTATGGTGTCATTATGTGTTTTAATGGAGGTTTATTGAAGCACTTTATATACTTTATGTAACATGTTTTTTAAAGTACAATTAAGACTCCAACCCCGATAAATACTTTAAAGCAAGTGTTTATTTGTGTAATTGGATATACAGGTATCTCCGGATTAGCATTGCATCCGGGTAGTGGGAGCGTTACCGTGGTGACGGCTAAAACACCATAAACCGTTTCTATGATCAGCACGCATCAACATCCGGGGTTAGTTCTCCGGAAGTAGGCGGTACAGCGGAAGCGAAAGAGTCTCCGCTTTTTGTCAGATGACGGCTGGTATCAATCAACTTTATTTACAAAATGGATCTACATCCGGCATCATGATTCCGGAAGTAGGTAGAGCGGCGGAAGTAGTAATGCCACAAGGCTCCTCCTAGGGGGAGACGCCGCACAATCACAGTAGGTGGAGTCCTAATTATCTTTAATATATATTGGAGTACAGTGCAGTGTGTCTGGGTCCTCGGTAGAAGTCCTATGCGATGAAACGCAGGCACGCTGTCTCCTTGATGATCAAAGTTGTTACGGCTGGAGTCCGGATCTCGCCATAGACAAGCTGAAGGAGGACCCTTCAGCAGCGGTGAGCTGGCCAGTACGCCTTGATTATCATTTCTTAATGCTTGGAATATTTGTATTTGATGTAAGCATATTGGATTAGGGGGGTTACTTTGGTGTGTTTTGTTCAAATAAAAGACTGCAAGACAGTATTACACTATTGTGCCTCCTATTTCATCTTTATTTGGTACAGTCCGGTCCCTGAGGGATATCCGGTTGCAGTGGTCATCTGGTGGTAGCAGTGGTGTTCCTGACTTTCAAGGGTGCATGCAACCTATGCTTACAGGGGCATGATCAATGTATTTCTGGTGAGTGCCCATTCCTAAGGGGAGCACTGATGGTGTGGTGAAGGTGAATGCCGGATCAGAGTGTTGAGCACTGGGAGTACCGATGTTATAGTGGAAACCTGTTTTTCTTTAAACAAAGACTTTTTGTTGATATACAACTCATTTTATGAGGACTGCATGATTAACAATATGCAAGCACATATTGAGCTCTGCTGAATGTAATTTATGCTGAATATTTTCCACTTTTAGTATTTATTACATTTCCTAAAGATTGTTTTATTATTACAGTAGCTGCTATCAGCAAATCTTATGATATTTAATAATTTTAATTATTTGAAATGTATACAATATCTTTTATATTACTAAGCGCTGGTCGAGTGTTTGAAATTTCCTCTTTCAACCACTTTTTTATATTTCTATATCTTAATGGGAGTGTTTGTCTTTATTATGATCATATAATCTTAGTGGTCTATTTTTAAAAGAAAAATGCACTTTTTTTTTTTTCTGCAAGTCTGCACGTGTGAGTTTGGTGTGAAAAAGCAGTGATCTCCTGCAAGAGGAGTTTCACCTTTAGTGGGGCACTTTCACAGTCTATGTGAGAAGGAATTCTAGCATTGCAGATTTTCTTGTTAGAACACTAAGGGGCGTATTAATCAAAAAAAATGCTACACGAGTGCCTCAGCATTCTCATAAAAATAAACAAATGATCTCCGTAATCATTGTAATATGTGTGAAATGTCAGTTTCTAATTGTTGCTTTTCGCAGTGAGTAAAGATTTATCTTTGCAACATTGCATAAGTTCTGTATAACAGTTCACTCTCTGCACTAGCTGACTCATTACTCTGCTGGTGGTGAGCACAGGAATCTCCATGCAGAGGTCTCCCTCATATTATTTCCTCTTCTGGTCAATTGTCTTTAGCCTATAATGTTAGACTATTTCCTCTATTGGTCAAGTGTTCTTTAGCTTTTCTGGTCAAATGCTCTTAAGGCTTTTTTCTCTTAAGATTGAAGGTTAGGGAATGACGCATTCACCCTATGAAAGGCAATAAAAAGAAACTAACATTTCACACATATTGTAAACATGATATGTATTTTTTGTGACATTTGAAAAAGTGCCGAGACATTGACATAGTAATTTCCTTTTTTTTTTTTTTTTTTTTAAGCAAATTTTTATTAACATTTTGCAAATATACAGGAAGAAAAGAAACATTCAAGAATAGGAAACCATCACAAATCCGTACAGTGATATTCAACTCATGACAAATGTTGTGACTGGATGGATCAAAACTAAAAACTGGGGAGGAGGAGGAAAGAGGGGAAGAATGAGGAGCAGGGAGGGAGGGAATAGGAAAAGAAGCTCACAAATGTCCAAGCGAAAATTGTCGTTAGATGGAACTTGTGCGATAAACAAAGGAACAGTTGAGGGAGTCTACCGTTTGGTTCGGGAGACAGGAATCAATAAACGCGCACCAGCGTTTGCAAAAGCGTTTGTAGGAAGGGGGGTGGTTGAAATCCGTGGAAAGTCTTTCCCTGTGGAGCAGTTGGGAGAGATCTTGCTTTATTTGGGGAATGGAGGGGCAAGAAGATGAAGTCCAATTCCTCAGAATGGCTCTCCGGGCAGTAAGGAGACAGAGGAGGATCCAGTCCTTTGGAAAAGAAACACCAGGAGGAGAACGAACCTGAAGATGTTTGTCCCAGTATCCAAAAATTAGCAGGAGAGGTTCTTTCGGGAGAAGCAGCAGCGTCACACTATGAATGAATGCCAGAGCTTGATCCCAGAAAATGGAGATGAATGAGCAAGACCAAAAGCGATGAGCGAGAGTGGGTCTTGAGGATTTGCAATAGGGGCAGAGTGCGGAGTCCGGGGAACTTTTGTCCACTAGAAAGGGTATGTAGGCCCTGTGGAGAATTTTCATTTGAGATTCTCTCCATTGTTCACAGGGGACGAGATGGATAGTTTTGTTGAAACCGCAGAGCAGTTTGTCCATGAGATTAGGGTCAGGAAAATCCTTCTGCCAGTTAATTGCTGAAGAAGAGGCTAAAGGAGGAATAGTAGCCTTAGATAAATGTTTATAGATTTCCGAGATGTTGTAAGACCCTCCTTGAAGGAATTGGTCCAAAAAGCAAGATTTGAAGCGCAGGTGTCCATGCATGCAGGAGGAGCGAATAAAGTTGGAGCATTGCCAGTAATAGAAGGTATGGGATAGCGGCAAAGAGAATTTTTGAGCTACTAACTGGAACGGGAGAGGGGTCCCAGTGTCTTCCCAACATATGGATGAGAACTTTGCTAGTCCTGCTGTGTGCCAAACGTTGAAGACAGAATATTCCATGCCAGGGGTAAATCCGGGATTGCCCAGGATAGGGGTATGTCTGGAGATAAAAGGGGGTAGACGGAGATGTTTGCGAGATTCCCTCCAGAATTTCCTTTTTTAATAAGACCCTTTAGTATTATAGCAACAAAAGTTGGAATCCCAGCATTCCTTTGCACATAGGCTGTGACTGTGTCTCACTAAAGATGCAACTCCTATTGCAGGAGATGCCTGTTATTTTACATCAAGCTCTGTGCATAGGTGTAGGTAAAAAATATAAATAAATAAGATAAGAAAAGAAAAAAAACAGTGAATTGGATAAACAAGAGGATGAAAATTCTGAGAGTTTTTGTACACAGAGTATTGTTATACTGGCTGCAGCAAATAGACTTGCATTATTTTTGTAAATTTTGTGAATTAATATTGCAGACTGTAAAAGGAAAGTCAGTTTGACAGTGTTAAAGTGATTGTAAAAGGTTCAAAACTGCTGTTCCTTTCCAAATGATAAATCTTAATTAATAGGTTAGTTCACCTATTCACTAAAAAGTTAAAAGGTTAACTAACTCACTAGGATGTCCCCACACCCCTGGTCCCCAATGCAAAATATGTTCCCCAATGTACCGAGGGCTGTATAGGATTATAATGCCCGCAATGATTAGCAGGCATTGGTTAGTGCCTGCACCTGACCGCACTGACCAATGAAAAATTCTCTGAGACCTCTTTGTTCCAGATGCCATCTCAGTGAAAAGCAGTGAATAATCATCAAAGGAGGTAAGTGCAGTGGGGACTGGGGGTGTGACGATGGTGCTGTGAGTTAGTTCACTTTTTCTTGTTTTGTGAAAAGGTGAACTAACTCATTAAAGTTGATTGAATATTTGATATCGATGTCCCATGAAATGCATTGTAAATATGAAATGTAGAAGGCACCAATAAAGGGATGGTGGCTTTTGGCATTAGGGTTCTGGTGACAAAAGCAGTGAAAATATCTGCTGTATCTCTAAATTAAAAAAAAAAAATGTTTTCACTAAATCACCTCTTAACCTTCCTCTATCCAAACACTTAACCAGTAGCATAACCAGTGTACCTCTTCTACTCTATATGAGCCCAGAGCGTGAAGAACCCATCTTCTGGGGTCCATCATCAAGCTGCACCAAACTTACAGAAGAAGGCTGCAAGGAGCAGTGCCTGGTCATTACAAAAGGATCCATGATGTCATGTGCCTAGATGCAGGCTTCTGTAAAACATTTATAGCGGGAAGCAAGAAAAGGGGCAGAGGATGGTATACAGGAAAATTGGAGTTGGGGTTTAATAGGAGGGGAATGGTACAACAAGCCAATGATCTGAAACCCAGGAGTACATCAGCTTCAGAATGGTGTACGAATCAAATACATTTGCTTTGTGGGGGAAAAAAAACAATTCAGAATTCAAACCATAACCAGAAAAAAGCTGGCCATACATTTATCTTTTTTTTGTTCAACCAGGAGGCTGAACGAAAAGAACAAAAATACATGATTTCCCCATTCACACACTCCATGTGAATGGGGAAATCACTCCTGCTGTGCAAATGTATTCTGACTGCAAGGAACCTTCTCCGCTTTCAGAACACACTGATCATTGTTGCTTGATATAGCTGGTGGTACTGATCGTTTAGGAAAAACCAAACAGGCTGGTTGTACAGACAAGTGATACAACCAGCCTTCTCATACATTGATTGAAATGTGTCCCGTCCCTACTGAACTGGCTGAATTTCAATGCACGAATGGCCACCTTAAGAGGGTGTGGCATGACCTGAAACAAGTTGTTTTTTTTTTTCAGGAAATGCCTAAATTATTAATTCAGCTATACTTGTTCTGTTATTTTAAAGAGGAAACAGCTTATCTAAACAACTACTTCAGATATAATGAGTGTCTGGAAAATACTCCAGCAATTATATCCAGCCAGGTAGCACAAGCATCTTAATTAAATTACCTTAGAAAGACAGATGTTATTGCCCAAGAACAAGATGGGAGGTACAGTATACAAGTTGTGGAACTACCATGTTCTAGTTTCATAATCTCATGTCAGAAAGGCTTTGCGGATATTTATTCATTATTGATTTACAGTATATGGTTAAAGGTGTGAATGGGCCAACATAGGAGGGCAAATCCTACTGATCAAGGCCACCATTTTCCTACAAAGTTAAATTTTTGTGAGGACAGTGGGGTGCACATTTTGGACAGGGAAGACAACTGGTTCATAAGAGGCTTGCCATATGCAACAAAATGAATCATCCATCCAAAACAGAACAGAAAAGAATTAACAGAAATGGGGTCCTTCAACTCCATCTGTTTTCCAAATATAATGGTGTTTTATCATCTTGACTAGAGGATGGGCAAACAGTTCGAGCCGAGGAAAAGTTTGACCAAACATCATCTGTTTGCCCATTTGGCAAACACCCTAATTTACGTGCACGCTGCTCACTACAATCTAAGCCCTGATTGGGTAAAGCTTTGCCCAATCAGGGCACAGTGAATAGCTAGTTGTTAAGGAGCAGTCTGGGAAGCTGGCCGCAGCTTCCTTAGCAATGGATGAGCCATCAGCTGTCAATGGGCTTCCCCATTGACAGCTGAATGAAAAAAAAAAAACATTGCTGGCAATAGGAAAATGTTTTAAAAAAAAACGGTGTGAGGGTCCTCCCCCCCCAATCTATAACAGGCCATTTAGGTCTGGTATGGATTTTAAGGGAAACCCCCCGCCAAAATTGAAAAGAAAGTGGTATGAGGTTCCACCTAAAATCCATACAAGATCCTTATCTGAGTATGCAGCCTAGAAGGCCAGAAAAGGGGGGGGGGGGGTGAGCGAACGCCCCCCTCCTTAACCATACCAGGCCACTTGCCCTCAACATGGGGGGGGTGCTTTGGGGCAGGGGGCTCTGCAACCCTTGGCTGTGGTTGTGGGAGTCTGCATGCAGGGGGCTTATCAGAATCCCCCAGATTCTGCTCCCCCTATGTGAATGAGTATGGGGTACACTGTACCCCTACCCATTCACCAAAAAAAAGTGTAAACAAGAAATAAAAACACACACACTGTTTTTGTCCATTCCTTTATTAAAAATAAGAAAACAATGTCCCCGATGTAGATACATCGTCATTCACGATGCTTCTTCCACCACTGGACCAAAAAAAAGTAAAAAAAAAGTTTTCGGTCCGGCGTTGGTGGCAGCATGGTGATTAATGATGGATGTACATCGAGGGACATTGATTTTTTTATTTTTAATAAAGGAATTGTCAAAAACTGCCTCCAGTCTTTATTCTTAATTTATTGTAAATAGAGTTGAGCGAACACCTGGATGTGTTCGTCTGGATTTGTGACCCGGACTTAACCCGAACTTTGTCCCGATCCCAAACCCCATTGAATCAATGGAGACCCGAACTTATGAGCACTAAAATGGCTCTAAAACAAACATGGAAAGGGCTAGAGGGCTGCAAATTGCATCAAAATCATCTTAAGAGCATGACAAGTGCTCTGCAAACAAATGTGGATAGGGAAATAACTTAAAAGAACAGAAAAAAACAGAAAAATAAAAAATAATCATCTTGAATGATGTAGGAGGTGGACGAGGCCCATATGCAGTAGGAGGTTGAGGTGGCGGAGGATATGGCGGTGTAGGTGGAATCGGCGGCGGCGGTGGGGTTGGAGGAGGAGGACGAGGCCCATATGGAGTAGGAGGTTGAGGTGGCAGTGGATGTGGCGGTGTAGGTGGAAGCGGCGGTGGAGGAGGACGAGGTAGCCAACACTGGCTTTTGTTTTTAATTTTATTTCTTTTTAAATTAGGGTACACCCCAAAAAGAGTGAGAAAGATCAAAAATACAACAATGGCTGGGTAAGGCCAGTATACGTATCTATTCTTCACAAGGTACAGACAAGTCCTGTGGGATCCATGCCTGGTTCATTTTAAAGAACGTGAGCTTGTCCACATTGGCTATGGACAGGTGGCTGCGCTTGTCTGTGATAACGCCCCCAGCCATGCTAAATACACGTTCAGATAATACACTGGCTGCAGGGCAGGCCAGCACCTCCAAGGCGTAAATGGCAAGCTCAGGCCATGTGCCCAATTTGGAGGCCCAGAAGTTGAAGGGGGCAGACCCGTCATTCAGTACGTCTAGGCGTGTGCACACATACTGCTCCACCATGTTAGTGCTGGGTCATGGTGCTGCTGGTGGAGCTCCTGTTGCAAGGAGAGGACGTGGTCGATCTGTGCCAGCTACACGCACAAGTGAAACACCTTTCTCAGCTGTGAGTAGGCGACAGAACCTTACAGCAGTATTTGGCAGGGCCTAATGCTCCTCTACAAATGTTGAGGCCAGAACAAGTACAGGTGTTAGTAGATTGGGTTGCTGACAGTGCCTCTAGTTCCTTCACAGTGTCTCCCAGCCAGTCTTCTGCTGAAAGGTCAGAGTTGCCACCTGCAGCCGATGTCCATCAATCTTTCACCTCACCCCCTTGCAAATCAGCCAAGCAGTCTGAGCCCCAAGTCATGCAGCACTCTCTTCTTTTTGATGACTCTGTTAGCATGGTTTCCCAGGGCAATCCACCAAGCCCTGCCCCAGAAGTGCACCGATGCCCAACCACTTATGTCTCAAGATGAGTACATTGGAGGACCATCGCAGCACGTCCCAGATAATGACGAAACACAGGTGCCAACTGCTGCGGAATTCCAAATTGTGGAGACCGACAAGGGTTGCAGGGGTGAAGACTGAGTGGAAGATGATGTGGAGGACGATGAGGTCCTTGACCCCACATGGAATGAACGTCATGCAGGTGAACTGAGTGGTTTGGAGGAAGAGGCGGTGGTCGCACAGAGTCACCAGCACAGCAGAAGAGGGAGCAGGGTGCAAAAGCGGAGCGGCCGTGCCCTAGACACTACGCCTGCTACTGCCCAATGTAGCAAGGGACTGAGCACACCAAAGCCAGCTCAAAGGAGTTCCCTTGCGTGGCAGTTCTTCAGACAAAGTGCTGATGACAGGACACGAGTGGTTTGCACGCTGTGCAATCAGAGCCTGAAGCAGGGCATAAACCTTCTCAACCTGAGCACAACCTGCATGACCAGGCATCTAAGTGCAAAGCACGAGCTGCAGTGGAGTAGACACCTCAAAAACCAAGAAAGGGCTATGGCTCCTCCTGCTTCCTCTTCTGCTGCGGCAGTCTCGGCCTCTTCATCCACCTCTGTAGTGAGACCGGCACCTGCCACCCCGCAAACAGAGGATCTGCCAGCAACACCACCACCTGGGTCACCAACAACCATCTCCACAATGTCCCATGGAAGCGTTCAGCTTTCTATCTCCCAAACACTGGAGCAGAAGAGGAAATACCCCCCCTACCCACCCGTGATCCCTGGCCCTGAATGCCAGCATTTCAAAATTCCTGGCCTTTGAAACGCTGTCATTTCGTCTGGTGGAGACGCAGAGTTTTAAAAGCCTTTTGGCGGTGGCTGTCCCACAGTACGTCGTTCCTAGCCGCCAATACTTTTCCAGGCAAGCCATCCCTTCCCTGCACAGCCAAGTGGGTGACAAAATCAGGTATGCACTGCGCAACGCCATCTGTGGCAAGGTCCACCTAACTACGGATACGTGGACCAGTAAGCATGGTCAGGGACGTTATATCTCCTTAACAGCACACTGGGTAAATTCAGTGGCGGCTGGGCCTGAGGCGGATAGCAGTTTGGCGCATGTCCTTCCACCACCGAGGATTGCAGTGCACTTCAGTTTGCTTCCTGTTCCTAACTCCTCCTACTCCGCTTCCTCATCCTCTACCGCCTCCTTATCCGGTCAGCGTAACACCTTCACCACCAACTTCAGCACAGCCAGGGGTAAACGACAGCAGGAAGTATTAAAACTTGCCTGTTTGGGGGAAAAACCACACACCACGCAGGAGTTGTGGAGGGGCATTGAACAGCAGACCGATGAGTGGTTGGTGCCAGTGAGCCTCAAGCCCGGCCTGGTGGTGTGCGATAATGGGCGAAATCTTATAGCAGCTCTGGGCCTAGCCGGTTTGACACACATCCCTTGCCTGGCGCATGTGCTGAATTTGGTGGTGCAGAGGTTCCTTAGAAATTACCCCGATATGTCAGAGCTGCTGCAGAAAGTGCGGGCCATCTGTGTGCACTTTTGGCGTTCTCACCCTGTTGCTGCTCGCCTGTCAGCGCTGTAGCGTAACTTCGGCCTTCCCGCTCACCGCCTCATATGTGACATGCCCACAAGGTGGAACTTTACCTTGCACATGCTGGCCAGACTGTGCGAGCAGCAGCAGGCCATAGTGGAGTTTAAGCTGCAGAACGCACGCATGAGTCGCTCTGCGGAACAACACCACTTCACCACCAGTAACTGGGCCTCCATGCGAGACCTGTGTGCCTTGTTGCGCTGTAACTAGGCCACAATGTAATCTTTTTTCCCTAAATGGGTGTTTATTGAATAGCGGAATAGAACAACAGTATCCAACGAGTGTATCTCACAGTAAAATATGCAGACTAAACCGCAATGTAATATTTTTTTCCCTAAATGGGTGTTTATTGAATAGCGGACTAGAACAACAGTACACAACGGGTGTATCTCACACATACAGATACAGACTAAGCCGCAATTTAATATTTTTTCCCTAAATGGGTGTTTATTGAATAGCAGACTAGAACAACAGTATCCAACGAGTGTATCCCACACGTACAGATACAGACTAATCGGCAGTTTAATATCTTTCTGTCCCCTAAATGTTTTTTTTATCGCAATGCGCAATACAACAGTATGCAATGGGTGTGTAAAGAGAATGATTGTTGGATATATCACATTCTTAGATGACCCTCCAATCCCGGGAATAGATAATTAATAAAATATGGGTGTGATGAGGTCCAAACCACAACCAGTGGGGGAACCCCAACCACACCAATAAAAGGTTAATGGGATGATAAGGAGGGTCACTAATATGGTGAGTCTAAATTCAGATTAAACAACACATTTTTGAAAAAATAGTATCCATTTTATTAATAATCAGTAAAAACAGAAAAAATACAAATTTTTTTAAAAAACAACACAGACTAACAAAAGTCTGCTCCTAGCATGGTTTGCAATGCATCATACATGTAACTGTTTCTAGTCACAACCAAGTCGGGATGGGCTGACACGTTTCGCAAGATAGCTTTTTCAAAGACCCCTTTTAGACATCCCAGGTGGACATGTTACAGAAAATTTTCAAAATTAAGCTCTAGATTCAGAGACATATCCTCCCAATCGGTGCCATGGCTAGCCCAAGAAAGTAACCCTGGAAAAGGTACCGCAAGTAAACCCCGAAAGGGCCAATGAGGGGACCAGGGCAGAGGGGGTGTCGAGTCCAGCACCCTCAAACCATATGAACATGGACTGATACGGACCCACCAAGATCGCCTAAATCACCGCCCAAAGTGCTGAACAACTCCCATCTGGAGTTGTAGATGTTGTAAGCAGTCTACCGGGCGGTAGGGCATATGTCCGTGTGAGAGGGAAGACAGGAGACAGGGTATTTTTTTTACCCTAAATACTGTAAAATAATTATTTCCCCTTCACATTGGTGCTTTTTGAAGAGCAGGTTAGAAAAGCAATGTCTGTCTGACATACAGTCTTTAAAGTTAAATATGAAGGAAAAAATGTTTTTTCTTTTTTAAATGCAGATTAAGCAGACACATATGCACTGAGGTTGCATGAAATGTGCAGCACCGCACGCCTAACAGGTTGGATACTGTTGTTCTATTCCGCTATTGAATAAATAAAAACAAAAAAAAAACCCTTTGAATGAAAAACTGAAAGAAAAGTTTTTTACCCTAAGTACTGTAAAATAATTATTTTCCCCTCACATTGGTGCTTTTTGAAGAGCAGGTTAGAAAAGCAATGTCTGTCTGACATACAGTCTTTAAAGTTAAATATGAAGGAAAAAATGTTTTTTCTTTTTTAAATGCAGATTAAGCAGACACATATGCACTGAGGTTGCATGAAATGTGCAGCACCGCACGCCTAACAGGTTGGATACTGTTGTTCTATTCCGCTATTGAATAACAAAATAAACCCATTTGAATGAAAAACTGAAAAATAATTTTTTTACCCTAAATACTGTAAAATAATTATTTCCCCCTCACATTGGTGCTTTTTGAAGAGTAGGTTAGAAAAGCAATGTCTGTCTGACATACAGTCTTTAAAGTTAAATATGAAGGAAAAAATGTTTTTTCTTTTTTAAATGCAGATTAAGCACACACATATGCACTGAGCTTGCATGAAATGTGCAGCACCGCACGCCTAACAGACTGATACATTTTTTTTCTCCTTTCTCCTCCTCACTTGGCTTAGGTCAGGGCATAAAGATCGTTCACTGCACCCCCAGACAATACAATCAATGTAGATCGCTGTCTGATTAAAGCAGATTGTTCCTATCCTATGCTTTTCCTACAAGCAATCTCTCCAGCCTGCCCCTACAGTAAACTCCTATCTCTCCCTCCGGGCAAAAAGATCGTGCACTGCACCCCACACAATCGAATCAATGTAGATCGCTGTATGATAAAGCAGATTGTTCCTCCTATGCTTTCCCTACAAGCAATCTCTCCAGCCTCGCCCTACAGTAAACTCCTATCTCTCCCTCAGCAGCAGTCAGGAACCTCTCCCTACAGTAGTTATAGCAGAGTGACGCGCGGCGCTGTGTGACTACAGCTTATACAGTATAGAGTCTGGGTCACATGCTGCACTGGCCAATCACAGCAATGCCATTAGTAGACATGGCTGTGATGGCTTCTAGGGCACACTAGTTAAACGCTTGCTGATTGCCTGCCTTGCACCTGTTGAAAGCGCTGCATTAAAACCGCGCCAAAACATCAAATAACGTTACCGAACAACGGACAGTACCTGAACATACAGGGAAATGTCCGGGTTCGGGTCCGGTACCGAATACCCAAAAGTCCGGTACGAACACGAACAATCCAGTCCAGGTTCGCTCAACCCTAATTGTAAACACTTTTTTTTTGGTGAATGGGTAGGAGTACAATGTACCCCATACTCATTCACATCGGGAGGGGACCAGGATCCTGGAGCCCCCTTGTTAAAGGAGGCTTCCAGATTCCAATAAGCCCCCTGCCTGCAAACCCCCACAGCCACCGCCCAGGGTTGTCTGGAAGAGGCCCTTGTCCCCATCAGCATGGGGAAAAGGTGCTTTATGGGTCTGGGGGCAGTTTTAAGGTTCCCCTTAAAACCCATAAAAGACCCGAAGGACCTGGTGTGGATTGGGGGGACTCCCACGCTATTTTTTTTAAACATTTTTGTATTACCAGCAATGATATTGTATTGTAAAATGTTTGTTATTTTTCTTTATAAATGTCTGTTTTGCTGCAGCAGATTTTATACAAAGTACAGATGCTCCACTTTACAGGCAGACTAAGGGGACCCCCCATGTACTATATTAAAAGGAATTTTTCATTTTCATTGTTTCACTTTAACATAGTTACATAGTTACATAGTTACATAGTTACATAGTAGGTGAGGTTGAATAAAGACAATAGTCCATCCAGTTCAACCTGTGTAGGTGTGTGTGGCTGTACTCATCTCACATACCCCTGAATGTTCTGATCCTTGAGATGTAAGTCTAAGAGTCTTTTGAAAGCCACCATACTACCCGCAGAAACCACCTCTTGTGGTAGAGAATTCCACAATCTTGTAGCCCTAACAGTAAAGAACCCCCCACGTTGCCTGTGGTTAAAACGCTTCTCCTCTAATCGCATTGTATGCCCTCGAGTCCTCATGCAATCCCTTCGAATGAACAGCTTTTTTTCTAAGCTGGGATCCCCATTAAGATATTTATAAATTGCTATCATGTCCCCCCTCAGACGTCTCTTCTCCAGGGAGAATAAATCAAGCGATTGTAGACGCTCTTCATAGTCAAGGTCCTCCAATCCCCTAATTAGTTTAGTTGCCCTTCTCTGGACTCTCTCCAGCTCCAACACATCCCTCCTGAGGACTGGCGACCAGAACTGGACAGAATACTCCAGATGCGGTCGGACCAGAGTTTTATAAAGTGGAAGGATTATAGTCTTATCTCTGGAATACATCCCTTTCTTTATGCATGCTAATATTCTGCTGGCTTTGGCAGCTGCCGCTTGACATTGCATGCTGTTGCCTAATCTATCATCAACCAAGACTCCCAGATCCTTCTCCATTTTTGATTCCCCCAAGGGTTCCCCTCCTAACGTGTATTGTGTTTTTATGTTTTTAGTCCCCAAGTGCAAAACCTTACACTTCTCCACGTTAAACCTCATTTGCCATGTCGTTGCCCACTCTGTAATTTTGTCCAGGTCATTCTGTAGGATATCTGCTTCATGCTGTGCAGTTATTGCCCTGGCCAATTTTGTGTCATCTGCAAAAGCTGATAACGCACTACTGATCCCGTCCTCAATGCTGTTTATGAATAAATTGAACAAGGTTGGTCCCAGGACTGAGCCCTGGGGCACCCCGCTTACAACCTCAGACCAGTCTGAGTATGCGCTGTTTATTACCACCCTTTGGACACGCCCTTTAAGCCAATTCCGTATCCAAGAGCAAACCCTGCTTTCGATACCTGCAGACCTTATTTTATAAATTAAGCGCTTGTGGGGAACTGTATCAAACGCCTTAGCGAAATCCAAGTACACCACATCCACTGGTCTCCCCCTATCTAGCTCACAGCTTACCTCCTCGTAGAATGCTAAGAGATTGGTTTGACAAGAACGCCCATTTGTAAACCCGTGCTGATTACTGCTGATGATGTTGTTGTCTTTAGCAAACTCTACGATATAGTCCCTTATCATCCCCTCCAGAAGTTTACATACTATTGATGTCAAACTGACAGGCCTATAATTTCCCGGGATATGCCTCTGGCCCTTTTTGAATATCGGAATCACGTTAGCTTTCTTCCAATCCCCTGGTACATCTCCTGTCCTAATACTGTCAGCAAAGATCAGGAACAGTGGTCTGGATATAACCTTACTGAGTTCCTTGAGTACTCTCGGATGTACGCCATCCGGGCCTGGTGATTTGTTTGTGTTAAGTTTATCCAGCCTTTCCCTGATTTCACCCTGTGTTAGCCATAGTGGCAAATCCTGTGTATTACTACTAACCATACAGTCATGGTCAGTGTACCCCTCCGTTTCCTGTGTAAAGACTGACGAGAAAAAAGCATTCAGCACGGTTGCTTTTTCAGTGTCCTCTGTAACCATCCCCCCATCATCGCTAATTATGTGTGCAATATGCTCTGCCCTAGTTTTTTTGCTGTTGATATATTTAAAGAATTTCTTTGGGTTTTTTTTACTATCCTCCGCTATTTGTCTCTCAAAGTTGATTTTAGCCATTTTGATTTCGTGTTTACTTTTCTTATTTGCCTCCTTGTATTGCTCGAAAGCCAATACTGTGCCCTCTGATTTATATTTCTTGAAGGCCATTTTTTTTTCCCTAATACGTTTTTTAACGTTACGGTTTAGCCAGCCAGGTTTGGCTTTGTCTCTTCTAAATTTATTTCCTATAGGAATGCACTGCAAGATGCCTTTGCCTAATATGTTCCTAAAGCATTCCCATTTTTCCTCTGTGGTCAGGGATCCCAGGGTTTGGTCCCAGTTTACCCTTTCCATCAATGAGTACAATTTTGGAAAGTTTGCCCTTCTGAAGTTTAGGGTTCTTATGTTCCCCACTTGCCTTGTTATATTGTTATTTATACTAAATGTGATCATCCTGTGATCGCTAGAGCCCAGGTTGTCCTGAACTACTACCTCCGAGATTATGTCTGGGTCATTAGTGATCAATAGATCCAGGACTGCATTTTCTCTAGTCGGAGAATCCACCAACTGTGACATGTAATTATCCAGTAAGGTTTCTGTGAATAGACGGGCCTTCTGTGAGTGTGCAGTCCCCTCTTCCCAGTCAATGTCAGGATAATTGAAGTCCCCCAATATGATGACTGATCCCAATTTTGCCACTTTACTCATTAGTGCTAAGGATTCCAGCTCTACCTCCTCCCCTTGGTTAGGTGGCCTATAGCAAACCCCCACAATTACTTTCCCCTTTTCTCCTTCCCTATGGAGTTCAACCCACACAGATTCTAACTCCATGCTCATCCCATCCGTAATGTCACTCCTTTCTACCACCTTTATATTGTTCTTGACATAGAGACATACCCCTCCCCCTCTTTTTCCTACCCTGTCCTTCCGGTACACCGAATACCCTTGGATATTGGCCAGCCAGTCATGTGAGGGGTCGAACCAAGTCTCTGTTATTCCCACAAGGTCTATGTCCTCCTCATGTACTAACATTTCCAACTCATCCATTTTATTAGCTAGGCTCCTGGCATTAGCATATACCCCTCTTAGTTTTACGGAAGTTGAGCGCAATTGGTGGTTATGTTTATTCCTGTTTGGTCTGAGGTTTTCCCGCACAGACCTGCCAATTGGCGTTGTGGACCTACTGTCGCTGCTGACCCTACAACTGCCTTCAGTCCTCTGCTCCCTCCTTACTGATTCTACTTCTGAGCCCTCCCCCCCGTCTCCTAGTTTAAAAGCCCCTCCAACTTGGTGGCCATCTTTCTCCCCAAAAGAGCTGTACCGTCCCCATTAAGGTGCAGCCCATCCTTACTAAAGAGCTGGTAGCCGACTGAGAAGTCAGCCCAGTTCTCCAGGAACCCAAACCCCTCCTTCCTACACCAATTCCTCAGCCACTTGTTAAGTTCCCTAATCTCCTTCTGCCTCTCTGGTGTGGCTTGAGGTACAGGCAGTATTTCAGAGAAAACCACCTTGGAGGTCCTTTTCCTCAATCTATTACCTAAGTCCCTGAAATCGTTCTTAAGGATCCTCCACCTACCTTTAACTTTGTCATTAGTGCCCACATGCACCATGACCGCTGGGTCATCCCCAGCCCCCCACATCAATCTGTCTGCCAGATCTGCGATGTGCCGAACTCGGGCGCCCGGTAAACAACATACTGTTCGGTTCACGAGATCTTTTTTACAGATTGCCCTCTCTGTCCTCTTGATAATTGAGTCCCCAACTACCACAACCTTTCTAACCTTTCCTGAGTTACAGCCCCCCTTCTTCCTGGAGCCGTTCCTCCCCTGGCAGCTGGGGGAGGGTGCATGCTCCAGCTCTGCCACCCCTGAGCTGATATCCCCCTCAACCTGCAACTCGGCAGATTTGTTAGGGTCTATCAACTCAGGACTGGCCTCCCTGGCACTCCTCCCTCTACCCTTCCTAACAGTCACCCAGCTGCGTACCTCTGCTGCTTGCGTCTCCTCTGTTCCTCCCTCCTCTATGCTGGCCCCTACCAGCGCCTGATAGGCAATGTCCAAGCTCATTAAAATCACTGGTCCTGTAAAAACGATCTTTTTAAAAAAAACATTTTTGCATTGATACATGTCCCCCAGGGCAGTACCCGGGCCCCATACCCTTTTTATAGCCAATACCTTGCTTATACTGTAAGCCTGCCTTCAAAATGGGGACTTTTGATTTTTCAAATTCGGTTCCATAGACTTCAACTGGGAATTTTTCCCCAAAGCGTTCTTTTGGTAGTATTTGATCACAACTGGGTTTTTTATTTTTTGCGCTATATATAAAAAGACCGACATGTTCTCTAGGGTAGTGTCCAACCACCCACACTAATTGTTTGACAATCTCTTGCCTATTAGACTAGAAAATGGCCAAACGGATTTTCAACTTTTGGCACCCATTGACTTCAATAGGGTTCAAATTCAGCGCCTGTACTTTTGTAAAATTTGCCAAACCTGCGTCGAACCAAACTCAAGTATATGCTGCTCATTCCTACTTTTGATACAGAGCAGGCAACTGTTTACACAGAGAGAGCTCAGGGAAATCCCAGTGAAATCTGTAGGACTAAGCTTGACAGTTAGTCCTAAACAAAATAGGACATGGCTGGGAGATGCAGAGATAAGAGAGACTCTCTCCTAAGCTGGGATATGCAGAGGCAGGAGAGACCCCCACAGTACAGCATCCCAGATACCTCCTTTCTACTTCTGCCCAGCCCTGGATACAGGGAGCAGTAGTTGTGGCAGTACCCATCTTTCACAATTCACTCTGTTAGATTGTATGTTAATCGTCAGTTATGTAACGTCCTGCCATTTCAGAGATGCTCTTCCTCAAACAGCTACATAGGCAAATTGATATCATGCCATAAAAAACATCATGCACCTGAAACACAGAATTCACAAAGCAATGCATGCTGCTGGCTTGAGTTTGCCAGATAAATGGTCCTTGATTTATTACAGTTGTCCTTGATTTATTACATTTACAGTTGCTCTATGTTTTGCTCTGCCATAATTTTTTTTTTTTTTTTATACAAAATATACAGTTCTAATCTTTTTTTCAATTTTGAAAGTTTATTCATTTCTAACTTGGGTCATAAATTATTAGCAACAATTTCAGTTTAGCACTGCTCCATAATGTTCAAGCGCATTTGTACTGTACATCCTATGCATGTTAGAATCCAGTAAATGTCATGTTTTTATGCATCATTTCTAAGAATCTAATTATTCTAGTTGTTCAGAGAGGTCAGAGAACTGAAGTCATAACTGCATGCATTGGCCAATGTGATTTCCCACTGAGAGAGCACCAGATTTTGATTGATCTGTTCCAACTTTACTGCATTGAAAGGTCTGCATTTTTCTTTTTTTATGATGTGCAGATTTTTGCATCACTTTCTGGGGGCTGTCGATGGTCACATACAACTCTGGAATAAAGGACTGGGTTTGCTTTTGCATAGCACAGCAATGTAACAAAATGAGGGGTAAGAGAAGGGCTAGGGCACCAAGGGAATCCAATGTTTGAATGCTGCCCCAATCTGTGAGCTCTCCTTAGGGAACATATGTTTGTCATTCCATTTACCAACTCATAAAATACTATAAGTGGTAAAATATCCATGTATTCCTCACTTCAAATTGTTGCACAGATTAGTTTATTAAAGGAGACTGAAAACAGAACAAAATAAAGTTTTATCACGTTATTCACTCTTGATTTTCTATTTCCTATTGTATATTTAATGTATATGAATATGCATTATTGCCCTGCAAATACAATCACCTGACGTGTATTTAACCAGTTTTTACTTTTCCATGTGCAACACATAGAATTTGTAGAGATGCATGGAATTAAATGAGACACACAACTCAGAAACAATCATATATAATCAAAAGTGTGCTTCCTAAAATAAGGTTTGCAAGTAAGTATAATTCCATGAAAGCATTATACTGCTTTACTGGGAGTGGAGACCCCCTTTAACCACTTTAAGACTGGAAGGATTTGCCCCCTTCCTGACCAGGCTCTATTTTGCGATTCGGCACTGCGTTACTTTAACGGACAATTTTGCGGTCGTGCAAAGCTGAACCCTTTTTTCCCACAAATAGAGCTTTCTTTTGGTGGTATTTGATCACCTGTGCGATTTTTATTTTTTGTGAGCGACAATTTTGAAAATTTTGAACATTCTGCTATATGACATTCTCAAAAAAGTTATCACGTCTACTAACTATGGGAAAGATTTATGTCATTTTTATTGTTTTTTTTTTTTTACTAATGTAGTAATGGCGGCAATCTGCGATTTTTTGCTGGACTGCGACATTGCGGCAGAGAGATCGAACGCCTGACTAACATTTTTGACACTTTTGGGGGGACCAGTGACATTACTACAGTAATCAGTGCTAAAAATATGCACTGTTACTGTAATAATGACACTGGCAGGGAAGGGGTTAACATTATGGGGGATCAAGGGGTAAATGAGAGCCTAGGGGAGTGATTCTAACTGTGGGGGGGGGCGTGGCTTCTGAAATGACCATAGAGACATGTGATCCTATATAGAAGGATCACATGGGCTCTATGATCATTCCAGGGAGAAGAACGGTCAGCTGTGTTTACAACAGCTGCCCGTCCTCTCTCAGCGGTGAGCGATCGCGGGTGTCAGGCGGCCCGCTGCATCGGCTTCCCCACTGACAAGCGGGGGTGGGAGTGCACTGCTGGTGGCGCGCGCTCGCCCCCTAGCCTCCTGAGAGCAAGCGATTCACCTGGGAGCGGCTGACTGCCGCCATATAACTGCAGTGGGCGGTCGTAAACAGGTTAAGTGTTAGACCTCACGTAATAATATTTTACCACGTGCATGGGCCAACACAGCAGCCATCGATATTCTATACCTAAGTGGTGGCATTGAGATCTGAAACAGTGAGAACAATAGTTGAAGTAAAGCTAAACTTTCACAAAAGAATATGTTTTTTGGAACACTCATTAAAACAGAATTGCATTTTTTTGTTATTGAAATACAGTTTTCCTCTAACTTTGTTTTCTCTCCGTGCATGATTCACACCTGGTAGAATTTTTAAAATAAACTCCCTGTAGACACATATGCAATGTAGTGCCAACTGAACATTACAGAGCAGTACGTGCTTTTGCATTGTGCATCAGCACAGCTGTTTGGAATCCAACTCAGGAGTATGTGTGCTCATCCTAGGTAGGGAAGTGTTTGTGTCTACACCTTGCTGGAAACATCATCAAGTATTATTTTTTTTTTTAAAGCAAGAACAATACAAAAAATGGAATAAAGCTTTTTACATTTTAGGAATGTGTGCAACAACAAACGTGGCTTAAGAGTATAAATCAAGATACACTTTAAAGCTATATACCTAAATTTGTTATGACTTAAGGATTGCAGACACTGAGGCTTTCAAATCTATCTTTAAAATCCCCAAACAACAGAATTTAAATCCCAAAATGATCAGACCACTACTGGTTTCTTTTTGGAGTCAAATAGTAATAGCAGCCATTGATTATAAATACAAAACCACAAAAAAGTTGCAACAAACACATCAACATACAAAAAAAAAGAAAAAAAATTAAAATCAACCTTACAGGTCTAAGATCTTTGAGGGGGCATCTAATCAAAAACCTTCTGTATCTGCCACAAAACTCCATGTCAAGCCCCCCCCCCCCCCCCCGGTTGCTACTACATCACCTCAGAATACATTTATCACCAATGTACACCAGGATACAACCTAATAACCATTACCCCAATACCAATGTAACCTATTTTGGGAAAGGACACACATACCTGAGATAATAATCTAAATAATTTTACTTGTAAGTACAGTCTTCAGAGATCCTGAGAGCCAAGCTAGCTACAACCACTGTCAAAATAAATTAAATAAATGACAATCTGCAATACATCTATACTATAACTTAAGCAATTGTTACAAAGTTATAAATACATGAGGAAATAAAGGGGTAGGGAGGAGGAGAGAAGATAAGGCTAGGGAGGGAAGGTGGGAGAAACTTGTCTGATGCTGGCAAAGCTCTGACTGATCTCCAGACAGGAACCTTCTTTAGCCCAGCATACCAAGACCACCACCCCCCCCACCCCCCACACACACACATAACCCCCCCTACCCCCAATCAGAAGAGTGCTTTTTTTTCTAACTTACACATTTTATCCTTGCCTTGGCAAAGTCTTCCTTTCCAGCCCTAATCATGTTAACCTTCTACTTTTCACATTATATTTCCAATCCCCAAAATGACTTATCTCATGTCTGAGCATTTTTTTCAGTAAAAGGCCTTACAAAATCAATCGTAGCTATCTCAGTGGTAGCAGTGCAGTGGTGGTCACTGGTTAGTGATGAATGTTAGACGGAGCAGTGATGGTAACTAGAGAAATTAATGGGAGAAATGACAGCTGGCACAAATGTGCTGTGCTTTTGTTATAGAGATCCTGTTTAAAGGAATAGGACAGGATATGTCACAATCTATTTAGACTATACAAACCGCCTGCTATATTTCTGGAGTTGTAGTACTGCAACTGAAGCAGGACATATGGTGAAGCTGTAACCATAGGACTCCTAATGTAAGCATAACCCTCAACTGTTAAGTTTGTGTTAGCCACAGCTCCGAAGGTGGGAGTGATTTGAGTAACTGGCAGAAAGGTAGCTAAGCTGATGATAGAAGATACTGGAGTTACTAAACTCCCTAATTCAGGTGTTGGTGGTGAAGCAGGGGAAATGTCTGGGTTCAGGCTTACTATCTGGGAGCAGGGCAGGGGTGCCTGAGCAGAAGGGTTGGTAGGTAGGACACTAATCACAGACTTGCACTGTCACAACGATCCATGCACTCCACAATGGATGCACTTTGCTTGTACACATTAGCCCCAGTCATCCTCCAACTCGCAATCAATCAGAGATAAGATAGAAAGTAGCTGCACTGCTGAATTAAAGCTGCAATCTGTTTATTGATTTGTCCAATGTAAAGAAGACCACCTAAACTCATCCCCTGATGCATATTACTCATAATGAAAAATATTGAATTACCATAAATAAAAATAATTTTATAAAATCCAAAACTTTGAATATGAGAAGAAAACCCTAAATAATCACATAATAATCATAACTTTCAAAAACTGACAAGTCAACCAGCAGAGGGAATATAGCGACAAGAGGGGGTCAAGGATTATCTACAATAAAGGGGTATATCACACTGAAAATGAATCCAGCTGTTATACACGTATTCAATGCAAATATCCTAAACACATCTTGTCGACATAGGATAGAAAATATATCCCTTTCCCTCATGGGCCTGTCTACCCATTCAACTACTTGTATATTCAGAGATCTAGTATCGATACCATGTTCATCAAGTAGGCACTTGGCCAAATGTGTTCTTTTATCCCTCTAGCCTGTCATAAACCCTCTTAACATGCTTTTCTTTAGCACAGAATACAAAACGTTGGATAGTTTGCTGTATTTAGAGTCTGCTTAATCATCTCTGGGTTTTTTATTTCTTACAAAAAAAAAAAGAAAAAAGACAGAAAATTTTGAAAAAAAAAAGTTTTTCTTATTTTCTGCGAGTAAATTTTGAAAATAAATACATTTTTCTACTTCACTGATGTGCGCTGATGAGGCAGCACTGATGGGCACTGATAGGCTGCACTGATGGGCACTGATGAGGTGGCACTTATGGGCACTGATGAGGTGGCACTTATGGGCACTGATGAGGTGGCACTGATGAGGAGGTACTAATATGCCGCACTGATGAGCACTGATAGGTGGCACTGATAGGTGGCACTGATGAGCACTGATAGGCGGCACTGATGAGCACTGATAGGTGGCACTGCTGGGCACTGAGAGGTGGCACTGCTGGGCACTGAGAGGCGGCACTGATGGGCACTGAGCGGCGGCACTGCTGGACACTGATGGGTGGCACTGATGGACACTGACGGGTGGCACTGATGGGCGGCACTGATGAGCACTGATGGGCAGCACCATCAGTGCCCACACTCAGTGCCCATAGTGCTGCCAGTCAGTGCTCATCGGTGCCTAGATGAGCAGGCACTGATGGGCACTGACTGGCAGCACTATGGGCACTGATTGTGGGCACTGATGGGGGGCACTGATGGCGGGCACTGTGGGCACTGATGGTGGGCACTTAGTGTATTTTATTTACCTTGTGTAATCAGGGCACTGGTGATCAGTGCCCTGATTACATTCCTCTGTGTCCCCGGAAATTCGAGTCTGCGCTGCAGCCGTACTTTGGCTATAGCGCGGATCGGAAGAAGCTAAATACTATCTCTGGAAACAGCAACACTATAACCATAAGTGCTATAACCATATATAAACTGCCTCATTAACTGTGGCCAGTTTGTGTTTGGACAAAACTCAGCAGAAATACTGACCCTGCATGCACACTGGCTGCTTCCAGGGTCAGTCATAGACTCCATTCACATGCTATCACTCAGATAGAAGTAGCTGTGTCACCAGCAATGGATTTGCACAGAACAAAAATTTGACAGCCGCCGCTGACAGAGGCAGCTATTCACACTCCATGGGGTTAAATTACTAAAATTGGAGAGTGCAAAATCTGGTGCAACATGGCAACCAATCAGCTTCTAACTTCAACTTGTTCAATAAAGTTTTGACGAAAAAAACCCTGGAAACGGATTGGTTTCTAAGCACAGCTGCACCAGATTTTGGTCTTTCCAGTTTTGGTAAATCGACCCCAGTGTTTGCAGGCAGTGTTTACAGCCGCCATCAATAATCTATTGAGGCTTGCCCATGGTTGCCCCTGGCCACTGCTATTCAGCTGTCTAAATGTGGTCTAACTCCTAAACACATGCTCTGAGCTCACATTTGTGCTTAATAGAGAGGGCTTAAAAAAAAGTATTTGCCTTCCCAAATTAATGACCTCTTTACCTGCCCCAGGCTGACTCTCCATAATGTATACGATTTTATCACTTATTTGAATGACAATGATCACAATTTTAGGTTTACCTGTGAGAATAATACAGGCACTATCCATTATTTGGACCTCACTATTCACAGCAATAGAGATAGAAAGATTTTCACCAGAACAGATAGGAAACCCATCACAAGGAGTTTTTGTTACATTCTAGAGGACAGTATATTAGTTCTAGGAGAAATTGTTTGGACATAGCAACTCAATATATTCAAAGAAAGAGGTTACAGCAATCATGTGATTAAAGCAGCGCAAACATATGCAAAAAAGCAAGGATAGGAAAAAGTTTAAATGAAATACGTATAGTGTTTCTGATGGTTCTCTTTTATCTAGGTCATGCTTTATCTAGTTTAGATAGCAACATTTAACTGAACTTGTTTTATTTATTAGGGGTATTTACATAGAGGCATCAATTTATGCAGCGCTATATATATATATATATATATATATATATATATATATATATATATATATATATATATACTGTATATATATATATATATATATATATATATATATATATATATATATATATATATATATACCGTATATATATATATACCGTATATATATATTGTACATTCACATCAGCCCCTGCCCTCAAGGGGAAACCCACACAGGCAGAGCAAGACAAATCCATACAGGTAGTGGAGTGGTTGGGATTTGAACCGATGACCCTAGTGCTGCTAGGCAGACATACTAAACATAGTAATAATCACATTTTGCGCTAATCCCACCATGAATTTAAAAACATTAACAATTCTATTTAAGTGATAAACTGTTCATAAGTCCAATCCAAAAATAAAGTTCAAGTTAGAGAGAAAAAAGTGTAAGGTGATCTGAGGAATGGACAATATTCCCCTTGGAAAAACTGAAAATAGTGCTTGAAAGAAGATGACACTAAGCTCTTCCATCAAAGTGCATCCAGAGAGGCTTATCAAATAGCCATGAATTCCTTATGACAGGAAAGTCAAACAGTGCATCTGCCCCGAGGGCTGAGTTGGTCTCTAAGCCTGCATCCTCTGGGTAACAGGATGGTGTCACTCATTATAAGATGTAACTCTGAACATTCTCAATAGGGGGATCATTGGGGTATATGTCAAAATAAGAAGTGCCACATAGTGTGTACCAATGAAAACAATTTTAATATTAAAAAGAAAGGCACTCACATTTAAAACAGAATGGTAAAGAATTCAGTACATCAAATCCAGCCAGTAATCAAAATGGTTGCACGTAAACATTCGGTAGAGCGATGTCAAAGCAGGCTCCGTCCTACGTGTTTCATCACACCTGACATCTTCCGGGGTGTGGACGCCATACTGGGTCATCACGGCTTTTATAATAGCAAACCAAGCTTCGCTTTGGGAATTGTTGTATTTCCTCCATGTAAACAGTAACCAAACCAAATTGCAGAGATTGCTAATATTATTTTTTTGGGGGTTTTTTTAGATTTTTTGGAGATCTATAATTATGTTGATTGTGAATTTCAGAATCAAATGTGGATACATATATGGATACAACATTTTTGCCCTAGAGAACTATAAGTATATAAGGGTTTACATGATAGGATTTGCATTTAATACTTTTTTGAAATAATAAATGTGCTATAAATAGCAAATTTTTTTGTCTCACTCCTAATACGTCGGCACTTTCACACAAGAGCACACACTTTCTACACTCACAATTGTTTCTAATTACAACACAAAGTATTTAATATATTGCAACAAAATAACCACACAGATGTAAATAACTACGAAAGTAACACTTTATTGAACTACAGGAAAAAGAAAAAAAAAAAAAAAATGTTTCCCCTGGCATAACACCGTCATCCCATCCAGTAACCAAACCTCATTTTGGACATCAAATACCCCCTCATCATATATTGACATAAACAATGCCAAGAAATTAGAGATTTGGCATTTTTATTATGCAAAACCTAGATCTCTCTCTCTCTCTCTCTCTCTCTCTCCCTCTATATATATATATATATATATATATATATATATATATATATATAATACCAGCATATCTGGCAGCTATAAAGCCCAAAAGGAGCAAAGATAAGATTAAAAAAGTCAAATATAAAAACAGAGAAAAAAGGAGCCAATAATCATTGACATATAATATTTTAAAAAATATCCTTTAGGGGCCAACAGTTGCCAGCAGCAGCAATAAAAATCCAATTGAGTGAATTAATAGACCCCCTGGTGGGGAAAGATACCTTGAATCAGAATAATTAAAATTCTAAGATATTCAAGTTACAAAGTTACAAAGATATAAACCAATTCCACAATATAAATACTATGGCATATTGCCATAATGGATATTAGAAACAATAGTAGTATCCTAAATATCTCAAAAGCAGTGTATATTATGCAAATATATAATATGTCTTTGGAACAAAAAAGACTAATCTGTAAATGGTAGTTAAATCAGCAACACAATGAGAATGGTATGGCATTTTCTAAAATACTATATCCAACCGTGGTAACCTAGATGACCTAAAAACAATATATATTCTATGAATATGGAATGTATCTCTGAAATAGAGGGACTGATCTATACATGGTGGGTGGAGAGATGTGGAACACTGAAGGCATTACCATCCCAATCGATGTTAAGGACATATGGCTTATAGGATTTCAGATCAAAAATCTATCCAGTCTTAAGTTTTGAAATTCCTCTTTTAATATCACTACTCCTCCAATGTGCAGGATATTTATCTATGGCTAGGAAGATAGTGCCAAGGGGTCTCTATTATGTACTAGAAAGAAGTGTTGAGAGACACTATGGCTTTGAAAGCCTCTTTTGATGCTCAAAGAGTACTTAGAGATCGCATAGTGAGCCCCACATATTGGAAGCCACACTTCCATTGAAGCAGGTAAATCCCACATGACTGTCCTTAAAAGAAAGTCTCTTTTCCTAATGTCCTAAAGTGTGAATATAAATGCTGGGGTATGGAAGAAGTGGCTTGGTAAGCTATAAAACATATTCAACATTACAGAACAGATGAATGTGGCTTACTATTACTAGATAAAAATGTGTGTAATAATCTTTTCAACAAGCTATAGCATTCAAACAAATCAAAAATATTATCATAATATCATACAGGCAGTCCCTGTTTTACAAACAAGATAGGATCTGTAGGTATGGTCTTAAGTTGAATTTGCATGTAAGCTGGAACAGGCACATTTTTTAAGTATAACTCCAGCCAAATTTTTTTTTTTTTTTAGGTTTTGGATAGATGGCATAGGGAAGGATTAACACCCTTTAATGTTTGTGGAACTGTCTGTTCCCCTGTTCATAAAATTTTGCCTCACTTTCTGTTCCTCTAACAATTGGATTTTGAACTTTTTGGGTTACCATGGAAACAAGGATTGGTGATAAAGCTTCAATGGAGACACCTTTTCCCCATGATAGCTCTTACAGGAGTAAATTTCCCTTCCTAGGGGTAAATTTCCTTTCACTTCATGTCGTCTCCCTCCGTTTGTGAGTATGAGTTGTATGTAAGTCGGATGTATGTAACTTGGGAACTGCCTGTATTATCAAATCACTGTATACCTATCTTGTTCAGTAAAATTTGTTGACAGAAAAGCTCATAGTTTTGGAGACACCTAGCTGATAGCATAGACCACAGAGTAACAAGAATGGTTGGTTTGTTAATATTCAGCAGCTGTCTGGTTTGCTGTCATTTGTGGCAAGAGTCCAGCTGGAGAGGACGGTCAGTGTAGATCATAATGTTGGTGTTGCCAAGTCATTGAAGTATCATTCATGATTGACAACAGATCGACATTACTTTACAACATGATTGACAACAGATTTACACCATGGCATATTTTTTTTTCTTATTTTATAAAATGTTTTGTCACAGTGTTTGTGTGTTTATTTACATTGCACATTTTTTTTAAATTAGTAATGGGGGGGGGGGGGGTGTTAGATATCTGGGGGTCCCCTTATTACAAAGGAAGCTGACAGATTCTGAAAAGTCCCCTCTATCCCGCTGACCCCACAACCACTGGACATGGAGACATGTGTCCCTTGTCTCCATAACATGGGGACATGGGCCTTGCCCCCCATGACTGTTAAGGGCATTTGGCCTGGTATGGTTTGGGAAAGGAAAAAGACCGCTACCTTTCCTGGCCAGCCTGACTTCTGTCCGAAATATGGTCTGCAGGAACCCCCGCATAATATTTTTGTATCTGAGATCTTCCAGAAATCCCTGCTAGACCCTTATTAAGCATAAACATTTGGTATAGATTTTTTTGGGGGGGAAAACTTTTTTTTCTTTTGCTTTGTGTCCTCCTTAAAAATCCATACCAAGCCCATATCCAGACATGCAGCCTGGGGGGTAATGAAGAGGTGGGCAGTAAGTGTGTTTCTCCCTCCTCCACACATACCAGGGCACATGCCCTGCAGAAGAAAAAAAAAACACATAATCGCCACCACAAAATCTGTACCAGATCCTTGTTCTAGCTAGGGGCCTGATATAGACTCCTCCGAAAGGATAAGAATCTATAACAATTCTATAACAATCCTTGCCTCTTTGAAGAAAGCTACCATATTTTAAACTCTGTTATATTCCTGTCTGGTGTAGCAGCGAGTGTTACAAACATTTCAGATTTGTTACAGCAGATCCATTAAAACATGTAGTGACATTTACTGTTTGTGTGTACAAGGTAATTGCAGTGATGCACCAATAATGATCACTCTAACTCAGCTTGCGCTTAGACTATTGTCCTGTGAGCTGGAACGTTTCTGTGCAGGGTGAGACTAAGGGTCCTTTCACACGGAGCGGACCATTTTTTGATCCGCTCCGGGACTTTTTTTTTTTTTTACGGACATTGATGACACTTGATAATGCATGTCAATGGGATTGCGGATGTCAGCGGATGACACCGCTGACATCCGTTTTTGCGTCCGTTCTGTTTTTTTAAACGGAAGAAAAATAGGGTTCTCTTCTGTTCCAAAAAACTGAACTGATAGGAAAAGACGCAAATCGGATGTCAGCGGATGGACATGGCCCATATGGATTTGAATCTGCCATCATTGCAGAGAATGCAAGAGGGCATTGGGAGTTAAACTCCAACACTATGACAGCACTTAGTTCTTGGGTATATATATATATATATATATATATATATATATATATATATATAAATAATTTTTTTTCGATTAGGTACACTATTTATTTACAGCATGCAGTTGTCACCCAGAATAACTAGTTATGGGCCTTTTCTATTACTAAGACCCTGTTTTGGCTGAAATGTGTTAGAATTGAGGGATAGATACAATCTTTTACCCTTTGTTAAATAAATATTATTTTATGCAAACCCAAGATTGAGTGCCAGTATATAGAGTTTATCGAACACCTTATTTGTCCGGGTTCGGCGGGTCTGGCCGAACGTGAAAAAAAAGTCTGGGTTCGTGACCCGGACTTAACCCGAACTTTACCCCGATCCCAAACCCCATTGAAGTCAATGGTGAACCAAACTTTTGAGCACTAAAACGGCTCTAAAAAACACATGGAAAGGGCTAGAGGGCTGCAAATGGCAGCAAAATCTTCTTAAGAGCATGGCAAGTGTGGATAGGGAAATAACCCAAAATAACATAAAAAAACAGAAAAATAAAAAATAACAATCGTGAATGATGTAGGAGGAGGACGAAGCCCATATGGAGTAGGAGGTTGAGGTGGCGGTGGATATGGCGGTGTAGGTGGACATGGCGGTGGCGGTGGAGGAGGAGGACGAGGCCCATATGGAGTAGGAGGTTGAGGTGGCGGTGGATGTGGCGGTGTAGGTGGAAGCGGTGGTGGAGGAGGACGAGGTAGCCAACACTGGTTTTTGTTTTTAATTTTATTTCTTTTTAAATTAGGGTACACCCCAAAAGAGTTGGAAAGAGCAAATACAACAAAGGCTGGGTAAGGGTATACATGTCTATTCTGCACAAGGTACGAACAAGTCCTGTGGGATCCATGCCTGGTTCATTTTAATGAAGTGAGCTTGTCCACATTGGCTCTGGACAGGCGACTGTGCTTGTCTGTGATAACGCCCCCAGCCATTTCTAAATACACGTTCAGATAATACACTGGCTGCAGGGCAGGCCAGCACCTCCAAGGCGTAAAGGGCAAGCTCAGGCCATGTGCCCAATTTGGAGACCCAGAAGTTGAAGGGGGCAGACCCGTCATTCAGTACGTCTAGGC
Organism: Pelophylax lessonae; assembly: GCF_965119305.1. Classification (NCBI taxonomy): domain Eukaryota; kingdom Metazoa; phylum Chordata; class Amphibia; order Anura; family Ranidae; genus Pelophylax; species Pelophylax lessonae. Next base: position 147,003,909 of record NC_138768.1, read on the forward strand.
GTGTGCACACATACTGCTCCTCCATGTTAGTGCTGGGTCGTGGTGCTGCTGGTGGAGCTCCTGTTGCAAGGAGAGGACGTTATCGATCTGTGCCAGCTACATGCACAAGTGAAACACCTTTCTCAGCTGCGAGTAGGCGACAGAACCTTACAGCTGTATTTGGCAGGGCCTAATGCGCCTCTAAAAGTGTTGAGGCCAGAACAAGTACAGGTGATAGTAGATTGGGTTGCTGACAGTGCCTCTAGTTCCTTCACATTGTATCGCACCCAGTCTTCTGCTAAAAGGTCAGAGTTGGCATCTGCAGCCGATGTCCATCAATCTTTCACCTCACCCCCTTGCAAATCAGCCAAGCAGTCTGAGCCCCAAGTCATGCAGCAGTCTCTTCGTCTTTTTGATGACTCTGTTAGCATGGTTTCCCAGGGCCATCCACCTTGCCCTGCCCCAGAAGTGGAAGAGATTGAGTGCACCTATGCCCAATCACTCATGTCTCAAGGTGAGTACATGGGAGGACCATCGCAGCACGTCTCAGATGATGACGAAACACAGGTGCCAACTGCTGCTAGGGTTAAGAGTGGGTGGAAGATGATGTGGAGGACGATGAGGTCCTTGACCCCACATGGAATGAACGTCATGCAGGTGACCTGAGTAGTTTGGAGGAAAAGGCGGTGGTCGTACAGAGCCACCAGCACAGCAGAAAAGGGAGCAGGGTGCAAAAGCGGAGCGGCCCTGCCCTAGACACTACGCCTGCTACTGCCCAACGCAGCAAGAGACCGAGCACACCAAAGCCAGCTCTAAGGAGTTCCCTAGCGTGGCAGTTCTTCAGACAATGTGCTGATGACAGGACACGAGTGGTTTGCACGCTGTGCAATCAGAGCCTGAAGCGAGGCATAAACCTTCTCAACCTGAGCACAACCTGCATGATCAGGCATCTAAGTGCAAAGCACGAGCTCCAGTGGAGTAGACACCTCAAAAACCAAGAAAGGTCTCTGGCTCCTCCTGCTTCCTCTTTTGCAGCAGTCTCGCCTCTTCATCCACCTCTGTAGTGAGACCGGCACCTGCCACCCCACAAACAGAGGATCTGCCAGCAACACTACCACCTGGGTCACCAACAACCATCTCCACAATGTCCCGTGGAAGCGTTCAGCTTTCTATCTCCCAAACACTGGAGCGGAAGAGGAAGTACCCCCCCTACCCACCTGCGATCCCTGGCCCTGAATGCCAGCATTTCAAAATTCCTGGAGAAAACAGAGGCGCCTCTAAGTGTAGACTTGTATACACATTTATTGGTAAAAATATGCACTCACATCTGTAAACAGGTGCTCATAAGAAAGACCCATTCCGGTGGTTCCGAGATAGGTGGGTGGTAAATGTAGTCATCCGATCTATGCAGCCGTCCTACTGGGACTGAGCCCTCCTTGCCATGGCCAGCAGTGACGGCGGAGCTGGAAACAGGAACAAGGCCCAAAGTCAGTCAGTGGAAACGAGGCTTGGTTAGCAGTTGGATGCGGATCACGTTTCCGAGCGTGCGTACTGCCGGGGGGGAGACAGTCGCGCTCCTTCTTCACAGTAAAAAATATTTTAAAATTCCTGGCCTTTGAAATGCTGTCATTCCGTCTGGTGGAGACGCAGAGTTTTAAAAGCCTTATGGCGGTGGCTGTCCCACAGTGCGTCGTGCCCAGCCGCCACTACTTTTCCAGGCAAGCCATCCCTTCCCTGAACAATCAAGTGGGTGACAAAATCAGGTGTGCACTGCTCAATGCCATCTGTGGCAAGGTCCACCTAACTACGGATACATGGACCAGTAAGCATGGTCAGGGACGTTATATCTCCCTAACAGCACACTGGGCAAATGCAGTGGCGGCTGGGCCTGAGGCGGATAGCAGTTTGGCGCATGTCCTTCCACCACCGAGGATTGCAGTGCGCTTCAGTTTGCCTCCTGTTCCTAACTCCTCCTACTCCGCTTCCTCATCCTCTACCGCCTCCTTATCCGGTCAGCGTAACACCTTCACCACCAACTTCAGCACAGCCAGGGGTAAACGACAGCAGGCAGTTTTAAAACTTGCCTGTTTGTGGGAAAAACCACACACCACTCAGGAGTTGTAGAGGGGCATTGAACAGCAGACCGATGAGTGGTTGGTGCCAGTGAGCCTCAAGCCTGGCCTGGTGGTGTACGATAATGGGCAAAATCTCGTAGCAGCTCTGGGCCTAGCCGGTTTGACACACATCCCTTGCCTGGTGCATGTGCTGAATTTGGTGGTGCAGAGATTCCTTAGAAATTACCCCGATATGTGAGAGCTGCTTCAGAAAGTGCGGGCCGTCTGTGCGCACTTTCAGAGTTTTCAACCTGCTGCTGCTCGCCTATCAGTGCTGCAGCGTAACTTCGGCCTTCCCGCTCACCGCCTCATATGTGACGTGCCCACAAGGTGGAACTCCACCTTGCACATGCTGGCCAGACTGTGCGAGCAGCAGCAGGCCATAGTGGAGTTTCAGCTGCAGCACGCACGGAACAGCACCACTTCACCACCAATAACTGGGCCTCCATGTGATACCTGTGTGCCTTGTTGCGCTGTAACATATGCAGACTAGGTCGCAATTTTTTTTCCCTAAATGGGTGTTTATTGAATAGCGGAATAGAACAACAGTATCCAAAGGGTGTATATCACAGTAACATATGCAGACTAGGCCGCAATTTAATGTTTTTTCCCTAAATGGGTGTTTATTGAATAGCAGAATAGAACAACAGTATCTAAAGGGTTTATCTCACACGTACAGATACAGACTAGGCCGTAATTTAATATTTTTCCCCTAAATGGGTGTTTATTGAATAGCGGAATAGAACAACAGTATACAAAGGGTGTATCTCACTGTAAAATATGAAGACTAGGCCGCAATTTATTTTTTTCCCCTAAATGGGTTTTTATTGATAAGCGGAATACAACAACAGTATCCAATGGGTGTAGCTCACTGTAACATATGCAGACTAGGCCGCAATTACATTTTTTTCCCCTAAATGGGTTTTTATTGATAAGCGGAATACAACAACAGTATCCAATGGGTGTTGCTCACTGTAACATATGCACACTAGGCCGCAATTTAATTTTTTTCCCCTAAATAGGTTTTTATTGATAAGCGGAATACCACAACAGTATCCAATGGGTGTATCTCACTGTAACGTATGAATGAATTTCTATTTTTCCCTTTAATTGGTGATTTTTGAAGAGCAGATTTGAACAGCAGTGTCTAAACGCTGTAGGACAGTGTCACAGTAAAGTATGAATGAAAAACTGAAAAATATTTTTTTCCCCTAAATACTGAAAAATAATTATTTTTCCCTTTCATTGGTGCTTTTTGAAATGCAGATTAAGCAGACACATATGCACTGAGCTTGCATTACATGGCCGCTACACACCGCATGCCCAACAGGTTGGATACTGTTGTTGTTCTATTCCGCAATTGAATAAAAAAAAACCCACTTGAATGAAAAACTGGAAAATATTTTTTTCCCCTAAATACTGAAAAAAAGTTTTTTTCTTTTTAAATGCAGATTAAGCAGACATATATGCACTGAGCTTGCATTACATGGCCGCTACACACCGCACGCCTAACAGGTTGGATACTGTTGTTGTTCTATTCCGCTATTGAATAAAAAAAAACACATTTGAATGAAAAACTGAAAAATAATTTGTTTTCCCTAAATACTGAAAAATAATTATTTTCCCCTTACATTGGTGCTTTTTGAAGAGCAGATTAGAAAAAGCAGTCTCTAGACAATGTATGTCAATGTAAAATATGAAGGAAAAACGTTTTTTTCTTTTTTAAATGCAGATTAAGCAGACACATACGCACTGAGCTTGCATTACATGGTCGCTACACACCGCACGCCGCCCAACTAACAGACTGATAAAAGTTTTTTTTTTCTCCCTCCTACTCATCACTGGGCTCAGGTCAGGGCATAAAGATCGTGCACTGCACCCCCACACAACACAATCAATGTAGATCGCTGTCTGATTAAAGAAGATTCTTCCTATTCTTTCCCTGAAAGCAATCTCCAGCCTGCCCCTACAATAATCTCCTATCTCTCCGTCAGGACATAAAGATCGTGCACTGCGCCCCCACACAATAAAATCAATGTAGATCGTTGTCTGATTAAAGAAGATTCTTCCTATTCTTTCCCTGAACGCAATCTCCAGCCTGCCCCTACAATAATCTCCTATCTCTCCCTCAGCAGCAGCAGTCAGGAACCTCTCCCTAGTATAGTTATATCAGAGTGACGCATGGCGCTATGTGACTCCAGCTTATATAGAGTCTGGGTCACATGCTGCACTGGCCAATCACAGCCATGACATTAGTAGGCATGGCTGTGATGGCTTCTAAGAGCACACTAGTTAAACGCTTGCTGATTGGCTGCCTTGCACCTGTTGAAACCGCGCCATTAAAACCGCGCCAAAACATGAAATAACATTACCGAACAACGGACAGTATCCCGAACATACAGTGAAATGTTTGAGTCCGTGTCTGGGTACCGAATACCCAAAAGTCCGGTACAATCCCGAACAATACAGTCCAGGTTTGCTCAACCCTACCAGTATATACTTCAAGAATCACCTCCTGAACACCTTCTGAACACTTGCAAACTGCCTCTGAAAAGCAATCCACAGCAGACCACTTTTCAGAGGTAAAATAGGGACTTGTACATGTATCACATGGTTCTAATCTTTTTCCATTGTACTAGAAATGTGTTTTTGTTGTTGTCTCTTTTAAATAATAAGATTTTTTTTATTTCTTCCTGTCCCATTGACCTGCTGTCCAGAACAAAAATAAAGGTTTGGAGCTTGGCATTTAAGTGTTACTAAACCCAAGACCCTGCATTCACTATATCTGGTCTCCCACGGTATGCAGAACATGGACATGCAATTATTTTAGTAAATGTAAACTGCTACCTTTTATCATCAGCAGTATATAGAAGTCTTGTGACTGCAATGAGTGTTTTGTTAAAGCTTGTAGGATGAGTTTTCATTCTACTCTGACTGTCCTATGAGGCTGCATGGCCTTGGTTTCTGTCTGGACAGTGCTGATTGGCCCTGTGCTGATCACATGCACCCTCCCAAAAAAAAAAAAACTCTCTAGATATACACATTAACCACTTGCCGAGCAGTCACGTTGACTGTACTGCGGCAAAGTGATTCGTTATCGTCTGGCGACGTAAACCTATGTCACCAGACAATCCACTCTCTCGCCGCCAGAGGCTCGCTCCCACTGTATTCAGTTACAGCGGGAGTCGGGCCAGGGGAGGAGCGGCGGTGAACACCGCTGCTCTTCCCCGATCGTCGGGGATCTAGTGTGGATCTCCTAAGTGACAGGCAGGGTCAGATTGCAGGATTCAGCATAGCTGAACCTGCGATCTGTCCCTGTGTCACTCAGTCACCTCCCCTCACACACGTCAGTAAGCACCAGGCATATATTAACCCCTCCCTCTCCAATAAAAATTAACCCCTTCCCTGCCAGTGTCATTTTTACAGTAACAGTGCATATGTATAGCACTGATTACTGTAGTAATGTCACTGGTACCCCCCAAAAGTGTCAAAAATGTCAGTCAAGGGTCCGATCTGTCCGCCGCAATGTCGCAGTCCCGCAAAAAAAAAAAGCAGATCGCCGCCATTACCCGTTAAAAAAAACCCCACCAAAAATGACAAAAATCTTTCCCTTAGTTAGTAAATGCAATACATTTTGTGCAAACAAATCAAAATACGCTTATGGCGATTTTTTTTACCAAAAATATGTAGCAGAAAACAAATTGGCCTAAAATGTTAAAAAATTTAGATTTTTACATTTTTTTGCGGGGGGAATTTCATATAAAAAAATTTGGAAAATATTGTTATTTTTTCAAAATTGTCACTCTTTTTTTGTTTATAGCGCAAAAAGTAAAAATCGCACAGGTGATCAAATACCACCAAAAGAAATAATTAATTTGGGTACAGCTTTGCATGACCGCGCAATTGTCCGTTAAAGAAACGCAGTGCCGAATCGGTTAAAAATACGCTCATTGAGAATTTTTTTGTCAAAGACATGTAGCTAAATATATTTTGGCCTAAATATATGACAAAAATTGAATATATTGGATATTTTTTAACTGTCAAAGTAGAAAAATATTGTTATTTTTTCAAAATTGTAGCATTTTTTAATTAATATCACAAAAAATGAAAATTGCACAGGTGATCAAATACCACCAAAAGAAATCTCTGTTTGTGGGAAAAAAAGGACATAAATTTCGTTTGGGTACGGCGTTGCATGACCGCGCAATTGTCAGTTAAAGTCGCACAGTGCCGAATCGCAAAAAGTGGCCTGGACGTAAGACAGCAAAATCCTCCGGTGGTAAAGTGGTTAAACTGAGCTTGTGCAGAGTGCATCCAAAGGCCCAGTCTTATCAGGGGATGGATTGGGGACAGTCGAAGAAGGGGAAGATCAGAGAAGACAGGATCAAACAGCCTTTTTACACAATGCAGAGGATTAACTCCTTAGGTTCCACCGTGAGTATAACAAGCATGCTTTACTGCATTTACAGACTGATTTTACTGTTGTGGATTTAGTAACACTATAAGGAGGTCTGGAGCAACCTCTAGCATGCTTGCTATGTTTAAAAAAAACTGTACATGTCCTGTTATTGTTAGCATAAGAAACATAAGCAGAGGCAAGTTGATGCATTTAAAAACATATGCAGACTAGACCTCTGTTATAAGGCTTGAAGCAGGTTTTATTAGGGTCCTCTTTCTTGGCTGGCAGTTCATAGTGCTGAAGAACATTGTAATAATTTGATTTGCCAGTTGACAGCCCTAATTTGCCACCAGCTTCTGCCAAGTTGGCCAGGGGCATCTCTCCTCTTCTTCGGCTAGGTTTACACACACACCAGTAAGGGGAGGCACTTACTTGTTGTACTCACATTCTCCTTACCTGAGGGCCACCTTCACCAATAAAAGAATGTCCACACGGCATATCAAAAACTCTGCACAGCAGTTTCCTTATCTCCACATTCCAGATCAGTCATACAGGACATAATAATGCAAAAAAACATGAACTTAGAAAGTCCAGTCATTCTCCCACTTTCCCCACCGTGAGTCCGCTTGCAGTGGGTCGTTGCTTAGAGTCTCTCTGGGCCTGGGCCTAGAAGGCGTTTTCCTCTCCAGGCTGCAAACTCACAGTGCAGATGTCAGAGTGAATCTGTTCTCATCTGCCCAGGACTCCTCCTACCACAAATTAAAAAGGGGCTCCACCCACAACTGCAGCCAGGGGAGAGATCTCATTAAAAGGGGTATTAACCCCTACTTACATGTGCTTCCCATAAGCACCTCCTTTTATTATACATAAACCAGTAAAAATATTGCCAGTGTCTCTCCAAAAAAATTCATTTATATAAACCTGGTCTATGTGCTTAATTAACCACCATGGCACCACTTTTTCAATAACTGTGTGGTCATAACTGAGGACAGTGCTACCTAGTTATTTAGTGGTAAATGTACCTTGATACTGCAGCTGCAAGTCAGTACGTGTGAAGCAAGCCAAATGTAAACCTAAACTCAAAGTACATTTTTAGTTTTATAAGAATGAACTAAGAATTGCCAAGTGGAGTTCTGAATTTCCCATTTAATTAAAAAAAAAATCAGGTGTGGATGATTCATGGCTTAGAAATAGTATACACTTGGTTTTATTAGTTATTTCTATGACTACTTCATGCAACAGACAGGCTATTCATTAAGTATGATTACTATGATTATACATGAAACAAATTAACACACACAACCTCCCACTTCAGCTCAAGTTTCTTTTTCATTTGAGGATGGATATGAGATTTGCACATTTATTCTGCTAGAGTTCTGTGTTATCCCTAATGGCTGGCTTACCCAGGGAAATAAAGATATTAATTTTGTTAGCCTTAGGGTACCACGTAGCTTCTTATATGTCACATAGGGTGGTAAGCAGCATTTAATCAAACATATAAATAATGCATACCGCACGTGTTATATTACAAGAAGTTAGGAATCAGACACTTCTTGGGCCAGATTAAAGCTATCAATGCTAGGGGACAACTTCAGTATCAAGGATAATGTTTCAGGATTACAATGTACACAACCACATGTCATGCATCAACACCCACTTACTGTATTTCCAGTTCACATCTCTTGCAAGTTACAGTAAAAAAAAAACTCTTTATGGGATCACCCCTGAATATATCCTGTCAATCTATGTAGCTAATGTTTGATTAAAACAATAGGATTTTTTACAAATAAAAAAAACTTGACATATCACATGTATATAGTTCACATATATCGTTATTTAGCCAAGTATCATAGTTCCTAAACCCTGACCATACTTAACTGTGCATCTGACTCTTCCATGCAACTCTCTCCTTTCCTCAGATAATAACCCCCTAAAACAAACCCCTAACCTGCCCTTTGAAACCTAATATAAATATATATATATATATATATATATATAGTGCATATGTATATATATATATATATATATATATATATATATATATATTATATATATATATATATATATATATATATATATACTGTATATATTGTTCAACATACACTATATTGACAATCAGACACTAGCTGACACTTTTGACACTTTGTGGGAACCAGTGACATTAATACATTAATCCAGAGGACATTGAGTCCCAGGGACCCCCAGATCACGTGTATATGCACTATATTGTCAAATGTATTGCGATTCCTGCCTTTACATGCACATGAACTTTAATGGCATCACAGTCTTAGTCTGTATGGTTCAATATTGAGTTAGCCCACCCTTTGCCGCTATAACAGCTTTAACTCTTCTGGGAAGCCTGTACATAAGGTTTAGGAATGTGTCTATAGGAATGTTTGACTATTCTTCCAGAGGCATATTTGTGAGGTCAGGCACTGATGTTGGAGAGAAGGCCTGGCTCACATTCATCCCAAAGGTGTTCTATCGGGTCGAGGTCAGGACTCTGTGCAGGCCAATCAAGTTCCTCCACCCCAAACTCACTCATCCATATCTTTATGAACCTTGCTTTGTGCACTTGTGCGTAGTCAGGTTGGAACAGGAAAGGGCCATCCCCAAACTGTCTCCTCAAAGTTGGGAGCACAAAATTCCCCAGAATGTCTTGGTATACTGACGCCTTAAGGGTTCACTGGAACTAGGGGGCCAACCCCAACCCCTGAAAAACATAATTCCCCCTCCACCAAATGATTTTGACCAGTGCACAAAGCAAGGTACATAAAGACATGGATGAGTGAGTTTGGGGGTGGAGGAACTTGACTGGCCTACACAGAGTCCTGACCTCAACCCCATAAAAAACCTTTGAGACTAATCAGAGTGGAGACTGCGAGCCAGGCCTTCTCGTCCACATCAATGCCTGATCTCAAAAATGCGCTTCTAGAAGAATGGTTAAACATTTTCATAGACACACTCCTTAACCTTGTGGACAGCCTTCCCTGAAGAGTTGAAGCTGTATATACAGTGCCTTGCGAAAGTATTCGGCCCCCTTGAACTTTGAGACCTTTTGCCACATTTCAGGCTTCAAACATAAAGATATAAAACTGTAATTTTTTGTGAAGAATCAACAACAAGTGGGACACAATCATGAAGTGGAACGAAATTTATTGGATATTTCAAACTTTTTTAACAAATAAAAAACTGAAAAATTGGGCGTACATAATTATTCAGCCCCCTCAAGTTAATACTTTGTAGCGCCATCTTTTACTGCGATTACAGCTGTAAGTCGCTTGGGGTATGTCTCTATCAGTTTTGAACATCGAGAGACTGAAATTTTTGCCCATTCCTCCTTGCAAAACAGCTCGAGCTTAGTGAGGTTGGATGGAGAGCGTTTGTGAACAGCAGTTTTCAGTTCTTTCCACAGATTCTCGATTGGATTCAGGTCTGGACTTTGACTTGGCCATTCTAACACCTGGATATGTTTATTTGTGAACCATTCCATTGTAGATTTTGCTTTATGTTTTGGATCATTGTCTTGTTGGAAGACAAATCTCCGTCCCAGTCTCAGGTCTTTTGCAAACTCCATTAGGTTTTCTTCCAGAATGGTCCTGTATTTGGCTCCATCCATCTTCCCATCAATTTTAACCATCTTCCCTGTCCCTGCTGAAGAAAAGCAGGCCAAAACCATGATGCTGCCACCACCATGTTTGACAGTGGGGATGGTGTGTTCAGGGTGATGGGCTGTGTTGTTTTTACGCCAAACATAACGTTTTGCATTGTTGTCAAAAATTTCAATTTTGGTTTCATCTGACCAGAGCACCTTCTTCCACATGTTTGGTGTGTCTCCCAGGTGGCTTGTGGCAAACTTTAAACAACACTTTTTATGGATATCTTTAAAAAATGGCTTTCTTCTTGCCACTCTTCCATAAAGGCCAGATTTGTGCAGTATACGACTGATTGTTGCCCTATGGACAGAGTCTCCCACCTCAGCTGTAGATCTCTGCAGTTCATCCAGAGTGATCATGGGCCTCTTGGCTGCATCTCTGATCAGTCTTCTCCTTGTATGAGCTGAAAGTTTAGAGGGACGACCAGGTCTTCGTAGATTTGCAGTGGTCTGATACTCCTTCCATTTCAATATTATCGCTTGCACTGTGCTCCTTGGGATGTTTAAAGCTTGGTAAATCTTTTTGTATCCAAATCCGGCTTTACACTTCTCCACAACAGTACCTCGGACCTGCCTGGTGTGTTCCTTGTTCTTCATGATGCTCTCTGCGCTTTAAACGAGCTCTGAGACTATCACAGTGCAGGTGCATTTATACGGAGACTTGATTACACACAGATGGATTCTATTTATCATCATTAGTCATTTAGGTCAACATTGGATCATTCAGAGATCCTCACTGAACTTCTGGAGAGAGTTTGCTGCACTGAGAGTAAAGGGGCTGAATAATTTTGCACGCCCAATTTTTCAGTTTTTTATTTGTTAACAGAGTTTGAAATATCCAAAAAATTTCGTTCCACTTCATGATTGTGTCCCACTTGTTGTTGATTCTTCACAAAAAATTACAGTTTATATCTTTATGTTTGAAGCCTGAAATGTGGCAAAAGGTCGAACAGTTCAAGGGGGCCAAATATTTTTGCAATTTTTGCAAGGCACTGTATATATACAGTATATAGATATATATAGATATATATCTATATATACAGTATAGTGAACTCCTTAATTTTCCCCCTTAATGTGCCTGTAAAATGGTGCATTTGTGCAATGTTTTTAGCCTGCTGCAGCAATACTGACATTTCTAAAGGAAAAAATGTCAAACTAGGCCACAATTTAATTTTTTTCCCTAAATGGGTGTTTATTGAATAGCAGAATAGAACAACAGTATCTGAAGGGTGTATCTCACATGTACAGATACAGACTAGGCCGCAATTTAATGTTTTTTCCCTAAATGGGTGTTTATTGAATAGCCGGAATATAACAACAGTATACAAAGGGTGTATCTCACAGTAACATATGCAGACTAGGCTGCAATTTAATTTTCTTCCCTAAATGGGTGTTTATTGAATAACAGAATAGAACAACAGTATCTAAAGGGTGTATCTCACACATACAGATACAGACTAGGCCGCAATTTAATTTTTTTCCCCTAAATGGGTTTTTATTGATAAGCGGAATACAACAACAGTATCCAATGGATGTAGCTCACTGTAACATATGCAGACTAGGCCGCAATTACATTTTTTCCCCCTAAATGGGTTTTTATTGATAAGCGGAATACAACAACAGTATCCAATGGGTGTATCTCACTGTAACGTATGAATGAAAAATTTCTATTTTTCCCTTTAATTGGTGATTTTTGAAGAGCAGTTTTGAACAGCAGTGTCTAAACTCTGTATGACAGTGTCACAGTAAAGTATGAATGAAAAACTGAAAAATATTTTTTTTTCCCTAAATACTGAAAAATAATTATTTTCCCCTTACATTTGTGGAGCGCAGATTAGAAAAAGCAGTGTCTAGACAATGTATGTCAACATAAAATATGAAGGAAAAAAGTTTTTTTCTTTTTTAAATGCAGATTAAGCAGACACATATGCACTGAGCTTGCATTACATGGCCGCTGCACACCGCACGCCACCCACCTAAAAGACTGATAAAAAAAAATTTCTACCTCCTCACTGGGCTCAGGTCAGGGCATAAAGATTATGCACTGCACCCCCACACAATACAATCAATGTAGATCACTGTCTAATTAAAGAAGATTTTTCCTATTCTTTCCCTGACTGCAATCTCCAGCCTGCCCCTACAATAATCTCCTATCTCTCTCCCTCAGCAGCAGCATCAGGAACCTCTCCCTAGTATAGTTATAGCAGAGTGACGCGCGGCGCTATGTGACTCCAGCTTATATAGAGTCTGGTTTACATGCTGCACTGGCCAATCACAGCCATGCCATTAGTAGGCATGGCTGTGATGGCTTCTAAGGGCACACTAGTTAAACGCTTGCTGATTGGCTGCCTTGCACCTGTTGAAACTGCGCCATTAAAACCACGCCAAAACATCAAATAACATTACCGAACAACGGACAGTATCCCGAACATACAGTGAAATGTTCGGGTCCGGGTACCGAATACCCAAAATTCCGGTATGATCCCGAACAACACAGTCAGGGTTCGCTCAACCCTAACTGTAAATTTAGTTTTGTGAGCCGTGCCAGAAAAAAAAACAAAATGTTCTAAGGAAAGTGTTGTGTTGAAATCCATGTTTTTTTCAGAATTACTTTGCTGTTGTCGGGTCAATCTCCTTGATTTTCAGTCCTGACAGGGAATACAAGTTAATAATGGTGTACCAAGATCATCTAACTAAGTTTGTGGATCTCAAGGCTCTTAAATCAAAGAGTGGAAGAAGTAGTGAACAACCTCGTGGACATATTTATGGTACTTAGACTACCATCAATTCCAATGACAATAGCAGTGAATTTACAAATAATGTGGTAAGCAGCTTAAAGGAGTGCTGGTCAATTTTGCAGATGGTCCACAGCAGGCCTTGACACTCCCAAAGCCACAGCAGTGTCCTAAAAGCTAATCAGGCCATTGAAATGATGCTGTGTATTTGGATGCAAGATTAAAAACCCAACCAGTAAACTGAGGGGCTGCATTTCATCCAATTTAGGATTAAGAGAATTATAACACCATACAAAGCTCTCATACAAAGCAAAAGTGGGTCTCACAACGTTTTCCCTGTCCCAAGATGTTCTACAAGACATCTAGACTGAGGAGAAAAAAAATGGAAGGTGTTCAAACGATACAACAAGAAGACACAGATGAGCTTGTGCAAGACAGAGAGATTGTTATACCAAACACGGTTGACATAGTACTTCACGATGGAAGGAACCAAAGTGGTGATAATAACATGGTTACCAAAGAAGCTTCCATTTCTGCTACATGTGTGTCTATGTCAAGGAAACCAATGGTGCCCATAGATGCAGAAACTGTGGCCGGCACATTCATGCTTACTGTGGTCGTGCCAGTAAATATGAGGAAGATGAGAAAGTGTAAAGTGAACAGGTTACTATTTTGTGCACTCTTTGAATCAATAATGAGAATGATGTTGAAGATAAAATTGGATTGAAAATAAATCTGGAAATATAGGCCATAAAATGTAAAAGTACTCCAGTCGGGGGGGGGGGGGGGGGGGTTTGCCGACCACTTAGCAAGATGGCCACTTGAATCCAGAGTTCCGCACAGCTCATGGATATCTCTATATCTCAGAGAGCTTAGAGACAGCTCCTGCTCGATCCGGTGGTATGCAGAGATGCCGCCACAAACAGGCTCCACTATTACAGAAGCTCTTTGACTTCTTTCCCACCGTGTGACTAGGATCACAATAAAATGGTGGAGACACGTCATCGGCGGCTGCTCCTGGACCTCTAGTGCCACTCCCGGCGGCACAACCCAATGAAAACACAGCAAATATGGGCAAATTAAGATGCCAATCTCATTCTGACCAATCTAGCCCATCCACCCGTAGCCCAGTAAAATTGCAGCCCCACATGTAGTTCTTGGACAACCCGGATGATGACCCCCTGATGGAGGTGAGTGCATTTCAGCACACACCCCAGACCCATCAAGGCCTGATCCAATTGCAGTATTTGCAATGAACAGATTACTGGTATCTGATATTACTCTTAAAGACATGCTGCTGTCACTGCGTGCCTCTTTAAATCTGATATGATGTCATGCCTTAATAAGTGCAATACTGATATCCAGGAATTAGGAGACAGAGTTGGACACATTGAAGACAAAATGTGCGCTGTCACCACCTCCTTTAATGCATTGATAGACTCTCATGCTTCATGTCAGGATGACCTATCTGCACACAAAGCTAAAATAGCAGTTCTGGAAGACAGGTCCACCATAATAATTTAAAAATACTAGGGACACCTAAATCAATTCAGGGGCAACTGATGCCGCATTACGTTTGTTTTCTTTTCCATGCATTCAACCCTACTCTCACCTCGGCTGACCTTACATTTGACAGAGTTAGGTTTTAGGGGGGGTTGTGATGCGCTTCGGGGTGTTTTGAATATATATAAAGTGCTTATGTGTGATTTTCACCTAATAATCAATTATCTATGTAAATTATTTTTTTATATTCCTATTGCATATGTTTCATTCCAAAATTCATAAATACGTCCTTGGTTCATATAAATATAAAGTGCTTGTGTAAATATCCCATTCAAATAATATTATTACCAAAAGGTGAATAAGTGCTTCTTATACGTGCTTCTTGTATAAAATATAAAAGTGCTCTGTGCATCCAGTGCCAATATAAATAAAATTGAATGAATATAAATATAAACTTCAGCGGTAAAAAAATGATATATCACATATGTGCAAACAGCAAATACATGTAGCAATGAGTGTCCAATCCGAATAGTGCGCCAAAACAGTTCCAAATATTATCTGGTTGTACCAGATAGCTTGATATACAGATAAAATAATAAATAACGGTGATTGGATCGTGCAATTTCTTTTCCTCCACCTTGTTCAGTGATTCCACTTCTAGGTGTGCTATATTCTCACCTCAAAACAGAAAATAATACGCTTGTATTTTTAAGCCTGGGTTGATGGTTGTTCCTCTTCCTCCTTTATTCCAGCGTGGTGTCTGGAAGCCACAATCTCCTCCCAGGGATCCATTTGTTCCTTCCCGATATTGTGGTGTCTATGGGGACCTTTTAGTGCCTTCCCTTGAATGCGATCTCTTAGATGTATGTCACCTCCTTAGGGCTCATTAAAATGATGGGGCCATCATTGAGCAGTATTTCAGTATTTTATTGAATAAAAAATAGCAGACTTACATTTAAAATTCCTTATGCCAGTATCCGATAACCGCCGTGGGAGCTCTGTCCCGTACCGCACGTCACTTCCGGGTTCCGGGTTCCTATGCGTTACGTCACGGTGTCACGTGACTTCCTCAGGGTATGTGAAGTGTTATTTATGCTGGCGGAGCCGAAAATCATCTAATCGCCATCTTTGAAGATCCTTAGGAATGTATAATAGCGAAAATCGCTAATCCGCCATCTTGCAAGATCTGTTGCCCAATTGTTTTCACTTTTTATTGGCTATATGTATTTCAATATGTCTAATTATACTATTACTTCTTTGTTCCCATTATACAGTATATACACCTGAAGTGAGGTTCTTCGTTCTATATCTATATCTTTATGTGAGAGCTTCCTAATACTCTTATACTAAATTTCCAGCATATAAAAACAACATAATACCCTCCAGTTCATATTAGTAAAAAATATATATAAAAACTTTAATATTCCTATTTCCTATGCTATTTCCATAAAACCTGCTAAACAGTTTGATTTTAAAATGTATATTTCTTGTAGAGAAAATTATTGAAGGGATATATTTGTTTCCAAAATTCAGATGGTCAAAACCATTTCTATTTCACATCTATGTGTGCATACGTCTGTCATTTCAATTATTCTATTGTTCTATTTGTTTTCCTGTGTGGAAATATTTTATTCTGGGCTGTTAAGGGGGCTTCCAATTTTCTATTAGGGCACCATTATTTTCCACCGAGATACTTTCGTATTACTCTCTCAGAGTACTATCTTGGTACTATGTTAGACATATAAAGTGTTTAAAATTATATATATATATATATATATATATATATATATATATATATATATATGTATAAAAATTGTGAAGAATATAAAAATCTATATGAGAGGATTTCTGTGTTAGACTAAAATCAGTGATTAAAAATCACTGATAAAACAGTTCAAATCGAACTCAACATTAAGACCCTTGGGTGTAAAACAGAGTACAGAGTACTGTACATCGCATACCAAAGTCATCCTTTCTCCTATCCAAAGCCGTCCTTTCTCCTATCCAAAGTGCTGTGCTACATCCTCCTGAGAGTACATTTCTTTCAGGTGAGAGTTTCTTATTAAAACATCCTCTGCCAAGCATAGGGATTTCAGAAGAAATGTGAAATTTTCACAGTGGTATAGTGGTTAGCACTTTCACCTAGCAGCAAAAGGGTTGCTGGTTCAAATCCCAACCACGACACTACTTGCCTGAAGTTTGCATGTTCTCCCTGTACCTGTATTGGTTTCCTCCCACATTCCAAAGACATGCTGGTAAGCTAATTGGCCCTAGTATGTGTATGTATGAATGTGAGTTAGGGACCTTAGATTGTATGCTCCTTCAGAGTAGGGACTGATGTGAATTTACAATGTATATGTAAAGCGCTGTGTAAATTGACGGCACTATAAAAGTACCTGAAAAAAATAAAATACTTCCCCTCATATCTCACAAAGAGGAATTTCCCTCCTTTACAATGTGCTCCAACAAAAAACTACATTTATTAAAACCTCCTCTATGCACAAATGGGAAACATACCTCCAAAAATCTTATTCTAAAACACAAAGGATTAAAGCAATTCACACACACTGCAGTGGGAGCTTACACAAAAACTGCTCACTCGCTGGTTGATCCCTTACAAACTTGACACATTTTTTTCCTGACATTTCAGCCCTCTGCTGGAGAGGCTGTGGGCAAATAGGGACCTTGATCCATGTCTTTTGGGCTTTTGGAGGAATATGTTTCTAAATACTCTCAGACATAACTGGATTGCTAACCAGACCAGATCCAGGCTTTGCAACCCTGCACCTGGATATCGATACTTTCCCCCACAACTATAGAACAGTGGTAATCCACACACAAAATGGTTTTGGCAAGGCATTGGAGACATGACCAAGCACCGAACCCTTCTGAAGTCACCAACCTAGTGAATATTCATTATTCCTTTAAAAAAATGTATTTGCACAAATCAGCCACTAGATTACTCTTTGATGACAAATGGTTAATATTTCTTTCAATCATTTTTATTGATTTTACAAATGAGAAGGCAGAAAAAGCTATTGGTTAGGCCAACATGGCCAAGTACAGTTTGAGGTGCTAATTCAAAAATATAACAAAAAGAAAAAATTGCGTGACAAAATACAAATTAATCACATGAAAGGTTGACATGAAAATAATCAACATGTAAAGTTTGTGTTGGACAAGAAGGAAGCCGCATACTGATGTCAATTGTCAAGTGTAACAAAAACGAACATATGAAAAGTTATAGAGTCAATAGATTGGTGGCTGCACAAAAAAAATACATTTTGATGTAAAGGGTGGAGTAGCATTAGGGGACCCACCCGCCACCCCAGGGGGAACATACTGCGGACAGGGCGGCATTCCCAAAGCCCACCAGACTACTGGGCTAGTAGAATTTGAGAACTCCAGATATTGCGTGAAGGGGGGCCAGGATGAAAGTGGGTAATATTTCACATTAATCACATATTTGTATACTTAGTTACTTAATGGCTAGTTAACAGTCTATGTTGTCATTTAGCTTGGAACCACATGTCTTGAACAACAGGTTAATGTTACACTCTCCCCAATATTTCTTTCTTACCTCTACTGGTATTTGGTATAACTATATTGTAGCTAATACATGTTTTCAAATTTATTGTCTTGGGCAATAGATGTATTAAATTTCAGATACTATTTTATATACCTGTATTTTATTCTCTATTGTTTTGAAACTCCAATAACAGCCATTGACAAAAAAAGAGGACTTTGATAAAATATTTCCTCCTGTATCTCTGGGAGACACTGTACAAGTTCCTTTTCCTGATGTTGTCAAGGGACAGGATGAAAGGGGAAATCTGTTGGCAGTTGTTATAGGTGTGACAGAGGATATTTTTTACTGACTTGGAACTGCTCATGGAACTTTAAACCAACTGTAAGCCAGATTACAATTCACTTTATGTCCCAACCACTTACTCAGAGTTGAGGTTGTTCCTGACCAGGAAAATACCTTTGGGATCAGCTGTAATCGCTCAGTCCACTGTAAGAGTAAGTTTTCGTCAGGTGCTTGTGCAAGAACAAGTGCTAAGCTACCAAGTGCTTTTGTGTGAAAAAGACTATTAAATGCATTTCTAAATATCATTTTAGTTTTACTTGTTGCAACAAATAGGTCAAATGTACTCTTTTTCTCTAGTATGTTTCAGATAGAGAGTTCTGCACTTTCGGATGTCTTCTTTCGTTTTGATATACTATGAATAGAGTTGAGCGGACACCTGGATGTCCGTGTTCGGCGGGTTCGGCCAAACTTTAAAAAAAAGTCCGGGTCCGTGTCCCGGACTTTTGCCGAACTTTTCCCGGACACCGAACCCCATTGAAGTCAATGGGGACCTGAACTTTCAGGCACTAAAATGGCTCTAAAACACCAATGGAAAGGGCTAGAGTGCTGCAAATGGCAGCAAAACGTAGTTAAGAGCATGGCGAGTGCTCTGTAAACAAATGTGGATAGGAAAATAACTTAAAACAACAAAAAAAAAAACAGAAAAATAAAACAATGTTCTTCATCTCTGAAGGACGAGGCCCATATGGAGTAGGAGGGAGGTTGAGGTGGTGGTGGATGTGGTGGTGTCATAGGCGTGCGCACAGGGTGTGCCAGGTGTACCTGGGCACACCCTAATCACCTAGGGCACATAGCATTATCGCTCTGTTTGCCAGTGAGGAGATGGGAAAGATCTCCCTCAGACCTGCTCTGCTCCATTTCTCTTTGCCAGCAGGGAGAGTAATGTATCGGGGCCATGTACATGTAGGCAAACACATGCATGTGTATTTAAACTTTGTGGTGCACACCCTAATGCAATAGGCTGCGCACACCTATGGGCCATGCATGCCTAATTACACATGGGATGCTGTCTCTTAAGCCCATAAACACATCCATGCATCGGCAACTGTCCCTCCTTGTCCTGCCTTCGTGCTGTGTGGGGAGGTTCTGAGGGAGCTGCCTGGGGAAGCCAGCATAGAAGCCAGACTTTTGTGTTTACAAGTGACAGAAGAGCGGTAACAGTGAATATGGCCAACCCGGGGCCTATATAAAGGTAGGGGCCTGGAGCTGCAGCTCCAATAGCCCCTACGTTAATCTGGCCCTGAGGAGGACGAGGTAGCCAACACTGCTTCTTTTCAGAAATTTTAAATGAGGGTACACCCCAAAAGAGTGAGAAAGAGCAAAAATAGAACAATGGCTGGGTAAGGTCGGTATCCATCGCTATTCTGCACAAGGTACGGAAAAGTCCAGTGGGATCCATGCCTGGTTCATTTTAATGAACGTGAGCTTGTCCACATTGTCTCTGGAGAGGCGGCTGCGCTTGTCTGTGATAACGCCCCCAGCCGTGCTAAATACCCGTTCAGATAATACACTGGCTGCAGGGCACGCCAGCACCTCCAAGGCGTAAAGGGCAAGCTCAGGCCATGTGCCCAACTTGGAGACCCAGAAGTTGAAGGGGGCAGACCAGTCATTCAGTACTTATAGGCGTGTGCACACATACTGCTCCACCATGTTGGTGAAATGCTGCCTCCTGCTAAGACGTTCCATATGAGCTGCTGGTGCTGCTGTTTGTTGTGGCTTGCTGACAAAGCTTTTCCACATTTCGGCCATGCTAACCCTGCCTTCTGAGGTGCTGGCGGTGCCCTGGTTGCGTTGGCGACCTCTTCCTCCTCCTCCTCCTCTGCCTTGTGCTTCCACTGTGGCCCCGCTGTCAGGTGGGAATGCCAGCAGCATTGCGTCTACCAGCGTGCGCTTGTACTCGCGCATCTTGCGATCGCGTTCCAGTGAGTGAATTAAGGACGGTACGTTGTCCTTGTAACGGGGATCCAGCAGCGTGGCCACCCAGTAATCAGCACAAGTTAGAATGTGGGCAACTCGGCGGTCGTTGTGGAGACACTGCAGCATGTAATCGCTCATGTGTGCCAGGCTGCCCAGAGGCAACGAAAGGCTGTCCTCTGTGGGAGGTGTATCGTCTGTGTCCTCTGTATCCCCCCAGCCACGCACCAGTGATGGCCATAAGCTGGCCTGGGTGCCACCCTGCTGTGAACATGGATACAATCTCCTCCTCCAGCTCCTCCTCCTCATCCTCCTCATCCTCCAGAACTGTGCCCCTGCTGGACAATTGTGTCCCTGGCGTTTGTGTGTGCAGGAACCCACCCTCGGAGCCCCTTGTGAATGACTGCCCTGAAAGCCTTGGAAATGTTACCTCTTCATCCTCCTCCTCCTCCTCCTCATCCTGTGCCACATCCTCTTCCATCATCGCCCGAATTGTTTTTTCAAGGAGGCATAGAAGTGGGATAGTTAAGCTGTCAACGGCGTCATCGGCACTGGCCATGTTGGTGGAGTACTCAAAACAGCGCAACAAGGCACACAGGTCTCGCATGGAGGCCCAGTTATTGGTGGTGAAGTGGTGCTGTTCCGCAGAGCGACTCACGCGTGCGCGCTGCAGCTGAAACTCCACTATGGCCTGCTGCTGCTCGCACAGTCTTTCCAGCATGTGCAAGGTGGAGTTCCACCTTGTGGGCACGTCACATATGAGGTGGTGAGCGGGAAGGCCGAAGTTACGCTGCAGCGCTGACAGGCAAGCTGCAGCAGGGTGAGAACACCGAAAGTGCGCACAGACGGCCCGCACTTTCTGCAGCAGCTCTGACATATCGGGGTAGTTTTTAAGGAACCTCTGCACCACCAAATTCAGCACATGTGCCAGGCAAGGGATGTGCGTCAAACCGGCTAGGCCCAGAGCTGCTATGAGATTTCGCCCGTTATCGCACACCACCAGGCCGGGCTTGAGGCTCGCTGGCAGCAACCACTCATTTGTCTGCTGTTCCATGCTCCTCCACAACTCCTGCGCGGTGTGTGGTTTTTCCCCCAAACAGGCAAGTTTTAAAACTGCCTGCTGTTGTTTACCCCTGGCCGTGCTGAAGTTGGTGGTGAAGGTGTTACGCTGTCCGGAAAAGGAGGCGGTAGAGGATGAGGAAGCGGAGTAGGAGGAGTTAGGAACAGGAGGCAAACTGAAGCGCCCTGCAATCCTCGGGGGTGGAAGGACATGCGCCAAATTGCTATCCGCCTCAGGCCCATCCGCCACTGCATTTACCCAGTGTGCCGTTAGGGAGATATAATGCCCCTGACCGTGCTTACTGGTCCACGTATCGGTAGTTAGGTGGACCTTGCCACAGATGGCGTTGCGCAGTGCACACCTGATTTTTTCCCCCACTTGGTTGTGCAGGGAAGGGATGGCTTGCCTGGAAATGTAGTAGCGGCTGGGCATGACGTACTGTGGGACAGCCACCGACATAAGGTTTTTAAAACTGTGCGTCTCCACCAGACGGAATGACAGCATTTCAAAGGTCAAGAATTTTGAAATGCTGGCATTCAGGGCCAGGGATCGCGGGTGGGTAGGGGGGTACTTCCTCTTCCTCTCAAGTGTTTGGGAGATGGAAAGCTGAACGCTTCCACGGGACATTATGAGATGGTTGGTGACCCAGGTGGTGGTGTTGCTGACAGATCGTCTGTTTGTGGGGTGGCAGGTGCCGGTATCACTACAGATGTGGCTGGAGCGGCCGAGACTGCAGAAGAAGGCTCTGATTGCACAGTGTGCAAACCACTCGTGTCCTGTCATCAGCACATTTTCTAAAGAACTTCCACGCTAAAGAACTCCTTTGAGCTGGCTTTGCTGCACTCGTTCCCTTGCTGCGTTGGGCAGTAGCAAGCGTAGTGTCTAGGGCACGGCCACTCCGCTTCTGCACCCTGCTCCCTCTTCTGCTGTGCTGGTGGCTCTGTGCGACCACCGACTCTTCCTCCAAACTACTCAGGTCACCTGCATGACCTTCATTCCATGTGGGGTCGAGGACCTCATTTTCCTCCACATCATCTTCCACCCAGTCTTCACCCCTGCCCTCCTTGTCGGTCTCCACAATTCTGAACGCCGCAGCAGTTGGCACCTGCGTTTCGTCATCATCGGAGACGTGCTGCGATGGTCCTTGCATGTACTCATCTTGAGAAATAAGTGGTTGGGCATCGCTGCACTCAATCTCTTCCACTTCTGGGGCAGGGCTAGGTGGATGGCCCTGGGAAACCCTGCTGACAGAGTCCTCAAAAAGAACAAGAGACTGCTGTATGGCTTGGGGCTCAGACTGCTTGCCTGATTTCCGAGGGGGTGAGGTGAAAGACGGTTGGACATTGGCTGCAGGTACCAACTCTGACCTTTCTGCAGTAGACTGGGTGGGAGACAATGTGAAGGAACTGGAGGCACTGTCAGCAACCCAATCTACTATCGCCTGTACTTCTTCAGGCCTCATCACGTCTAGAGGCGCATTATGCCCTACCAAATACTGCTGCAGGTTCTGTTGCCTACTCACACTTGAGGAAGGTGTTTCACTTGTGCGTGTAGCTGGCACAGATCGACCACGTCCTCTCCTTGCAACAGGAGCTCTACCAGCAGCACCACGACCCAGGCCACGGCCCCTATTTGACGGTCTCCTCATATTTCTGTAATTTATGATCTTGCCCTAGAAAGGTGTTTATTGAATAGCGGAACAAAACAACAACAGTATCGCACGGGTGTATCTCACAGTCAAATATGCAAACTATGCCGCAATTTAATGTTTTTTACCCCAAAAGGGTGTATATTGAATAGCGGAATAGGAAAAAGGATAAAAACGGTGTATCTCACACGTACAAACATAGACTAGGCCCCCGATTAAAATTTTTTGTACCCTAAAGGGAGGATGAGGAAGAGGAGTAGGAGGAGTTGGTAACAGGAGGCAAACTGAAGCGCCCTGCAATCCTTGGCGGTGGAAGGAGATGCGCCAAACAAATTTAAAAGGTGTATCTCACACGTACCGATACAGACTATGCCGTAATTTAATTTTCTTACACTCCAAAAGGGTGTATATTGAATAGCGGAATAGGAAAAATTTTATAATACGGTGTATCTCACACGTACAAACACAGACTAGGCCCCGATTACAATTTTTTGTACCCTAAAGGTAGGATGAGGAAGAGGAGTAGAAGGAGTTGGGAACAGGAGGCAAACTGAAGCGCCCTGCAATCCTCGGCGGTAGAAGGAGATGCGCCAAACAAATTTAAAAAGGTGTATCTCACATGTACCGATACAGACTATCCCGCAATTAAATTTTTTACACTCAAACAGGGTGTATATTGAATAGCGGAATAGGACAAATTTTACAAAACGGTGTACCTCACACCTACAAACACAATCTAGGCCCCGATTACAATTTTTTGTACCCTAAAGGCAGGATGAGGAATAGGAGGAGTTCGGAACAGGCAGGAGGCAGACTGAAGCACCCTCAAATCCTCGGCAGTATGAGATGCGCCCCAAAATTGGAAAGGTGTATCTCACACGTACCGACACAGACTATCCCGCAATTTAATTGTTTATACCCAAAGGTTTTGATTAAATAGCGGAATAGAAAATATGATATCAAAAGGTGTATGTATCTCACACGTACCGACACAGACTATCCCGCAATTTAATTGTTTATACCCAAAGGTTTTTATTGAATAGCGGAATAGAAAATATGATCAAAAAAAGTGTATGTATCTCACACTTACACAACCAGACTAGGCCCCAATTACTATTTTTTGTACCCCTAAAAGGCAGGATGAGGAGTAGGAGGAGTTTGGAACAGGCAGCACCCTCAAATCTTCAGAAGTATGAGATGAACCCCAAAAATTGGAAAGGTGTATCTCACACGTACCAACAAAGACTATCCCGCAATTTAATTGTTTATACCCAAAGGTTTTTATTGAATAGCGGAATAGAAAATATGATCAAAAAAAGTGTATGTATCTCACACGTACACAACCAGACTAGGCCCCAATTACTATTTTTTGTACCCCTAAAAGGCAGGATGAGGAGTAGGAGGAGTACGGAACAGGCAGCACCCTCAAATCTTCAGAAGTATGAGATAAACCCCAAAAATTGGAAAGGTGTATCTCACACGTACCAACACAGACTATCCCGCAATTTAATTGTTTATACCCAAAGGTTTTTATTGAATAGCGGAATAGAAAATATGATCAAAAAAAGTGTATGTATCTCACACTTACACAACCAGACTAGGCCCCAATTACTATTTTTTGTACCCCTAAAAGGCAGGATGAGGAGTAGGAGGAGTTTGGAACAGGCAGCACCCTCAAATCTTCAGAAGTATGAGATGAACCCCAAAAATTGGAAAGGTGTATCTCACACGTACCAACACAGACTATCCCACAATTTAATTGTTTATACTTAAGGGTTTTTATTGAATAGCGGAATAGAAAATATGATATAAACATGGTGTGATTTATCAATAGCACATGTGAACAGCAGTGTCTTATATCATTCAGCTCTGCTGCAGGCCACAATTTAATTTTTTTAACCCAAGGCTGTATATTGAATAGTGGAATAGAAAAAAGTGTATGATTTTTGAAACCACTCAATAATAGCACATGTGAACACTGAACACAGCAGTGTATGATCAGAGTCAGCACAGCACAACTGAAGGAAAAACGCTGCACACAGTGACTGATAGAAAAATACTTTTCTCCCTCCTCCTCAGTGGGCAAAAAGATTGTGTTCACTGCACCCCACACACAGCAAAATCGATGTGGACCACTGACACCTGCCTATCTCTAGCCTCTCCCTAAAAGGATTGATAAGATCGGTCACTGCAAACCCCCCCCCCCCCCACACAGCAATATCGATTGTAGAACACACTGTCTGACCCTAAAAATCAGCAGCCTCTTCCTAAAAGGATTGATAAGATCGGTCACTGCAAACCCCACCCAGCAATATCGATTGTAGAACACACTGTCTGACCCTAAAAATCAGCAGCCTCTCCCTAAAAGGATTGATAAGATCGGTCACTGCAAACCCCACCCAGCAATATCGATTGTAGAACACACTGTCTGACCCTAAAAATCAGCAGCCTCTCCCTAAAAGGATTGATAAGATCGGTCACTGCAAACCCCACCCAGCAATATCGATTATAGAACACACTGTCTGACCCTAAAAATCAGCAGCCTCTCCCTAAAAGGATTGATAAGATCGGTCACTGAAAACCCAACCCAGCAATATCGTTTGTAGAACCCACTGTCTGACCCTAAAAATCAGCAGCCTCTCCCTAAAAGGATTGATAAGATCGGTCACTGCAAACCCCACCCAGCAATATCGATTGTAGAACACACTGTCTGACCCTAAATATCAGCAGCCTCTCCCTAAAAGGATTGATAAGATCGGTCATTGCAAACCCCACCCAGCAATATCAATTGTAGAACACACTGTCTGACCCTAAAAATCAGCAGCCTCTCCCTAAAAGGATTGATAAGATCGGTCACTGCAAACCCCACCCAGCAATATCGATTGTAGAACACACTGTCTGACCCTAAAAATCAGCAGCCTCTCCCTAAAAGGATTGATAAGATCGGTCACTGCAAACCCCACCCAGCAATATCGATTATAGAACACACTGTCTGACCCTAAAAATCAGCAGCCTCTCCCTAAAAGGATTGATAAGATCGGTCACTGAAAACCCAACCCAGCAATATCGTTTGTAGAACCCACTGTCTGACCCTAAAAATCAGCAGCCTCTCCCTAAAAGGATTGATAAGATCGGTCACTGCAAACCCCACCCAGCAATATCGATTGTAGAACACACTGTCTGACCCTAAATATCAGCAGCCTCTCCCTAAAAGGATTGATAAGATCGGTCATTGCAAACCCCACCCAGCAATATCAATTGTAGAACACACTGTCTGACCCTAAAAATCAGCAGCCTCTCCCTAAAAGGATTGATAAGATCGGTCACTGCAAACCCCACCCAGCAATATCGATTGTAGAACACACTGTCTGACCCTAAAAATCAGCAGCCTCTCCCTAAAAGGATTGATAAGATCGGTCACTGCAAACCCCACCCAGCAATATCGATTGTAGAACACACTGTCTGACCCTAAAAATCAGCAGCCTCTCCCTAAAAGGATTGATAAGATCGGTCACTGCAAACCCCACCCAGCAATATCGATTGTAGAACACACTGTCTGACCCTAAAAATCAGCAGCCTCTCCCTAAAAGGATTGATAAGATCGGTCACTGCAAACCCCACCCAGCAATATCGATTGTAGAACACACTGTCTGACCCTAAAAATCAGCAGCCTCTCCCTAAAAGGATTGATAAGATCGGTCACTGCAAACCCCACCCAGCAATATCGATTGTAGAACACACTGTCTGACCCTAAAAATCAGCAGCCTCTCCCTAAAAGGATTGATAAGATCGGTCACTGCAAAATTGATTGTAGAAAACTGACCCTAAAAATCAGCAGCCTCTCCCTAAAATGCCCTACAACTCGCCCTGCCTAACACACTCCGACCTGTCCCTCAATTCTATCCGGACACAAATGTTTTTTTTTGCCTGTCTGTCCCTAATCAGCAGCCAGCACGTATGATGTGTGCTCTGTCCCTGAACTAACACAGCAGAATGACGCAGCGGCGCTGCCTCGGACTTATAAAGACTTGGTCACATGCTTCAGATGGCCAATCACAGCTACTAATACATTTGTAGGCATGGCTGGGATGGCTTAAGGCACACCAGTTAAACACTTGTTGATTGGCTGTTGAAAGCCCGCCATGAAAAGCGCACCAATGCATACAAAACCCGGAAATAAAACGGATTTTTACCCGAACATACAGTAAAGTTTTCGGGTCCGTGTTCGGGTAACAAAAATCCAATTATTCGGTACGAACACGAATAATACAGTCCGTGTTCGCTCAACCCTAACTATGAAGTAATTCTACAATCAGCTGTGATTGCTCAATCCAACGGAATTGGACAAGGTTTCATTAGGTGCTTGCGCAAGAACAAGTGCCAATCTACCAAATGCTCTGAGTCTTGTGTGAAAAAGTCTATTAAAGTGGCATTCCAGTATCATATTAACTAAGGCTAAACCTACTCCCATCCCCATTCTAAACTAATTCTATCTAACCCTGTAATGAAAAGATCTATATACTTAACTATTCTAAAGCTGATCCAGTCCAGTCCCAGGATCAGCTGTCAGTGGTGGAATCTGTGTAGAGGAGGGGCAGCCAACAACAGTTGCCACATAGTAAGTCTATGGGTGATGTCATCTCCTAGGCATTTGCAGCTGTTGTGGTCTTTCTTTTCTGCACACACAAGTCGCCTCTGAAGGCCAGAGTGGCTTCAGAATAGGTAAGTATAGGTATCTTTTCTTTAAAGGGTTAGGTAGAATAGATTTAGAATATGGGGGGAAGTAGGTTTAGCCTTAGTTAGTATGAAACTGAACTTCCACTTTAAGTGCAAGTCTAAATCCCATTCTAGTCTTACATATTGCAACAAATAGGTCAAAGCTGATCTTTTCCTCCAGTATTTTTCGGTTATAGAGCTCTGTTCTTTATTTTGGATGTCTTATTTTGTTTTGATATACATCCGAAAAAATCCTGCAATCAGCTGCAATTGCTTCATTGGAAGCGGACAAAGTTTCCTCAGTTGCTTGTGCAAGAACAAGTGTCAATCTACCAAGTGCTCTTGTATGAAAAAGACAATTAACTGCAATTCTAAATGCCATTCTATTCTTACTTGTTGCAACAAATAGGTCAAAGATGGTATTTTTCTCTGGTATTTTTCAGTTAGAGAGTTCTGTACCTTATTTTGGATGTCTTCTTATATTTTTATATACGCCTTGTGAATAAAAGGCTTTCTTTGCATACTTTGCCTAAGCAGTATGTGTCATTCTGCATAATGCCTAGCTATTCTATACAATGCCTAGGTACAATTTATAGCAAAAATAAAATTACACAGACAGTTCATTCTTTGCAAAAAAAAAAAAAAAAAAATGTCATTCATTTTATATACTACCTAGGCATTTCTTCAGTATCATGATTATTTTTTACTTTGCCGGGTTGTCTTTTGGCATTGCGTAGAATGCATAGAATGCCTAGAAAATGTGTGTTTTCCATATATTCTATCTCTTGCTTAGGCATTCTTTAGAATGCCTAAGTGCAAACATACAGTACATTTTAAAGGCATTCTATTAAAATGACAATAAAAACTTAATTTTCTGAAGTTTTGTATACTTCCATGGAATGCCCAGTAAATTTATTATTTTTTGTTGTTCTATACTTTTGTGACATTGAGGCTTTCTTTAAGATGCTGGATTTCATACTTTGCCGGTAATGTGTGTGTACATATATATATATATATATATATATATATAGTATCTCACAAAAGTGAGTACACCCCTCACATTTTTGTTATATCTTTTCATGTGACAACACTGAAGAAATGACATTTTGCTACAATGTAAAAGTAGTGAGTGTACAGCTTGTATAACAGTGTAAATTTGCTGTCCCCTCAAAATAACCCAACACACAGCCATTAACGTCTAAACCGCTGGCAACAAAAGTGAGTACACCCCTAAGGTAAAATGCTCAAATTGGTCCAAAAGTGTCAATATTTTGTGTGGCCACCATTATTTTCCAGCACTGCCTTAACTCTCTTGGGCATGGAGTTTACCAGAGCTTCACAGGTTGTCACTGGAGGCCTCTTCCACTCCTCTATGTCGACATCACATTTCATATATCATATCATATGACTTTTCATATGATATGATGTATGAAATACAGTATATTGAGATTATATATTGAAGCATTCGTTCCATTTTTATCAACACGTTTCATGGCTAAGAGACACTTCCTCAGGAAAAGACAGCACAGTATGGATACACTAAATACAATAAAAGTGAAGTTAAATTTTTCTGGTGACATATAACTATATATATATATATATATATATATATATATATATATATATATATATATATATATAATAATTTCAATTCTTGTAATTAATGTTTTGTTTCTCTTTCATTGTAATATGGTGTAATCATAATGGCCTAACCATATCTTCAGGAAATGGCTCTCAGGCGTGAAGCGCGTTGATAAACATGGGAAGGATGCTTCAGAACACAATCTCAATATATTTCTAAGCTGACAACATAAAATCGTATCATAGGAAATGTTATATTAGGCATAATATATATGAGTATTGTCCTCTTAATATAGGACACATTTTTGTTGTTTTTATGATAATATGCATTTTTTCATATCAATGATATTTGTTATCAATCTTAGGAAATAAACATTGTATGCTTTTAAGGAATGTATGTTGTTTGTTGTCTTGCTATGTACCTGAAAAGTCTGATTTAGTCAAACAAGTTTTGAAATTACAGTGGTTGTTCTATATTTATTTATATATTATATTTATTGGCATCTACAAGTCAGTTGGACTATAGTGCATATGAAGCTTAACCTTTCTGAAGCTTGTTATTTAAAAACCTTACATTAAAATGGATTTGTGCATGGGCAGAATAACACTATAGAGACAACAAAACATGAATCTCGGGGCTGGGCTTTAAACCTATGTAACGCCAACCCAAAGCAGCCGCTTTGTAATTTTGGGTTCTCTGTTCTGCACTTTGACTCCCAAGAACAGCCTCAGCCTTTCTGACACATCAGGTCAAATAAATGAACCCTGCAAGCACATATAGAGACTCAAGTATACCATTTACCTGACTGTAAGTTATTACTAGTGATGAGCCGAACACCCTCCTGTTCAGTTCGTACCAGAACAACGCGAACAGGGGAAAAGTTTGTTCGAACAATCAAACTCAATTAAAGTCTATGGGACTCGAATGTCAAAAATCAAAAGTCCTAATTTTAAAGGCTTAAATGCAAGTTATTGCCCAAAAAAGTGTGTGGGGGTCTGGGTACTGACCTGGGGGACATGTACCAATGCCAAAAAATCATTTTTAAAGGAGAAGTGATTTTATTGATGCTTAAAATTAAACAATAAAAATAAAAAAATCCTTTAAATATTGTGCCTGGGGTTGTTCCCTTAATGTGCCTGTAAAGTGGCACATTTGTGCAATGTATAGACCTTGCTACAGCAATACTGACATTTCTAAAGGAAAAAATATAATTTAAACTTGCTCGCGGCTGCAACGTATTGTCAGCTCCCTGCAATACAGATAAAAAAAGAAAAAAGAGGCCTAGGGTCCCCCCAGTCCCTTAGGGTCTGGTATTGATTTGCATCTGGTATGCCAAAATTATAAAAAAGAAAAAAGAAAAAGGCACAGGGCACAGGAACGAGCCCTGCTGTAAAAATTACATACAAATTTGAAATCACATATATTTGTCATACAGGTGCAGAGAAATTGGGCCTTGGTTGTTGGTGGTGCCTGAACACCGCAACCCCTCGCAGTTACTCTTGCTGGGCGCAGGAACGGACCCTGCTGTTAAAAATTCCATACCAATTTGAAATTGCATGTACTTGTCATACACGTGCCAACAATTGGGCCTTTGGTGGTGCCTAAACAACCCAACTCCTCGCAGTTACTCTTGCTGGGCACAGGAATGGGCCCTGCTGTTAAAAATTAGATACGAAAATTGAAATTGCATGCACCTATCATGCAAGGGCAGAAAAATTAGGCATTGGGTGTTGGTGGTGCCATAAAACCAAAAACATTGTTGAAAGCTAGCATTATGAAGATTGAGGAATAGGATAGGCAGCTGTGCAGTCTTCAAGGGATGGCAGACCCCTAGCAAATTCAATCAGTTACATCAGAATCAGGGGCTTGATAGCTGCTGTTGATCCAGGATTGATTCTTTTTAATAAAAGTCAGCTGGTCAACAGAGTCTGTGGACAGACACACTCTTTTGTCTATCACAAAACCTCCAGCAGCACTTAATGCCCATTCAGAAAGCACACTGGAAGCAGGACAGGGCAGTAGCTCCATTGCATATTGAGCAAGTTCTGGCCAGTGGTCCATCCTCGTGAGCCAGTAACCCAATAGATGCTCAGTTGGAAAGGTCTCCAAGTCTGCTCTTGCCCCTAGATAATCCTGCACCATATAATGGAGACGCTGCCGGTGGTTGCTTAAACCTAACAGCCCTGGGCGCTGAGGACTAAAGAATTGGTTAAAGGCATTGATCATTGATCCGCCTTCTACACCTCTCCTTCTCTGGCTGAATGATGCCTCAGAAACACGTCCAGAGAACGTTAACCTCCCAGTGTCTGGAAAGGTGTTACACACATTTTTCTTCAAGGCGTCCTCAAGATGTTTCATCCTCTGCTCCCTCTGTGAAGGCAGGATGACCTCTGCAACTTTACCCTTGTAACGTGGCTCAAGAAGAGTTGCCAACCAGTAACAATCCCTCTCCTTGATACCACGAATCCTCTGGTCCTTTCGCAGTCTTTGTAGAATCAGGGAGCCCATGCAGCGTAAGTTTGAGGAGGCATGAGATTCTGAGTGCTCTGGGTCACTAAGGGTGACATTGCCAGTAGCAACCTCTCCCCAGCCACGTACATCTCCTGGAGTTTCCGGGAAATGACAACCATCCGTTAAAGACTTATGTATGTTATCCTCTACATGCTGCCACAATCTTCCTCCTCCTCCTCTTCCTTCTCTTGCTCCTGTGTGTTCTGATGCCCCACAGGAATGACATAAAGGGGGCCTTGTGAGGAAAGGAAGTCCTCCTCTTTCTCCAGATGTTCTGCCTCAAGTGCCCTGTCCATTAATTCCATGAAGCGTGTGTGTAACGGAGCTTACCTTTGTTGGAGTCTGTAACGCAGAGATGTACGCTCACCCTTGCAGATATCCACAGTCCAAGGTGACCAGGTAAGAAAGCCACCTGAGCGGTGAATCTGTGCACGGGGCTGCAAGCCATGGCGAGAACCATGACAGTGTGCTCCAGTAGGAAGACTAGAGGGATAGTGTCACTGGTGCATGCATCGTCGTCGCTCACCATCCTTGTGGCCTCCTCAAATGGTGACAGGACAGTGCATGCATCCTTTATCAGCAGCCACTGGTGTGGCAAAAAAGAAGCCAAGCTCCCCTGAGCCTGTCCTTGTGCCATACTTACACAGGTACTTATTGATGGCCCTCTGCTGTGTGTGCAGCCGCTGCAGTATTGCCAATGTTGAGTTCCACCTGGTGGGCATGTCACAAATGAGGAGGTTGGTGGGCAGGTTGAATTCCCATTGAATGTCAGATAGCCAAGCACTGTACGACCAGCAGAAATTGCCACATAATTTTCTGGCCTGCCTCTGAAGATCTTGTAAGCCCGGGTACCTGTTCAAGAAACGCTGCACCACCATATTCAGGACATGTGCCAAGCATGGAACATGTGTCAAGTGTCCCTGTTGGATGGCGGAGAGAAAGTTGGTGCCATTGTCACATACAACCATTCCTTGCTCAAGCTGCCATGGCGTCAACCACCTCTCAGCCTGATCCTGCAGAGCTGACAGAATCTCTGGCCCTGTGTGGCTCCTGTCCCCTAGACAGTACAACTGAAGCACTGCATGGCATCTTTTAGCCTGACTGCTTGCGTAGCCCCTTGAATGCTTAGGGAGCACTGCTGGATCAGAGGAAGAAGAGGAAGAGGGGATGGAGTAGACAGATGTGGCTGAATCAGCACCAGCTTTTTGGAGGTGTGGGGGTAGAACAAGCTCCAGAACAAGCTCCAGAACTGAACCCTATCCTGCATCCTTCCCATCTGCCAGAAGAGTTACCCAGTGCGCCGTGAAAGAAATATTACATCCCTGCCCATGCCTGCTGGACCAAGAGTAAGCAGTAATGTGAACCTTCCTGCTGACTTCTCTTTCCAATGAGGCCAAAACACTACCTTCCACATCATGGTAAAAGGATAGAATGGCCTTACGTGAAAAGAAATGTCTTTTTGGAACCTGCCACTTTGGTACAGCACATTCTGCAAATTCATGAAAGGGGGCAGAGTCTATCAGATGAAAAGGCAGCAGTTGTAGTGCTAGCAATTTGGCCAAGCTAGCATTTAGACGCTGAGCATGTGGATGGCTGGGACAGTATTTATTTTTACGGTTCAGCAACTGGGGTAGCGAAATTTGCATGCTGGTCAAATCAACAGGTGGTGTACTGCTAGCAGATTGTGTGCAAGTATCTGTGGCACTCATTGCTATACCATCATCCCTTTCAGTGCAGGTTTTTGAGAAGACATGAGGTATATTAGGGGTAGAGATCTAAGATGAGGAGCAAGGTGAAGTATGCTTTTTTTCTGATGTTGGTCTTTCAGGTGCTGTTGCCAACAGTCTGCATGGCAGAACATCATATGTCTTGCCAAGCATGTGGTGCCCAAGCGGCTGGTGTTCTGGCCACGCTTGATTCGCTTCAGACAGAGGTTGCAAACAGCAATGCTGGGATCTACTGCATGTGTGTTAAAAAAAGTCCACACCAATTAACTTTTGGAAGTCAGCAGAGAGTTAGCAGAGTCGTGCACCTGTGAAACTCTGTGGTGTGATGCAATAGGGTGGCTTCCCTTAAGGCGGGCCCTGGAGCAAATCCTGTCTTGTTGGAGTTGTCCCACCTCCTCCTCCTCCTTACTTTCCTCATCTATTCTCTCAGGCAAGTACAGTCAGTGACCTCATCATCCCCTCCCTCCTCATCACTAGAGCAAACTTGGCAGTATGCTGCAGCTGTGGCAAAATGACTGCTAGAGTCTTGTCCATCATTGTCACCTCCTCTCTCTAGGCTCACGTTATTCCCTTCCTCAATCTGGGAACCAACATTACATAGTTACATAGTTACATAGTAGGTGAGGTTGAATAAAGACAATAGTCCATCCAGTTCAACCTGTGTAGGTGTGTGTGGCTGTAATCATCTCACATAGCCCTTAATGTCCTGATCCTTGAGATGTACGTCTAAGAGTCTTTTGAAAGCCACCATACTTCCCGCAGAAACCACCTCTTGTGGTAGAGAATTCCACAATCTTGTAGCCCTAACAGTATAGAACCCCTCATGTTGCCTGAGGTTAAAACGCTTCTCCTCTAATCGCATTGTATGCCCTCTTGTCCTCATGCAATCCCTTCGATGAACATCTTTTTTTCTAAGCTGAGATCCCCATTGAGATATTTATAAATTGCTACTGTGTCCCCCTTCAGGCGTCTCTTCTCCAGGGAGAATAAATCGAGCAATTGCAGCCGCTCTTCATAGTTAAGGTCCTCCAATCCCCTAATCAGTTTAGTTGCCCTTCTCTGGACTGTCTCCAGCTCCAACACATCCCTCCTGAGGACTGGCAACCAGAACTGGACAGAATACTCCAGATGCGGTCGGACCAGAGTTTTATAAAGTGGAAGGATTATATCTCTGGAATACATCCCTTTCTTTATGCATGCTAATATTCTGCTGGCTTTGGCAGCTGCCGCTTGACATTGCATGCTGTTGCCTAATCTATCATCAACCAAGACTCCCAGATCCTTCTCCATTTTTATTCCCCCAAGGGTTCCCCTCCCAACGTGTATTGTGTTTTTATGCTTTTAGTCCCCAAGTGCAAAACCTTACACTTCTCCACATTAAACCTCATTTGCCATGTCGTTGCCCACTCCATTATTTTGTCCAGGTCATTCTGTAGGATATCTGCTTCATGCTGTGCAGTTATTGCCCTGCCCAATTTTGTGTCATCTGCAAAAACTGATAACGAACTACTGATCCCATCCTCAATGCTGTTTATGAATAAACTGAACAAGGTTGGTCCAAGGACTGAGCCCTGGGGCACCCCGCTTACTACCTCAGACCAGTCTGAGTATGCGCTGTTTATTACCACCCTTTGGACACGCCCTTTTAGCCAGTTCCGTATCCAAGAGCAAACCCTGCTGTTGATACCTGCAGACCTTATTTTATAAATTAAGCGCTTGTGGGGAACTGTATCAAACGCCTTAGCGAAATCCAAGTACACCACATC
The DNA here is from genome assembly GCF_965119305.1 of Pelophylax lessonae. Lineage (NCBI taxonomy): Eukaryota > Metazoa > Chordata > Amphibia > Anura > Ranidae > Pelophylax > Pelophylax lessonae. The sequence continues at coordinate 147,039,089 of NC_138768.1, forward strand.
CACTGGTCTGCCCCTATCTAGCTCACAGCTCACCTCCTCGTAGAATGTTAAGAGATTGGTTTGACAAGAACACCCATTTGTATTTCAGTTGCTGCGCATCCTCCAGCATCATGCAATGCTCCATGTATGATGGTGAGGCTACGGAAGGAGTAGCTGTAGACAAGGAGCCTGTGGAATGGGCCACTTTGACAGCTGCGGTGGAAGGCAAACTAGTATGAGCCTGTGTGACAGAGGACGAGGAGGATGAGGATGGCTTAGTTATTTTCTCCACCAACTCTTCTGCATGTTGTTGCTCAAAAACACGGCCAACACCGGAAAAAAAGGACAAGCGTGCCCTGCCTGCAGAGGATGCACCATGTCCATTGCCACCACTTTTCATTGTGGACACAGAGGTTGCTTGCCCTCTTTTAGTGGCCTGTGAGCCTCTGCCTCTCCTTGTTGGCCTTTCGGACATAATGGGGATTTTTGGGTGGTTTTTATAACTGAATATTATAGAATGTGTGATGGAAATATGATGCTTCGGTGTAATAATTCTGTGCTTGGTGCATTATAAACTGTTTTATTACTGTGTTTTATTTTTTGGGGGGGGGATTTTTATAACTTTTTAGTACAGAGTGTGGAAAGGGAATATGGTGCTTGGGTGCAATGCTTTTGTGCTTGGTGCACTATAAATCGTTTTATTATATATTTTTTATTAATAAAGAAAAAATTAATAAAAAAAAAAAAGAAAAACCCCTGCCGAGGCAGAAGGAATAGTGCCTGAGATGCACAAGGGGGTACAGCAATTATGCCCCTAATATTATTGGTGCTGGTTCAGCACCAAAAAAACACCCACGTCTGGAGCAGAAGGAAGAGCACCTGAGATGCACAAGGGGGTACAGGAGATGCACAAGGGGGTACAGCAATTATATCCCTAATATTATTGGTGCTGGTTCACCACCAAAAAAAAACACCCACGTCTGGAGCAGAAGGAAGAGCACCTGAGATGCACAAGGGGGTACAGCAATTTTGCCCTTAATAAATATTATTGGTGTTGGTTCACTGCCAAAAAAAACGCCACATCTGGAGCAGAAGTACTGAGATGCACAAGGGGGTACAGCGGTTATGCCCCTAATATTATTGGTGCTGGTTCACCACCAAAAAAACCCCCCTCGTCTGGAGCAGAAGGAAGGGCGCCTGAGATGCACAAGGGGGTACAGCAATTGTGCACCTAATATTATTGGTGCTGGTTCACCACCAAACCCCCCCCCCCCCCGTTTGGAGCAGAAGGAAGAGTGCTTGGATGCACAAGGGGGTACAGCGGTTATGCCCCTAATATTATTGATGCTGGTTCACCACCAAAAACCCCCCCATGTCTGGAGCAGAAGGAACAGTGCCTGAGATGCACAAGGGGATACAGCAATTATGCACCTAATAATATTGGTGCTGGTTCACCACCAAAAAAAAACATCCACCTCTAGAGCAGAAGGAAGAGCACCTGAGATGCACAAGAGGGTACAGCAATTATGGCCCTACTATTATTGGTGCTGGTTCACCACCAAAAAAAACACCCACGTCTGGAGCAGAAGGAAGAGCACCTGAGATGCACAAGGGGGGTACAGCAATTATGGCCCTATTATTATTGGTGCTGGTTCACCACCAAAAAAACACCCACGTCTGGAGCAGAAGGAAGAGCGCTTGAGATGCACAAGAGGGTACAGCAATTATGCCCTTAATAAATATTATTGGTGCTGGTTTACCACCAAAAAAAAACACTCACGTCTGGAGCAGAAGGAAGAGCGCCTGAGATGCACAAGGGGGTACAGCAATTATGCCCTTAATATTACTGGTACTTGTTCACCACCAAAAAACAACGACTTCTGGAGCAGAAGGAATAGCACCTTAGATGCGCAAGGGGGTACAGCCATTTTGCCCCTAATTTTATTGGTGCTGGTTCACCACCGAAAAAAAAACACTAACGTCTTGAGCAGAAGGAAGGGCGCCTGAGATGCACAAGGGGGTACAGTAATTATGCCCTTAATATTATTGGTGCTGGCTCACCACCAAAAAAAAAAAACACCCACTTCTGGAACTGAAGGAATAGTGCCTGAGATGCACAAGGGGAGCAGCAATTATGCCCTTAATATTATCAGTGCTGCTGCGCAAAAAAAAAAATCTTCAGCCTGCTAAATGTTTGGGCTCAGTAACCATTGGCGCACTTTAACGCAGTCAGCAAGGCCTGCACTCTCTCCATTTCAATACCTGTCACGCGGGAAACTTGTCAGTGGTCTCTGTAAAATTAGTTGAAAAGGTACGTGCTCCCAGAAGAGGTGGTAATTTGTTTAATCTTCTGTGCAGGAGGGAGGTCTACTGGATCTTCCATCTTCAAACCCGCATTCCCACGGACTTACTTTTAAATGGGATGTCCCTCATTTTTATGAGTAACCAGTGGGTTTGCCCCCCTCCTGCACAGCTAGCGATTCTAAATTGATTATGGAGAAATCGAGCTGGTCTTGTTCACATATCTTTGTTGTAGATTGAACACAGGAATTTATTCATTTATTGTAGTTTTTTAACCATATTTTGTGTTGGGGGTTTATCCTCTTAAGTGTATAGTTTTCACATATATATATTTGTAATTTGTTTTGCTTCATATTTACCTGCTTGTGGTGTTTTTAATATTTTGTTCTTGTGTGAGTAAATGGCATTATGATTGTCAAGCAGGAGTCAAACGTGTCAATTAGGTTTCATCTGGAAGAGGGTTGAGCTTTCACCCTTTTTAATCAGCAGAGACCTTTGACTCTTTGTTGTGATCAAGCACTTTATTGTGTGAAATGCATCAACATTCCTGTGTTCCTGTTCTGTTTATCCTGTTAGTTTCCAATAAATCATCATCATTATCATTATCCTGAGTGGAGTGCTGCCAGCCTTTTCTCTTTCCTAGATTACTGTGGTAGCGAGCCGAGCCAGCATCCATCAGGAGTGATTGTTGGCGGATTTGACTTCCAGGCTTCACCTAGAGCAGTGTTCTTTTCCACGTTCTATAAAGTAAATTATTGGGTAGTTCCTGATAGCTCAATCTCTAATTGGTTTAGGAAGCAATGGCCACAAGGCCCTTTCCAGTGACACAACAGCAGTGGTTCCTCTGGCTAGGTGTCACCTTGCTCTGGGTTGCCTGTAGCGACTCCAGCAAGCAGTACAGCAGGATCTGTATCCTGGCAGAACCTAACTGTGCAGATTGTCCTCCCCTGCCCCTCTTCAATGCTGCACAAGTGCCACCAGCTTCTGCTAGAAGGACACTATAGCCTACCCTGCCTTTGTGCACATGTACTAAAATATGCAGTGTGTGCGCATGCTGTATGTGCTGCATGTAGCAGCTTAGTGCCATACTGCCTCCTAGGATAGCTATTTGTGAGTTTTAGGAGAGCAGTTTCTGTGAAGTGTTGAGAGCAAAATCCAGACTGAAGGGGATCAAGAAGGTTATTCCTAATGTGGTGGTCACTTGGCTGTATACCAGGTGTGCTTGTAGACATGCACTTAATTATAAGTGCATGTGCACTTACAGTTTTATTTTACTCCCCCTGAAAAGTTCCAGTATTACCTGCTGAGCTTGTCAGTGAAGTCCACCTAATGCAGCTTCTTGTGATGATGTGGCAATAATGCTGCACTGCTCTTAATGCAGAGAGCTTCCACTGTGAGCTGCAGTGCCTGAGAGAGAGGCTATGAAGTTTTGGCTCATACAGGGAAAATAAAATAAGCTTTTTATTTTATGAAGCTTGTGTATTACTTAGGGTAAGTTTACACTAGTGATGGGCCTTTGAAAAGTGATCTGTGGTGGTTTGCATTTGAGAGGGCATTTGACAGGCAGTGAAGATGTGTTACATCACCTCTTCACTACCTGTTTTAACACCATTGGTGCTGCACTAAGACTGAGGTGTGTTCTCAATCCCAGCGCTGACTTTCTTCTGCCCACAGAAGGATGGAGGAATAACCTACTTAAAATACTGCTATACAGAATCAATGTCAGACAGTTCAAGTGAGATGCTTCTGGGCTTCTTCCATTACCTGTAACTTAAGGGTATATCCAGGGCCAGATTTATAAGGGGGCAAAAGGGACAATGGCTCCGGTCCTCCTCTATACAAAAATTCTATACAACAATATAAAATGATTATATAGAAATTATTAAAAATAAATAAATAAATAAATAAATAAATAAATAAAACATATATAACATTTATATTTAAAAAAATGTATTTTCTTTTTTAAATGTATCTTGGGAAATAATATTTTACCAGCCATCATTTGTAAAACCCTGGACTGGTATGTTGTATAATTTTTCAAAGATGTATTTTGGTGACTCAAGCAAACCATACATAGAGCACTATAACTGCATGTATGTGGGCATATGTGACCTCAGAATGATGTTGTGTCATGCATTTTAAAAATGTGTCACTGTCATTGAGAATGCAAATCAGCTCTGTGTATAAAAGGGGCCCCCAGAACCTGAAGTTCCCCAGCCCCCCCCCCCCAAGGTCTAAATCTTGCTCTGGGTATAACACAGTGTTCATGAAATTTAATTAAGTTAGTCTCCCTCCTTAAAAATCCAATTTTTCCACAGAACACCTTTTGGACCAACAAATCAAATATTCAAGGATGGGAGCAGCACCACCTTATAAACTTTCTAAGCAAACTGATTGTGTTTTGAGGTCAGGATAATATTTTTTGAAGCAGAACAGTCTATAGGTAGGACAGGACCAGATGGTTAATGGATGTCAGAATGTGAGATGGAATGCTGTCTTGCTGGCTGTTTCTGCATATTTTTCTTTATGTTAATGTAAAACGAATAATATTGCAACACCACCTAATCTTAGTAGAGAAACTGGCATCAGTAGCGCAATCACATTATGGTCATATAAACATAAAATATAACTATAAAATAGTTAATATTAATTACAATGGCCCATAAGTAGGGTTGAGCGAAAACAGACTGTATTGTTCGGATCGTACCGGACTTTTGGGTGTTCAGTACCCGGACACGGACCCGAACATTTTACTGTATATTCGGGATACAGTTCGTTGTTCAGTTATTTTATTTCATGTTTTGGCTGCAGGACAGCCAATCAACAAGCGTTTAATTAGTGTGCCCTTAGAAGCCATCACAGTCATGCCTACTAGTGGCATGGTTGTGATTGGCCAGTGCAGCATGTGACCCAGCCTCTATATAAGCTGGAGTCACGTAGCGCCGCACGTCACTCTGCTCTAACTATTGTAGGGTCAGGTTTCTGCTGCTGTTGATATGAGGGAGAGATAGGAGATTATTGTAGGGGCAGGCTGGAGATTGCTTTCAGGGAAAGAATATGAGAATCTTCTTTAATCAGACAGAGATCTACATCAATTTTATTGTGTGGGGATGCAGTCCACAATATTTTTGCCCTGACCTGAGCCCAGTGAGGAGGAGGGAGAAAAAAAAACTTTTATCGGTCTGTTTGGTGGGTGGCGTGCAGCGTGTAGCGGCCATGTAATGCAAGCTCAGTGCATATGTGTCTGCCTAATCTGGAATTAAAAAAAAAAAAATGTTTTCCTTCATATTTTACTGTGACATACAGTGTTTAGACACTGCTGTTCTAATCTGCTATTCAAAAATCCCCAATTTAAGGGGAAAATAATTAATTTTCAGTTTTTAGGGAAAAATCATTATTTTTTTAGTTTTTCATTGAAATGTGTTTTTATTCAATAGCGGAATAGAACAAAAACAGTATCCAACCTGTTAGGTGGTCGGTGTGCGGCGTGTGGCATGCGGCGTGTACTTGGCCGAAACCAGGCAGCCCTGTTCTTTAGGAGGTCTGTTGAAACAGACCACCTCAAGTACTAGGTGGGGCTCTCCCGAAGAGAGACCCCATGAGAGAGGGCGAACCAATCCAGAAGGCCATATCCACCCCCTCCCAAAACTTTCAGGGACAGGCCCAAGGACCTACACCCTACTAATCACTCTTTGCAAAATAAAGTGTACCGCCACAATAAAAAACACAAAACGTGAGACACACAACACATAAAAGTAGGGAAAGGGATAGTGGAGAAGTGCAAGGTTAGTGCCACGTTGCAATACTATGGCAGGCCCTTCGGCCAGGAATAAAAAAATTCCTCTGGTCCTGACTCCTGACCAAAAGGCCCGGCCCTAGAGGCAGGTGTGCAAAACGTGTGTAAGAAGTGCAGTGTCCTTGGTGCCATACTCATAGTGTTTCCATCCACCGTGAATTATGGCACCCATGGACTGCCACTCCAAGGGCACATACACCACAGGCTTTTCAGAATCCTGGTCCCTGGCAAGACCGGTACAGCCCCATCCCTACCAGAAGGCCTCAGAACTTAGACAGCTTTGGGAGAGCCCGGCCCACAACCAGGGACACATACCTTTTCCAAGGCCAGACTCAACCCAGAAGGAGGAAAAAAGGCCCCCCCACCACCATCACCGTTCCTTACCATATACCATATACAGTTCCTTACCCTTTCTTACGTACTTTACAAGTACTGAATGACGGGTCTGCCCCCTTCAACTTCTGGGTCTCCAAATTGGGCACATGGCTTGAGCTTGCCCTTTACGCCTTGGAGGTAATTGCCTGCCCTGAAGCCAGTGTATTATCTGAACGTGTATTTAGCATGGCTGGGGGGCGTTATCACAGACAAGCGCAGCTGCCTGCCCAGAGCCAATGTGGACAAGCTCACGTTCATTAAAATGAACCAGGCATGGATCCCACAGGACTTGTCCATACCTTGTGCAGAATAGACATGTATACCGGCCTTACCCAGCCATTGTTGTATTTTTGATCTTTCTCACTCTTTTGGGGTTTACCCTAATTTAAAAAGAAATTTAAAATTAAAAACAAAAACTAGTGTTGGCTACCTCGTCCTCCTCCACCGCCGCTTCCACCTACACTGCCACATCCACCGCCACCTCAACCTCCTACTCCAATAGGTGCATTGTCCTCCTAGATCAAGATGATTATTTTTTTCAGGTTTTTTTTCTGTTATTTTAAGTTATTTCCCTATCCACATTTGTTTGCAGAGCACTTGCCATGCTCTTAACAAGATTTTGCTGCCATTTGCAGCCCTCTAGCCCTTTCCATGTTTTTTTTTAGAGCCATTTTAGTGCTCAAAAATTTGGGTAACCATTGACTTTAATGGGGTTCGGGATCGGGCTAAAGTTCGGGTTAAGTTCGAGTCACGAACCCAGACTTTTTTTCCAAGTATGGCCGAACCCGCTGAACCCGGACATCCAGGTGTTCGCTCAACTCTATCCATAAGCAAGTAATTGCACACAGGAGAAAGTAATATGGAGGAAATAGTCTATCACAAAAGTGCCATCACAGAGCAGGGTCCGTATTCGGATCAACTTCAAATTCAAGGTGAGGGAGAAAAAGTCCAAAAGTCCGACTTGTGGAGTTCTATAGAAAAGGAACACCTTGTAAGCCTCCACCAGAGTGCTGGTCACCCCAAGGGAATTGTACACTCACCAGAGATATCTGCCCCCCCCCCACACTCTCATGGACAGGGCTTGCTCGCTTATTACAATGGCTCTTTATTCTGGGTCAGACAAATCCTATGCATTCAAATTACATCTTTCCCAACAGGATACACGTCCTCCTTCTCCTCAGTACCACACCGTTATCCTCATGGACATATGCAAATAGAATGACAACCCAACTAGTGTGATACCATTTATAAATAAAATAAATATTTAGATTTTACAAAGTGTGCACTCACAAAACACATGCTTAGTTCAAGCCCATCAAATCGAGTACATCAAACACATCAGGCTGGATGACGCCCGCAACAATCTTGGGTACTTACGACCTCTCCGCGCTGAAGGAGTAAACCGCAGGGATGTTCGTTCGTCTCCACACTGGGCTTCCAGTTGCCGTATGGTCACACCCTGAAGCATTTCATCATTTCTGACTTTCTCAAAGGGAAATGCTATATTAATTATTTTATAGTTATATTATATGTTTATATTACCATAATGTGATTGTGCTACTGATGCCAGTTTCTCTACTAAGATCAGTTGGTGTTGCAATGTTTTTTTATGCTTATTACAAAATTACACGAGGACACAAGTGATTTAAAAAAGGGACCATGAAAGAGATTTCAAATATGTAGTAAAAAAAAAAAAATGTTAAATGCATTGCCTAGTGCATTGTCTATAAAACAGATTGTAAGATAAACACATTTATTTTTCCATTCGCTCTGCCAGTGAATTCTTAGATTAACCTAGTTGTGTCCACTGCCTTGAAATTAAATCTGTAATTTGCATTTGAATTTAAGTAAAATCAAATAAATAAATAAATAATGGTGAATGGCATCACTCGAACATATATTGTACAGAGCTTATTCACGGCATTTCCTATATATAACTGATTACTTGAGTAGCTTCATCTGGAACAGACAAAGTAGGCTAATGTGGATGGGAACAGATGGGAGTTGGCTACGTTTTCCCCGCTAATAAGTATTTGTTTTGAAGCCCACAACTCATTCCCTTTTTTAATCTATGCGGAGGAAGTAATGTCTGGTACAAATTTAATATGATACAGAGATCTTTCATGTACTTATACAGAACTTGTGTCTCATAAAGACCACAAATTTATAGAATATTCCTGTATAGAAAGCACACTAGAAATTAATGATCTATGAAACAAATAGGAAGGGTTGTAAGAATGCTAAAAGTGTAAAAAGAGATTAAAGATATTGCAGCCAAGAATACTGCAGGGGAGCTCCACTGTCCTGGCAGTACACATAGAGATCTCTACCGAGAATTTGTCAAAGACAAACACAGCTTATGATGTTTGACAAAGGTTTGAAAATGAAAAGTGTGACCACAATGCTCACAGTCTCATTTCAGCTTATCTAGTAAAAACAAGACAATGTCAAAGAAAGTTTGGCATGGTTGACTGGATGAAAGAACATATAATAGAAAAGGATATGCCAGAGACAAACATATACAGCAGGTTAGACCCATTCCAAAATTGTTCAAAGAATCTAAACTGATTGACATGCTTGCTACAGAGGCTAAAGCTAGATGACATTTGGAAAAGCACATTGATAAGTAAATGTCATCCCAAAAGAACATCTATACAATTTTACTGTCATTCCACAGGCATCAGGCCAACCTTTAAGCTTCATCGTACTGTACCACTGCCACAGTTCAAATGACTCTCACATCAGAAAGGCCAGAAATAAAATGGAAGATAAGAATTGTCAAGGAAAGAATGGATGAGAGATTTGTGAATCAATTACTCAAGCTAATACTTGATGTTTATCCTCTGCAAAAAATAAAACAATCCATCTCATCCGACCTCAAGGAAAATGAAATCTCTGGTATACAGGGTATTTGAAGATATATCTTACATAAAGCTGACATAACTGTGATTATATTTCTAAAAGATGCACATTTGTGTGTTGTCTAGACATAGATCTGTTTCTGCTATTAGCTTTTTTTTTAGAACATATCTACCCGGACACTCTAGAATGATTACAACCCTTTGCAAAAACTCCTCCCCTATGACCAACCAAGTGTGACCAAACAAGTTATATGAATATTACTATTGAATTTAGAGCACAAAAATATTATCAGAGACTTTTTGCTTAATATGCAGAGGTAACATTGCACTGACAAGTTGGCCAAGACAAAAGACTGAGGAGAAGAAACATACCAGAGCTACAAGGAGTTTGCAATTCAATAAAAATTGGTTTACTGAATTCCCAAGTGTTTGAGCCAAATTCATCTCTTGTCAGTTATACAGTACTTTTGAAACACTCCTGGATTATAAAAAAAACATCTTTATTGGTGTTAACATTTTTCTAATTATGATCACTAACCACTTGTACATAGATAGTGAAAGTTGTGAGTGGTAGATGGGACCCCTAATACTGAGTGTCAGGAAGAGATTCACCTACTGGTGGCACTGTGGATCCCAGACCTAGAGGTTGCAGTTCCAGTGTCCACCAGCAAGTGTCCCTCAGGAGCCAGAAGCTTGTGGTAATCAGTCATCACCTGATGCTCATTGCAGAAAGTATATATTAAGCCTCTACTCTTTGCCTTAATGTTTGTCTATGTGTCTGTGACCTGTGTTCCTGCATCCTGGTCCTGACTCTGCACCCTGCAGCCTGATCATTTGCCTGCCTGCTTGTTCCTTCTCCCATTTATCTTTTCCCTGTCCTGGCTTGCTCCCTGCTCTATCTGCCTAATCTCCCTTCTAAGGCTCTGGCTCTGACACGGACTATGCTTCTCGTATCCTGCTATCTGTATATATTTGGTTTTGGCAGTTGTTCATTGTGTTTTCACTCAGTAGATTCTCTGGTTTATTTATGCAGTTCTGGTATATTTGAGGTGTGGTTATTTTTTTGTTATCCACTTATTTTTAATAAATTACAATATTTTACATTGTACTTGTGCATAGTGTTCTCTGTGCAAATCCACACATTTCTGGTCATACCTATTTCACAGGATAGCAGCACTCGGTATACCCGACATAACATCAAGGCCAGTAACGACCAGAAGTGGCTGCCCAGGGAAGCTACTTGCCTGTTGTTTGCTACAAGATGCATCCTGAGGAGGTTGTATACTATACTTTGTTAGTGTTCTGTCCCCACATGAAGGCGAATGAAGGTATAACTGATAATAGCTGTGTGACTTCCTACCTTCGTATCCAAGCAGTGGGGCAGACCGGACCGGCAGATGCTCAGGTTAGATGAATCCAGACTTAGGCATGAAGATGAAATTAAACGTGGGGTTTATTCAACACAGATACAGCAATAGACGGTGATACAATACTGTCCTGTAGTAGTGGTATCAATATTGTCCTGTTGGTGTCTATCCTGAGGCTAACTGCTGGTCAAAAACTGATGCCTTTTCACAAGTCCAAAAATGTGAAGTTTTCAGTCACACAGTCAAGGAACTGAAGATAAATAAAATACAAAGTACAGCGCCAAAGATGTAAATACATCTTTGGCGCTGTACTTTGTATTTTATTTTTCTGTCAAGCTTGTTGTTTGTACTGGCTGCCTCTTATTAGTATTCATATATCCAGAGTGTGACCGAGCGCGGTCTTTTTTCCTTTTTCTAAGGAACTGAAGATGGCTGCTGATGTGACAAGACACACAGTCTGAAAAACCACGCCCCTGATGTCAAAAAACTTTACTGACAAGAACAAAGGCGTGTGGCATGCAAATTCTGGCCAGCAGATGGCAGCAGTACAACAATGCATAGAACAACATGGTGAAAACAACATTGAGAAAGAAAGCTAGATAATGCAATGTACAAATAACTATGAGGAGAACAGCACAGTTAGTAACAGTGGAAAGGGAATATTGCTTCTAAATTCTGAAGGACTGAGCCAGAGAACAGCTGTTAGAATGCAATAGTCGTGTTCATTCCTTAGTTGATCAGGGCAATATGTTGTTTGGTGACGTTCAGCCCTTGATTCAAGTCTGTGCAGATTTGGCTTTGTCCCGTATTCCTAAAGGCAGTGATGACTTATCTCCTTCCTGGAAACGCTGGTATAGTTTTTGGATGAGGACTCAGCTTATTTCTTTAAGCATTATTCAACATGTTCCCAACAGGTGCTAGTGGATTGTATTAACGCAGTGCAGGCTCTAGTCCGACAAGGGAAGTGCAAACTGAATTGTGTTCAACCACTACTACAAGCCTGGTCAAATATATTGCATTCAGCCTCAGTCAGCTTGCACCAACCCACTCCTGCTGCTAGACACAAGCTTTCTCTAGTATCTCACTCTCTGTCACTCACAGCAACCACAGTTGCAGCCCAGTTTATTCTGCTTACAAGTACATGTCAGTACCCTGTTTCCACCTGCTGCACCCACCCTGCCTTTAACACATTGAAGATATCCTCTTCTACTCCATTGCCAATGGTAACCCCTCAGAAAACTTCCTTTGCAATTGCTCCCTTTTTTTCACCATCCCTCAGTTCTACTCTTCCAACAGCTGCACCCCCTGCTCACAGCCCTGAAAACCACATTCAGATCTTCAGTGCCTAAACCCTAGAAGAAAGGGACAGTCTTAGCAGTAAATACAACCATAAGGAACATTAGGTGCCCTCATATGTTCTAAAATGATTACAGGAAATAGAGGAGGCTTTATGGCTTTGTGACATAGAAGCTGAAAAGTTCATTTGAGGCTGATAGTCCACCTTTTAAGGAGGTGGGCTAAAAAAGGACTCTTCAGGCCAGTCACTATGGTTTTTAATGTTGCTGTTGAAGGGGGTGTTTTATGAGTTAAGTGCAAAAAGCGATTGGTAAAAAATCAACTGTTGCCAGGCTGCTACGATTATTTTTATGCAGATGTGTGTACACCGATCAGCCACATAAAAAGGCCTTTGGGTACTTAACATACCAATGATTTTATTGTATGCTGCTCATCTATGGGTGATGGGAGTACAGACTCTAATTGCAATTATACATACACTAAAATTTTGAACTAGTGATGAAACATTCGACAATGAAAAATAAACTAAGAATCTGTACCAAGATTTTATGGATTACTGCCAATGTAGACTAGTCCTATTTCCTATTCAATGTTTCCTGGGTGAGTGTGACCATTCCACATTAACTGAATTCCAAACATGATTAATGCTATTAATTGCAATGATGTAGTCAGGTAGGACTGTAGCCATATAGGAAAATGTAACCGTTGCTTAAATGTTTCATTTATTGGCTCTCTGCTAAGCTTTTACAGCCAAAAGTAATAAATACAGTTTGGATGTAGATAAACCACAGCTATATAAAAGAGTCATTATTAATGCCAGTTCATTTGCATAAACATGAAACATGCCAGTTTTCCACCCACAAATACGGTGGCACGTGAGCCATTCCAAGACTGTAATTTAACCAGGAGATACGTGATGTTTATCTCCTCTGACTGGCAGCCAATGCTTGGGAAGCTCAGTCCTTTAAAGAAAGTTTAGCTTTGTAAGGCCCCATGCACACGTTTTTGAAGAGCACTACATGTGCACTGAGCACTACATGTACAAGCAGGGGAGTAACATTTTACGCATTTAGCACACAAATTGTGCTTTATCAAAGTCCATTTGTTTCATCTATGAACTTGTAATTTATACCTAGCCAGACCCTCCCCTGCGGGGTTGTCAGTAGGTTAATTAACCAATTCAATACCATATTCTTATCATTGCTTAACAATCAAAAACTTAAAAAATGAATAATGAAGTGTAAAAATAATGATGCCAAATGTTACAAAAATATATATACAAGTTATACAAAATAAAAACGTGAAATAGTACAGCCCGACCCAAATGACTGCATGGCAACCAGCAACAAGTAGGAGCCGCTGACGGGGTACAGAGTTCTCCTTCACTGGAGCCGGAGGGTGGAGCTGTCCTTCCTTTGCTGGATCTTGAGGCGGGGGCGAAAAAAAATTTTGTTGCTGGTTGTCATGCAGTCCCTGGCTATTTGAATGAAGTTCTTCTTTAAGCATTTTGGGAAAGATTATCCTCTGTGGTTTTGAGACATCGGTATGCTGGAGGCATCGTTCTGGTCCTATTATTATCGTTTTGGCTGATCATCGTGGAGATTGATTTATGCTTTTAGACCCTGTGGGGTCAAGTTCTGGAGGTGAGAGGCAGAGAATGCCGGGTGAAGGGATTTTATGAGCACTCAAGTCACACATATTAATTATTTCACCGGATCACCAGTGGACTGTGTGTTTTTTCCTATCATCTTTAATTTTACCTTTATGAACTTTTTTACTACCATACAGTTTTAAAAGATGTTTGTGACTTTTTAGGGATTCATTTAAATTGTCATAATTTTCAGATACCGGACTGCGCTACACTATTATTTATTTATTGATCATTTATTTATGTTAGTGCCGGTTCACATTATTGCGGCTGCAGAGATCGCATGTAATTCGGAGCGCACTGCTCCTTCATTACATGCGATCTCATGTGCGGATGCGAATTCAGCCATACGCTTTGTATGGCTGAATTCGCACTGTATCCGCACCAAACACGCACAGGACCCTTTTTTTCAGCAGCATCAGGATCGGATAGCACAGTGGTTCACACTTGTGCGATACGATCCTGTGCAAACTGTCAGATCGCACTGCGATATGCAATCAAACTGGGGGTGTCGTTAACATTTAATTGACACCCCCTGCGTATCCCATATGGCAGTGTGAGCTGCCAGATGTGCGGATGTGATTCGGGAACAGGCTGTGAATTCGCAGCCTTCCCGCATCGCACAAGTGTGAACCGAGCCTAAAGGTGAATTAAAGTACTGTAGGTGTGAACCCTAGCTGGATGCTAAAGCACTGTATATTATAATTGTGCTGATCTCCTCTATATGCACATGCATCAGTTGCAAACCTGTAGACTGATTTACTAAAACACTGTCCCTTGATATAAATCGAATATCAATCACATTGTCCGGCAATATAGTTCTATACTTGGTTAATGGTGCCACCGATACCCTCTGCTGTGTTTACATTCCAGCAGTGTTGGGTATCTGCCATTTAAAGCGCTGCGCAAACTGTTGGCGCTTTATAAATCCTGTATAATAAAAATAATAATTTGTGGTAAGAGTAGCAGAGGGTAAAGATCATCAGGTGTACAAGTCCTTTCCCATAGACCCCTACATCTATTTTGGGAAACAGAATGTCTAGATAAGGCCCTTGTTCTACCATCCCAATGATGAGGCCATGCAGCTTAGTATGGTTCAAGAGGCTCGCTGCCCCCCCCCCTTTCTGACCACCCAGACTCCATGCCTAAATAAGGGTCTGAGTTAAATTTTAGTTCAATCTGATTTTATTAAGAAAAAGGAGTTTTACAGAATATGGGTGAAAGCTAAGGAGCGAGGAGCAAACAGAAAAAATTCACAGCCATGTCACATAATGAATTTCAACTAAGTGCTTAGTACAAACAATATCAATCAGTGTTGGGACAAAACAGAAACTACCAAGTCCATTGGAGTACGATTATATTGCAACTTGATAAACAGTAGGGATGATCGAACTTTTGAAAAGTTCGGTTCGACCAGAACACCCGAACTTCACGAAAGTTCTGCCCGGATTTCAGAACCCCATTGAAATCAATGGGACCCGAACTTCTGTAATCAAAAAACACCATTTTAAGCCCTAAAACCCAATAAATGCCCCTAAAAAGTGCCTAGGGTTCTGGGTCATGCCCCATTAACTATTAATCACACAAAAAAAAGTTCTTAAAAATTGTCATTTTTGATAAAAAAGCCAATTATTGAAAAATTAAAAAAAAAAAAAAAAAAAGAGATTTTTTTGATTTTTACTTTGGATTTAGTATCTGGGGGGGTCTAAAAGGTGTGCATGTGAAGTTTCAGCTCTGTAGCATGTCCAGAACCATGAAAAAAAAAAAGATAGTTTTTCAGTAGAACAGGGATGTGGGTCGGGACCCTCCTTTAACTTTAACACCTATATGATCTTTTTTTCTGGTTCTGGACATGCTACAGAGCTGAAACTTCACAGGTACACCTTTTAGACCCCCAGACACAAAATCACACAAAAAAAAGTTCTTAAAAATTGTCATTTTTGATAAAAAAGCCAATTATTGAAAAATTAAAAAAAAAAAAAAAAAAAAAAGAGATTTTTTGATTTTTACTTTGGATTTAGTATCTGGGGGGTCTAAAAAGTGTACATGTGAAGTTTCAGGTCTGTAGCATGTCCAGAACCAGAAAAAAAAAAGATCGTTTGTATTAGAAAACTCTAAGCACAGGAATATGGCTTCTCTGCTGTAACACCTTGCCGGTTTAATAGCAGGCATTTTTTTGGGTTCTTTGCAGTCAGGAAAAACATCTGAACTTGTGTATAGTGGTACTGTGCACAAGTTCTGATGTTTTGCCTGCCTCCAAAACCCTCCAAAAAATGCCAGCAAAAACACACCTGGGCATTTTTTTTTTTTGACGCTAGCGTTTTCTTGGCATTTTTTGGGGTTCTTTTGAGGCAGGCAAAACATCTGAACATGTGTATAGGGGGGATATATAGACATATATGTCTGAATATATACCCCTAGACATATATAGGTGTGATAGTAGCAGAAATAAATGCTTGCGCTAATTAAATCATTTACAGTAATATATTTCTGCTACTATCACACCTATATATGTCTAGGGGTATATATTCAGACATATATGCCTATATATACACCCTATACACATGTTCAGATGTTTTGCCTGCCTCAAAAGAACCCCAAAAAATGCCAAAAAAACGCTAGCGTCAAAAAAAAAAAATGCCCAGGTGTGTTTTTGCTGGCATTTTTTGGGGGGTTTTGGAGGCAGGCAAAACATCAGAACTTGTGCACAGTACCACTATACACAAGTTCAGATGTTTTGCCTGCCTCAAAAGAACCCCAAAAAATGCCAAAAAAAACGCTAGCGTCAAAAAAAAAAAATGCCCAGGTGTGTTTTTGCTGGCATTTTTTGGGGAATTTTGGAGGCAGGCAAAACATCAGAACTTGTGCACAGTACTACTATACACAAGTTCAGATGTTTTTCCTGACTGCAAAGAACCCAAAAAAATGCCTGCTATTAAACCGGCAAGGTGTTACAGCAGAGAAGCCATATTCCTGTGCTTAAAGTTTTCTAATACAAACGATCTTTTTTTTATGGTTCCGGACATACTACAGAGCTGAAACTTCACATGTACACTTTTTAGACCCCCCCAGATACTAAATCCAAAGTAAAAATCAAAAAATCTCTTTTTTTTTTTTTTTTTTTTTTTAATTTTTCAATAATTGGCTTTTTTATCAAAAATGACAATTTTTAAGAACTTTTTTGTGTGATTTTGTGTCTGGGGGGTCTAAAAGGTGTACCTGTGAAGTTTCAGCTCTGTAGCATGTCCAGAACCCCAAAAAAAGATCATATAAGTGTAAAAGAGGGGTCCCACCATCCCTGCTCTACTGAAAAATTATCTTTTTTCTGGTTCTGGACATGCTACAGAGCTGAAACTTCACAGGTACACTTTTTAGACCCCCCAGACACTAAATCCAAAAAAAGTCATGCCTGCCTCCAAAAATGCCCGATAAATGCAAGAAAAAGCGCCGTAGAGAAGCCGTATTCCTGTTCTAATAAAAATTATAAGAAAATGCTAATTTTTGGGGGGTTCTGGACATGCTACAGAGCTGAAACTTCACATGTACACTTTTTAGACCCCCCAGATACTAAATCCAAAGTAAAAATCAAAAAAATCTCTTTTTTTTTTTTTTTTTTTTAATTTTTCAATAATTGGCTTTTTTATCAAAAATGACAATTTTTAAGAACTTTTTTTTGTGTGATTTTGTGTCTGGGGGGTCTAAAAGGTGTACCTGTGAAGTTTCAGCTCTGTAGCATGTCCAGAACCATAAAAAAAAAGATTGTTTGTATTAGAAAACTTTAAGCACAGGAATATGGCTTCTCTGCTGTAACACCTTGCCGGTTTAATAGCAGGCATTTTTTTGGGTTCTTTGCAGTCAGGAAAAACATCTGAACTTGTGTATAGTGGTACTGTGCACAAGTTCTGATGTTTTGCCTGCCTCCAAAACCCCCCAAAAAATGCCAGCAAAAACACACCTGGGCATTTTTTTTTTGACGCTAGCGTTTTTTTTGGCATTTTTTGGGGTTCTTTTGAGGCAGGCAAAACATCTGAACTTGTGTATAGTGGTACTGTGCACAAGTTCTGATGTTTTGCCTGCCTCCAAAACCCCCCAAAAAATGCCAGCAAAAACACACCTGGGCATTTTTTTTTTTTTTTGACGCTAGCGTTTTTTTGGCATTTTTTGGGGTTCTTTTGAGGCAGGCAAAACATCTGAACATGTGTATAGGGGGTATATATAGGCATATATGTCTGAATATATACCCCTAGACATATATAGGTGTGATAGTAGCAGAAATATATTACTGTAAATGATTTCATTAGCGCAAGCATTTATTTCTGCTACTATCACACCTATATATGTCTAGGGGTATATATTCAGACATATATGTCTATATATTCCCCCTATACACATATTCAGATGTCATGTCTGACATCAAACATGTCCTCAAAAAAGCACTGGCAGTGGCAGCCCCTGCAGCATTAAAAAATGCTTGCTGGTGAGAAGCCACATGCCTGTCCCGAAGCAGAGAAATGATCATTTCTCTATAGCGGTCACCCTGCTATGGAAGGGTTTTGTCACCCTGCCATAGCAGTCACTGTCAGTTAACCCTACACTACACTACGGTCCCCTGACACTTAACACTTTCCCTACAGAAACTAAATTTTTGAAGCTAACTTAAGTGTAAAGGAGCACTCTAACTACACTAGATATCCCTTTCCTCACACTAAAAATAGCTAAATGACACTTTTAAAGTAAAATTAACAGAACTGCTTCCACTCTCTTCCATGTCCAGTATAACAATGCTGGGAATATGGCGGGGGCAATCTTATATACTGGGGGGCGTATTCACTAATGATTGGTCTAGGGACCCCCTAGTCACTCCAATCACACTCCTAGCATTCTCCTGCCCCCTCAATTGGCTTTTGCTAATGGTTCTGGTCCAATCACGGGCTTTTAAAGCCCATTTCCTGAAGCATTGCATTTTGGGCGGTTCTGGTTGCCGAATTCCGAACTTTTTGGGCAAAAAGTTCTAAATTCGGCCGAACCTCGAACACCCAATGTTCGGGCCGAACCGATGGTGGACCCGAACCGTTCGATCATCCCTAATAAACAGCAGCTTGGTGTAACATGGGTCAACATAAACAAGGGAGAGAGCAAATAAAGGATAACACTGGCAGAGACACCGCTACATCTGGTGTCGCATTAGAAAATGGTGTAAAGTTTGGAAGGCACTAGTAAATACTCAGGTTTTATGTTGCGAAGCACCCAAGCACCCAAAAACAACAGGGGAGCACAAAAAGGATAGCCGTATGGTGCCAGTGGTATAGCCAAAGAGGTAGAGAGAGGGGAGGTGGGGTAAAGCAGGAGAGCGAAAACAGAGAGAAGTCAAGAGGGTGAGGAAGACGGAGAAGATCATGAGGGACCGCCCACGTCCCATTACTGTTCCCCATCACCCGGCATTACAGGCGCTTCGATCCAGGACTGAAAGGCCTCCGAACACCGAAATATGTCCCAAGACATCCATGCAGCAGAGAACCGTTCCTCTTTGCCCCCTTCTCGCGCCAGCAGGTTTTCCATGTCTCTAAGCCTGTCTAGTTCCAAAGCCCACTCAAGTTTAGAAGGCAAGTGCTGGGTCCTCCAGTGTCTGGGTATTACTGTCCGTACAGCCGCCAAGAAAAAACGCAGAACGTCTCTCTTGATCGACCGGAAGGAGCCGGGTAACAAGGACAACAAGGCCAACTGCGGTGTCGCGGAGACTGCAGTTGCCTGGAGCCTGCAGTAAAGAGCAATAATTCCAGTCCACAATGCATGGATCTGCGGGCATTCCCACCAAATATGAAGGAGCGTGCCCCTAGATGACGTGCATCGCCAGCATTGGTCCGACTGAAGTGGATCAATATAGGTAATCGAGGAAGGGCACCTGTACCATCTGCTCAGGAGTTTGAACCCCTTCTCCTGAACTTGCCTAGCAGGAGACAGCGAGTGAGTCAGCGCGAAGCATTTGTACCAGTCGGTAGATGAAGGGGCTCGCCCCAGGTCCCTGTCCCAGGCAGCAGTATAAGTCGACAGGTCAGGGCGAAGGGCACGTAGGAGTAATGAATATAAGAGAGATACCGTGTGTGTGGGGGGAACATCCTGGAGTAGGATAGAGACAAACTCTGAAGGATCTCCCCTAACAGCAGTCAGTTAGGGCAGGGAGCGTATATAGGAGAGAGCCTGGCCGCGCTGCAGCCAGCTCACAAGAGCACCGTCGGATGTGGTGGAAGTAGGAGTCGTCAACAAGGAGGAGTCAGTTCGGAGAATTTTGGAAACACGTTGATGATCTGTCGCAGTCCAGGGTCCAAATCTAGAACACGAGGCTGCCGGGGGGAACGCCGGGGTGACAAAGAAGGGCGTCATGGGGCCCTGAGGACCTGAGAGACGGCCCGATTTATTCAAGCAATCCCAAGTCCGCAGGGTCTGGCTCGTTAACATGTTGAAAGAGGAAACGTGACCACGAAGATGCACCGGAGTCCAGGGAAGTGCCCTGAGATCAAAGGGGACAAGAAGACGTTCAAGTTGCACCCACAGTTTAGTGGGGGCATTGTGAAACCAATCCACCAAGCGCGTCAGGGTTGCCGCGCGGTGGTAGAGAGCGAAGTCCGGGATACCGGTGCCCCCTCTAGACTTCGGAAGGGTGAGAGTCGCATACTTTAGGCGGGGTCGGCTATGAAGCCATACAAATCTCGAAAGCGCTCTACGCAGCTTGTCAAAGAAGGAGGCAGGTATGTGAACAGGAAGCGCTTGGAAGAGGTACAAAAAGCGAGGTAGAACGTCCATTTTCAGAACATTGATCCTCCCAAACCAAGACAAGTGTTTCGTGGAGTAGGTAGACAGGTCAGATAGGGTTTTAGTGAGGAGTGGAACAAAATTGTCAGTGAAGAGGCGCGTCGGGTCAGAAGGCAGATTGACGCCCAAGTAGCGAACGGAGGAGGATCCCGTCTTAAAGGGGTATGTGTCCGAGATACGCTTAAGAGTAGATTTAGGCAGGGAGATATTTAATATCTCCGATTTAGAGTGATTAACTTTAAAGTTGCTCACAAGGCCAAAGTCGCGGAACTCAGCCAAGATCGCAGGGAGGGACTTTTGAGTAGAAGTGACGTAGAGCAGTAAATCATCTGCGAATAGCACTAGTTTTGAATGTATGGGGCCAATGGTCAGTCCGCAGACATTGGGGTTGTCACGAATAGCAACGGCCAGATGTTCCATTACTAGGACATAGAGGAGCGGAGACAGGGGGCAACCCTGGCACGTACCGTTGTGGATGCTGAAGGTAGGAGACAAGGAGCCGTTAATCTGGAGCCTAGCGGAAGGTGACTTGTAGAGGGCCATAATTCTAGCCAGCATCAGCGGGCCGAGACCGATTTGTTCCAGGGTAAGACGCAGAAAATGCCAGTCAATACGGTCAAAGGCCTTCTCCGCGTCCACTGTCAGCAGGCACAAAGGTATATCGTGGGAGCGGGCATAATCAGTAAGCAGGAGGGTTTTCAAGGTATTGTCCCTAGCTTCTCGGCCTTGGACAAAGCCCACCTGGTCCATATGAATAAGGTCCGGCAATAACGGTTTCAATCGGGTCACTAGGATCTTAGCATAAAGTTTAAGGTCGATTCCAATTAAAGAGATAGGTCTGTAATTGGCACACAATGCGGGGTCCTTCCCCGGCTTTGGAATTAGAGATATGTGGGCCTCTAACATCTGAGGAGGAAAATCCGAGCCGTCAGGAATCGAGTTAAAGACCCGAGCCAGAAAAGGGGCCAGCAGAGTGCTGAACACCTTATAAAATTTGGCAGTAAAGCAGTCGGGGCCAGGACTTTTGCCGGAAGGGATAGATTCAATAGCTGCCACAACCTCGTTGACTGAGATTGCCGTTTCCAGGTCCGAGACAGTCTCAGCAGGCAGGCACGGGAGGGCAGTCACCGACACATACGCAGCTTTTTCCTCGAGGGAGGCTCCTGGGGCACCCTGGGGCAGGGACGCAGACAAATGGTAAAGCGACTGATAGTAAGTCACAAAGGATTGACCAATCAGATTCGGGGTCGTCACCAGGGACCCTGTTGGATCACGAATCCGGTCAATAAATGTAGAGGCAGCGCGTGGGTGGAGTGCGCCAGCCAATGGTCGACCACATTTGTCTTGAGACTTGTATCTGTGTAGAGCCAACTTCTGGTCGTACGTGCGGGCGGAGGCCACATACAGGTCTCTAAGTTGGGACCGAGCCGTAGAGAGGTCGGCTAGAGTGGCAGAAGAGGGGGTCCGGCTATGCTTTGTTTCTAGATCGCGTAGCTTTAGATTCGCGGCCGTAATAGAGGCCGACCTTTCCTTTTTAAGACAGGAACCCATCTGGATAAAGGAACCCCGCAGCACTGCTTTGAGCGCTTCCCATTGCAGAGGGAGGGATGTAGGGTCCTCAGCGTGGTCTAAGTAGAAATTGTTAATGACAGTGGAAATTGCGTCCACGCAGCCCGCAGTCGCCAGTATAGAGTCATTAAGCCTCCAGGTCCATTCTCTCATCGGAGTGTCCGGGGGGGGAAAGCGTGAGGAAAATCGGGGAGTGGTCGGACCAGACCAACGTCCCAATGTCTACCTCGGGGGACCAGTCAAGACAGGCATGGTCCACGAAGAAATAGTCTATCCGGCTGTACGACTGATGGGCAGACGAACTGAGTTAAATTTTAATGGGAATTCAACACAATGTTTTTTTTCTTTAACCGGTTGCCGACCGCCGCACGACTATATACTGCGGCGGTCAGCCCCGGCCAGGCAGAGTGACGTATCGGTACGTCACTCGCCTGTCACTGACTTGCGAGCCTATAGCGAGCGGGCGCGCGCCCGCCGAGGCGCGCGCCCGCCGCGGCTCGTTCACAGGCAAGTCAGTGCGTGTGACCGGCGGACTCGATGTCCGCCGGCCACACTACGATCGCTCCTGTGAAGGGAGAAAGACAGAGCAGCTTGTGTAAACAAGCTGCCTGTCAGTTCTCCCTGTGTAAAAGTAAAGATCTGACCGTTCTACTATGTAGAACGGTTGATCTTTGCTTTTACACCAATAGCAATGTCCCTACACAGTAGAAAGCACGCCCCTAGGACACACTTAACCCCTCCCTTCCCAATAAAGTTAACCCCTTCCCTGCCAGTGTCATTTTTGCAGTAACAGTGCATATGTATAGCACTGATTACTGCAGTAATGTCACTGGTAACCCCAAAAGTGTCAAAAATGTCAGTCAAGGGTCCGATCTGTCCGCCGCAATGTCGCAGTACCGAAAAAAAAATCGCAGATCGCCGCCATTACGCGTTAAAAAAAAAAACACCAAAAATGACAAAAATCTTTCTCTTTGTTAGTAAACGCGATAACTTTTGCGCAAACCAATCAAAATACGCTTTTTGCGATTTTTTTTACCAAACATAGGTAGCATAAAACAAATTGGCCGAAAAATGTTAAAAAATTTTGATTTTTACTTTTTTTTTTGGGGAATTTCATATAAAAAAATGTGAAAAATATTGTTATTTTTGCAAAATTTACGCTCTTTTTTTGTTTATAGCGCGTGATCAAAAAATCGCACAGGTGATCAAATACCACCAAAAGAAAGCTCTGTTTGTGGGAAAAAAAGGACGTCAAATTCGTTTAGGTACAGCGTCGCACGACCGCGCAATTGTCCGTTAAAGTCACGCAGTAAAAAATCGCAAAAAAACCCCTGGTCCTTTAGCAGCCAAATCCTCCGGGGCTTAAGTGGTTAAGGGACAGTATATTAAAAAAAAAAAGCAAAGTGCACTACCCCCCTTGCAGGACACCCTGTCCCCCTATTGATGGGAACAAGGGTCTCATCCATACATCTTGTCCCCCATAAGAGTTGTGGGTGTCTGCAGAGGGGGACTTATCAGAATTTGGAAACCCTCTTTAGAATACCAGGTCCCCCAGATGAATGAGTACTGGTTACATAATACCTCACCTCACTCATTCACAAAACAAAAAGAAATAGTAAATAAAAACACCAACGCTATGAAGTAAGTCTTTATTAGTAAAAAAAAATTATCAATGTCCCCCAATTTGGTTAATGAAGTCAATCAGGATCCCAACTCTGTTGTTTATATTCCAGATCTGTCATGTCATTTATTGGTGGTATTGGTACAGCCAATAAATGACAGGTTTTGGCTAATGTTTTTTTTTTTAAACAACAGCTTGAAGTTTGGCTGATGGCTAAATATGACTGTTTATTTTTCCACTTAGGGCCATCACTAGCTCTCAATGGTGCAACATTTACCACAAAAACATTCTTAATTTTTGGAAGCTAATTTTTTTCCCAAAAACTACTGTCATTCTTTTAAACCTCAAGATGTACATTACATTATGCGCTTCTGATTTTTATCATCCATATAACAATCTGCTGATGTAGTACCCTCCTAGGTAGGTGCTAGGCAAAGCATATATGTGACCCTGTTCTGCTTATCAGGAGGGTCTGATCTGTTAGTTAGCCTGTCACGTGCTTCCAGGTGTGACCTGTTGAGTCTCCCCACTGTATCCAATGAGGGACCTTGTTGGACAGTGGAGTAAACCTAGCCAAAAGCACACCAGGTTGTTTGACTGTCCCAGTGGGTGGGTATTGCGGCAATGCATGTGGCAGGGGCTTTTTGGGCAGGAAGCCAGGTCCCAGGAGGAGGGTGATGGCTGGCTCTCCTCCTGTTGCTGAGGAAGGTGGTCCAGGCAGTTGGCCTAGTGACCAGGGGTTGTGCTGTGCTGCAGAAGGATTCAGTGTGCTGACAAATTGGAGCTGCTGGGCAGAATACTTCTGGAAAAACAGTATAAAGAGTACTCAAGCATCTGCCCAGGGGTCTGCCTAAGAGAGGGGACCACTCCAGAGAGGCCAAGGGGATCAAGGAGCCAGCTAACCAAGAGTGTTACAGTAAAGGGGGTGCCAAGCTTTAAAGCCCTGAAGATTAGGGGTTAAAGGGGGCACCAGGAAGGGCCCTGAAGTTGCTCAGCAGGGCAGTCTACTATTGAAGTCAGCTACCTCAGGAAAGGAGTGCCTTAGGAAGCTAATAGGACTGTTTTACAGTCAAAGGTGAAATACAGTAAGCAGCCTAGCCGTGACTAGCTCAATCAGGGTTAACCAGCATCAGTCAGCATTAAACAGCGTCAGTCAGCATTTTTTGTACAGTCCCTGCCTTTTTTGTGCATAGTTCAGTTGTTGGAGTATCCCACTCATCCCTTCTCCTATCCAAGTTACAAATAAAAGCACAAAAACCAAAGAAACTGGACTGGTCCTTGTCTGAGGTAAAAACACTTGGAAATATGTCAGAATGGTCTACTGTTGCTAATGGTAACCCAGGGGAACCCACACACAGCAGCTCCCATGGGAGTAGTGCTACACTACTGTAAGTAAAAGAACTGTGTAAAAGTTAATCAGATGTGCACCTTTTATACATTATAAATTCTATGCAGGTGAGTGTTGCTTCACCTGGACCAGACTACGTAGTTTGTCTTACACTGAGGATAAGCATTAGATCTTAAAATGATTTCATATGAGACTATCATCCAGACTGTGTGAATGCATTCTGTTATGTGCAACAGCAAAAAATATGTATGTCCATCTTATAAAGTTTTATGAGCGCTCTTATGTTCGTTAAAAAATTGTGCCAAAATGGAAAAAATGACCCCAAAGGAAATAGCAAAGTGATTTTTTGCATGTAGGTTTTAGTTTTCCTATTATAATATTTACAATGTGAATTCATTGCACAGAGAACCAGGCAAGTGCTTTTAAATGTGCGAAATGCACATGAAACAGTTTTGAGCAAAATAATTTACAGAAAGCACAGTGAATATTCACTTTCAAAGACTTTTTGGTTAGAAAGCACAACCATTGTGAATAGGCCAGAGGTCTATTTGGTAAAATAGAACATTAAAAAAGAAAATTGTAACAAAAATGACTGCTTGTAAGCTTCAGTTACAGCTTTCCTTCATTATAACAACATAATGTTCCTACAATATTCATAAACCCTAAAGATGAATCCAGCTATTGCTGAACGTAAATGAAGCCTAAATGTGTCATTTTCAGCTTCAGTGTGATGGGTATGTGAAGAGTCTGCTTATTTATTATTTAAAGGCAAAAGCATGTCAAGAAAATAAATTAGGTTAGGGTTCACCACTATCAGGGGTTTGGGGTGAATCCTGCATTTTCAAAGTTCCTGGTCCCAGAAAATTTATGTGCAGAATAAATTCAGGAGAATTTAAACCCGTACCCACAACCTGAATGCACAGTGCTGGCTAGTGTGAACCTAGCCTTAAGGATTAGTAAAGTTTGTTCACTGGACATTCTTCAAACCCTGGATATAGCACCCAAACATTATGGACGTTTGAAGCGTTTCTTACCCTAAAAAAATAATAAAAGATCCTGTTCCCTTAAAGCATGTTATACAGCACAGTGCTTGTGTTGTGCAATTTGGCCCCCTGTATCACCTGAAATACCTGGCTGATCCTGCCTGGCTATACCCTGCCTTCTGTAAACTAACCACGGTATATCATGGCTGCTGAGCCCTGACACCATGGTCAGTGTATGTGCCCCCGTCATCCGCAGCTCTCTGTCCTCCTCCCTGTTCCTCTCCCCTCCCCCCTCCCTGCCTGTCTGCTCCTATGTAAGTGCCCCCCTTCCTGCTGCTATTAAAATGTTATTTTTCTCTATAATCCTCTCTGTATCCTGATTACAAGTGCTCCTGTCTCTGTGTTAAAAAAAAGACGCCTCCTTTACCGTATTTCAGATTGGCTCCCGGCGATCACATGACCTCTCTCCTCTCGCCCGCCTGATGTCAGTAGGGAATCTCCACTCTGCCCCTTGCATCTGTCAGATGAGGAGAGGAGAGAAACGGCCAGTCACGTGATCACCATCAATCGCTCTGAAATACGGTAAAGGCAGCAATTTTTTTATAAAACACAGAGACAGGAGCACTTGTCATCAGGCTACAAAAAGGATTATATAAAGTATTTAGGTGGGTTAGCAACCACTTTAAGGTAACCTTTTCCAAGCTGGCCACTGCCAAAGGGAAAATGTACTAATGCAATGAAAAAAAAAAAAAAAAGTTTAGAGGTGAGTGGGTCATTCAGCTATAAGTCAGAGATTTGTTGTCAGAGTTCGGTAGGAGAGGATCATCAGTGCAGGTTGTCACATTTATGTTAACCTCTTTTGGACTGTCCCACGCACATATACTGCTGCAGGGCAGCCCTCCTGTGTGAAATCATGTACCTGTGTGTGACTTCTAGCACTGGGTCTGGGGCACATGTGCATGCCACATGTGCGGCCCGCTCCTGCTTTTATTGCACACATCGGGAGCCAATCAGCTGGTCCAGCAGACCCGATCTTTGCCGACACCCCGTGATGGTTCTCAGGAGAGGCAGACACAGCAGTCTGCCTATGTAAACAAGGCAGACCGCCATTCTGTGAGAGGGGAAGATAGAGATCTTGTGTTTCTGCTTAGCAGGAACACGGATCTCTGTCTTCCCCCCGTTAAAGCACCTCCCCTCCACAGTTAGAAAGCACATTTAACCTTTTGATCACCCCTAATGCTAACCCCTTCTCTGCCAGTGTCATTAGTACAGTTCTTTTACAGTTTTTTTTTAGCACTGATCACTGCATTAGTGTCACTGGTCCCCAAAAAAAGTGTCAAAAGTGTCAGTTAAGGCCCATACACACGTACCGATTGTCGGCCGTAAATATTTGGCCAACGTCCGATCGGCCGATTGTCGGCTTGTTAGTATGATGCTTCCGACAACCGACTGCGACTTTTCGGCTGAACAAAATCTGGTGTGCAGGCTATAAAATTTTTGTAGGCCAACAAAGAACAGCCGATTGTTCGTCAGTCAGTACAGATTTCGGCCGACAAAAAGCAGATGAGCAAGACTGGGCATGCTCAGAGAAGAAAAAACACACGGAAAGTTAACCATCACATGACATCACTTCTGCAGTTGGCTGTTGTTGGCCGACAAAATTCGTGTACAGTCTTTAGCACTTTTCAACCGACAGGACAGCACCGGACAAAAGACGGCTGATTGTTCGGCCGACAATCGGTGCGTGTGTACGGGGCTTATGTGTCCGATGTGTCTGCCACAATGTTGCAGTCCCACTTAAAATCGCTGATCGCTGCAATTACTAGTAAAAAATAAATAAATTAATACAAATTTCATAAAAATATCCCATAGACGCTATAACTTTTGCGCAAAACAATCAAAATACGCTTATTGAAGGGTGAAGAGTGGATTCCTGCTCATAGCAGTTTCCTGCGGCAGGACTGGAGAGTCCATTTTAAATATTTACACAGCAAACAAAACCTTATTAGGTTAAAAATTGCAAATTTGTAAATATTTTATGCACTGTTCCCTTTAATAAGATTACAGAGACTTGTGCAAAGTGTATTTCTGCTTGTAATTACATCATTGTAGCAGGTTTATGCAAAGTATGTTTAAAGCATATTGTTATACTGTTTCTTTCCCTGAGCTGATCACCTGAAAAGTATCAGCTGTGACAAACAAGAAAAACAAGAAACTTTAGTACCTCAAGTTTGTCTACCTTAAAAAGGGCTGGAGGAAGCACAGTTGGCAAGGGCACTATGAGGCCACCATCAGGCTTTGAAGGTCCTAGTCCTGCTTCCACTGTGTCTACTCCTCCTGATAAGCTAGAGGCATCTAGCCAATCTGAGCCATTACGGTTGTCAGGCATAGTAGCTACTCCGTGTACTTCTGCCACAGCCTATGTTACCAAGGACGATTTGGCATCAGCACAGCCAGCCTAGAGGGTAAGATTGCTGACATGCTTGCAGCACCACATGGAGGAAAGAAGTGGGTTAGATCCCCCTATCCTGAGCTGCCCCCTGAATCAATTCAGGATTTGGAAGAATATGTGGAAAATGTAGCTGAGGCTGACCCTATAGAAGGTCAAGCTGAAATTTCCACTTCCGGGGAGTGAGAGTCATAGGAATCTATATCAGCCTCTCAATCCCAGAGATTCTTCATCCAGCCTCTTGCTAAGATGGTCCGGACTGAGTTTAAACTTCCGGCCTTAGAGACAACTGAAACCTCTTTTTCCTCCCTGGGCTCATTGCGACCTCCTCAGAGTCCTCAGTCATTTCCCATACATCCACTCTTGGAGTAAGAAGTGTATAATGATTGGGATCATCCTGATAGGATGTTTGTTCCTCCTGAAAGGTTTTCATTGTTATATCCTATGGAGGATACGTTTTCTAAGAAATGGAAAATTCCCACTGTGGAAGCAGCCATTTTTTTGGTTATCAAGAATTTAACCTGTCCAGCAGATAATGCCCAGGTTTTTAAAGATCGAGCGGATAAAAAGTTGGAATCTTTATTGAAAGCCTCCTTTGCGGTTGCAGTTTCTGCAGTTCAACCAGCCGTAGCAGTCATAGCAGTGTGTCAGTCTTTGAAAGACCATATAAAGCAAGTGGCCAAGACAGTTCCTTTTCAAGGAGAGTCTGTGGAAGATCTGTCAGATCATACGTCTTTGCATGATGTTCCTGGGGAAGATAGTGTCCACTTTCGAGGCAACTCCCTATGCTCAATTCCATGTCAGACCCTTGCAGAACAACATTCTGTCTGGAACAGAAAAATTCAGACCTTGGACTGATCCATATCTCTGCTACTAAGAGTATGACAGAGTCTGAATTGGTGGTTGTTGACCAGAAATCTGGCTAAGGGAAATCCTTTCTCTCAGTGACCTGGAATTTAGTGACTACAGATGCCAGTCTCTCCAGCTGGAGAGCGGTTCTGGGGAAGCTACTGTCCAGGGGAAATGGTCTTGGGTAGAGAGTCGTCTCCCCATCAACATTTTGGAAATTCGTGCAGTCAGTTGGGCTATAAAATTCTGGATGCCCATACTTTGGGGTCACCCTGTCAGGGTGCAATCCGACAATGCCATGCCATGGCTTATGTCAACCATCAAGGAGGCACAAGGAGTCGATCAGCTCAGAAAGAGGTGAATATTATGCCTTCCAGGGCAGAGAAGTCTGTGCCATGCCTGACAGCAGTGTTCATTCCAGGAATGGTCTTTATAGCCCGAGATTTTTCAGTTGATCTGCCTACAATGGGGGGGGGGGGATCCACTGGTCCCCCCAAAAGTGTCAAAAATGTCAGTCAATAGTCCGATCTGTCCGCCGCAATGTCGCAGTCCCACAAAAAAAATCGCAGATCGCCGCCATTACTTGTTAAAAAATAAAAATGACATAAATGACATAAATCTTTCCCGTAGTTAGTAGCTGCGATAACTTTTGCGTAAACCAATTAAAATACACTGATTGCGATTTTTTTTTACCAAACGTATGTAGCAGAAAACAAATTGGCCTAAAATGTTGAAAAAATTTAGGTTTTTACATTTTTTGGGGGGGGGGGGGATTTCATATAAAAAAATTGAAATATATTGATATTTTTTCAAAATTGTTGCTCTTTTTTTGTTTATAGCGCAAAGAGGAAAAATCGCACAGGTGATCAAATACCACCAAAAGAAAGCTCAATTTATGGGGGAAAAAAGACATAAATTTAATTTGGGTACAGTGTCGCACGACCGCGCAATTGTCCGTTAAAATAACACAGTGCCGAATCGCAAAATATGGCCTGGTCAGGAATGGGGTAAAATCTTCCGGTCCTAAAGTGGTTAATCATGCCTGATATTCTCTGTGTCAGTCCACACATTTCTGGTCACACCTGTTGCTGACATAACACCAAGGCCAGTCCTGACCAGAAGTGGCTGCACAGGGAAGCCATCTTGGCTCTGCTGTTGTTTGTTGCAAGATGCATCTTGAGGAGGTAATCTACTTTTCTTTGCTAGTGATAGAGGAAAAAGAATACTGCTGCCAGATATTAAAGGAGTGGGCCAGGGACCAGCTGTTAGAATGCATTCGTCTTGCTCATTCCCTAGTTGATCAGGGCAGGATGCTGTTTGGTGATGTTCAGCCATTGATTCAAGTTTGTGCAGAGTTGGCTTTGTCCAGTACTCCTAAAGGCAGTGATGACTTTTCTCCCCCCTTTAGTATGGCTCAGGTAGAATCACTTGTATGGTTATTGGAGGATGACTCATCTTTAGGGTTGAGCGAACACGGACTGTATTATTTGTGTTCGTACCGAATAATTGGATTTTTGTTACCCGAACACGGACCCAAAAACTTTACTGTATATTCGGGTAAAAATCCGTGTTCGGTCGTTTTATTTCCGGGTTTTGCATGCTTTGGCGCGCTTTTCATGGCGGGCTTTCAACAGCCAATCAACAAGCGTTTAACTGGTGTGCCTAAGCCATCCCAGCCATGCCTACAAATGTATCAGTAGCTGTGATTGGCCGTCTGAAGCATGTGACCAAGTCTTTATAAGTTCGAGGCAGCGCCGCTGCGGCGTCATTCTGCTGTTTAGTTCAGGGAGAGAGCACACATCAACGTGCTGGCTGCTGATTAGGGACAGACAGGAAAAAAAAAACATTTGTGTCCGGATAGAATTGAGGGACAGGTCGGAGTGTGTTAGGCAGGGCGAGTTGTAGGCATTTTAGGGAGAGAGTCTGCTGATTTTTAGGGTCAGTGTGTTCTACAAGCTACAATCGATATTGCTGTGTGGGGTGGGGTTTGCAGTGACCGATCTACGATCTTATCAATCCTTTTAGGGAGAGAGTCTGCTGATTTTTAGGGTCAGTGTGTTCTACAAACTACAATCGATATTGCTGTGTGGGGGGGGGGGGGGTTTGCAGTCACCCGATCTACGATCTTATCAATCCTTTTAGGGACAGAGTCTGCTGATTTTTAGGGTCAGTGTGTTCTACAAACTACAATCGATATTGCTGTGTGTGGGGGGGGGGGGGTTGCAGTCACCCGATCTACGATCTTATCAATCCTTTTAGGGACAGAGTCTGCTGATTTTTAGGGTCAGACAGTGTGTTCTACAAACTACAATCGATATTGCTGTGTGGGGGGGGGGGGTTTGCAGTCACCCGATCTACGATCTTAT
Organism: Pelophylax lessonae; assembly: GCF_965119305.1. NCBI lineage: Eukaryota > Metazoa > Chordata > Amphibia > Anura > Ranidae > Pelophylax > Pelophylax lessonae. The sequence goes on from NC_138768.1 coordinate 147,070,707, forward strand.
CAATCTTTTTAGGGACAGAGTCTGCTGATTTTTAGGGTCAGACAGTGTGTTCTACAAACTACAATCGATATTGCAGTGTGGGGGGGGGGAGGGGTTGCAGTCACCCGATCTACGATCTTATCAATCCTTTTAGGGACAGAGTCTGCTGATTTTTAGGGTCAGACAGTGTGTTCTACAAACTACAATCGATATTGCTGTGTGGTGTGGGATAGGAGATAGGCAGGTGTCAGTGGTCCACATCCATTTTGCTGTGTGTGGGCTGCAGTGAACACAATCTTTTTGGGGTGCAGTGAACACAATCTTTTTTGGGGTGCAGTGAACACAATCTTTTTGGGGTGCAGTGAACACAATCTTTTTTGCCCACTGAGGAGGAGGGAGAAAAGTAATTTTCTATCAGGCACTGTGTGCAGCATTTTTCCTTCAGCTGTGCTGTGCTGAGTGACTGATCATACACTGCTGTGTTCAGTTCACATGTGCTATTGAGTGGTTTCAAAAATCATACACTTTTTTTCTATTCCACTATTCAATATACAAAAAAAATTAATTGTGGCCTGCAGCAGAGCTGAATGATATTTGGGGTTTTTGGGGTTCATCTCATACTTCTGAAGATTTGAGGGAGCTGCCTGTTCCAAACTCCTCCTACTCCTCATCCAGCCCTTTAGGGGTACAAACAATAGTAATTGGGGCCTAGTGTGGTTTTGTTCGTGTTTGATACATACACTTTTTTTGATCATATTTTCTATTCCGCTATTCAATAAAAACCTTTGGGGATCAGTTAAATTGCAGGATAGTCTGTGTTGGTACATGTGAGATCCACCTTTCCAAGTTTTTGGGGTTCATCTCATACTTCTGAAGATTTGAGGGTGCTGCCTGTTCCATACTCCTCCTACTCCTCATCCAGCCTTTTAGGGGTACAAACAATAGTAATTGGGGCCTAGTGTGGTTTTGTACGTGTGAGATACATATACTTTTTTTGATCATATTTTCTATTCCGCTATTCAATAAAAACCTTTGGGGATCAGTTAAATTGCGGGATAGTCTGTGTTGGTACGTGTGAGATCCACCTTTCCAAGTTTTTGGGGTTCATCTCATACTTCTGAAGATTTGAGGGTGCTGCCTGTTCCTTACTCCTCCTACTCCTCATCCTGCCTTTAGGGGTACAAACAATAGTAATTGGGGCCTAGTGTGGTTTTGTACGTGTGAGATACATACACTTTTTTTGATCATATTTTCTATTCCGCTATTCAATAAAAACCTTTGGGGATCAATTAAATTGCGGGATAGTCTGTGTTGGTACGTGTGAGATCCACCTTTCCAAGTTTTTGGGGTTCATCTCATACTTCTGAAGATTTGAGGGTGCTGCCTGTTCCATACTCCTCCTACTCCTCATCCTGCCTTTAGGGGTACAAACAATAGTAATTGGGGCCTAGTGTGCTTCTGTACGTGTGAGATACATACACTTTTTTTGATCATATTTCCTATTCCGCTATTCAATAAAAACCTTTGGGGATCAGTTAAATTGCGGGATAGTCTGTGTTGGTACGTGTGAGATCCACCTTTCCAAGTTTTTGGGGTTCATCTCATACTTCTGAAGATTTGAGGGTGCTGCCTGTTCCATACTCCTCCTACTCCTCATCCTGACTTTAGGGGTACAAACAATAGTAATTGGGGCCTAGTGTGGTTTTGTACGTGTGAGATACATACACTTTTTTTGATCATATTTTCTATTCCGCTATTCAATAAAAACCTTTGGGGATCAGTTAAATTGCGGGATAGTCTGTGTTGGTACGTGTGAGATCCACCTTTCCAAGTTTTTGGGGTTCATCTCATACTTCTGAAGATTTGAGGGTGCTGCCTGTTCCAAACTCCTCCTACTCCTCATCCTGCCTTTAGGGGTACAAACAATAGTAATTGGGGCCTAGTGTGGTTTTGTACGTGTGAGATACATACACTTTTTTTGATCATATTTTCTATTCCGCTATTCAATAAAAACCTTTGGGGATCAGTTAAATTGCGGGATAGTCTGTGTTTGTACGTGTGAGATCCACCATTCCAAGTTTTTGGGGTTCATCTCATACTTCTGAAGATTTGAGGGTGCTGCCTGTTCCATACTCCTCCTACTCCTCATCCTGCCTTTAGGGGTACAAACAATAGTAATTGGGGCCTAGTGTGGTTTTGTACGTGTGAGATACATACACTTTTTTTGATCATATTTTCTATTCCGCTATTCAATATCAAACCTTTGGGGATCAATTAAATTGCGGGATAGTCTGTGTTGGTACGTGTGAGATCCACCTTTGCAAGTTTTTGGGGTTCATCTCATACTTCTGAAGATTTGAGGGTGCTGCCTGTTCCATACTCCTCCTACTCCTCATCCAGCCTTTTAGGGGTACAAACAATAGTAATTGGGGCCTAGTGTGCTTCTGTACGTGTGAGATACATACCCTTTTTTTGATCATATTTCCTATTCCGCTATTCAATAAAAACCTTTGGGGATCAATTAAATTGCGGGATAGTCTGTGTTGGTACGTGTGAAATCCACCTTTCCAAGTTTTTGGGGTTCATCTCATACTTCTGAAGATTTGAGGGTGCTGCCTGTTCCATACTCCTCCTACTCCTCATCCTGCCTTTAGGGGTACAAACAATAGTAATTGGGGCCTAGTGTGCTTCTGTACGTGTGAGATACATACACTTTTTTTGATCATATTTCCTATTCCGCTATTCAATAAAAACCTTTGGTGATCAGTTAAATTGCGGGATAGTCTGTGTTTGTACGTGTGAGATCCACCATTCCAAGTTTTTGGGGTTCATCTCATACTTCTGAAGATTTGAGGGTGCTGCCTGTTCCATACTCCTCCTACTCCTCATCCTGCCTTTAGGGGTACAAACAATAGTAATTGGGGCCTAGTGTGGTTTTGTACGTGTGAGATACATACACTTTTTTTGATCATATTTCCTATTCCGCTATTCAATAAAAACCTTTGGGGATCAGTTAAATTGCGGGATAGTCTGTGTTGGTACGTGTGAGATCCACCTTTCCAAGTTTTTGGGGTTCATCTCATACTTCTGAAGATTTGAGGGTGCTGCCTGTTCCAAACTCCTCCTACTCCTCATCCTGCCTTTAGGGGTACAAACAATAGTAATTGGGGCCTAGTGTGGTTTTGTACGTGTGAGATACATACACTTTTTTTGATCATATTTTCTATTCCGCTATTCAATATCAAACCTTTGGGGATCAATTAAATTGCGGGATAGTCTGTGTTGGTACGTGTGAGATCCACCTTTGCAAGTTTTTGGGGTTCATCTCATACTTCTGAAGATTTGAGGGTGCTGCCTGTTCCATACTCCTCCTACTCCTCATCCAGCCTTTTAGGGGTACAAACAATAGTAATTGGGGCCTAGTGTGCTTCTGTACGTGTGAGATACATACCCTTTTTTTGATCATATTTCCTATTCCGCTATTCAATAAAAACCTTTGGGGATCAATTAAATTGCGGGATAGTCTGTGTTGGTACGTGTGAAATCCACCTTTCCAAGTTTTTGGGGTTCATCTCATACTTCTGAAGATTTGAGGGTGATGCCTGTTCCATACTCCTCCTACTCCTCATCCTGCCTTTAGGGGTACAAACAATAGTAATTGGGGCCTAGTGTGCTTCTGTACGTGTGAGATACATACACTTTTTTTGATCATATTTTCTATTCCGCTATTCAATATCAAACCTTTGGGGATCAATTAAATTGCGGGATAGTCTGTGTTTGTACGTGTGAGATCCACCATTCCAAGTTTTTGGGGTTCATCTCATACTTCTGAAGATTTGAGGGTGCTGCCTGTTCCATACTCCTCCTACTCCTCATCCTGCCTTTAGGGGTACAAACAATAGTAATTGGGGCCTAGTGTGGTTTTGTACGTGTGAGATACATACACTTTTTTTGATCATATTTCCTATTCCGCTATTCAATAAAAACCTTTGGGGATCAGTTAAATTGCGGGATAGTCTGTGTTGGTACGTGTGAGATCCACCTTTCCAAGTTTTTGGGGTTCATCTCATACTTCTGAAGATTTGAGGGTGCTGCCTGTTCCATACTCCTCCTACTCCTCATCCTGCCTTTAGGGGTACAAACAATAGTAATTGGGGCCTAGTGTGCTTCTGTACGTGTGAGATACATACACTTTTTTTGATCATATTTCCTATTCCGCTATTCAATAAAAACCTTTGGGGATCAGTTAAATTGCGGGATAGTCTGTGTTTGTACGTGTGAGATCCACCATTCCAAGTTTTTGGGGTTCATCTCATACTTCTGAAGATTTGAGGGTGCTGCCTGTTCCATACTCCTCCTACTCCTCATCCTGCCTTTAGGGGTACAAACAATAGTAATTGGGGCCTAGTGTGGTTTTGTACGTGTGAGATACATACACTTTTTTTGATCATATTTTCTATTCCGCTATTCAATAAAAACCTTTGGGGATCAATTAAATTGCGGGATAGTCTGTGTTGGTACGTGTGAGATCCACCTTTCCAAGTTTTTGGGGTTCATCTCATACTTCTGAAGATTTGAGGGTGCTGCCTGTTCCATACTCCTCCTACTCCTCATCCTGCCTTTAGGGGTACAAACAATAGTAATTGGGGCCTAGTGTGCTTCTGTATGTGTGAGATACATACCCTTTTTTTGATCATATTTCCTATTCCGCTATTCAATAAAAACCTTTGGGGATCAGTTAAATTGCGGGATAGTCTGTGTTGGTACGTGTGAGATCCACCTTTCCAAGTTTTTGGGGTTCATCTCATACTTCTGAAGATTTGAGGGTGCTGCCTGTTCCAAACTCCTCCTACTCCTCATCCTGCCTTTAGGGGTACAAACAATAGTAATTGGGGCCTAGTGTGGTTTTGTACGTGTGAGATACATACACTTTTTTTGATCATATTTTCTATTCCGCTATTCAATAAAAACCTTTGGGGATCAGTTAAATTGCGGGATAGTCTGTGTTGGTACGTGTGAGATCAACCTTTCCAAGTTTTTGGGGTTCATCTCATACTTCTGAAGATTTGAGGGTGCTGCCTGTTCCATACTCCTCCTACTCCTCATCCTGCCTTTAAGGGTACAAACAATAGTAATTGGGGCCTAGTGTGGTTTTGTACGTGTGAGATACATACACTTTTTTTGATCATATTTTCTATTCCGCTATTCAATAAAAACCTTTGGGGATCAGTTAAATTGCGGGATAGTCTGTGTTGGTACGTGTGAGATCCACCTTTCCAAGTTTTTGGGGTTCATCTCATACTTCTGAAGATTTGAGGGTGCTGCCTGTTCCATACTCCTCCTACTCCTCATCCTGCCTTTAGGGGTACAAACAATAGTAATTGGGGCCTAGTGTGCTTCTGTACGTGTGAGATACATACACTTTTTTTGATCATATTTCCTATTCCGCTATTCAATAAAAACCTTTGGGGATCAGTTAAATTGCGGGATAGTCTGTGTTTGTACGTGTGAGATCCACCATTCCAAGTTTTTGGGGTTCATCTCATACTTCTGAAGATTTGAGGGTGCTGCCTGTTCCATACTCCTCCTACTCCTCATCCTGCCTTTAGGGGTACAAACAATAGTAATTGGGGCCTAGTGTGCTTCTGTACGTGTGAGATACATACACTTTTTTTGATCATATTTCCTATTCCGCTATTCAATAAAAACCTTTGGGGATCAGTTAAATTGCGGGATAGTCTGTGTTGGTACGTGTGAGATCCACCTTTCCAAGTTTTTGGGGTTCATCTCATACTTCTGAAGATTTGAGGGTGCTGCCTGTTCCATACTCCTCCTACTCCTCATCCTGCCTTTAGGGGTACAAACAATAGTAATTGGGGCCTAGTGTGGTTTTGTACGTGTGAGATACATACACTTTTTTTGATCATATTTTCTATTCCGCTATTCAATAAAAACCTTTGGGGATCAGTTAAATTGCGGGATAGTCTGTGTTGGTACGTGTGAGATCCACCTTTCCAAGTTTTTGGGGTTCATCTCATACTTCTGAAGATTTGAGGGTGCTGCCTGTTCCATACTCCTCCTACTCCTCATCCTGCCTTTAGGGGTACAAACAATAGTAATTGGGGCCTAGTGTGGTTTTGTACGTGTGAGATACATACACTTTTTTTGATCATATTTCCTATTCCGCTATTCAATAAAAACCTTTGGGGATCAGTTAAATTGCGGGATAGTCTGTGTTGGTACGTGTGAGATCCACCTTTCCAAGTTTTTGGGGTTCATCTCATACTTCTGAAGATTTGAGGGTGCTGCCTGTTCCAAACTCCTCCTACTCCTCATCCTGCCTTTAGGGGTACAAACAATAGTAATTGGGGCCTAGTGTGGTTTTGTACGTGTGAGATACATACACTTTTTTTGATCATATTTTCTATTCCGCTATTCAATAAAAACCTTTGGGGATCAGTTAAATTGCGGGATAGTCTGTGTTGGTACATGTGAGATCCACCTTTCCAAGTTTTTGGGGTTCATCTCATACTTCTGAAGATTTGAGGGTGCTGCCTGTTCCATACTCCTCCTACTCCTCATCCTGCCTTTAAGGGTACAAACAATAGTAATTGGGGCCTAGTGTGGTTTTGTACGTGTGAGATACATACACTTTTTTTGATCATATTTTCTATTCCGCTATTCAATAAAAACCTTTGGGGATCAGTTAAATTGCGGGATAGTCTGTGTTGGTACGTGTGAGATCCACCTTTCCAAGTTTTTGGGGTTCATCTCATACTTCTGAAGATTTGAGGGTGCTGCCTGTTCCATACTCCTCCTACTCCTCATCCTGCCTTTAGGGGTACAAACAATAGTAATTGGGGCCTAGTGTGCTTCTGTACGTGTGAGATACATACACTTTTTTTGATCATATTTCCTATTCCGCTATTCAATAAAAACCTTTGGGGATCAGTTAAATTGCGGGATAGTCTGTGTTTGTACGTGTGAGATCCACTATTCCAAGTTTTTGGGGTTCATCTCATACTTCTGAAGATTTGAGGGTGCTGCCTGTTCCATACTCCTCCTACTCCTCATCCTGCCTTTAGGGGTACAAACAATAGTAATTGGGGCCTAGTGTGCTTCTGTACGTGTGAGATACATACACTTTTTTTGATCATATTTCCTATTCCGCTATTCAATAAAAACCTTTGGGGATCAGTTAAATTGCGGGATAGTCTGTGTTGGTACGTGTGAGATCCACCTTTCCAAGTTTTTGGGGTTCATCTCATACTTCTGAAGATTTGAGGGTGCTGCCTGTTCCATACTCCTCCCACTCCTCATCCTGCCTTTAGGGGTACAAACAATAGTAATTGGGGCCTAGTGTGGTTTTGTACGTGTGAGATACATACACTTTTTTTGATCATATTTTCTATTCCGCTATTCAATATCAAACCTTTAGGGATCAATTAAATTGCGGGATAGTCTGTGTTGGTACGTGTGAGATCCACCTTTCCAAGTTTTTGGGGTTCATCTCATACTTCTGAAGATTTGAGGGTGCTGCCTGTTCCATACTCCTCCTACTCCTCATCCTGCCTTTAGGGGTACAAACAATAGTAATTGTGGCCTAGTGTGCTTCTGTACGTGTGAGATACATACATTTTTTTTGATCATATTTCCTATTCCGCTATTCAATAAAAACCTTTGGGGATCAATTAAATTGCGGGATAGTCTGTGTTGGTACGTGTGAGATCAACCTTTGCAAGTTTTTGGGGTTCATCTCATACTTCTGAAGATTTGAGGGTGCTGCCTGTTCCATACTCCTCCTACTCCTCATCCAGCCTTTTAGGGGTACAAACAATAGTAATTGGGGCCTAGTGTGCTTCTGTACGTGTGAGATACATACCCTTTTTTTGATCATATTTCCTATTCCGCTATTCAATAAAAACCTTTGGGGATCAATTAAATTGCGGGATAGTCTGTGTTGGTACGTGTGAGATCCACCTTTCCAAGTTTTTGGGGTTCATCTCATACTTCTGAAGATTTGAGGGTGCTGCCTGTTCCAAACTCCTCCTACTCCTCATCCTGCCTTTAGGGGTACAAACAATAGTAATTGGGGCCTAGTGTGGTTGTGTACGTGTGATATACATACACTTTTTTTGATCATATTTCCTATTCCGCTATTCAATAAAAACCTTTGGGGATCAATTAAATTGCGGGATAGTCTGTGTTGGTACGTGTGAGATCCACCTTTCCAAGTTTTTGGGGTTCATCTCATACTTCTGAAGATTTGAGGGTGCTGCCTGTTCCAAACTCCTCCTACTCCTCATCCTGCCTTTAGGGGTACAAACAATAGTAATTGGGGCCTAGTGTGGTTGTGTACGTGTGATATACATACACTTTTTTTGATCATATTTTCTATTCCGCTATTTAATCAAAACCTTTGGGTATAAACAATTAAATTGCGTGACAGTCTGTGTCGGTACGTGTGAGATACACCTTTCCAATTTTTTGGGCGCATCTCATACTGCCGAGGATTTGAGGGTGCTTCAGTCTGCCTCCTGCCTTTTCCGAACTCCTCCTACTCCTCATTCTGCCTTTAGGGTAGAAAAAATTGTAATCGGGGCCTAGTTTGTGTTGGTACGTGTGAGATACACCGTTTTGTAAAATTTGTCCTATTCCGCTATTCAATATACACCCTGTTTGAGTGTAAAAAATTAAATTGCGGGATAGTCTGTATCGGTACATGTGAGATACACCTTTTTAAATTTGTTTGTCGCATCTCCTTCTACCGCCGAGGATTGCAGGGCGCTTCAGTTTGCCTCCTGTTCCCAACTCCTCCTACTCCTCTTCCTCATCCTGCCTTTTGGGTACAAAAAATTGTAATCGGGGCCTAGTCTGTGTTTGTACGTGTGAGATACACCGTATTATAAAATTTTTCCTATTCCGCTATTCAATATACACCCTTTTGGAGTGTAAAAAATTAAATTACGGCATAGTCTGTATCGGTACGTGTGAGATACACCTTTTAAATTTGTTTGGCGCATCTCCTTCCCCCGCCAAGGATGCAGGGTGCTTCAGTTTGCCTCCTGTTCCCAACTCCTCCTACTCCTCTTCCTCATCCTGCCTTTAGGGTACAAAAAATTGTAATCGGGGCCTAGTCTGTGTTTGTACGTGTGAGATACACCGTATTATAAAATTTTTCCTATTCCACTATTCAATATACACTCTTTTGGAGTATAAAAAATTAAATTACGGCATAGTCTGTATCGGTACGTGTGAGATACACCTTTTAAATTAGTTTGGCGCATCTCCTTCCCCCGCCAAGGATTGCAGGGCGCTTCAGTTTGCCTCCTGTTCCCAACTCCTCCTACTCCTCTTCCTCATCCTCCCTTTAGGGTACAAAAAAATGTAATCGGGCCTAGTCTGTGTTTGTACGTGTGAGATACACCGTTTTTTATCCTATTCCGCTATTCAATATACACCCTTTTGGGGTAAAAAACATTAAATTGCGGCATAGTTTGCATATTTGTCTGTGAGATACACCCGTGCGATACTGTTGTTGTTTTGTTCCGCTATTCAATAAACACCTTTCTAGGGCAAGATCTTAAATTACAGAAATATGAGGAGACCGTCAAATAGGGGCCGTGGTCTGGGTCGTGGTGCTGCTGGTAGAGCTCCTGTTGCAAGGAGAGGACGTGGTCGATCTGTGCCAGCTACACGCACAAGTGAAACACCTTCCTCAAGTGTTAGTAGGCGACAGAACCTGCATCAGTATTTGGTAGGGCATCATAGGCCTCTAGAAGTGATGAGGCCAGAACACAGAGAGGCGATAGTAGATTGGTTTGCTGCTGACAGTGCCTCCAGTTCCTTCACATTGTCTCCCACCCAGTCTACTGCAGAAAGGTCAGAGTTGGCACCTGCAGCCGATGTCCAACCGTCTTTCACCTCACCCCCTTGCAAATCAGGCAAGCAGTCTGAGCCCCAAGCCATACAGCAGTCTCTTGTTCTTTTTGAGGACTCTGTCAGCAGGGTTTCCCAGGGCCATCCACCTAGCCCTGCCCCAGAAGTGGAAGAGATTGAGTGCAGCGATGCCCAACCACTCATTTCTCAAGATGAGTACATGCAAGGACCATCGCAGCACGTCTCCGATGATGACAAAACGCAGGTGCCAACTGCTGCGGTGTTCAGCATTATGGAGACCGACAAGGAGGGCAGGGGTGAAGACTGGGTGGAAGATGATGTGGAGGACGATGAGGTCCTCGACCCCACATGGAATGAACGTCATGCAGGTGACCTGAGTAGTTTGGAGGAAGAGGCGGTGGTCGCACAGAGCCACCAGCACAGCAGAAGAGGGAGCAGGGTGCAGAAGCGGAGCGCCCGTGCCCTAGACACTACGCCTGCTACTGCCCAACGCAGCAAGGGAACGAGGGCACCAAAGTCAGCTCAAAGGAGTTCTCTAGCGTGGAAGTTCTTTAGAAAATGTGCTGATGACAGGACACAAGTGGTTTGCACCCTGTGCAATCAGAGCCTGAAGCGAGGCATAAACCTTCTCAACCTGAGCACAACCTGTATGATCAGGCATCTAAGTGCAAAGCATGAGCTGCAGTGGAGTAGACACCTTCAAAACCAAGAAACGTCTCTGGCTCATCCTGCTTCCTCTTCTGCTGCAGTCTCGGCCGCTCCAGCCACATCTGTAGTGATACCGGCACCTGCCACCCCGCAAACAGAGGATCTGTCAGCAACACCACCACCTGGGTCACCAACCATCTCCACAATGTCCCGTGGAAGCGTTCAGCTTTCCATCTCCCAAACACTTGAGAGGAAGAGGAAGTACCCCCCTACCCACCCGCGATCCCTGGCCCTGAATGCCAGCATTTCAAAATTCTTGACTTTTGAAATGCTGTCATTCCGTCTGGTGGAGACGCACAGTTTTAAAAACCTTGTCGGTGGCTGTCCCACAGTACGTCGTGCCCAGCCGCCACTACTTTTCCAGGCAAGCCATCCCTTCCCTGCACAACCAAGTGGGGGAAAAAATCAGGTGTGCACTGCGCAATGCCATCTGTGCCAAGGTCCACCTAACTACCAATACGTGGACCAGTAAGCACGGTCAGGGGCGTTATATCTCCCTAACGGCACACTGGGTAAATGCAGTGGCGGATGGGCCTGAGGCGGATAGCAATTTGGCGCATGTCCTTCCACCACCGAGGATTGCAGGGTGCTTCAGTTTGCCTCCTGTTCCTAGCTCCTCCTACTCCGCTTCCTCATCCTCTACCGCCTCCTCATCCGGACAGCGTAACACCTTCACCACCAAATTCAGCACGGCCAGGGGTAAACGACAGCAGGCAGTTTTAAAACTTGCCTGTTTGGGGGACAAACCACACACCGCGCAGGAGTTGTGGAGGAGCATGAGACAGCAGACAAATGAGTGGTTGCTGCCAGCGAGCCTCAAGCCCGGCCTGGTGGTGTGCGATAACGGGCGAAATCTCATAGCAGCTCTGGGCCTAGCCGGTTTGACGCACATCCCTTGCCTGGCGCATGTGCTGAATTTGGTGGTGCAGAGGTTCCTTAAAAACTACCCCAATATGTCAGAGCTGCTGCAGAAAGTGCGGGCCGTCTGTGCGCACTTTCGGCGTTTTCACTCTGCTGCTGCTCGGCTGTCAGCGCTGCAGCGTAACTTCGGCCTTCCCGCTCACCGCCTCATATGTGACGTGCCCACAAGGTGGAACTCCACCTTGCACATGCTGCAAAGACTGTGCGAGCAGCAGCAGGCCATAGTGAAGTTTCAGCTGCAGCACGCACGCGTGAGTCGCTCTGCGGAACAGCACCACTTCACCACCAATAACTGGGCCTCCATGCGAGACCTGTGTGCCTTGTTGCGCTGTTTTGAGTACTCCACCAACATGGCCAGTGCCGATGACGCCGTTCTCAGCTTAACTATCCCACTTCTATGCCTCCTTGAAAAAACAATTCGGGCGATGATGGAAGAGGATGTGGCACAGGATGAGGAGGAAGAGGAGGAGGAGGAAGAGGTAACATTTCCAAGGCTTTCAGGGCAGTCATTCGCAAGGGGTGAGGGTGGGTTCCTGCACACACAAACGCCAGGGACACAATTGTCCAGCAGGGGCACAGTTCTGGAGGATGAGGAGGATGAGGAGGAGGAGCTAGAGGAGGAGATGGAAGCATGTTCACAGCAGGGTGGCACCCAGGCCAGCTCATGGCCATCACTGGTGCGTGGCTGGGGGGATACAGAGGACACGGATGATACACCTCCCACAGAGGACAGCCTTTCGTTGCCTCTGGGCAGCCTGGCACACATGAGCGATTACATGCTGCAGTGTCTCCACAACGACCGCCGAGTTGCCCACATTCTAACTTGTGCTGATTACTGGGTGGCCACGCTGCTGGATCCCCGTTACAAGGACAACGTACCGTCCTTAATTCACTCACTGGAGCGCGATCGCAAGATGCGCGAGTACAAGCGCACGCTGGTAGACGCGATGCTGCTGGCATTCCCACCTGACAGCGGGGCCACAGTGGAAGCACAAGGCAGAGGAGGAGGAGGAGGAGGAGGAAGAGGTCACCAACGCAACCAGGGCACCGCCAGCACCTCAGAAGGCAGGGTTAGCATGGCCGAAATGTGGAAAAGCTTTGTCAGCACGCCACAACAAACAGCAGCACCAGCAGCTCATATGGAACGTCTTAGCAGGAGGCAGCATTTCACCAACATGGTGGAGCAGTATGTGTGCACACGCCTACATGTAGTGAATGACGGGTCTGCCCCTTTCAATTTCTGGGTCTCCAAATTGGGCACATGGCCTGAGCTTGCCCTTTATGCCTTGGAGGTGCTGGCGTGCCCTGCAGCCAGTGTATTATCTGAACGGGTATTTAGCACGGCTGGGGGCGTTATCACAGACAAGCGCAGCCGCCTGTCCAGAGACAATGTGGACAAGCGCACGTTCATTAAAATGAACCGGGCATGGATCCCACGGGACTTTTCCGTACCTTGTGCAGAATAGCGATGGATACCGACCTTACCCACCCATTGTTCCATTTTTGCTCTTTCTCACTCTTTTGGGGTGTACCCTCATTTAAAATTTGTGAAAAGAAGCAGTGTTGGCTACCTCGTCCTCCTCAGGGCCAGATTAACGTAGGGGCTATTGGAGCTGCAGCTCCAGGCTCCTACCTTTATATAGGCCCCGGGTTGGCCATATTCACTCTTACCGCTCTTCTGTCACTTGTAAACACAGAAGTCTGGCTTCTATGCTCGCTTCCCCAGGCAGCTCCCTCAGAACCTCCCCACACAGCACGAAGGCCGGACAAGGAGGGACAGTTGCCGATGCATGGATGTGTTTATGGGCTTCAGAAACAGCATCCCATGTTGAATTAGGCATGCATGGCTGCACCCTTCCTCCTCTGGGTGCATGCCAAGGCACGGCCCTTAAGGCCCTTCAAAATCCTCAGCACCAAGCCCATGATGCTCTTAATCTGGCCCTGGTCCTCCTCCACCGCCGCATCCACCTACACCGCCCATAGGTGTGCGCAGCCTATTGCATTAGGGTGTGCACCCCAAAGTTTAAATACACATGCATGTGTTTGCCTACATGTACATGGCCCCGATACATTACTCTCCCTGCTGGCAAAGTGATATAGAGCAGAGCAGGTCAGAGGGAGATCTTTCCCATCTCCTCACTGGCAAACAGAGCGATAATGCTAATGTGCCCTAGGTGATTAGGGTGTGCCCAGGTACACCCGGCACACCCTGTGCGCACGCCTATGACACCGCCACATCCACCACCACCTCAACCTCCCTCCTACTCCATATGGGCCTCGTCCTTCAGAGATGAAGAACATTGTTTTATTTTTCTGTTTTTTTTTTGTTGTTTTAAGTTATTTCCCTATCCACATTTGTTTGCAGAGCACTTGTCATGCTCTTAACTACGTTTTGCTGCCATTTGCAGCACTCTAGCCCTTTCCATTGGTGTTTTAGAGCCATTTTAGTTGACTTCAATGGGGTTCGGTGTCCGGGAAAAGTTCGGACACGGACCCGGACTTTTTTTTAAAGTTCGGCCGAACCCGCCGAACACGGACATCCAGGTGTCCGCTCAACTCTACTCATCTTATTTCTTTGAGCACTATTCAGCATGTTCCCAACAGGTGCTATTGGAGTGTAGTTAGTAGCTGCGATAACTTTGTCAGACAGGCAGAGTGTAAACTGAATCTTGTTCAACCGTTACTACAAGCATGGTCAGATATATTGCACTCAGCTTCAGTCAGCTTGCAACAACCCCTTCCTAGTGCTAGACACCTGTCTGCTCAAAGATCTCTCTCTCCATCACCCACAGCAACCACAGTTGCAGCCCAGTATACTCTACTACCAACCATATGTCAGTACCCTGTTTCCACTTGCTGCACCTACCCTGCCTTTAACCCCTTGAAGCTTAACTCTTCTCCGCTGCCTGCACCAATCCTTCAGAAACCCTCCTTAGCAACTGCTCGCACTTTCCGCTTCCCTCTTTCAAAATCCCCCAGATTTTCTTTGCTATCAGCTGCTCCCCCTACTCACAGCCCTGTGTTCACATGCAAAACCTCAGTGGCAAAACCCAAAAAGAAACTAAAGTTTTTCCCAACTCACAAAATCTTGCCACTATCCAATTGTGGCTCCACACCAGCCGATCTGCTCCAGCCTGCTTCCACGCCAGCCAATCTGCTCCAGCCTGCTTCCACTCCAGCCGATCTGCTCCAGCCTGCTTCCACACCAGCCGATCTGCTCCAGTCTGCTTCCACGCCAGCCAATCTGCTCCAGCCTGCTTTCACGCCAGCCGATCTGCTCCAGCCTGCTTCCACGCCAGCCGATCTGCTCCAGCCTGCTTCCACGCCAGCCGATCTGCTCCAGCCTGATGTTTTGGTCCCTTTTGCCCAGCCTGATGACCCAGTGCCTTTTGCCCAGCCTGATGACCCGTGGCTTTTGCCCAGCCTGATGACCCGGTGGCTTTTGCCCAGCCAAAGGAACAGGTGCCCAATGCCCAGCCTGTCTCTGGACATCCTGTCCCTAACAACCTGCCTGCCTCTGATGGTCTGCTGCCCGATGACAAGTCTACCCATAGTGATCTGCTGTCTGACAACCCGTCTTCCTCTGCCTCTGATATGGTGCCAGATGTCCAGCCTGATGATCCCATGCTTGATGTCCAGCCTGCGTCTGATGATCCTTTTACCATTGACCAGCCTGATCTTAGTTCTCTTCTACCTACCACCCAGATGGGTTCTACTGACTCAATAGCAGCTGCTCGGTTGGATTGTCATGCAAAAACTAAGTGTTCATCTGCTAATGGGTCTGAAAGTTCTGAGTCCTCGCATGCTTTATATGGATTACCTGTTTGGCCTTAGATTCGTTTGTCGGTTGCCTCGGTTGAGTCCCTCTGGCAGAGTGTTGTTCCTATGGCTCCAAAACCTGGTGGTCCGGACATACCCATGGTAACTAGTAGCTGCATTTGCCTTCATAGCCCTGGTCATGGTAAGCTCCCAGGGAATGGAGGGGTTCTATCTGTGCCTCTCCATGATCCGGATGCGCTTGCCTCAGCTTCGGGTACACTAGGGGACCCGGGTTTGGTAACCAGTGCCTCAGAGATACCTAGGTGGCTTTTGAAGTGCAGAGTAAGTCCTGGAAACCAGGCAAGCTACTTGGTTATGGCGAGACACTTCTGTGTCAGAGTTCCGGTATTTTCACATAACCCCATGGCTAAGTCTGCAGACAACTCGTGAGACCCCAGCATTGGGGTACCCTCTGTTTTGAGGGACTTGAAGTATCAAATTCTGTACATCTGAGAGGATCTGGCCAGCAGGACACCCAGCCAGTTGCTTGACCTCAGCGGTGGGATACCAGTCAGTCACCTGACCTAGGCGGTGGGACATTTTCCTATTGTTGGATCTTGGCAATGGGGCATCTCGCTTGGAACCTGGCACTTCTTCAGCCTACAAGGAACTTTTGCTCTGGACTTGTGCAGCAAATGACTGTCTTTTATGGACTGGTTTAGCTACTATTGTTTGGAGCATCCTAAGGCCGCTCCTTAGAGGGGGAGTACTGTCAGGAAAGAGCTCACCTGCTGGTGACACTGTAGCTCCCAGATCCATAGGCTGCAGTTCCAGTGTCCACCAGCGGGTGTCTCCCAGCAGTAGAAGCTGACCTCTAATGCAATCAGTCATCACCTGATACTGGTTGCAGGAAGTGTATTTAAACCCTGTGCATGCTCCTCCTCACTGCCTTGGTGTTGTCTCCATGTGCTCCTGACCTGCGTTCCTGTGTCCCTGCATCCTGATCCTGGACTCTGATCCTGACCCTGCAGCCTGATCCTGGACTCTGATCCTGACCCTGCAGCCTGATTCCTTCCTTCCGGCTTGCTTATTCCGTCTCCTGTTACCCTCTCTCTGTTCTGTCTTGTTCCCAGCTCCCTCTGCTTGATCTCCCGTGTATGACCCCGGCTCTGTTACAATTACTATTCATTTATCCTGTGTTCTGTATATATTTGGTTTGAGCAGTTGTTCGCTGTGTGTCACTATTGTTTGGTTATCTGGTTGGATTTACACAGTTGTAGTTTTCTGGAGGTGCGTTTACATTTGTGTTATTCACTTATTTTTAAATAAATTATATTCTTTACACTTTAATCATGCCTGATATTCTCTGTGTCAGTCCACACATTTCTGGTCACACCTGTTGCTGACAGTGGGAGAATGAATCCTCCAGACAGACCCAGTCCTTATATGGTCCATGAACATTCTAGTCTATGATTCTGCTAAGATGGCAGGCCTTATAGTAATTCTGTAGATCTGGTAGTCCTATTCCTCGCATGGTTTTAGGGAGGATGAGAGTGGCGTAGCTTATTCTGGATTTGCTGTTATTCCAAAGAAAGTTTAAACAAATGTTTTTGTACAATTTAAAAAATGCTGACGGGAGAAGAACTGGGACCGTCTGGAGGATGTAAAACATACGAGGAAGAGGGTTCATCTTTAGAATAGGGGGTCTTTTGAAATGTTGTGTTCTTGTCCTAACTTTATGTCTTCATGTTTTACTTGCCTCAAATTTGCATATTCATCTCTGCTGTGCCAGAATTATTTTTGCCATTGTAAGGTAGCTGTTGAAGTGTTGAAGTCTGAAGTGGAGCTTAGGCTGAGGATAGAGGCATACAGTACGTGTAGTCAGGCAGGCCGGGCCAGCAACAAATCTGGCAGAAAGACACAAAATCAGGATCTGGAAGAATACTTATTGACAGACAGAGGTAATAACACAGTCAGGCAGAGGAAAGCAGTGAGACAGAAGTGTAGTCAAGAAATCAGATAGTCCAAAAATGGTAGTTCAGCAGTTTACACAGGAAGGCAGACACCCAGGGAACAAATTCACACAAATGGGCCCAGAGCACAAGAAGTGCTGCTATTTAAAGACTGAGCTGATAGCAGTTTGACTGGCTGGTGGAGCAAAAGAATCTCAGATCTCCCTGTGGAAGAATGAATAGAGCTGCAGGAGCTGCAGAATCAGAAGATACTAGGTTCAAACCCACCCAGATACATGACAGCCATTGACCAAACCTTCCAGTGCCAAAGGTACCGGTGCTAGGATCTCTACTATTTCAGGGAAAACGGTCTATTACACTAATGGAACGCAGTACTAGGTCCAAACCCCACTAGAATCCCACCTACGAAGAGTTTGCATTCTTTAGCCACATCAGTGTAGGTTACTTTATAGTTGCAATGTTAAATATTTTAGTCCCTATCTGTTTTGACAAAGTGGAATAGACATACTATATGGCAATGATAATCTGTATATTGGCTATCATTTTATTATAAACATAAATTTGCATTACTAGCTGTTTTTGTAGGATTTGTTTCTGTACAGCACATGTGTTGGTTTGTTCATCAAGATTTTGTATATATAGAAGAACTAATGCCAAAAAATAAAACCAGAGCAAGGATAAATAAAGCCTTTGTCTTTGAACACGTTTTGTGATTATTTGGATGACAAGTCATATACTGTACATTTACTATAAGTAAGGTTTATACAGACTCCTTCTATACTTTGATTGGTGGAGTTCATAACCTGAGAGGCTGCTTTCTTTTCGCAGAAGCTATGGTTTATTCTCAGCGTGTCCTTATTTGGGGTTAATATTGTGTATCTTACCTAAAAATATTTTAGTTTTGCTTTTTGCATTTTTATTTGTTTGCCATGCTATGTCAAGAATGCACTTCACACACATTATTTTCAAATCTCACGCTAGTGGTTCTTTGTATATCAGACACTGTAACAAATTTACTTTCTGAACAACTGTTCATTTGCTTCATTCACACCTGAGCGTATCATTTTCAGGCATTTGTTTGGGCGCTTTTCAGGCGTTTTTTTTGCAGATGTTTGGAGGCAGGCATTGACATCTAACAAAACGCTTGTAATCTGCCAAAAATAGCTCATGTACTTTTTTGAACTTCAGCCGTTTTGCTTCAGGAGACAAAACGCCCATACGGGAACAGGGGCCATTGAAATTAATGGGATTTTGCTTGTTGGGTGTTTTGAGACTTCAGAGATAAGCGTTTTACGAGGTGAAAAATGCTCAGGGGTGCACAAGGTCTTAGAACCGACAGATCAATGTGCAATGATTTGCACTCTTGAGAGAGTAGCTGTAAAGAACGTTCACTGTTGCAATACTGCTAGAAAATAAAGCCATAATATTCAGTCAGCTTACATGTTTGCCTAATTCACAGATTTGTTTTTTTTTACATAACTTGAAATAGATACACCATCCTAGAGGTGGAAGAAGGGGGTAAAAGAGGACCTATGACATCACTGAGGACAAATAGAAGAAAGGTATGTACTGTATATATATTTTTTTAATTGGGTAGAGGAAAAATAGATGGCAGAGGGATACTGAGCCCACAGTTAAAGCCCATCTCCAGGAAACTTACAATGATTCTTTAAACTTGAGCTGCACCTGTACTGCAAGGGTTATCTGCTTGTTTTGTCTAGGGTAGAGGGGAAGCACTAATATTGACCTGATCCTCTGCCGCCCCAACAGGTGGCACTACCCCATACTCATGTGACTGAATGTGTCATCACATCCAATCAATGCACGTTGACAGACCCCGCATTGCTCTGGATAACAACAGGACCTTAGTCTGCTGGAGTGTTGGGGAGAAAAAGCTGTGGGGACCAATCTATCAGCATGAAGGAGCAAATGATTAGGTAAGGAAATCTTCTTTTCTGTGCCCTCCAAACCTAAACAAGTAATTAACCTTGCAGGATGGGCACAGCCCCACTGCATTGGATGTTTTAATGTTTCTCAGAGTTGGGCTTTAAGATTTAACCTAGCACATGCAGTGGATTTAGCATAATTTACAATAGCTGCTAGTCCTTTTAGTGCAAAATCTCACACTTCCCAATGCTCTTTGCACCACTGTAGAAAAATTCACAATCATTTAAAGTATATTGCATTTTTTTCACTTACTGTATATCACTTTAATGTATTGTTCCTTCTTTGCTATATACTGTATATGCTTTCAGCAAATATGACATTTCTGAAAAAATGTTATTGTGGTTTCACAGGCAAGACAAGCCGCCCTTTCTATGGGCTATCTATCTATCTATCTATCTATCTATCTATCTATCTATCTATCTATCTATCTATCTATCTATCTATCTATCTATCTATCTATCTATCTATCTATCTATCTATCTATCTATCTATCTACCTATCTATCTATCTATCTATCTATCTATCTATCTATCTATCTATCTATCTATCTATCTATCTATCTATCTATCTATCTATCTATCTATCTATCTATCTATCTATCTATCTATCTATCTGTCTATCTGTCTATCTGTCTATCTATCTATCTATCTATCTATCTATCTATCTATCTATCTATCTATCTATCTATCTATCTATCTATCTATCTATCTATCTATCTATCTATCTATCCACACACATTTTACTATATATAAAGCAGAAAGTTTATTACCCTAAAAATTTGTATTGTTAAACATCTAAACTAAACTAAGAAAGCATAACTTCAGATCGTTTTTTTTTTCCTAACCATTTAACAGCTGTCAAGAAGAACAGGGAGGAGGAGATAGAAATGACCTCTACAGGGACATTAACAGTATTTAACCACTTGCCGACCGCCGCACGACTATTTAATGCGGCGGTCAGCCCCATACAGGCAAAGTGACGTAGTACTACGTCGCTAGCCTGAGAGCCTCTAGGGGGCGAGCGTGCGCCGCCGGAGGTGCGCTCCCGCCCTCGCTCGTTCCCTAACAAGTCCGGGCGTGTGACTTTTGCGCAAACCAATCAAAATACGCTTATTGCGATTTTTTTTTACCAAACATATGTGGCAGAAAACAAATTGGCCTAAAATGTTAAAAAAATTTGATATTTACTTTTTTTATTGGGGAATTTCATATAAAAAATGTGAAAAATATTGTTATTTTTTCAAAATTGTCGCTCTTTTTTTGTTTATAGCGCAAAAAGTAAAAATCTCACAGGTGATCAAATACCACCAAAAGAAAGCTCTGTTTGTGGGAAAAAAAGGACGTTAATTTCATTTGGGTACAGTGTCGCAGGACCGAGCAATTGTCCGTTAAATTCACGCAGTGCCGAATCGAAAAATAGGGCCTGCTCAGGAAGGGGGTAAAATCTTCCGGGGCTTAAGTGGTTAAAATTAGTGGAAAAATGTTCCCAGTGGGGACCCAGACAACATTTACAAACTTCCAGAGGTTCTCACCCTCCCCCATTATATACAAAACTGGCTAAAGTTGGGTTTTAAGCATTTAAAGCGAGATTTGAATTCTGGATTTTTCAGTTGTTTCGCCATACAGAGGGTGAAAAGCATTTAAATACATGTATTTCCTTTTCTACTGAAAAGCTTGTTTTGAGAATGTTATATGTTTTGACAACCAGGTACTAGTAAATCATGACAATTCAATATATTATTAGGAATTATCATTTGAAATGACCAGTAATTTTCTGAGATATATAAATTACTTTGATTTTATATACACCTTGTTACTGAAAGCAAGAGGTATTGGTGTGACTGGCATATCTGTCCACATCCAGCAGTGGAGCACTGCCTGCAAAGCAAATATAAATCAAAGAAATCTTGTATCTTTAGGAACTAAGGGTCCCTGTAGGAATGCCAACATTCGATGGAAAGCCTTGTCTATGAAAGGAGGTTTTCACAGGCCGACAATGAGAGCACTTATGCAGAGCAGTAAATGCTGCGTTGTTAAAACACATCTCTCAGAGGAGACTGATGTAAGCAGAATCTTAACAGAATTTCTTAGAGAAATACATGTGACTTTCAGAATTTAGCTAAAATCTTATTTTACTTTTGCATCTAGTGATACCGCAAAGGTTTTTACAAAAACACTTGACTTGGAAGCCTATAAATCATGATTCAGTTTGATCAGCTATAAGTGCATTACATGGCATTTGAGTGTCCTATAAATTCATGATCATTTTTTTCTTTTTTTTATGAAGTTTGTGTAGTTGTTACATTGCCAATATCAAAGCTCTAGACTGTTTGTATGTAAATCTTTGTTTTCATATGTAAGGTACCAGTACTGAATAATAGTTTTAACTCAAAAAATGTACTATTTAACATAAAAGAGTATATCATTTATTCCCTAAAGCGGTAGTTTTGAGAGGTGTGGAAGATAATTATTAAGGAAAACTTAGGAAAGTACATTGTAATTCCATAGGATACAGTACATTACATCAAAAAAATGATTAGAAAAAGGATGCCAGTAAGTTAATTTAGTTATTTATAGACAAGATGTTTTGTTTGGAAGGGCAAAACTTGGCTGGCTGGTGCTTGTAAGATGTCATTGACCAGCTTGTTTGCATATAGTAGCCGATAAATGATCTATCATTTTGTGGCAGGAGTGCAACAGCTGAACGTTCAACTATGAATCTTCATGTTGGCAGGGCTATGGGTCATCATGATTGACAAGATCCTGGCTGGGTGCTGTGATTTATTTTATTTTTTTTTTTTATACCACTGCTACGTGCCAGTTCACACTTCCGTGTTTGCGGAGATTGCATGTAATTCGGAGCGCACTGCTCCTAATTACATGCGATCTGATGTGCGGATGCGAGTTTAGCCATACACTTTGTATGGCTGAATTCGCACTGTATCTGCACCAAACACGCACATGAGGCTTTTTTTGAGCCGCAGTAGAATCGGATCGCATAGTGGTTCACACTTGTGCGATCCGATTCTGTGTGTACTTGCAGGTCACACTGCGATATGCGATTGCAACTGGGGGTGTCGTTAACTTTTAATTGACACCCCCTGCGTATCGCATATGACAGTGTGAACTGCCAGATGTGTGGATGCGGGAACACGCTGCATATTCGCTGCGTTCCCGCAATGCAGAAGTGTGAACCGGCACTAAATACAGATCCCTGGCTGGTTTGTTTACAAACATAAACCAGCATGAGACCTGTCATTTATTATTATTATTATTATATTATACAGTATTTATATAGCGCCAACAGTTTGCGCAGCTTACTGAAAAGTCATTTAGACATTATAGTCTTATCATAAATATTAAATCATAAATAAACATAAAGAGGGAGGAATTGTGGAGCATGCAACGTGGGTTAAAATTCATATACAGCTGCAAGAAAAAGTATGTGAACCCTTTGGAATGATATGGATTTCTGCACAAATCGGTCATAAAATGTGATCTGATCAACATCTAAGTCACAACAATAGACAATCACAGTCTGCTTAAACTAATAACACACAAATAATGAAATGTTGCCTTGTTTTTATTGAACACACCATGTAAACATTCACAGTGCAGGTGGAAAAAGTATGTGAACCCCTAGACTAATGACATCTCCAAGAGCTAATTGGAGTGAGATGTCAGCCAACTGGAGTCCAATCAATGAGATGAGATTGGAGGTGTTGGTTACAGCTGCCCTGCCCTATAAAAAACACACCAGTTTTGGGTTTGCTTTTCACAAGAAGCATTGCCTGATGTGAATGATGCCTCACACAAAAGAACTCTCAGAAGACCTACGATTAAGAATTGTTGACATCAGTCCATGGTAAGACAAATTGTCTATGAATGGAGAAACTTCACCACTGCTGCTACTCTAGGAGTGGCCGTCCTGTAAAGATGATTGCAAGAGCACAGCGAAGACTGCTCAATGAGGGGAAGAAGAATCCTAGAGTGTCAGCTAAAGACCTACAAAAGTCACTGGCAAATGCTAACATCCCTGTTAGCGAATCTACCAGGGCCGATCCTGGGCGGGTGCACGGGGTGCACCGCACCCAGGCGCCGCAAACTGAGGAGGAGGAGGGGCACCGAAGCTCCGGTGGCAGAGTCCTTCCCTCCCTCCTCCTCTCCTTCTGTGTGTCACATAGCGGGGGCGGAGCTGAGAGGCGGTCCTAGGTACGGATAACTGCTTACCACTTGTTCACACTGTGGAAACAGCTGGCACTAGAGTGTATAGGCGGGCAGGAGGGGCAACATATAGGAGAACCGATCTCCTCCTGGTTCCTGCAGGGCTTTCAGTGGCTGCAGGGGTGGGATTAGTTCTACCATATGCCGCCCCACCGGACCTCCTATCCAGCCTAGTGCTAGCTGTATTCACGATGTTAACAAGTGACAAGCAGTGATTCGTACCTGAGACCGCCTCCCAGCTCCACCCCCCAACTCCGGCTTCAGCTCCCGCTTCTTGGCTGTTCCTAGCACTGGGCAAGGTAGGAGAAATTCTCCCTGTCCTGAGGCCCCTCACGCCTAGTAGAGATACAACACAATCTCTGCCACAGCAGAGTCTAAGGATATACACTGCCTAGCGAGTTCCAGGTGTCCTACTATCACTCTGCTCCCCCCCGGCCCCATACTTCCCCCCTCCCATTATGCTGCTCCCCCCATACTGCCCCCACCTGGCACACTGTCCCCTATACTGCCCTCCACTGCCCCCCTCCTGGCACACTGTCCCCTATACTGCCCTCCACTGCCCCCTCCTGGCACACTGTCCCCTATACTGCCCTCCACTGCCCCCTCCTGGCACACTGTCCCCTATACTGCCCTCCACTGCCCCCTCCTGGCACACTGTCCCCTATACTGCCCTCCACTGCCCCCCTCCTGGCACACTGTCCCCTATACTGCCCTCCACTGCCCCCCTCCTGGCACACTGTCCCCTATACTGCCCTCCACTGCCCCCCTCCTGGCACACTGTCCCCTATACGTCCCTCCACTGCCCCCTCCTGGCACACTGTCCCCCTATACATCCCTCCACTGCCCCCCTCTCTAATCATGCTGTCACCCCATACTGCCCTCCACTGCCCCCCTCCTTCATGCTGTCCACCTATACTGCCCCTTCCTGTCACACTGCCCCCCCCATACTGCCCTCCACTGCCCCCCCTCCCATCACACTGCCCCTCTCCCATCACACTACCTCCCTCCTGTCACACTGCCCCCCCATACTGCTGTCCACTGCCCCCTTTCCATCACATTGCTCCTCTCCAGTCACACTGCCCCACTGTAATGTTCCGGTACCTATGGTACCCTTGTTCCTATATTTCTCCTCTCTTTGCGTCCCATCTTGTATATACAAAGGACGCATACACCTTTAAGACCGGATGACATCACTGCCGAGCGCCGCTATGAGCGGCTATTTCAATCGCCGGTTTGCTCTCACTCATCGCTCGTTCAAACCCACATGTTCATCGCACCTACGCCTGAGAAGTCGGAGCTGCTGACATACCTTCCTTGCTGAACTAAGCCGGAAACCTCGCTGGTGATCCGTATCCCGCTACGGGATCACCCCTCTCCTCTGGACATTGTATTTCCTAACCTATCTAAGTGATAAGTATCCCACAGGGGATTCTTACTAACCAATCTCCTACTGTCATCTACTGCAATTACCAAGACTATCTGTATCTACCTATTCACTATCATCTGCATAAGACTGTTAGCTCTTGGGACTACCTTGAACTATCCTTGCACTAGGTTACTCTGTCTAAAGTATACTCCATCTGTGTCCTCTTACCATCTGCACTATACTTGACATCAGAACCTATCTGCTTACCATCACCTGCAACTCTCCTATACTACTTCTAGTGCTCACCATACAATAGCCTGTCTCTCATCTATATATCCTCATATACTCTATTCCTCCATTAAACATCTATTAATATATATATAGTATATAAACAGGCTGTACACGGTGATGAAGTCCTGAGAGTTGGATATGTTGTTCAACACATTCTCTTCAAGGCTACTGAGTGTAATAATTCTGCAGCTGTAAATCCATCCGCAAACAAAAACGCATGAACGTTACAGATTGAACGAGCCTTTAAAAAAAATATGGATTCAGCAGAATTATCCACTCATGTACTACAATTAAAACAACAAGTAGATGCATTGATCCATGCACTTACAGAGGTAAAAAATGACAATCAAACCTTGAGACAGCAGCTTGGCCGTCTCACACAGCCTCCTGCTGCTCAGCCCCGTGAGCCTAAGATAAACCCTCCTATAGTGTTTTCTGGTGATCGGAGCAAATTCCGTGAATTTAAAAACGCATGTCAATTGTTTTTTTTGTTAAAACCTCTAACCTACACCACTGACCAAATTAAGGTTTGTACCATCATCTCCTATTTAAAGGGTGAACCCCGGGCCTGGGCAGATGCTCTCTTTGAAAAGGATGATCCACTCCTTAATTCTTATCCCTTATTTCTAACACAACTTGCTACTTTATATGAAGACCCCAACAAGCAGAGTACCGCTGACACCCAGTTACGGGCCCTAAAACAAGGAAGGAGACCTGTTGAAGATTTCGTGGCGAATTTTAAAAGATGGTCCCCTGATTCAGGGTGGAACGACACATCTTTGCGAACGCAGTTTAGACTCGGCCTATCTGAGGCCGTTAAAGACGAGCTCGCCCGAGCGGATTTACCTGGCACTCTAGAGGGACTGATCCAGACCAGTATCAATATTGACAGACGACTACGAGAAAGAAAGGCTGAGAAGATGGGCTCACCATTTTCCAGTCCTTCTCGGATGTTGCCTGCTGACCCTACTCCTATGGAAGTAGGAATGATACGTCCACCTCTGACCCTTTCTGAACGTGCCAGGAGGAAAACCGAACATCTTTGCATGTACTGCGCATCCCCGAATCATCTGGTAAACGACTGTCCTCTTGTCCGCAGAAAAGAGGGTGAGCGTTCAAATGTCTTGCTAGGGGGACTCACAACTTCCTTTCCTAATCCTTATCTTTTTGTTCAATTAACATTGCAGTGGGACCAAACTAGGATCACCACCAAGGCTATGATTGACACAGGATCTTGTGGAAACTACATTGACATTTGTTTTGTCTCCCTTAATAAAATACCTATTGTTTCAAAACCCAAACCTGTCTCCGTTAGTTTTATTAACGGTACACCTTTATCCTCTGGTCCTATCACCAGTCAGACACAGGCACTTCTTGTAACTGCTGACGAGTCTCATGTGGAGACCACCACCTTTGATGTATTAACTTCGCCACATTTTCCAATCATTTTGGGACTTCCCTGGTTACACATACATCAACCAATCATCGATTGGAAAACAAGAACGTTAGCCTTCTCTTCTCACTATTGCGAGATGACGTGTAACCTCCCCACACATGATAGGATCCTGTCTGTACTGCCAGATGACATTATTCCTAAGTGTTATCAAGATTTATCGGAGGTTTTCCTTGAGAAAAATGCTCAAATGTTACCTCCTCACAGGGACTATGATTGTTGTATCGATCTGCTCCCTAATAGCAAGTTGCCTTACGGACATGTATATCCTCTCTCACAGGATGAACTCTCTCACCTTAAAGAGTATCTGGATGAAAACTTGGCAAAAGGATTCATCCGACCTTCTACTTCCTCCACTGCTGCTGGGCTTTTCTTTGTCCGCAATAAGGACTCTAGCCTTAGGCCTATCATTGATTTCAGACAATTAAATGCCATCACAATAAAGGATCGTTATCCTTTACCTCTTATTCCTGAACTTATCGAACAGGTGCGTGGGGCTTCTTTCTTTTCAAAATTGGACCTAAAAGGGGCATACAATTTAATTTGAATCTGTAAAGGGGATGAATGGAAGACGGCATTCAGAACCAGATACTGACTGTTTGAGTACCTTGTAATGCCATTTGGGCTATGTAATGCCCCCGCAGCCTTCCAACGTTTTATAAACAAGATATTCCGAGACTTGCTTGATGTTTGTGTGGTAGTATATTTGGACGATATACTTATCTATTCTCATTCCTTACCTGAGCACATAAAACATGTGAGACTTGTGTTGTCAAGACTACTTGCACATAACTTATATGTTAAATCAAAGAAATGTCTCTTTCATAAAGAGGAGGTACTATTCCTAGGATATATTATATCTAAAAGTGGAATCAAAATGGACATGAGCAAAATATCCTGCATTCTGGATTGGCCTGTGCCAACCACTCGCAAAGCATTACAAAGGTTCCTAGGATTCTCTAATTACTATAGGAAATTCATTAAAAACTTCTCTGCGATTGTGAAACCTCTCACACAACTTACAAGCACGAAGAGACCATTTAATTGGTCGAAGGAAGCAAATGGAGCATTCTCTCTGCTGAAAGCAAGCTTTACTACTGCCCCCATACTATGCCATCCAGACCCATCCCTTCAATACATCTTGGAGGTAGATGCGTCTAATATGGCAGTAGGAGCAGTTCTCTCACAACGACCAACAAACACCTCACCTCTTCACCCAGTTGCTTTCTTTTCAAAGTCATTAAGTAGCCCCGAGGTGAACTACCCAGTAGGTGAGAAGGAGTTATTAGCCATAAAACTGGCATTAGAAAATTGGAGACATCTACTTGAGGGCACTCAATTGCCAATTCTGATATATATACTGATCACAAAAACCTCCAATACCTTCAGACTAATAGAACTCTTTCCCACCGGCAGGTACGGTGGTCGTTATTCTTTCTGAGATTTAATTTTTTAGTAACTTACACGCCCGCAGACAAAAATAAAAAAGCGGATGCACTCTCACGACTAGCCGAGAAAGATTGCACTGAGGTTCCCTCAGTTCCTATAATACCATTTGAACGTATTATCGGAGTCGTTCGCTCACTGAAGGAGGAGATTTTGCACAGCATAGGGTTGGATTCACCTCCACCACAACTAACTACTGACGCAGAAGGCTTCCTCTACTACAACGATAAATTATACATACCCCCTACTATGCGAACCAAGATCTTAGAATTGTCGCATGATGTACCTATGGCAGGACATATGGGTATGACTAAAACTCTCAATCTACTCACTAGGCAATTTTGGTGGCCAGACATGAAGACAACCGTAAAAAAGTTCGTTTCATCTTGTGATATCTGTGCAAGGTCTAAAATTGACAACACGAAACCATCAGGATTACTTTGTAGTTTACCGATACCCCAGGTTCCGTGGGAAGTGGTATCCTTGGATTTCATAGTGGAACTACCACCTTCCAAAGGATTCAACACCATCTTGGTATCAGTGGACCATCTGACCAAGATGGCACATTTCACCCCTATCCGAAAACTACCTTCATCCAAACAAACAGCAGAATTACTTGTGAAACATGTCTTTAAGTTACATGGTATTCCAAAAACACTGCTGTCTGACCGTGGTTCACAATTCATCTCAAAATTTTGGTTAGCTCTATGTCAGATACTGCGAATAGAGCGTAACCTTACTTCTGCCTACCACCCTCAGACCAACGGACAGACAGAGAGAGTTAACCAGTGCATTGAACAGTACCTGCGTTGCTATACTTCGTATCTACAGGACGATTGGGCAGATCTCCTCCCACTGGCGGAATCGCCTATAACAACGCTACTCATAGCACTACTAAGCAAAGTCCGTTTTACCTGAATTATGGGTTTTATCCCACACTCCTTCCTCCACGTATCTTACCATCAAGTAATCCAGTAGCATCTGATTATCTTGCCCAGATAAAGGATTCTCTGGGATTACTCAACAATACAATATCTCATGCTCATAGCCAACAAAAAAAATACTACGACCTCCGTAGGAAACCCTCTCCCCAATATGCCATTGGGGATCTTGTTTGGCTTTCTACAAAAAATCTAAGACTAAAGATCCCTAGTAAAAAACTTGGACCTCTATTTCTAGGACCTTTTCCAATAGAGAAGCTTATTGGAAAAGCTGCAGTACAACTCACATTGCCAGTAGACCTCAAGATACATCCTGTCTTCCATGTGTCTCTACTGAAGCCCCATGTTCCTAACCAAGGAATAAGGCCTACTATCTCACCTCCACCTCCTGTACAAGTGGAGGGTGGAGAAGAATTTGAGATAAAAGAAATTTTGGATTCCCGTTTCAATAGAAGAAGACTCCAGTATCTTGTACGATGGAAGAATTATGGACCCCAAGATGACACCTGGCTGGATACCTCCAATATCCATGCCCCTAGACTGATTCGCAATTTCCACTCGAAATATCCGGAAAAACCAGTTCTAGAGGCCTTCCGGAGCCGGCCTTAAGGGGGGGGGTACTGTAATGTTCCGGTACCTATGGTACCCTTGTTCCTATATTTCTCCGCTCTTTGCGTCCCATCTTGTATATACAAAGGACGCATACACCTTTAAGACCGGATGACATCACTGCCGAGCGCCGCTATTGAGTATTTCAATTGCCGGTTTGCTCTCACTCATCGCTCGTTCAAACCCACATGTTCATCGCACCTACGCCTGAGAAGTCGGAGCTGCTGACATACCTTCCTTGCTGAACTAAGCCGGAAACCTCGCTGGTGATCCGTATCCCGCTACGGGATCACCCCTCTCCTCTGGACATTGTATTTCCTAACCTATCTAAGTGATAAGTACCCCACAGGGGATTCTTACTAACCAATCTCCTACTAGTAACCAATAATTCAGGTAAAACAATATCTCATGCTCATAGCCAACAAAAAAAAATACTACGACCTCCGTAGGAAACCCTCTCCCCAATATTGTAAAATAAAATGGTAAAAAATAATAAAAAAAAACAAAATAACAAAAATTTAAAACTTCTGGCCCGACCACTGTCATACTGACCATGTCCACTGCCATACTGACCACATCCACTGCTCTAATGACTATGTCTACTGCCCTACTGACCATGTCTGCTACAATACTGACCTTTCCACTGCCATACTGACCACGTCCACTTCTCTAATGACTATGTCTACTTCTTTACTGACCATGTCCACTGCCATACTGACCATAGGTTGCATTTGGTGGTCACTGGTAAGCTGGTTTGTTGGACACTGGTAAGCTGCATTTAGTGGGCACTGGCATTTAGTGAGCACTGGTAAGCTGCATTTGGTGGGCACTGGTAGGCTGCACTTGGTGGGCACTGGTAACTGCATTTGGTGGGCACTGATAGGCTGCATTTGGTGGGCACTGATAAGGCTGAATTTGGTGGGCACTGGTAGGCGGCAATTGGTGGGCACTGGTAGGCTGCATTTGGTGGGCACTGGTAAGCTGCATTTGGTGGGCACTGGTAAGCTGTATTTGGTGGGTTCTGGTAAGCTGCATTTGGTGGGCACTGGTAAGCTGCATTTGGTGGGCACTGGTCGGCTGCATTTGGTGGGTTCTGGTAGGCTGCATTTGGTGGGCTCTGGTAGGCTGCATTTGGTGGGCACTGATAAGGCTGCATTTGGTGGGCACTGGTAGGCTGTATTTGGTGGGCTCTGGTAAGCTGCATTTGGTGGGCACTGGTAGGCTGCATTTGGTTGGCACTGGTAAGCTGCATTTGGTGGGCTCTGGTAGGCTGCATTTGGCGGGCTCTGGTAGGCTGCATTTGGTGGGCACTGATAAGGCTGCATTTGGTGGGCTCTGGTAAGCTGTATTTAGTGGGCACTGGTAGGCTGCATTTGGTGGGCACTGGTAAGCTGCTTTTGGTGGGCTCTGGTAGGCTGCATTTGGTGAGCTCTGGTAGGCTGCATTTGGTGGGCACTGATAAGGCTGCATTTGGTGGGCACTGGTAGGCTGTATTTGGTGGGCTCTGGTAAGCTGCATTTGGTGAGCACTGGTAGGCTGCATTTGGTTGGCACTGGTAAGCTGCATTTGGTGGGCACTGGTAGGCTGCACTTGGTGGGCACTGGTAACTGCATTTGGTGGGCACTGATAGGCTGCATTTGGTGGGCACTGATAAGGCTGAATTTGGTGGGCACTGGTAGGCGGCAATTGGTGGGCACTGGTAGGCTGCATTTGGTGGGCACTGGTAAGCTGCATTTGGTGGGCACTGGTAAGCTGTATTTGGTGGGTTCTGGTAAGCTGCATTTGGTGGGCACTGGTAAGCTGCATTTGGTGGGCACTGGTCGGCTGCATTTGGTGGGTTCTGGTAGGCTGCATTTGGTGGGCTCTGGTAGGCTGCATTTGGTGGGCACTGATAAGGCTGCATTTGGTGGGCACTGGTAGGCTGTATTTGGTGGGCTCTGGTAAGCTGCATTTGGTGGGCACTGGTAGGCTGCGTTTGGTTGGCACTGGTAAGCTGCATTTGGTGGGCTCTGGTAGGCTGCATTTGGTGGGCTCTGGTAGGCTGCATTTGGTGGGCACTGATAAGGCTGCATTTGGTGGGCTCTGGTAAGCTGTATTTAGTGGGCACTGGTAGGCTGCATTTGGTGGGCACTGGTAAGCTGCTTTTGGTGGGCTCTGGTAGGCTGCATTTGGTGAGCTCTGGTAGGCTGCATTTGGTGGGCACTGATAAGGCTGCATTTGGTGGGCACTGGTAGGCTGTATTTGGTGGGCTCTGGTAAGCTGCATTTGGTGAGCACTGGTAGGCTGCATTTGGTTGGCACTGGTAAGCTGCATTTGGTGGGCTCTGGTAGGTTGCATTTGGTGGGCTCTGGTAGGCTGCATTTGGTGGGCACTGATAAGGCTGCATTTGGTGGGCACTGGTAAGCTGTATTTGGTGGGCACTGGTAGGCTGCATTTGGTGGGCACTGGTAAGCTGCTTTCGGTGGGCTCTGGTAAGCTGTATTTGGTGGGCACTGGTCGGCTGCATTTGGTGGGTTCTGGTAGGCTGCATTTGGTGGGCTCTGGTAGGCTGCATTTGGTGGGCACTGATAAGGCTGCATTTGGTGGGCACTGGTAGGCTGTATTTGGTGGGCTCTGTTAAGCTGCATTTGGTGGGCACTGGTAGGCTGCATTTGGTTGGCACTGGTAAGCTGCATTTGGTGGGCTCTGGTAGGCTGCATTTGGTGGGCTCTGGTAGGCTGCATTTGGTGGGCACTGATAAGGCTGCATTTGGTGGGCTCTGGTAAGCTGTATTTGGTGGGCACTGGTAGGCTGCATTTGGTGGGCACTGGTAAGCTGCTTTTGGTGGGCTCTGGTAGGCTGCATTTGGTGAGCTCTGGTAGGCTGCATTTGGTGGGCACTGATAAGGCTGCATTTGGTGGGCACTGGTAGGCTGTATTTGGTGGGCTCTGGTAAGCTGCATTTGGTGAGCACTGGTAGGCTGCATTTGGTTGGCACTGGTAAGCTGCATTTGGTGGGCTCTGGTAGGCTGCATTTGGTGGGCTCTGGTAGGCTGCATTTGGTGGGCACTGATAAGGCTGCATTTGGTGGGCACTGGTAAGCTGTATTTGGTGGGCACTGGTAGGCTGCATTTGGTGGGCACTGGTAAGCTGCTTTTGGTGGGCTCTGGTAAGCTGTATTTGGTGGGCACTGGTAGGCTGCATTTGGTGTGCACTGGTAAGCTGCATTTGGTGGGCTCTGGTAGGCTGCATTTGGTGGGCTCTGGTAGGCTGCATTTGGTGGGCACTGATAAGGCTGCATTTGGTGGGCACTGGTAAGCTGCATTTGGTGGGCACTGGTAGGCTGCATTTGGTGGGCACTGGTAAGCTGTATTTGGTGGGCACTGGTAGGCTGCATTTGGTGGGCACTGGTAATCTGCATTTGGTGGGCACTGATGAGGCTGCATTGATCACTTGTATCATATCCGCAGTCTCTGACCATCTCTTGTATCAAGTCTGCAGTCTCTGACCATCTCCTGTCTGGGGGCTCTGTCTAACACACTCTCTAACAGATGCCCTCTCTGTGTCCATTAGATAGACCCCCCTCCAGTTCCCATGAGAGTACTCTGCTTCTCTTACCGTACTTTAATTTGTTTATTGTTAAGAGATCGTGGGAGGGTCCCGGGGTGAGGAAAGACTTCTTAGGGGAACATCTCTGTGTTTGAGTCGTTGCCATAGAAACATTTGTAAAGGGGAGGAGATAGTAAGATGACCACGCCCATGTGGGGGCGCCAGAAATATTTCTGCACCCAGGCGCCTGTGACCCTAGAATCTACAATACGTAAAACACTAAACAAGAATGGATTTCATGGGAGGATACCACAGAGGAAGCCACTTCTGTCCAAACAAAACATTGCTGCACGTTTACAGTTTGCACAAGAGCACCTGGATGTTCCCCAGCAGTACTGGCAAAATATTCTGTGGACAGATGAAACCAAAGTTGAGTTGTTTGGAAGAAACACACAACACTATGTGTGGCGAAAAAGAGGTACAGCACACCAACATCAAAACCTCATCCCAACTGTGAAGTATGGTTGTGGGGGCATCATGGTTTGGGGCTGCTTTGCTGCATCAGGGCCTAGACGGATTGCTATCATCGAAGGAAAAATGAATTCCCAAGTTTATCAAGACATTTTGCAGGAGAACTTAAGGCCATCTGTCTACCAGCTGAAGCTCAACAGAAGCTGGGTATGCAACAGGACAATGACCCAAAGCATAGAAGTAAATCAACAACAGAATGGCTTAAACAGAAGAAAATACGCCTTCTGAAGTGGCCTAGTCAGAGTCCTGACCTCAACCCGATTGAGATGCTATGGCATGACCTCAAGAAAGGGATTCACAGCAGACATCCCAAGAATATTGCTGAACTGAAACAGTTCTGTAAATAGGAATGGTCAAGAATTACTCCTGACTAGGGTTGAGCGGACACCTAGATGTCCGTGTTCGACGGGTTCGGCCGAACTTTAAAAAAAAGTCCGGGTCCGTGTCCCGGACTTTTACCGAACTTTTCCCGGACACCGAACCCCATTGAAGTCAATGGGGACCCGAACTTTAAGGCACTAAAATGGCTCTAAAACACCAAAGGAAAGGGCTAGAGTGCTGCAAATGGCAGCAAAACGTAATTAAGAGCATGGCAAGTGCTCTGCAAACAAATGTGGATAGGGAAATAACTTAAAACAACAAAAAAAAACAGAAAAATAAAACAATGTTCTTCTTCATCTCTGAAGGACGAGGCCCATATGGAGTAGGAGGGAGATTGAGGTGGTGGTGGATGTGGCGGTGACATAGGCGTGCGCACAGGGTGTGCTGGGTGTGCCTGGGCACACCCTAATCACCTAGGGCACATAGCATTGCCAGTGAGGAGATGGGAAAGATCTCCCTGGGACCTGCTCTGCTCTATTTCTCCTTGCCTACAGGTACATGGCCCCGATACATTACTCTCCCTGCTGGCAAACACATGCATGTGTATTTCAACTTTGGGGTGCACACCTTAATGCAATAGGCTGCGCACACCTATGGGCGGTGTAGGTGGAAGCGGCGGTGGAGGAGGACCAGGGCCGGATTAACAGCATCATGGGCTTGGTGCTGAGGATTTTGAAGGGCCTTAAGGGCCGTGCCTTGCCATGCACCCAGAGGAGGAAGGGTGCAGCCATGCATGCCTAATTCAACATGGGATGCTGTCTCTGAAGCCCATAAACACATCCATGCATCGCCAACTGTCCCTCCTTGTCCGGCCTTCACGCTGTGTGGGGAGGTTCTGAGGGTGCTGCCTGGGGAAGCGAGCATAGAAGCCAGACTTCTGTGTTTACAAGTGACAGAAGAGCGGTAACAGTGAATATAACCAACCCGGGGCCTATATAAAAGGTAGGGGCCTGGAGCTGCAGCTCCAATAGCCCCTACATTAATCTGGCCCTGAGGAGGAGGACGAGGTAGCCAACACTGCTTCTTTTCAAAAATTTTAAATGAGGGTACACCCCAAAAGAGTGAGAAAGAGCAAAAATGGAACAATGGGTGGGTAAGGTCGGTATCCATTGCTATTCTGCATAAGGTACGGAAAAGTCCCGTGGGATCCATGCCTGGTTCATTTTAATGAACGTGAGCTTGTCCACATTGTCTCTGGACAGGCGGCTGCGCTTGTCTGTTATAACGCCCCCAGCCGTGCTAAATACCCGTTCAGATAATACACTGGCTGCAGGGCACGCCAGCACCTCCAAGGCGTAAAGGGCAAGCTCAGGCCATGTGCCCAATTTGGAGACCCAGAAGTTGAAGGGGGCAGACCCGTCATTCACTACATGTAGGCATGTGCACACATACTGCTCCACCATGTTGGTAAAATGCTGCCTCCTGCTAAGACGTTCCATATGAGCTGCTGGTGCTGCTGTTTGTTGTGGCGTGCTGACAAAGCTTTTCCACATTTCGGCCATGCTAACCCTGCCTTCTGAGGTGCTGGCGGTGCCCTGGTTGCGTTGGCGACCTCCTCCTCCTCTGCCTTGTGCTTCCACTGTGGCCCCGCTGTCAGATGGGAATGCCAGCAGCATGGCGTCTACCAGCGTGCGCTTGTACTCGCGCATCTTGCGATCGCGCTCCAGTGAGTGAATTAAGGACGGTACGTTGTCCTTGTAACGGGGATCCAGCAGCGTGGCCACCCAGTAATCAGCACAAGTTAGAATGTGGGCAACTCGGCGGTCGTTGTGGAGACACTGCAGCATGTAATCGCTCATGTGTGCCAGGCTGCCCAGAGGCAACGAAAGGCTGTCCTCTGTGGGAGGTGTATCGTCCGTGTCCTCTGTATCCCCCCAGCCACGCACCAGTGATGGCCATGAGCTGGCCTGGGTGCCACCCTGCTGTGAACATGGTTCCATCTCCTCCTCCAGCTCCTCCTCCTCCTCATCCTCCTCATCCTCCAGAACTGTGCCCCTGCTGGACAATTGCGTCCCTGGCGTTTGCGTGTGCAGGAACCCACCCTCGGAGCCCCTTGCGAATGACTGCCCTGAAAGCCTTGGAAATGTTACCTCTTCATCCTCCTCCTCCTCCTCATCCTGTGCCACATCCTCTTCCATCATCGCCCGAATTGTTTTTTCAAGGAGGCATAGAAGTGGGATAGTTAAGCTGAGAACGGCGTCATTGCCACTGGCCATGTTGGTGGAGTACTCAAAACAGCGCAACAAGGCACACAGGTCTCGCATGGAGGCCCAGTTATTGGTGGTGAAGTGGTGCTGTTCCGCAGAGCGACTCACGCGTGCGTGCTGCAGCTGAAACTCCACTATGGCCTGCTGCTGCTTGCACAGTCTTTCCAGCATGTGCAAGGTGGAGTTCCACCTTGTGGGCACGTCACATATGAGGCGGAGAGCGGGAAGGCCGAAGTTACGCTGCAGCGCTGCCAGGCGAGCAGCAGCAGGGTGAGAACGCCGAAAGTGCGCACAAACGGCCCGCACTTTCTGCAGCAGCTCTGACATATCGGGGTAGTTTTTAAGGAACCTCTGCACCACCAAATTCAGCACATGCGCCAGGCAAGGGATGTGCGTCAAACCGGCTAGGCCCAGAGCTGCTATGAGATTTCGCCCGTTATCGCACACCACCAGGCCGGGCTTGAGGCTCGCTGGCAGCAACCACTCATTTGTCTGCTGTTCCATGCTCCTCCACAACTCCTGCGCGGTGTGTGGTTTGTCCCCCAAACAGGCAAGTTGTAAAACTGCCTGCTGTCGTTTACCCCTGGCCGTGCTGAAGTTGGTGGTGAAGGTGTTACGCTGTCCGGATGAGGAGGCGGTAGAGGATGAGGAAGCGGAGTAGGAGGAGTTAGGAACAGGAGGCAAACTGAAGCGCCCTGCAATCCTCGGTGGTGGAAGGACATGCGCCAAATTGCTATCCGCCTCAGGCCCATCCGCCACTGCATTTACCCAGTGTGCCGTTAGGGAGATATAACGCCCCTGACCGTGCTTACTGGTCCACGTATCCGTAGTTAGGTGGAACTTGGCACAGATGGCGTTGCGCAGTGCACACCTGATATTTTCCCCCACTTGGTTGTGCAGGGAAGGGATGGCTTGCCTGGAAAAGTAGTGGCGGCTGGGCACGACGTACTGTGGGACAGCCACCGACATAAGGTTTTTAAAACTGTGCGTCTCCACCAGACGGAATGACAGCATTTCAAAGGCCAATAATTTTGAAATGCTGGCATTCAGGGCCAGGGATCGCGGGTGGGTAGGGGGGTACTTCCTCTTCCTCTCAAGTGTTTGGGAGATGGAAAGCTGAACGCTTCCACGGGACATTGTGGAGATGGTTGTTGGTGACCCAGGTGGTGGTGTTGCTGACAGATCGTCTGTTTGCGGGGTGGCAGGTGCCGGTATCACTACAGATGTGGCTGGAGCGGCCGAGACTGCAGCAGAAGAGGAAGCAGGATGAGCCAGAGACGTTTCTTGGTTTTGAAGGTGTGTACTCCACTGCAGCTCGTGCTTTGCACTTAGATGCCTGATCATGCAGGTTGTGCTCAGGTTGAGAAGGTTTATGCCTCGCTTCAAGCTCTTATTGCACAGGGTGCAAACCACTCGTGTCCTGTCATCAGCACATTTTCTAAAGAACTTCCACGCTAGAGAACTCCTTTGAGCTGACTTTGGTGCGCTCGTTCCCTTGCTGCGTTGGGCAGTAGCGGGCGTAGTGTCTAGGGCACGGCCGCTCCGCTTCTGCACCCTGCTCCCTCTTCTGCTGTGCTGGTGGCTCTGTGCGACCACCGCCTCTTCCTCCAAACTACTCAGGTCACCTGCATGACGTTCATTCCATGTGGGGTCGAGGACCTCATCGTCCTCCACATCATCTTCCACCCAGTCTTCACCCCTGCCCTCCTTGTCGGTCTCCACAATGCTGAACGCCGCAGCAGTTGGCACCTGCGTTTCGTCATCATCGGAGACGTGCTGCGATGATCCTTGCATG
This sequence comes from Pelophylax lessonae, assembly GCF_965119305.1. NCBI lineage: Eukaryota > Metazoa > Chordata > Amphibia > Anura > Ranidae > Pelophylax > Pelophylax lessonae. The sequence goes on from NC_138768.1 coordinate 147,108,664, forward strand.
TACTCATCTTGAGAAATAAGTGGTTGGGCATCGCTGCACTCAATCTCTTCCACTTCTGGGGCAGGGCTAGGTGGATGGCCCTGGGAAACCCTGCTGACAGAGTCCTCAAAAAGAATAAGAGACTGCTGTATGGCTTGGGGCTCAGACTGCTGGCCTGATTTGCAAGGGGGTGAGGTGAAAGACGGTTGGACATTGGCTGCAGGTGCCAACTATGACCTTTCTGCAGTAGACTGGGTGGGAGACAATGTGAAGGAACTGGAGGCACTGTCAGCAGCAAACCAATCTACTATCGCCTCAACTTGTTCTGGCCTCATCACTTCTAGGGGCGTTTGATGCCCTACCAAATACTGATGCAGGTTCTGTCGCCTACTCACACTTGAGGAAGGTGTTTCACTTGTGCGTGTAGCTGGCACAGATCGACCACGTCCTCTCCTTGCAACAGGAGCTCTACCAGCAGCACCACGACCCAGGCCACGGCCCTTATTTGACGGTCTCCTCATATTTCTGTAATTTAAGATCTTGCCCTAGAAAGGTTTTTATTGAATAGCGGAATAGGAAATATGATCCAAAAAAGTGTATGTATCTCGCACGTACAAAACCACACTAGGCCCCAATTACTATTGTTTCTACCCCTAAAAGGATGGATGAGGAGTAGGAGGAGTATGGAACAGACAGCACCCTCAAATCTTCAGAAGTATGAGATGAACCCCAAAAACTTGGAAAGGTGGATCTCACACGTACCGACACAGACTATCCCGCAATTCAATTGATCCTCAAAGGTTTTTATTGAATAGCGGAATAGGAAATATGATCAAAAAAAGTGTATGTATCTCGCACGTACACAACCACACTAGGCCCCAATTACTATTGTTTGTACCCCTAAAAGGATGGATGAGGAGTAGGAGGATTATGGAACAGGCAGCACCCTCAAATCTTCAGAAGTATGAGATGAACCCCAAAAACTTGGAAAGGTGGATCTCACACGTACCGACACAGACTATCCCGCAATTCAATTGATCCTCAAAGGTTTTTATTGAATAGCGGAATAGGAAATATGATCAAAAAAAGTGTATGTATCTCGCACGTACACAACCACACTAGGCCCCAATTACTATTGTTTGTACCCCTAAAAGGCTAGATGAGGAGTAGGGGGAGTATGGAACAGGCAGCACCCTCAAACCTTCAGAAGTATGAGATGAACCCCAACAACTTGGAAAGGTGGATCTCTCTCACACGTACCAACACAGACTATCCCCCAATTTAACTGATCCCCAAAGGTTTTTGATTAAATAGCGGAATAGAAAATATGATCCAAAAAAAGTGTATGTATATCACACGTACACAACCACACTAGGCCCCAATTACTATTGTTTGTACCCCTAAAAGGCTAGGAGTAGGGGGAGTATGGAACAGGCAGCACCCTCAAACCTTCAGAAGTATGAGATGAACCCCAACAACTTGGAAAGGTGGATCTCTCTCACACGTACCAACACAGACTATCCCCCAATTTAACTGATCCCCAAAGGTTTTTGATTAAATAGCGGAATAGAAAATATGATCCAAAAAAAGTGTATGTATATCACACGTACACAACCACACTAGGCCCCAATTACTATTGTTTGTACCCCTAAAAGGCTAGGAGTAGGGGGAGTATGGAACAGGCAGCACCCTCAAACCTTCAGAAGTATGAGATGAACCCCAACAACTTGGAAAGGTGGATCTCTCTCACACGTACCAACACAGACTATCCCCCAATTTAACTGATCCCCAAAGGTTTTTGATTAAATAGCGGAATAGAAAATATGATCCAAAAAAAGTGTATGTATATCACACGTACACAACCACACTAGGCCCCAATTACTATTGTTTGTACCCCTAAAAGGCTAGGAGTAGGGGGAGTATGGAACAGGCAGCACCCTCAGACCTTCAGAAGTATGAGATGAACCCCAACAACTTGGAAAGGTGGATCTCTCTCACACGTACCAACACAGACTATCCCCCAATTTAACTGATCCCCAAAGGTTTTTGATTAAATAGCGGCATAGAAAATATGATCCAAAAAAAGTGTATGTATATCACACGTACACAACCACACTAGGCCCCAATTACTATTGTTTGTACCCCTAAAAGGCTAGGAGTAGGGGGAGTATGGAACAGGCAGCACCCTCAAACCTTCAGAAGTATGAGATGAACCCCAACAACTTGGAAAGGTGGATCTCTCTCACACGTACCAACACAGACTATCCCCCAATTTAACTGATCCCCAAAGGTTTTTGATTAAATAGCGGAATAGAAAATATGATCCAAAAAAAGTGTATGTATATCACACGTACACAACCACACTGGGCCCCAATTACTATTGTTTGTACCCCTAAAAGGCTAGATGAGGAGTAGGGGGAGTATGGAACAGGCAGCACCCTCAAACCTTCAGAAGTATGAGATGAACCCCAACAACTTGGAAAGGTGGATCTCTCTCACACGTACCAACACAGACTATCCCCCAATTTAACTGATCCCCAAAGGTTTTTGATTTAATAGCGGAATAGAAAATATGATCCAAAAAAAGTGTATGTATATCACACGTACACAACCACACTAGGCCCCAATTACTATTGTTTGTACCCCTAAAAGGCTAGGAGTAGGGGGAGTATGGAACAGGCAGCACCCTCAAACCTTCAGAAGTATGAGATGAACCCCAACAACTTGGAAAGGTGGATCTCTCTCACACGTACCAACACAGACTATCCCCCAATTTAACTGATCCCCAAAGGTTTTTGATTAAATAGCGGAATAGAAAATATGATCCAAAAAAAGTGTATGTATATCACACGTACACAACCACACTAGGCCCCAATTACTATTGTTTGTACCCCTAAAAGGCTAGATGAGGAGTAGGGGGAGTATGGAACAGGCAGCACCCTCAAACCTTCAGAAGTATGAGATGAACCCCAACAACTTGGAAAGGTGGATCTCTCTCACACGTACCAACACAGACTATCCCCCAATTTAACTGATCCCCAAAGGTTTTTGATTAAATAGCGGAATAGAAAATATGATCCAAAAAAAGTGTATGTATATCACACGTACACAACCACACTAGGCCCCAATTACTATTGTTTGTACCCCTAAAAGGCTAGATGAGGAGTAGGGGGGGTATGGAACAGGCAGCACCCTCAAACCTTCAGAAGTATGAGATGAACCCCAACAACTTGGAAAGGTGGATCTCTCTCACACGTACCAACACAGACTATCCCCCAATTTAACTGATCCCCAAAGGTTTTTGATTAAATAGCGGAATAGAAAATATGATCCAAAAAAAGTGTATGTATATCACACGTACACAACCACACTAGGCCCCAATTACTATTGTTTGTACCCCTAAAAGGCTAGATGAGGAGTAGGGGGGGTATGGAACAGGCAGCACCCTCAAACCTTCAGAAGTATGAGATGAACCCCAACAACTTGGAAAGGTGGATCTCTCTCACACGTACCAACACAGACTATCCCCCAATTTAACTGATCCCCAAAGGTTTTTGATTAAATAGCGGAATAGAAAATATGATCCAAAAAAGTGTATGTATATCACACGTACACAACCACACTAGGCCCCAATTACTATTGTTTGTACCCCTAAAAGGCTAGGAGTAGGGGGAGTATGGAACAGGCAGCACCCTCAAACCTTCAGAAGTATGAGATGAACCCCAACAACTTGGAAAGGTGGATCTCTCTCACACGTACCAACACAGACTATCCCCCAATTTAACTGATCCCCAAAGGTTTTTGATTAAATAGCGGAATAGAAAATATGATCCAAAAAAAGTGTATGTATATCACACGTACACAACCACACTAGGCCCCAATTACTATTGTTTGTACCCCTAAAAGGCTAGATGAGGAGTAGGGGGAGTATGGAACAGGCAGCACCCTCAAACCTTCAGAAGTATGAGATGAACCCCAACAACTTGGAAAGGTGGATCTCTCTCACACGTACCAACACAGACTATCCCCCAATTTAACTGATCCCCAAAGGTTTTTGATTAAATAGCGGAATAGAAAATATGATCCAAAAAAAGTGTATGTATATCACACGTACACAACCACACTAGGCCCCAATTACTATTGTTTGTACCCCTAAAAGGCTAGATGAGGAGTAGGGGGGGTATGGAACAGGCAGCACCCTCAAACCTTCAGAAGTATGAGATGAACCCCAACAACTTGGAAAGGTGGATCTCTCTCACACGTACCAACACAGACTATCCCCCAATTTAACTGATCCCCAAAGGTTTTTGATTAAATAGCGGAATAGAAAATATGATCCAAAAAAAGTGTATGTATATCACACGTACACAACCACACTAGGCCCCAATTACTATTGTTTGTACCCCTAAAAGGCTAGATGAGGAGTAGGGGGAGTATGGAACAGGCAGCACCCTCAAACCTTCAGAAGTATGAGATGAACCCCAACAACTTGGAAAGGTGGATCTCTCTCACACGTACCAACACAGACTATCCCCCAATTTAACTGATCCCCAAAGGTTTTTGATTAAATAGCGGAATAGAAAATATGATCCAAAAAAAGTGTATGTATATCACACGTACACAACCACACTAGGCCCCAATTACTATTGTTTGTACCCCTAAAAGGCTAGATGAGGAGTAGGGGGGGTATGGAACAGGCAGCACCCTCAAACCTTCAGAAGTATGAGATGAACCCCAACAACTTGGAAAGGTGGATCTCTCTCACACGTACCAACACAGACTATCCCCCAATTTAACTGATCCCCAAAGGTTTTTGATTAAATAGCGGAATAGAAAATATGATCCAAAAAAAGTGTATGTATATCACACGTACACAACCACACTAGGCCCCAATTACTATTGTTTGTACCCCTAAAAGGCTAGATGAGGAGTAGGGGGGGTATGGAACAGGCAGCACCCTCAAACCTTCAGAAGTATGAGATGAACCCCAACAACTTGGAAAGGTGGATCTCTCTCACACGTACCAACACAGACTATCCCCCAATTTAACTGATCCCCAAAGGTTTTTGATTAAATAGCGGAATAGAAAATATGATCCAAAAAAAGTGTATGTATATCACACGTACACAACCACACTAGGCCCCAATTACTATTGTTTGTACCCCTAAAAGGCTAGGAGTAGGGGGAGTATGGAACAGGCAGCACCCTCAAACCTTCAGAAGTATGAGATGAACCCCAACAACTTGGAAAGGTGGATCTCTCTCACACGTACCAACACAGACTATCCCCCAATTTAACTGATCCCCAAAGGTTTTTGATTAAATAGCGGAATAGAAAATATGATCCAAAAAAAGTGTATGTATATCACACGTACACAACCACACTAGGCCCCAATTACTATTGTTTGTACCCCTAAAAGGCTAGGAGTAGGGGGAGTATGGAACAGGCAGCACCCTCAAACCTTCAGAAGTATGAGATGAACCCCAACAACTTGGAAAGGTGGATCTCTCTCACACGTACCAACACAGACTATCCCCCAATTTAACTGATCCCCAAAGGTTTTTGATTAAATAGCGGAATAGAAAATATGATCCAAAAAAAGTGTATGTATATCACACGTACACAACCACACTAGGCCCCAATTACTATTGTTTGTACCCCTAAAAGGCTAGATGAGGAGTAGGGGGAGTATGGAACAGGCAGCACCCTCAAATCTTCAGAAGTATGAGATTGTGTTCACTGTACCCCACAAAGATTGAGTTCACTGCACCCCACAATGATTGTGTTCACTGCACCCCACAAAGATTGTGTTCACTGCACCTCACAAAGATTGTGTTCACTGTACCCCCCAAAGATTGTGTTCACTGCACCCCACAAAGATTCTGTTCACTGTACCCCACAAAGATTGTGTTCACTGCACCCTAAAAGGATGTTGTTCACTGCACCCCACAAAGATTGTGTTCACTGCACCCTAAAAGGATGTTGTTCACTGCACCCCAAAAAGATTGTGTTCACTGTACCCCCCCAAAGATTGTGTTCACTGCACCCCCCAAAGATTGTGTTCACTGCACCCCAAAAAGATTGTGTTCACTGTACCCCCCAAAGATTGTGTTCACTGCACCCCACAAAGATTCTGTTCACTGTACCCCACAAAGATTGTGTTCACTGCACCCCAAAAATATTGTGTTCACTGTACCCCCCCAAAGATTGTGTTCACTGCACCCCACAAAGATTCTGTTCACTGCACCCCACAAAGGATTTTGTTCACTGCACCCCAAAAAGATTGTGTTCACTGCACCCCAAAAAGGATTTTGATCACTGCACCCCAAAAAGGATGTTGTTCACTGCACCCCAAAAATGATTTTGTTCACTCCACCCCAAAAAGATTGTGTTCACTGCACCCCACAAAGATTGTGTTCACTGCACCCCAAAAAGATTGTGTTCACTGTACCCCCCAAAGATTGTGTTCACTGCACCCCACAAAGATTCTGTTCACTGTACCCCACAAAGATTGTGTTCACTGCACCCCAAAAAGATTGTGTTCACTGCACCCCAAAAAGGATGTTGTTCACTGCACCCCAAAAAGGATGTTGTTCACTCCACCCCAAAAAGATTGTGTTCACTGCACCCCACAAAGATTGTGTTCACTGCACCCCAAAAAGATTGTGTTCACTGCACCCCAAAAATGATTTTGTTCACTGCACCCCAAAAAGGATTTTGTTCACTGCACCCCAAAAAGGATGTTGTTCACTCCACCCCAAAAAGATTGTGTTCACTGCACCCCAAAAAGATTGTGTTCACTGCACCCCACAAAGGATTTTGTTCACTGCACCCCAAAAAGATTGTGTTCACTGCACCCCAAAAAGGATGTTGTTCACTGCACCCCAAAAAGGATTTTGTTCACTGCACCCCAAAAAGATTGTGTTCACTGCACCCCACAAAGGATTTTGTTCACTGCACCCCACAAAGATTGTGTTCACTGCACACCAAAAAGGATTGTGTTCACTGCACCCCAAAAAGATTTTGTTCACTGCACCCCAAAAAGATTGTGTTCACTGCAGCCCAAAAAGATTGTGTTCACTGCAGCCCAAAAAGATTGTGTTCACTGCAGCCCAAAAAGATTGTGTTCACTGCAGCTCACACACAGAAAAATGGATGTGGATCACTGACACCTGCCTATCTCCAATCCCACACCACACAGCAATATCGATTGTAGTTTGTAGAACACAGTTTCCCTAAAATTCAGCAGACTCTGTCCCTAACAGGATTGAGAAGAGATCGTAGATCAGGATTGAGTGCAGATTCACCCCACCCCCCACACAGCAATATCGATTGTAGTTTGTAGAAGACACTGACCCTATAATTCAGCAGACTCTATCCCTAAAATGCCTACAACTCGCCCTGCCTAAACACTCCGACCTGTCCCTCAATTCTATCCGGACACAAATGGTTTTTTCCTGCCTATCTTTCCCTAATCAGCAGCCAGCACATTGATGTGTGCTCTGTCCCTTAGCTAAGCAGCAGAATGACGCTGCTGCGGCGGCTGCCTCGAACTTATAAAGACTTGGTCACATGCTTCAGACGGCCAATCACAGCTACTAAGACATTTGCAGGCATGGCTGGGATGGCTTAAGGCACACCAGTTAAACGATTGTTGATTGGCTGTTGAAAGCCCGCCATGAAAAGAGCGCCAAAGCATGCAAAACCCGGAAATAAAACGACCGAACACGGATTTTTACCCGAACATACAGTAAAGTGTCCGTGTTCGGGTAAAAAAAATCCAATTATTCGGTACGAACACGAATAATACAGTCCGTGTTCGCTCAACACTACTCCTGACCGTTGTGCACGTCTGATCTGCAACTACAGGAAACCAGTTATTAAATCCAAGGGTTCACATACTTTTTCCACCTGCACTGTGAATGTTTACATGGTGTGTTCAATAAAAACATGGCAACATTTCATTCTTTGTGTGTTATTAGTTTAAGCAGACTGTGATTGTCTATTGTTGTGACTTAGATGATGATCAGATCACATTTTATGACCATTTTGTGCAGAAATCCATATCATTCCAAAGGGTTTACATACTTTTTCTTGCAGCTGTATGTAATGCTGGAGCAGGAGTATAATCAAACCAAGGATCCCAGACTTTTTGGAAATCATCAATTTTATCTAGTAAAATAGCTGAGACATCATTACTGATCATTATCCAATGTAACTTAAAACAAGTTACATTAATGGGGATTTCCATACCTAGCAATTGTAGCCACAAGGAACATTAGTTTACTGGTATGTCTAGGAACTCTGGGAATAGTACAGTTAAGAAAAAACATAAAAGCTTATACAGGTAGTAATATACAGCAGTGGTCCTCAACTCCGGTCCTCAGGGCCCACTAACAGGCCAGATTTTAAGTATTACCTTGGGGAGATGCAGACTAGAGTACTGCAATCACTGAGCAGCAGATGATATCACCTGGGATGTATTTCAGTTATCTTGCAAATCTGGCCTGTTAGTGGGCCCTGTAGGCCAGGGTTGAGGACCACTGATATACAGTATTAGTAAGAGAATATATCAGTATATACATTTTGTGGACTAACAGACAATTTCTCCAAAAATGAATAAGTAATCCAGGATGAGTGCCTTGTCTAAAAGAGGAAGCAAAGGGGATGCATTTGGTACATACAGTGCCTTGTGAAAGTATTCAGCCCCCCTTGAACTTTTCAACCTTTTGCCACATTTCAGGCTTCAAACATAAAGATATAAAACTGTAATTTTTTGTGAAGAATAAACAACAAGTGGGATACAATCATGAAGTGTAACGAAATTTATTGGATATTTCAAACTTTTTTAACAAATAAAAAACTGAAAAATTGGGTGTGCAAAATTATTCAGCCCCCTTAAGTTAATACTTTGTAGCACCACCTTTTGCTGCGATTACAGCTGTAAGTCGCTTGGGGTATGTCTCTATCAGTTTTGCACATCGAGAGACTGACATTTTTGCCCATTCCTCCTTGCAAAACAGCTCGAGCTCAGTGAGGTTGGATGGAGACCGTTTGTGAACAGCAGTTTTGAGTTATTTCCACAGATTCTCGATTGGATTCAGGTCTGGACTTTGACTTGGCCATTCTAACACCTAGATATGTTTATTTGTGAACCATTCCATTGTAGATTTTGCTTTATGTTTTGGATCATTGTCTTGTTGGAAGACAAATCTCCGTCCCGGTCTCAGGTCTTTTGCAGGCTCCATCAGGTTTTTTTCCAGAATGGTCCTGTATTTGGCTCCATCCATCTTCCCATCAATTTTAACCATCTTCCCTGTCCCTGCTGAAAAAAAGCAGGCCCAAACCATGATGCTGCCACCACCATGTTTGACAGTGGGGATGGTGTGTTCAGGGTGATGAGCAGTGTTGCTTTTACGCCAAACATAACGTTTTGCATTGTTGCCAAAAAGTTTGATTTTGGTTTCACCTGACCAGAGCACAGTGCTCCTTGGGATGTTTAAAGCTTGGGAAATCTTTTTGTATCCAAATCCGGCTTTAAACTTCTCCACAACAGTATCTCGGACCTGCCTGGTGTGTTCCTTGTTCTTCATGATGCTCTCTGCACTTTAAACGGACCTCTGAGACTATCACAGTGCGGGTGCATTTATACGGAGACTTGATTACACACAGGTGGATTCTATTTATCATCATTAGTTATTTAGGTCAACATTGGATCATTCAGAGATCCTCACTGAACTTCTGGAGAGAGTTTGCTGCACTGAAAGTAAAGGGGCTGAATAATTTTGCACGCCCAATTTTTCAGTTTTTTATTTGTTAACAAAGTTTGAAATATCCAATAAATTTCATTCCACTTCATGATTGTGTCTCACTTGTTGTTGATTCTTCACAAAAAATTACAGTTTTATATCTTTATGTTTGAAGCCTGAAATGTGGCAAAAGGTCGCAAAGTTCAAGGGGGCCGAATACTTTCGCAAGGCACTGTATTTAGCTAACAAAGATTAAACCATAACAAGTAATCACTTCAAAATGCAGGAAAATGCCACCACCCTTCCTATACAGGTGCATCTCATCAAATTAGAATATCATCAAAAAATTATTGTGGATAATGTTTTCCCCTAAATTATGAACTCCTAAAGTGTATATCCTGTTGATGAAAGTGCTTCTGTGCAAAAAAATATACCTTATCAATCAATATTATCCAAAAAATAAGATAAAGTATACACTCTCAAAATTATGCTGAGAAATACTGTGCAATTAAACAGTACATAAAGTGGCAAGTATAATAAAAGTCCTTATAGTCCACACTGGTGATGATGTAAACAAAACAAATGCAAAAGTGCTGGTGCTTATATAATATCAATCTTCGTGCTCCTCCTGTGTCCCCACTCACCGGACAATAGGTGGGCAGAGTGCAGTTAGTGGATGAACAGCAAGGTGCACCCCTCTGTCTGTCTTCCTGGTGGAATAGAGTGTGTTTCTTCCTGGTATCTCTTGGATATCCAATTTCTATATGATCTCTTTAGGCAAATGGCTCCCAATGTAGGTATTCATAAAGGCAGGAAAAGAGAACTCCATAGTGTAAAACCACAGACTTTAATTCAATAAAGTACAGCTCACTTACATTCCCATCTTCATAATATTTGAGATAATGGAGGAACTTTGATCTTTTTGTTTCCATGATCTCTGATTCCAAATTCTGTATGTTTGCTTAAAGATTCTGTTTTACACAAAAAAATGTACAAAGGTGGAACCGTATCCAATCTGAGGATGACTTTATAGTTATAAAGATTATAACATTATATTGAATTATAAAAATTATAAATAATTGTAGTATTGAAGGATATTGAGGATGTTTGTTTTGTCAAAGCATACCAGTTAATAAGAGCTATGGTTTCTCCTAGATTCAATTCCCAGATAATTATATAGAACATTTTTTTGTTAGAAGAAGATAAGATTTTATTGAGGGGAAAATATGCCTTTGTTTATCAAAGTACCTGCATTCATTTCAAAGGGAGTCCTTTTTACTACTATATGGCAAGATGAAAGTGAATTAATAAAATGTATAAGTTGTTTACGATGATAGATTTCTTCCTATGGTAGTTTATATGCCATGTTTAAAACTTTCAATGATAGTATACCATGAGATGTATAGAAATCTTCAAATCTTACTAGGCTATTATTTCTTCACCATTCAAATTCATTGGGACAAAATCCAGGAATAAAACTGGGATTTTTAAGTATAGGTGTTAATGACAAGTGTAGGGATTGAAGATGCTATTTAGCATTTAGGTGATCCCATAATGGGAGAGATTGGAATAGAAAAGGGTTGAGTATAATGTGCTAAAAAATTCATTTGTGCTCAAATAAATTGTCCAATTCATGCAAACATATAAATCTGATATCATAAAATAATATCCCTATAAAACGTCACATGTGTTCATATATTGATTAAATGTTCTATAAAAATGTATACATGTCCAAACACCAATAAATATATAAGGTACAATTACAAATAAAGAGTTCAATTTTACCCAAAAAGTACACAATGCTACTTATAAATTATACAAGTGCAAATAACCATTTTCAGTGTTCTGATTCCAAAAAAGTGCTCATTCAATGTGTCCTCTCATCCACTCCTCACTCACCATATAGTTTGACCCACTCAACCCACTCAGCCCTAGGTAAACTTGCACTCATAGAAAACAACGGGGGTTTCCACCATTCCTCCACTCCGTATCCACCAGGGTCATCTACCACTCCTTCAATGGTTTAGGGCTGGTCCTTTTAATATCTATACACTCTTGTAGGCCATAATAAAAGCAAAAAGAAATGTTATGGCATAAAATCCTCTTTTATTTTAAAAACACATAGACCCAGTAATGCCTGCATTGTTTTCTTATTGCTGGTCCCGGCTTCACAGCTCATCCTGGTGCAAGATCAGGCCATATGTGGGATGACATCATGTAACTCAACCCCTATGTACGTTTCGTCCTTATGACCTCAGGAAGTGTTATAGACTGCTCTCATCCCTCAGTTTAAATACACATTGCTCAACCCTTAATCACAGCTGTCGATAGATCTCCTTCCTTCCCAGATCAGTTTGTAAAGTTCATATTGAGGTTTATGACTAATAATTTAGAAAAATTTAGCTTGATTCAAGGAATGGTGGAAACGTTTAGGATAGATATCATATGTGGAGAAAGAAGCATCAAAATGTTATCTGCAAGCAATGCGAGTTTATGTTTTTGAACTCCTCTGGAAATACATTTATGTTAAAATTTTCAAGTTTACTGTAACTATTGGCAACGGTCCAATAGCCAGTATAAAAATGATTGGAGATAAAGGACAGCTTTGACAAGTACTTCTATGGATAGAAATCATTTGAGATTTGTGACCTTTAATGAATCATAAAGCCTAAGAACTATTATAAAGCGATTTTAACATTTTTATAGTCAAATTGTTCTAAAGTGAATAAGAAGTAAATCACGATGATGTAAAAGGTAGGTTGGTTGATATAGAAGGTAAGTTGAGGGATAAAAGCATACCCCTTATATTGGTTTCTTCATCTCTATTAAAAAATAGAAATGAGTACACATCTGGTTTGGTAAGATGCTTGGGATAAAAACCAATCTGATCTGCATATATATATTTTGTAGCTTACTAATTCTTAAATGTGATGGCTGCATTCGTTTTATTTTTTAATCCAGTAGCAGTGACTTGCCAGCACATTGTTTCCTATAGGCCTTTGTGTACACCACACCCTCCTCTACACATCCTGTCAAAGTGGCATCCAGATAGTCAATACTATCAGAGTCAGTGTTATATGTGAACTCCAGGTTCAAATGGTTGGCATTGAGATAATGTACGAAATGCTCTATCACATGAACTTGACCACTCCACACGAAGATCAAATCATCTATAAAACGACAATACCAGTCGATATGTGTTCTATACGGGTTGTCTTGGGAAAATAAAAATGTTTCCTCTCACCACCCCATATATAAATTCGCCAGTGAGGGAGAAAATTTAGAGCCCATCGAGGCAACCCGGCACTGCAGATAAAACATGCAATCAAACATGAAATAGTTATATTTCAATAGGAATTCTATAGGTAAGCACAGAAATTCACACAGCTCCTGAATATAAAAGCAAAATCGAGTTAAATTATGTTTGACTGCTGCAAGGGCTAAGTGATGTGGTATGCAGGAGTACAAAGCTTTTACATCCAGAGTGATCCAGCTGTTATTGGATGACCACCTAATCTCCTGTGTATGGGCCAGAAGGTGTCCTGTGTGTCTGAGATGACCTGGCAATCGTTTACCAAGAGGTTGAAGATGTTCATCAACCCATTCACAAAGTCTTTCTAATTGAGACCTGATGCTCGCCACTATCAGATGTCCCTCTACAGGAATACGTTGCTTATGGAGCTTTGGAAGATGATGGAATATGGGTACAACTGGTTTATCCATGAATAAAAAATCAATTGATCCATTATTCCCATATCTCTACCATCATCCATAAGTTTTAGCAACGTCTGCTGTATAGTCTCTTTGGGGTCAGAGCTGAGCAAATTGTACTGGCATCATTTAGCTGTCTAAGTGCCACATTTCTATAACTCTCAGCATCCAGAACTACTACTGCTCCACATGTATCTGCCTGACAGATTATAATATATTTCCTATTTTTTAAGGCCTGTAGGGCCAGATATTCTGCCCTATTTAAATTACATTTGGATGGGTGTGTATGTCAATAAATGTAAAAGGCCTGCACTTAGGAAAATAATAGAGTGTCACTATAAACTTTAAATTGGAATGTAATAGGATTTATGTATACACTGGGCTGCTGCTGATAACAAAAGGTAAGTACCATGTGAAACTTGGAAAAATGTGAAAAAATATGCAAAATCAGCGCTGCTCCTCATAAAAGTAAAAAAGTGTCATATGCACATTTATTGTGGATAATGTTTTCCCCTAAATTATGAACTCCTAAAGTGCATATCCTGTTAATGAAAGTGCTTCTCTGCAAAATAATATACCTAATCAATATCAATGTTATCCAAAAAATGTTAAATAAAAGTGCTTATGTGCAAGATAATTTATCAATCAATATTATCCAAAAAATAAGATAAAGTATACACTCTCAAATTATGCTGAGAAATACTGTGCAATTAAACAGTACATAAAGTGCCAAGTGTAATAAAAGTCCTTAAAGTCCACACTGGTGATGATGTAAACAAAACTAGTCCAAAAGTCCTGGTGCTTATATAATATCAATCTTTGTGCTCCATTCTGTGCTCCCCTCCTGTGTCCCCACTCACCGGACAATAGGTGGGCTGAGCGCAGTTAGTGAATGAACAGCATGGTGCACACCTCTGTCTGTCTTCCTGGTATCACCTGGATATCCAATTTCTATTTAATCTTTTTAGGCAAATGGCTCCCAATGTAGGCATTCATAAAGGCAGGAAAAGAGAACTCCATAGTGTAAAACCAGCGACTTTAATTCAGTAAAATATAGCTCACCTACATACCCATCTTCATAATATTTGAGATCATGGAGGAACTTCGATCTTTTTGTTTCCATGATCTCTGATTCCAAATTCTGTGTGTTTGCTTAAAGATCCTGTTTAAATGTGTCAAACAAGGGCAAAGAGTGGAATTGGTTAGCCGAATCCTTAAATAGTACAATGTCCTAAATAACTTCCAATAAAAGTCCACTTTTCATATGACGTGATAGACTCATAAGCTGTATAGAACATTGTGTAAGTATATTGTTCCACTTTGTTTGGAATTGATCAGAGTATACCATTGATGGTGCCTTTTTTATTCTTAGGCCCCTTGGTATCATATTTTCATCTATATACTGTATTTCTGTAGTCCCATATGATCCCACCAAAGTCTGATCTCCTTTTGCATCTGTATTTTACGTTCAGGATTCACAAACTTCCTGCTGGCCTTGTTGAATGTCCAGTGAACTTACCTTTGTCCAGTTCATTCATCCTTACCCTCCAGCCCTATCCCAACTGTAACAGCCACTATAACATTTTGACAAACATAAAACAGAATACTTAGAGGTATTTATGTTATCAACCAAGAGTCAGAAAACTTTCTTCCAAGATTCACACATTTTTTAATGTAATCTTAAGTAAATATTGGATGAACCTTAAGTGAAAATTGTGAGAATTTTGGGTGAAAGAATTGCTACACTGTTAAGAGCTAGAACACAAACTGGTGCCATTGTGGTCAATGGCTTGAAAGGGGCCATGTGTACAAGCAGCTGTCTCACTGCAACTAGTAGGCCCTAGGAATTACCGGTAATCTTTACCAGATGTTGGCTGCTGAGATGGTGTTTAGCTTCTCCTTAGGAGTCTCACAGTACCTCACGGATTAACCTGTGTGCCCCTTATTGCTGATTCACTGCTTTTAAGCCTAATACTTATATCCATTACCTTTGAAACTAAGAGAAGAAAAGCAGGCGCCGCTGAGTGTATTAGAAAAAAATATACAAGGTATATTACACGCGCCAAATGAGAGGACCTGTAAAGGTGTTTGAGGACCTAGTGATAATGTAGTAAAAATATATAATAAATAGGTAAAGTGAATAAATAAATTGCAGCTGCTATAGTAAAGTGCTAGTGCTGATGATGAAATATAGTAATCAGAGATATGATGAAGAGTCTGATGAAGGAGCCAAGTGCGCATGCTCCGAAACGCGTTACGGAGCATGCGGTCCACCGCGGCCTCCGCTTGAATCAGCTCCTCTGTGAAGCTTCCTGCATCATCATTACCCGGCTGCGGACCAGTCGGGACACGGAAGATCGGGTACAGTAAGCGTATACATTATGGAACATGGATTAAAGAATACTACGATATGAGTTACTACTTTTAATTGTCATGTAATAAATTGTTGCTACACTCAGCAGCGCCTGCTTTTCTTCTCTTATTGCCAGCGGGATTTTCTGTTCTTTTGCCTGCCAGAGCTGCCCAGAACTACAGCATCACCAGTGAAGTCTGGTCCGCTACAGCTTTTGACCA
Organism: Pelophylax lessonae; assembly: GCF_965119305.1. NCBI lineage: Eukaryota > Metazoa > Chordata > Amphibia > Anura > Ranidae > Pelophylax > Pelophylax lessonae. Next base: position 147,124,677 of record NC_138768.1, read on the forward strand.
CCTGACTGTTTAGACTGGTGTCCACTCTTCTGGCACAAACGCCCAACATCCCTCTCCTCTGATTACCTTTGAACCTGCTACCCATTCAAGTTCCAATTCCTGACCTGCCTCCTGACACTTTGCTCTAGTACTTGCTACCCATTCCAACCCCCTTTCCGACTCGACTTGTTTTTCTCATCATTCTTTGTAACCCGATTTACCTGCCTTCTCCTTTCATTGGGATTTGTATTGGTTACTGTATTTGGGTTTTTGTCAGCTGTGTGTTGCAGTCTCAAAATAAAATGTTTTACTTCACTTAGATTTGAGCCTAAATTTTCTCTGTATAGCTTTAAATATCCAATAGCTAGCACTGCATGATACCAGCACATGATGTTCTCACATAAATAGACCCCCTTCATTTTAAACAATCAATACCTTTTTGAAAACCTAAAAATAAAATTACTGTTGCAAAAATCAGGATTGCCAGAAAATGTGATGTAACATTGTCAGCCTATTACATTTTCGAAGTGTTTCCGATCCTTGCAAGTGTGCATGATAATTTGTAGCATTAGCCAGTTGCACTGCTAAGGGCTTGGGCAATCTATCAGAAACACATGTGTTTAATCTCTGGACATAATAGCGCCCATAGAATGTGTTTGTAAGTAAGTGTAGTTTTTCAGTGCTGTTCTACAAGTACTTTTCCCTGCCAGTATGTTTTGGCTTGAGATGCAAGAAGAAAGCTTTGGCAGCACCACAGAGTTTACTTTGTCTGAGTGATTGGCAATTAAGAGGGGAAATTTTGAGTCAGAACCTAATTTAGTCTATGGAAATGATATGCAGATACTGCAGACTTTCTCTTCTTGCTTTTTATTTTTTATAAGACTTGTCAGTTTGTGGGAAAATCATTGTCTCCTAAGAAGTAGGCATAATTAGAAGATCCATATACAGTATAATTAAGGGTAGTAGCATGTAAATTTTACCGTTTTTTAGTTTTCCTCGAGGCAATGAAATTGGCTTGCACCCAAAGATTGGCTCAATTACACTTCATTTCACCCTTCAGTCACCAGTTTCTGTGCAACTGGAGATGACGCTAAGAAGATAGCTTATCATGGGTACAACTACCATAGTAACAATGACGGATTCATATAGTCTGTGAAAGGTCATCTTCACTAAAAGCTATAACAACTAAATGGATTTTAGTCACTGAGATCTAGAAGTTGGTGATGCCAGTGGTAGAGATTCAAGCAGGAATGAATGTAACAAAGCACCCAGACTTGGAAGGGATGCCTTCAACAAACAAGCAAGCTTTCAAATATAAATATTTTCTAGTCAAAGATAAGTTCTACAACTTTGGGGAAGTCAAACACTGTCAGGCCCAATGTTCAGAACATAGAGACTCCTAACATCTGACAGTAGTTCCCATGACATTACAAAATCTTCTACCAGTGATGGAGCTAATTAGATGCTCAATCACATCAGCTAGGTCCAATTCCAGACATAAAATTAAAAGAAAGGGATCCTCAAGTCTTTTGGTAGAGCCTCTCTTGATACCCTAAATATGCAGTGCAAACGTCCTTACTCGGCATTAGGATTCAGATATTTCTTAATAGCACCACATAATAATGGAACTATTTTTGCACCAAATTCAAAAATAATTACCTCCGGTTCATAGATAACAAAAACTGGAGATAATTAAGAGCTACTAAAACTTGGCATACAGAGAAGGGCAGAGCACCTGTTCCTGTACTCAGTGTAGCAGAGCAACATATTTGCAGCTGATACCCTCTACCTCTCAATGGTTTTTTCACATGGTGAGCTTCACAGTCGACAGCCTCCTAGCAACCAGTAAGGCTATAGTGGGCGGAGATGAGGAAATGAGATACGAGTTTCCCATCAGGTCCACTCTTGCCTTGTATTTGACAGCAGGCAAGGGTGGATTCCATAGCCAATAGCAGGCTGTCTATTTGCTAAGGATCCACTCACTTCCTGTTGCCAATGACAAATAGAGCAGACATGATGGGGGAAAAAACTCCCCAATGTTGCTTTGTCTGACAGGTGCAGTGGCAGAAGTAGCATAGTTGAACTGAGGGCATTGTGCCTGTATGGACATACCAGCCTCAGTAAATGCAGGAAACGCTCTTAATGCATACCCAAGAATCTCATACCTGTCTACAACAGGTATATTGATCTGTTGCCCTCACTGACATTTGTCACATAGAGGCATGTTGGAGTTCTAAAGAGTATCTTAGATACTCTTTATGAATTTCCTTGAGAGAGTGTTCAAATGGAAGTGGCCTGCCTTTGAGCCTCAGTGAGATTAAACTGGTATCCACTGGGACCATACATTATATTAGAGGCAAATCCAGAAGAAGTGAGAGTTTTTGGAATGGGGTTAATGCCATAAGTGACCCCAAACAAAGTGCTACAAAGCTGAAGGGATAATACCCATAAGTGTCAATGGCAGGAGCAGAAGATTAAATCCCTGTGGACTGCTTCTACTAAACTTACACTCCGAGTTCTCCAGAATAGAAGCCCAGCTTTTCAGGTGTCGAGAGCTGTTCTCCGAAGATATGTTCTATGTGGGGCACGCAAAGAGTTCTCAGCATTGCAAATATCTACAGGAAGAAATCCTTTTAGAGCTTCCAAAAACATGCTTGAATATTTTCAATGTTTAAGAAAGCACATTGCGGAATTGAAAAAAACTGGAATCATTTGAGACTCTTGGAGCCTATATGCATCCCCCATATTGGTGGTTCAGAGGAAAGACTCATTCATGATGTGTTTTGTCTTTCATACCCTAAACAGAAGACGCTCCTTAAATCAATTTACCATTCCATGATTATATAAGATATGTTTGTTGGGGGCAAATTGGTTTATGATACTTGAGTTCAGGAGTGGATAACATCAGATCCATATGCACCCTGAAAACAAAGAAAAGACTGCCTTTAATGGGTTTCTATAAGTTTCAAGGGATGCCCCAAAGGTTTGACTGGAACTCTTGCAACATTCATGAAGATTTTAATTCTAGTCATAGGTTACTTAAATTGGTTTTGCATGAGAGTGGAAATAAAGAGTTACTGTCACTTATTATGGGTTGTATACAGCAGAGAATCCTGCCAAATAGAGCCGTCCTTATAGGCCACCTGCAAAGTCCAGGTCCAATGAAGTTGGTGTGCATTATCTTCCTGTATATGTTGCCCAATATGAGTGGACAAGGGACAATTGTGGTGGTGACTGATCATTTAAAAAGTTTATGACAAAGCTTTCCAAAAAAAAGGATCAAAAAGCTTCTACTGTAGCCACACTGCCTTTGATATCTGAAGGCAGCAAAACAAGAGAAGTTATAATCTAGGAGTCTGAATTCACAATCTACAATCTGCTAACAGGATGCTGTTGAAAAATCTGGGCCCTCATGGGAAGCACAAATTAGCCGACTGGTGGAACTCAAACCATACATCATTTATGCTCAGTTACCCAGGCTTCCTGTGTATGAGATATGTGCAGAGGGGAAGGCAGGGCTTTTGAAGACGTTGGCACCATAACCACCTCCTACCATTGAATGAATAAGTTCAGGTGTCCATCCATGCTAGGTCACATCCAACTGGTTCACCCCCCTCTTAGGTGATCTCTTGTGATGTACTAGTAGCAACCTCCACCGGAAGAGGGATATGACTGTGATAAGTATTTATAGGCAGAATAGCCATGGCAATCTAATCCCACTTGTCATTATTTCCCTTATTGAGAACCACTCCACAATGCTAAGTGCTGGTGCACCAGAATTTCTACCACAGGCTCAAGTGGAAGAAGCGCAAGAACAGGTACACTTCGAGCCTAAAATGGAGACTCAAAATCTAGTAGAGGCACTAGCCTAGGCTTTTTATCAGACAAGAGTAAGTGGTCTGTATAAGGTATTTACTGGCAGAAAAAAAAATGTTATACTACCCAAAGTTAAAACAACAAGGGCAGAGGATTTAATAGATGGAAAGATGAAAAAATAACCGAAGAGCCGCTTTAAGCCCTCCCTCCAGCCATGAAATGGGGTAGGGCACGCTAGGGGAAAAAGGCTGCTGAGAGGTACTAGAAAAAAAGTGAGAGTTCAGAGTCAATTGTTTTCCTACCCACCGCAGAATACCAACTGCACGGGGGACCCATAGAGAGAAAGCTTGCTGGAGGTGTTTATTGATTTTATTTATTATGGGTACTTATATAGTGCCATCAATTTACACTGCGCTTTACATATATATTGCACATTCACATCAGTTCCTGGTCAAAAGGAGCTTACAATTTAACCGGTTGCCGACCGCCGCACAACTATTCACTGCGGCGGTCAGCCCCGGCCAGGCAAAGTGACGTAAATCTACGTCACTTGCCTGTCACTTCCTTGTGAGCCAATAGCGGGCGAGCGCGCGCCCACAGAGGCTCGTTCACAGGGAAGCCAGTGCGTGTGACCGGCGGACCCGATGTCCGCCAGTCACTCGCCGACCGTCGGTGCAGAGGGAGAAAGTCAGGCGGCTGATGTAAACAAGCCGCCTGTCATTCTCCCCTGTGTAGAAACAGTGATCATACGGTTCTACTATGTAGGACCGTTGATCACTGTTCCTACACTAGTAGCCACAGCCAATCACAGTAAAAAGCACGCCCCTAGGGACACACTTATCCCCTCCCTCCCCAATAAAGTTAACCCCTTCCCTGCCAGTGTCATTTTGCAGTAACGGTGCATATGTATAGCACTGATTACTGCAGTAATGTCACTGGTAACCCCAAAAGTGTCAAAAATGTCAGTCAAGGGTCCGATCTGTCTGTCGCAATGTCGCAGTACCGCAAAAAAAAAACGCAGATCGCTGCCATTTCGCGTTAAAAAAAAAAACACCAAAAATGACAGAAATCTTTCCCTTAGTTAGTAAACGCAATAACTTTTGCGCAAACCAATAAAAATAGGCTTTTTGCAATTTTTTTTACCAAACATATGTAGCAGAAAACAAATTGGCCAAAAATGTTAAAAAAATTTGATTTTTACATTTTTTTGGGGGGGAATTTCATATAAAAAAATGTGAAAAATATTGTGATTTTTGCAAAATTTACGCTCTTTTTTTGTTTATAGCGCAAAAAGTAAAAATCGCACAGCTGATCAAATACCACCAAAAGAAAGCTCTGTTTGTGGGAAAAAAAGGACGTCAAATTCGTTTAGGTACAGCATCACACGACCGCGCAATTGTCCGTTAAAGTCGCGCAGTAAAAAATCTCAAAAAAAAACCCTGGTCAGGAAGGGGGTAAAATCTTCCGGGGCTTAAGTGGTTAAGGTTCCTAACTCATAATTATACATACACATATTAGGGCCAGTTTAGACAGGAGCCAATTACTCTACCAGAATGTCTGTAGAGTGCGGGAGTAAACCTGACTACCCGTAGGAAACCCACGCAGGCACAGGGAGAACATATAAACTCTTGGCAGGTAGTGCTGTGGTTGGGATTCAAGCCAACTATCCTAGTGCTGCTCGGCAGAAGTGCTAGCCACGTAGCCACTGTGCTGCCAATTGCAGCCTAATTTTCATTCATCTCCATTCGGCCAATAGAAGGGGATGGCAAAGTAGGGACAGCACTTATGTAGATTATTGTCAGATGATGGATTTGTGAGCAGCACATGGCCTCCCTCCTGGGTCTTTAACTGTGCCTATACCCATTTTGGGACACTACTGCTTAGCTAATCCTTACTCAAAGGGAAACTCATCCCCCAATTGTTACCAGCTAGATTGGGGCACCTTTATCCTAGTGGAATACAAATACCTTAGTTTGAGCATTTCACCATTGGCCCCACCTCCAGCAGACTACTTAGAAGTTTTACCCACTGGCCAGAGGTTAGTTAGGGCTAATGGATTTTTGCTAATCTTTTGTATTCAGCTGCATCTTTCATACCATACCCTTTGGTGAACCTGTGTTATAAGTACTATTTTATTGCTGCTTACAGTGTTGTTCCCTAGGCGCCTAACCTATCATTGCTTTGCTATTATTTACCTGTAGGAGGTGTTTCTGTTCTAATAAACCTCAGATACTGTATCTACTGCTAGTGTATTGACCTATTATTGGAATGTGTTACGGGGGGGGGGTCATCAATTGTAATGGTAGGAGTACCCAAGCTTTTCATCAGCTCCTTTATGGGTATTGCTGTTTCCATTAAATATCACATTTTTAAAAAATTAAACTAATGTAAGTACTTGAATTTTTTGTTAATATCAGCCTTTTGTAATCTCAGGAAATTGCAGGTTTATAAAATAATGTATTTCTACTTTAAAAAAGGATAGGTATATACGTTTACTTCACATGCTCTGTTACAGACCAGATTCTTGTCAGATAACAAGTACAGTCTGTAATATTCACTATTGCAGCCTTTAATTTCGCATCAGTTCCATGTTTGGTATAAGTTCATTTTTTAGCAACATTGATGTTGCCTGCAAGCGGCAGGCTTGGTAGAAGGGTGGGTGGGAGGACAAGTGGATTATTAACAGGCATAGAGAGGAATGTAGCTACAGAGGACCAGAGACTGCAGAACTGCTAGCTTATGTTGGATCAGGTGTTATTGGCATTCACAGCACAATGCCAGGTTCCTTCATCAAAGATCTATTACTATTCCCTTTTAGAAAGGGGAATATATATACATAAAAAACATTTGTTTAAAATAGCCACACATGCCTAATTTTCTCCTGTGTAGCCCATGCAGCTCATGGCTGGACTTGGAGTCAGGCTGAGAGTTAAAGCCTGATAACTCAGGCAGCTTACAGCAGTAACACATACCTTTGCTTCAGAAGCAAACACACGTCATGTAGGCTTTCTTCCATATCTTGTAAACCAGTTAATTTAAAAGTTGAAATCAGTACAGCTCTCATAGACCCTAGTGCTGGGTGTTTTGTGTTTCACAAACAAAGCCTGGAACGGTGTGTTTTAATTAGAGAATAAAAGTAAATTTAGCCAAAGAAGTCAACATATTTTTTTTTTTGTTCATGATGGTGGGGAGAATTGCTGAATTTCTACATAATGAATTAATACAGTGGAGTAAAATTACTGAAATCAGTAATTAATGGATGCTATTGAAGTCTTCCAACCTGGAGGCAACTATATCAAATGTCAGGCCAATTAGTAAGAGTAAAGAAAAAAACCAAAATGGCTCACTACAGAGGTAAGTAGAATAAAGTAAAGATCAGCATATAAAAGATTAAAAGAAAACAAAAATAAGTGTAGCTGACAAGAAGTGTATGAAAACAATCTAAAGGGGGGCCAAACACATTATCAGTGTTGCCAAAGCACAGAAAGAGGAGGAACTGGGTAACTCTATTAAGACATGAGACAAAAAACATTTTTTAGTTACATCAGTGAGAATTGAATCATCAAAAAAAAAAAAGTAGGTACAGCACTTATGTTGAGGGAAACCTGGATGTAGCAAACCATTTAAACAAGTTCAGATTCTCAGAAATAAATGACACTATCAAAAATATGTTGGGGATGGGGGGGGGCATGTCTGGCAGGAAGATGGCCGCATAATCCAGAGCTCTAGCAGCCTTACTAATGAGCGGCTACTCAGCGACTAGCAGGAGATGATTATCGGCACCCAGCATTCACATTAGACCCCGGCATACCCAGAGACCAAGCGCTGCAAGCAGAATAAACCGTCTCAGTGGCAGACAGGCTTCTTCCTGGCGGCAGAGGCGAGGGACAGGCAAGATGGCGCCGGTTCCAGCACCAGCAGCACCAGCAGCACAGCCCGATCACACACTGGCTCCCTGTCACAGCCCTGCAGAGTATCTGTCAACCATCCAGACATGGGTGGGTTCTCTCCCCCCTCTACACCCACCAAATGCAGCCCTGCTAAGGCCAGGCAGTGCTGGGAAGAAGGATCCCTTTCTCCCAGCCAGAGCCATGCTGATCATGCTAGCTCTAACCTGATCATGCAGTCAGAAGCCCTCATAGACTCTATCCAGCTACAATAGACCAGCCTATTTTAGAGCATACAATGAAGAATATGTTGCTTGTCTTCAGAAGAACCCTATTCATTGATTTCTCAGAGATGCTGACCTCTTTACAGAACACGGTTCAGTCCCATGATCTAACAATTCAACATGTGGAAACCAAGGCAAGATGGCAGAGCTGTATACTAGGGATAGACCGATATGTTTTTTTCAGGGCCGATTCCGATACCAATATTTTGGTCACAACATATTGTATCCGCTGATATGGGCTGATATTTTGTACATTTAAAGTTTTGAAAAATAAAGACAATTTTTTACACAAATCTGGTACTGAACATGTTAATTTTTGTTTAATTCTTAATGTCTGGCTTGCTGGCACCCTGTGGGGATGGCTGGCTGGCACCCTGTGGTGGGTGGGTGGCTGGCTGGCACCCTGTGGTGGGTGGCTGGCTGGCACAGGGGCTGTGGGTGGCTGGCTGGTACAGGGCCTGTGACTGGCTGGTACAGGGCCTGTTGGTGTTTGGCTGGCTGGTACAGGGCCTGTGGGTGGCTGGCTGGCTCGCTGGTACAGTGCCTGTGTCTTGCTGGCACAGGGCCTGCTGCTGTGGGTGGGTGTATGGCTGTGATACACTCCCATGAGACTAGTCCTGACTCCAGACGAGGCTGTCCAAGGGGAGGGAGGCGGCCTAAGAAGGCAGAATGACGTCACAAAAATATCGGCCAGTTTTGGGCCGATACCGATATATCAGGGAAAGTGCATATCACCCCTCAATATATCGGCCTTGCCGATAATCGGTCTATCCCTACTGTATACAGCACACAATTACCTAGTGGACGCCTACCCAGACCAGGAAAATGAAATTCAGAGATTGCGGACAAAGATTTTATACCTACCTGGTGTCTTTTTTTATAGATCATTGGGCCATAGTTCTGTGAACTTTCAGCTCTTATGGATCTCGGTGTTTAGATGGGAATTTTCCATTTGTATTGTGGATTATACAGCTATCAAATTCTAGGATCTGACTATTGTTTTTACTGGAGGAGGTATGTAACCCAAACCTATATGGAGACCTTCTATATGGGAATTCGTGGGGAGAGAGGTTGTTGTACCCCCCTTCCCTCCCAGATATATCTATGGACCTAGCTGTCCCTTTTTTCCCTTCCCCCCCCTTCAGGGGGATTTTGTACTCTGCATTGAGGGTTTCAAGTTGCAATTGAGGTTACCAGCCCTTCTCCCTAATATATCCCCTATTATATCCCATATGGTATTTTCATCCATACATATATATATATATATATAATATCATCTATATTAGGCTTTTGAGCCTATGCTAATATTATACCACCACTTTTATGATCCACATATATTGGCCTCCCAGCGCCTGCAGAGGAGATATCCCTTCATCTTGTCGGTCCTATTTTGAGGTTAGCATAATTATAGTTGAAAAATGATGCAATATGTATCAATGTATGAATATGAAATATGTGTTTATAATACCGTATTTTCCGGCGTATAAGACGACTGGGCGTATAAGACGACCCCCCTAATTTTCATCTACCGGTAATACTTATACTTAGGTTACCTTGGAGATGTTATACTCGGCGTATAAGACGACCCCCCATTTTTGGGGTATATTTTTGAGGTTCAAAAGTAGTCTTATACGCCAGAAAATACAGTAATTGTAATTTTTGTATTTTCACTATATTCTCTTTAGTGCAGTACCTATTTGGTCTTGGCAAGCCCTGATGAAGCAATGAATGCGAAACGCGTCGGCTTATCCAGGGACCAATAGTCTGCAAAATATATATTATGGCACTTTTCCACTGCAAGTACCGCCTAGTACCGGCTCGGCTCTACTCGGCCCTGCTTGGCCCGGTTTGCTTTTCCACTGCGGTACCGCATGGTATAGTGTCGGAACGGTTCGGTACGGTACGGTATAGGTTTGCTTTTCCACTAAAGTAGTACTAAAGTTAAGTGGGTGGGATAACAACGGGGTGGGTGGGATTCTCTGACCAATCAGTGGCTAGTAGTGACTGCATGCAAAGGATTGTGGGATATGGTACCAGTTTGGTACCTGTTGGAACCACAATCGAGTAGGTACTGTTTTTTCAGAGCCGTACTGTACCGTACCATTCGGTTCCATGCAGTGGAAAAGCAAACCTATACCATACCGTACCGAACCATTCCGACCCTATACCATGCGGTACCGCAGTGGAAAAGCACAAAAGCGTGCCGAGCCGGTACGGTTCTATGCAGTGGAAAAGCGCCACTAGGATCCAGTAGTGTGGTATTTTTGGTACACAGTTATCATACACACACGGACCGGTATATCTTTTATGTACTGTATGTCTTGTTGTCATGTTTTTTATTCTTTTGTAATAAAATGAATATATTTTTTATACATATATGAGTGTTGTATTTGTATTCCTGCAACCACCAGCCTATGCTGGTATAGTCCCGCTTTCTTGGGTCCTCTCTTGGCCCCTACTACCCCTTGTTTTTTGTCTTAGTTTCTTGGGGATGATGGCATACATTTCACGGTATCCGTTTTTTTTGACTTGCGGACAAAGATTGCGGACCTGGAGGACCACTCCAGACGAAATAACATTAAAGCGGAAGTCCAGCCTAACACCTTAAATTCTCCCCTGCAATCAATAATGTGAGTGGAGTTCAACCTTATATTTCAAAATTAAAAAATCCCAGTTTTTCTACCTTTACTTTGCAGTTTTCAGTGCTGTCACATGACTTCAATCCCTCTTCCTGCCGAGTCCAAGAGCAGCAAGTGGGTGTGGTTACTGAAAGCTAGTGACATCAATTCCAGGGAGGGGCACTGTTCCTGTGTTGCCAGTGGGTGTATACAGAATGGGAGGTTCCTGCCCAGTGTTCTCTCATCAGTACGGATGCATTGTACATCTTAACTCATGAGAAAATGAAGAAATAGAAAAGATCCATCCACACAGGACACATGGGGGAGGGGCACATATACAGTATAGCCGTGCTGGGCTTCGAAAAAATACTACCACAGGAGAAGGAAGCTGGACACGGGATTGGGGGAACTGTCAGTGGAGCTGGAAGTGCTCAGAGGTCTCAGCTCACAGTCTACAATGATCAGTACAGGCAACCACACTGTCTACGTTTCCACTAGTGCAACTTGTAATGCGACTTTGGACACACAAAGTCGCATGACAAGTCACAGCCCATTGATTTCAATGGCACCCATTCCCATTTTTGCAACTTTGAAACTCAGCGACTTTGGAAAGGTACCTGTGCTACGTTGATGAATCTTTTGATATGACTTTGATCCAGAGAATGTAAAGTTAGATCAAAGTCACACTCTAAATCGTGCAACTTTTGGGTCACAATAGTGGAAACGTAGACTAAAGCTCAGTTTTTACTAGCACGACTTGGGGCACACAAAGTCGCATGACAAGTCAACGCCCTTTGATTTAAATGGCATCCATTCCCATCTATGCGACTTTGAAACCCAGTGACATTGGAAAGGTACCTGCACTACTTTGGTGCATCTTTTGATGCGACTTTGATCTAGAGAGTGTAAATTTGCATCAAAGTCGCAATCTAAATAGACTAAAGCTCACGTTTCCACTAGTGTGACTTGTCATGCGACTTTGGACACACAAAGTTGCGTGATAAGCCATAGCCCATTGATTTCACCCGTTGGCACCCGTTCCCATCTATCCAACTTTGAAAATAAGCGACCTTGAAAAGGTACCTGCACTATTTGGATGCAAACTTTGATGCAACTTTGATCTAGAGAGTGTAAATTTGGATCAAAATGCACTCAAAGGGGCATCAAAGTCGCACTCCAAAGTCGCACTTTAGCCTAATGGCTACGCTTCTGCTAGTGTGACTCTTAACCACCTCCCATCCGCGCTACAGCCTATGTACGGCTGCAGCGCGGACTCACATTTTCGGGAGGCCGTCTTTATACGGCCTCCCAGAAACAGTCTCCCCGCGCGCTCCCGCGAGCGCGCATCCAGGAAAATCTGTGTCGGCCGTGTCCCTTGGACACAGCCGATCACAGATCGTGGTGAATGGCCAATCACAGCGGCCATTCACCACGTGATCGGACCGTCCAATGAGAGATGATCTCATATGTAAACATATGAGATCATCTCTCATCGCCAGCGCTCCTTCCTCACACGGAGACTGCAGTGTGAGGAAGGAGGAGAGCCGGTCAGCCGCCGGGGACACAGAAGAATGTAATCAGGGCACTGATCACCAGTGCCCTGATTACACAAGGTAAAAAAACATACACTCAGTGCCCACAGTGCCCGCCATCAGTGCCCCCCATCAGTGCCCACAATCAGTGCCCATAGTGCTGCCAGTCAGTGCCCATCAGTGCCTGCTCATCTAGGCACTGATGATCACTGACTGGCAGCACTATGGGCACTGAGTGTGGGCACTGATGGTGCTGCCCATCAGTGCTCATCAGTGCCGCCCATCAGTGCTCATCAGTGCCACCCGTCAGTGTCCATCAGTGCCATCCGCCAGTGCCCATCAGTGCCATCTGCCAGTGCCCATCAGTGCCGCCCGTCAGTGCTGCCTCTCAGTGCTGCCTCTCAGTGCCCAGCAGTGCCACCTCTCAGTGCCCAGCAGTGCCACCTCTCAGTGCCCATCAGTGCCGCCTATCAGTGCTCATCAGTGCCGCCTATCAGTGCTCATCAGTGCCGCCTATCAGTGCCGCCTATCAGTGCTCATCAGTGCGGCATATTAGTACCTCCTCATCAGTGCCCATAAGTGCCACCTCATCAGTGCCCATCAGTGCAGCCTATCAGTGCCCATCAGTGCCGCCTCATCAGCGCACATCAGTGAAGGAGAAAAATTTATTTATTTTCAAAATTTACTCGCAGAAAATAAGAAAAACTTTTTTTTCTTTTTTTTTGTAAAAAATAAAAAACCCAGAGATTATTAAATACCACCAAAAGAAAGCTCTATTTGTGTGGAAAAAATGATAAAAATTTCATATGGGTACAGTGTAGCATAACCGCGCAATTGTCATTCAAAGTGTGAGAGCACTGAAAGCTGAAAATTGGCCTGGATGGGAAGGGGGTTTAAGTGCGACTTTGATTGCAGCTTTGATCCAACTTTATGTTATATCAAAGTAGTGCAGGCACCTTTTCAAAGTACCTGTTTTTCAAAGTGGCATAGATGAGAACGGGTGCCATTGAAATTAATGGGCTGTGACTTGTCATGCGACTTTATGTGTCCAAAGTGGCATGACAAGTTGCACTAGTGGAAATGGAGCCTAAAGCTCCATTGCTAGTAATGAGCAATAGAAATAGATCTGTATCCTTCTAAACTTTCAAAAATGTTCCTTTGTACCTTATTTCTTTCAGATATTGTGCCAGTCATGTGACCTGCCCCCCCCCCCCTCTCTCTCTCTCACTCTCTCAGGAGAAGCTGCTAGTCTAAACGAGGAAAAAAAATACAAAACACAAAAAGGCGCTACTGTTCAGAACATTACAGTAATCCAAAAACACTGTACATGGAATAGCAAGGATGTATTGGGGATATACCAGAAACGTGTGTATAGTCCAGTATATTAAAGTTCATTACATCTAAAGGCGGCCATCCATAGGGACCAGAAGTGGAATCCCAAGAAAGCTGCAAGAAAAAACAAAAGAACAGGAGGCGCCTCTAAGTGTAATCCATAGGGTAAAGTCCTGAATGTGTTATCTGTGTTCCTCCTGAGGAGGCGAGCGCTATCAGGGGGGTCCGACACCATGATGGCTTGAGTCGGCTATATGGTGTGACAGGACAACCGACTTGGCACTGGCAGGTAGGATCCGAAAACGAGGCCTGAAGCGCGGAAAGCCATCCTGGGAAGGGAGATGACATCACCAATGTGTGACGCGTTTCCAAGCTTGCTGGCTGTGATGTAAAATGCAGCAACGCTCCTTCTTCAAAGCAAGGACAAGTCCGCTGATATAGACCCCCCAGGTTATTAATTTCCTTCATCCTGTGAGTTGATTACCACTTGTTTTAATAAATGTTACCCTAAAGATTACACTTAGAGGTGCCTCCTGTTCTTTTGTTTAGTCTAAACGAGGCTATGAAGACAGAAGTGTACTGTAAAAGATTGGAGGGATGGGGGTGGGGCTGAGCAGGTTCTGACATGCCTGTCTAAAAACGCCCGACAACCTTTACGGGAAGTGAAATACAGCTTAGCAAATTCAGATAATAGGAAATAGCCTTGTTGGTGAAGAACAGGAAGAAGCTGTTTGTCCAGCTTAGATAAGACTTTCTAAGCTACACAAGTAGCTAGCCAGAAAATGAATCATATCAAAGATAAAGATATTTAACATACTATTAATAGGAAAAATGTCTTTTTTGACTGGAGTTTTCCTTTAAATTTAGGGGAATACCTGAGTCAGTGGCCCCTGACTGATCTTACCCATATTCTTCAGCCTCATAAAATCCCTCATCCCCTCTCTGTCTGACCTCGAGCTCTGTATAGACAGGGCCCACAGAACTCCCAAACCTAAATTGTTCCCTGACACTGCTCCTACGAATGTACTGGCCGGAATCCATGGATCGCGTAATTATGGCAGCCAAACACAACTCAATTGTGACGGATGAGTTTGCAGGTATCTCTCTATATTCCAATATTTCTAAGCAAATGGTGCTCAACAGGAAGAAGCTCTCACCCCTAACCAAAACATTGCTAAATAATAAAATCCCGTACAAATGGGGCTTCCCCACAAAGCTCCTGGTCACTTGGGCTGGCAAGATGGTCTGTATATTCAGTATTGACAAGGGTCTGCAACTATTCAAGCAATGGCGACTAATCCCTTCTGATGGCCAGTCAGTCTTTCCTCACCCATATGCGAGATTAGAGGAAGAATGGACATGATATCATTTAACTGGGTTCCTAAGCAAGCTAATCCTCTCGGTGCGCACTTCTCCCTTATGTAAGTGTGAGGCCCCCTATCTCTCCAGACCCCCCCCCCCCCCCCCCGCCCTCCGGTATCTTGTAGCAGCTTCGGCTGCCCATGTAACATGCATTTTCCTTTCCTAAGCAGGTTATTTTTATTGTTATGCTGTGTTTTTAATTTTTTCCTATTGTTGCCACTATTTTTTCACCTTATCCACTCATCACACTACCTTTAGGACATGTTACTACTGCCTGGCTTTGACTACTTTTGAGAGTAACCCCGTGTTATCATACCAAAACCATATATGAGCCCTCCCAAATGGATCAAGTCTTGCAAGGTACTGTCCAAGCCTTTAACCCTTATTTCTCCTTCTCCATCTTAAAAAATTAAGATTTATCTACCTTTGAAGCATTACATCTACTTTCACAAATGCCCCTGAAGTTTGTATCTATTAACGCAAAGGGTCTTAACAGTCCCTTCAAAAGAGCTGCTCTATTGAAAGAAACCCACTCCCTTCAAGCTGATATACTTTTCTTTTCTTCAGCTCCACCGCTTTCCACATGTGTATATGGCAAACGGGTCTAAGAAAGCATGTAGTGTTCTCATCGCTATTAAGGACTCTACTTCCTTTAAATGCTTACAGCATATCTCAAACCTGGTTATCTTTCTATGTGGACTTAATAAAAGATTTTCACCTTGATAAATCTTTATACCCCTAATATCAAGCAGAAGAAATGCCTTGCTCTTCTTTTTACCCGAGTTCTGGAACTGCAACAAGGAACACTTATTATAGGAGGGGATTTTAACTCCATTGTTGATCTAGATCTGGACACCTACACCAAGAAAAGACGATCAACACAATCACTTCTCCCATTACTGCATAAGTATGATTTGTAGGATGTCTGGAGATCCCTACATGGTCCTGTAAAGGATTTTACTTTTCTGTCAACACTCCATTCTTATTCTAGGATCGATCTTTTTCTCATGGATAAAAGATCGTTGCTGAACGTACTAAGATCAGACATTGGTATAATATCATGGTGAGATCACGCCTCAATCTTACTGGAATTTGATGATAGTCTCAGTAACTCACCTCCTCCTATTTAGAGATTTATTACCTCTCTTCTGTCTGATCAGTGATTATACCAACATATATTGCAAGCAACAATTTTTTTAACACATTGATACTCCAGAGATTAACTGTTTCACTTTGTGTAATGCCTATAAAGCGTTTATGCGTGGAATTTTGATAAAAGATGGCCTCTAATGTGAGGAAAAAGAGGATGCATCAGGTTGAAGACTTACTCCGCTCACATAGCAAATCTAGAAAAAAGCAAAAAATCCCACCCTGACCACATCTCACTTCAACTTTCCTCCAGGCTAGGCAGAAATTGAGGAACTTACTCCTGTATAAACATAAAAACCTTTTAAAATACCTTAAAGCCACCTCCTTTGGTCTCAGTAATAAAGCTGGTAAGTGGTTGGCGAACAAATTTAAAACCAAACGACTCAAACAAAAAATCCCCTCTATCACTCACCATGTATCACAATGCAACTTAACCAACCCTAAAGATATTGCCAGCAGCTTTAGGGATTATTATCAGGATTTATATGACCTGCGTGCTGATGGCTCAATGCTTCAACCTACTCCTTGCATTATTACTGAGTTTCTCCAAACGGTTAACCTGCCTGCTCTCTCGACAACCCAGCTTGCCTCAATTTCCCAGCCCTTTACCATCCAGGAGATCCATTAAATTATCAAAACCCTACCTATCCTTAAGTCCCCTGGCATGGATGGGTTCTCCAATGAATACTATAGGGAACTATCCAAGCATATTGCCCCTTACTTGTTAAAAGTCTTCAGCCTGGCGGCCTCCTCTGGTTCCTTCCCCTCGGAAATGCTCTAAGCTGTCATCATAATAATTCCTAAGCTTAACAAAGACCTTAAAGTTCCTGCTAATTATAGGCTGATCTCTCTTCTTAATTCTGATGTATAAGTGTATGCTAAACTGCTTGCAACCAGACTTCAAAGTGTTCTAACCTCTATTATCCATCCTAATCAGGTAGGATTTGTACCAGGACACCAAGCTTCCGATGGAACAAGGTGCTTAGTTCATCTTATTTCCCACGCTGAGCTATCTTGAATGCCTTCTCTACTTCTTTCTTTGGATG
Organism: Pelophylax lessonae; assembly: GCF_965119305.1. Taxonomy (NCBI): domain Eukaryota; kingdom Metazoa; phylum Chordata; class Amphibia; order Anura; family Ranidae; genus Pelophylax; species Pelophylax lessonae. The sequence goes on from NC_138768.1 coordinate 147,141,682, forward strand.
CGGAGAAGGCATTTGATAGAGTCCATTGGGGGTTCCTTAGATCCGTCCTTAGTAAATTTGGATTTACAGGCTGGATCCAATCTGCTATCTTGTCTCTTTACTCATACCCCTCTGCAAATGTCCTTACCTCGGGAATCTTGTCTACTCCGATTACCATTTCTAACAGTACAAGACAGGGGTGCCCCCTTTATCCTATTATTTTCACTCTTCTTATGGAACCCCTGGCTGAGAAGATTAGTTATAATCCACGAATCACTGGTATTTCCCTAGGTGATAGTGAGCATAATCTCAGTTTATTCGCAGACGACGTTATGCTTATGTTGTCTAACCCTGAGATGTCTCTGCCAGAAGTCCAAGATGCTCTCTCCCAATTTAATGCTGCCTCCCATTATAAATGAAATGTCAATAAATCCCAGATCCTAAATATACATGTCCCACCATCTCTTAAATTGTCTCTAATCAAATGCTTCCCTTTTGTGTGGGCCTCTCACTCCCTTACCTTTTTAGAGATCCAGCTCTCTGATAATATTTACCAGATTTTTCGTTATAACTTTAAACCTTTTCTAGACTCCCTTCCCCAAGCTTTAAATTGTCTACAAGGCTAGAAACTATCCACAGCAGGAAGAATAGCAGCTTTGAAAAGGATTTTGCTCCCCAAACTGCTCTATCTTTTCCTCACTCTTATATTACCCCTGCATAATGGCTTCCTTCTTCCTTCTAACCACTGTTTCAGCGCTTCATTTGGGGTCACAAACCACCACCTAGATGGTCCCTCAACATTATGATGAGACACAGACATAATGGAGGTATGGGTATGCCTAACATAGGCCACTATTATAAAGCCTGTGTTCTGGATCAACTTCGCTATTGGTGGTCCCCCTCTCCACAAAAAATCTGGGCAAATTTGGAATCTGGTACCAACGCTTATGGATCTCTTAGTTCTCTCCTTATTGCATTATGACTCGGGGCCACAGGCTTTATATCCTTCTCTCCGACTGTAACTCAGAGACTCCAAACAGAAGATTACAATCATCTTAAAAAAAACTGTTGCTGAGGTCTCCTGCTGCTATGTGTAATCTGTTTATTAAGGTGTCTTTCTCTCATTGTGCAATTCACCATTGTATGGCTCCTAGCAGTGAATTCCTATTGTTAATTGAGTTACTTATTGTTTTTGTCTGTCTGCTAATCCTCTTTGAGATGTGAATAATTATTATATCCACTTTACCTTGTTACTGAACTATTGTGGGATGTTTATGTTAGCTGTTCATTTGTTGTACTGTTAGATGTACTGATGATATTACTGTTTAACCACTTGCCAACTGCCTGCCACAGATATACTGCGGCAGGCTGGCTCAGCTTTGTGGGAGCACTCCCGGGGGCAAGCCCCCATTAGGAAGCCGCCCCCATTAGGAAGCAGATATACCGGACCCACAGCCACGATTGCTGCCGGGCACCCGAGATTACTCCCTGCTGAAAGAGAACGACGGTCTAATTTTGTAAACACAGCAGACTGTTCTTCTCTCTGGAATGAACACAGAGAGTCTGTGATCCTCCTATTTAGGATCGTAGGTCTCTGTGTTGATTCCACAAGTCCCTCCTCCATACAGTTAGAAAACACTCCCCTAGGCTCACACTTAACCCTTTGATCACCCCTAGGTTAACCCCTTCCCTACCAGTGTCATTGTAACAGTGCATATTTTTAGCACCGATTACTGTGGTGATATCACTGGTCCCCCCACAAAAGTGTCAAAAATGTCAGTTAGGGGTCCGATCTGTCCGCCGCAGTGTCTCAGTTCCGCTAAAAATCGCAGATCGCGGCCATTACTAGTAAATAAATAAATAAATAAAAATGACATAAATTGTTCCCCTAGTTTGTAGACGCGATAACTTTTGTACACACCAATCAAAATATGATTATTGTGATTTTTTTATACCAAAAATATGTAGCAGAAAAGAAATTGGTGTAAAAAGATGAAAAATTAACTGTTTTAATTTTTTTTTTTTTGGGAACGTTATATAGCAGAAAGTGAAAAATATTGTTTTCTTTTCAGAATTGTCGCTCTTTTTTGTTTATAGCTCAAAAAATAAAAATCGCACAGGTGATCAAATGCCACCAAAAGGAAGCTCTATTTGTGGGAAAAAAAGGACATATATTTTATTAGGGTACATCGTCGCACAACTGCGCAATTGTCAGTTAAAGTGAAGCAGTGCCGAATCACAAAAAATTGCCTGGTCATTAAGGGGGCAAACCTTCTGGTCCAGAAGTGGGTAAAGTTTACATTGTTTAGGATAATGTCACCAAGCTCTTATCTGATTTTGTGTGGTATAAATTCTGTGTGAGTTTTCAATAAAGGGTTACAGTTTGCACCTAAGCTAGCTAGTGTTGTCTATTTCTTGTGTGCAATTCTCAATTATAATACCTGGTTCCTGGTTCCAGAGTGGAGAAAGCTGTATCTTGGCAGAGGCACCCATGCTGCGTGCCAGGAGGTTCATCACATAAACCCTTAAATATACAGAGTGAAGGGACTATCCACAGGTTAAACACAAAGATGAAACAAATCCTTCTACATAAATTGTACCTGTTTATATGCAGTCTTCTCTACCTCTGTTCAAAGTGCAGATTTTATGAAGCTTGTCCGAGTGTTCAGAAAAAAAGGGGAAGGGAGCTAAAATTACACACTGCAGAGCTCAGTGAGGAGAACTCTGAGAGCTGATTGGAGGGAAGGGCCCCCCGCAAAGAGACACATTCCCCTTCACACAGCACACAGAAAAAGAGCTGAGGCTATCAATAACAGTCTGTGTGCTGAAGATCCCTCCCCTGTCACCTTTTTCTCGGATATTATACTTTGCGCTCTTAAAGAACGCACTATAGAGGGATATGATTTCATGTCTGGGGTTTAGAACCTTCAATGCTGACAACGCAGCTCAATTCACCCGATTTGAAAAAGCCCTTATAGTGTTTACCTGAAGCTGAATGGCACTATTAACACTGCAGGGCCTGCATGTTCAAGGCTCTCTATCTATATGGCTACCAGCATATATATATATATATATATATATATATATATATATATATATATATATATATATATATATATATATATATATATATATATATATGTGTGTGTGTGTGTGTAGCATACTAATCTGGAAAAGGAAGAAAACAAATTTTTTTTTTAAACCTGGTTCTAAAGCCTTAAGGTAAAAAACCTTATGTGCTACAGGATCTTCACCCTTATACTTATCCAAGCCCGATTTCAATATGGTGATGTGTCTGAGAGCAGTGTCTCTCTCTGCTCTCTCCCTCCTCACATGGCAGATTGATAGCAGTGGGAGCCATTGTCTCCGGCTGCTGTCAATCAAATTATGTGAGAAGGAAGCAAAGGGGTAGGGATGAACCACACTGTTTGTGTTTATAGATGCAGACAGAACAGTTTAGGATCAAGCCCGTCTGAGTACTTTAATAAAAATCAGCTTTCTATACTCATCGAAGAGCAGGAGCTAGGAGTACAGGCAGGGAACCCCAAAAGAAGAGGACTGGGGCTGCTCTGTGCAAAAATATTGCACAGAGCAGGTAAGTATGACATGTTTATTATTTTAATAAAACAATCACGTCAACCTGGGTTGAATCTCAAACTAAGCAGACCATTTTTGTCAACTGTTGGTACTGCATAGAACAATATGGATCTCATAAAATCATTCAATAAACATCAAAAATCAATATGGCATTTTATGCCTTATGATGGCAGCTGTTTACATAATATTTTTTTACTACTCTTGTATAGGATCATTTTCCCAGTTTTACAAAATGCAGATTTTTTTTTATTATGAAAATCCATAAGCATGCAGAAGATTATTAAAAGCATAGAAAGAATGCTAAAGGACAGATTGTTTCTGCTGATCTCGCTGTATTTTCAGAGAACTTTTCCATTTTTATTTTTCTGGTTGTGCAGGTTTTTGGAATACTATCCATTGTTAACTTTTAGCTGTATCAGTAAACCATGCAGATGATGCATGTAATATCTCCTGAAACAAGTGCTTCTGCAGCACAATCATTAATTGCTTTAGTGACATTTATTCAAAGAGAGCATGTAACAGCTTCAGACATTAAAGTGTGCCGAATGAACATTTTCAAATATTCAGCACAAATGTTTCTTTAGACTGCACCTATTATTTCAGTTCTCCCAGTTCCTCTCGGTACTCTAAGATCCTTGCACAGTAAACTCCTAATGTTTTTCACATATTCTGTCAACGGTAAAAGAAAGAAAAGTAACCTCTTCTTATTTTCGGATGAACTTATCTCTTCAAGTTTTAGTTGCTCTTTTACATAAAATAGCTTGTCATTTTTATTTACTGGCCACTTTTTTAGGGTATAAGTTCATTACTGTATATATAAGTGGTACTTATGCTTGAAAAGTTAAAAAAAACTGCATCCTGTGGATAAAGTTAAAGCAAAAATCCAGGTAAACATCTTAAATATACTTTTAAAATACATACGGTATACTCTGGGATTCGTAAAGAGTGTCATTAGAAATTTGTATCCTAGCCATGAAAAAAATGGTACAGCTTGAAATAGATTTATGTAACTACCAGTGAGGTGTATATAAAGCTGTTGCAGAATTTTGTCTCAAACATACTCACAAATGCAACACAATTTACTCCAAACATGGAAAAGGTCTTACTTACATTCGCTTTTCTCATCGCCGACATGGTAGTATTTCTTAATCACTTTGTTGCAGCCATAACAGAATATAACAGTGTCACACATAAGATCTAAATGGATTTTTCTCATACGTTTGAAATAGCAAGAAAAATGACTCACAGCTTTCATTTTTTTGGTGAAGAATTTTCTTATATGGTCATAACGCCAGAAAACTGGCCAGAAATTTTATTGAATTTCCCCCATAATGTTTACTAGTTTACCTAACGAGGGTTATTAGTTTTGTATTGGAATTCAGCTACCTATGACACTTCTCCTCCAGCCTCCAGTGAATACCCATCATTACCTCTGTCCATTAAGCATAGACTGACCCAGGAAACAGTTTGCCGGCCCATAAAATACTAATGGCAAAACACAAAGAAACATCTCACTGCTTAGTAAAGATGTGTACATCATAAGACTGTTTGTCCCTATAAACCCCCATCCCCTTTAATTCAGCATTACTGAGGCTGGTTTGGTGATGTCACAGTTTCTTCTTCTTGATGTCTGGTGGTGGTGGGCAATGTTTATTGTTGTAATATTTAGTGTAGCAGTACTTGCCAAAAAAAACAGAAGAGAGCACAAAGCCGCTGTAGTGTAACTTGGCTTTAATGTGGTGAAGTTAAAAACACTACAATGGTCAAGCTCCCATTGTGTAAAGATAGATACAACATACGGATTCCATTGTGGTCGCACTCCTAAAACGGTGAAAGTTCAACCTTGCTGCCTAGCTACTTGACCAATGTAGTGTTTTTAACTTTACCATATTAAAGCCGAGTTACACTAGGGTGGCTTGCGCTCTGTTCTTTTGTGTTTTTGTCTAGATGTGTTCCTGTTACCCAGAGGATTCATAGAGAGGAGCAGCACCCTTTGACATGTCTAACTATCACCAATAGCCAGCTAGAGGGTTATACCAAACTGCTGCTAGCTTTTATTTTTTATTTTGCTAACATCTGCTAGTTTTTTCTTTTGTGTGTATTTTTTGTACTTTGGTGCCAGCCCAGTGTGATGACGTAAGCCCCGAAGGTGTGCCCACTAGATGAGCATGGATGTTTCAGTAAATAAAATGAATCTGTTCAGTTGGGTATTCACGTTATCAAATTGATTATGATAGATGTAAACACAGCAATTTTCAAATATAATGAATTTGGCTTGTTGAGTCCATAGACCATTAAATACTAGGAACACTGCATACAGGCAACTTATAAAGGCAACCCAAACCCTACAGAACACAGTAAAATATTTCTAATTTGTCAACATTAGGGATGAGCCGGCAGTTCAGTCCAAACCTAGATTCGGGACAAACTTTGGCTGTTTTGGCATTCATATGAAAACCCAACCTTTTACCTGTTTGGCTGCCTGTTTGTCGGGAGCCAAAAATCTTATATAGAAGAGGTATTTATGCATATTACAAATGGCATGACAATTCTGTTTCTACATATGACAGACAGTATTCCTCTGTCACTGGTTGCTCAGGAAGCAGCGACTGCTTACATGAACCTTAGGAACTGCTGACATTACTGGGAATCCTCAGCCACATAATAAACAGGGGGGTGGGGAGGACAACAGTGACATTAATGCCCAAATAAGGCCATATTTGGTAATTAATGTGACCAATATTCCCGATTCTTCCCTTATATAGCTGATTCCAGGTCAAGGAACTCTCATTCAACTTTAAATGCCATTGAAATTGGTCTTGTGAGTCATCTGTTTTTTTTTTTTTTTCTCCGGTGAGTCAGCAAGCAAGAGGCATCGTGATTGAGGATGGATTTACAATGAGAGACATTTTTGGCGATTTTTATTTTTTAATAAAGGATTTGTAAAATTTTTGGGTGTCTTTATTTCTAGGTGACTGATGGGATTTTCAGGGATAGCTAGGGTGCATGCTCCGATTAAGGGTCTGACACTGTAAATGTCAGTGCTTTAAATAAAAATCACTGCTCCCAACCACATTCCATTTTTAAATATTTTTTTCTCCATTGATACATATTCCCCAGGGCAGTGTCAACCTCTATGCTTTTTTTTTTTACACCCCCTTGTCTTTTAGGCTCCTCTTCTCGGGTCCCTTGTCGGCCCCTCCCTCCTGCCAAGTGCCCCCACAGCAAGCAGCTTGCTAAGGGAGCGCCGGAGTCAAGCCGCCCCACCCCGTTTCCCCACCCCCTTTCTCTTCTCATTGGCTCACTGACTTTGATTGACAGCAGCAGGAGCCAATGGTGCCATGTGGTCTCCACCAATGAGGAGGGGAGTCCCAGACAGCCAAGTCTCTAGTGCAATATCGCTGGGTCTAGATGGGGCTCAGGTAAGTATTAGGGGGGCTGATGGGGGTTATTTTAATGCATAGAATGCATTAAGATAAAAAAAAAACCTTCTGCCTTTACAACAACTTTAAATGAACAAGTTGAAGTTAGAAGCTGATTGGCTACCATGCACAGCTGCACCAAATGCTGCACTCTCCAATTTTAGTAAATCTCCCCATATGAAGATAATATCTTTAATGGGAGTTTACCTAGGGCTGAGATTTGGGTTTGCCACCAGCAAAGGTCCATGGAAAATCCCCAGGAATCACAAAGACTGTGAATTGTAAACTTTTGTATGAAAACTTGCAGGATACTTTACAGAAATAGGGAAACATGTATAATGTAATGTATAGCCTTTGTCCCTGGTCAGCTCACTCACAAGATCCAATAGTTTGAAGGAATAGATAATCCAGCAGCCACATTGTCAGTGTGTGTTGAAGCTGGCAAAGAGAACTATCAGTGTAGGGAAAGATACTGTGTTTTATTTTTTATTTTTTAATTCATGCTATTTGTGCACATACAAATGGCAGCACCTGGATTCCCATGCATTTTGTTTGACAATAGCTTGCTTATTAGCCCTACAAATTGCCAGGACTGAATAGCACAATTTAAACCCTCTTAAACTTCAATAGGGTTCCCTGCAATAATTTCAAGCAAGATTCAGAAAACTGTTCTCAAACTCAAGCAGAATTGCCCAACCCTACTTACAACCTCTGACCCGAAAGCTGCAGGACCATAGAGTGTTCACTTATCCACTGTGCTGCCCCAAAGCTATCTTTCCATTAAGTAGTAACCATAAAGCTGATAAGGAGTCAATTAGAAATATGCCTTCGGCTCTTCTGCTGAAAAAAGTTTTAGTGTGTTTGGAAGTGTCATGTTTTTGTTCTGTGTACCTTCATCTTGGTTGCACATACCCATGACAGTGCTGGAGGGTAAGTGGGTAGATAGATTTTGGTGCATAGTCAGTATCTCAGTTCAATACCACCATATATGGCACTCTTTCACAAAATAACTGTTTATAGAGAACTTGAGAGTTTGAGCTGAAATGCTATAGGAGGTGGCATTGGTATTGGCAATTGGTTACCCTGATTTCCATGAAATGTGGGATGATAACTTTGGAGTTAGACTTAAGATGAGAAAAAATTGAGTTATGCAGTTCAATATATAAGTTTAAAGATCACCAGAATAATTTGCTATAGAGGTAGCTAGATCACAATAAGGGTAAACACGTACATTTTAAGAAAAGAAAACATAGCCCAAAATATAAAATAGTTGTAATTTATTGTCACATTTTTTTTAGTACAATTCATTTTTACCCTGCAGCACCACGGTCTTCTCAATTGTAGAGCAAGTCTATTTCTCTTTTTTTTTTGCATATATTAAGAATTATTCCATTATCCTGATACATCCAGCTTTATGGCCCCTAATATACCTAAAGTCCATATTTTTCATTTAAAATTGGTTAGTTTGCTTATTGTTTTTTTTTTTTTTTTTTTTCATATAATGAAAATACAGCACCCAACAACCTTTTTGTGTATTACAGAATTTGCCTTGCAGTGGGCCCCTATGTCAATGTTCCTTCTCTATCTTTCGTACCAGCATGTTTTCCTTGTTTAAGCTCTACTTGTGATTTATCATGTGCCCTAGATGATCGCACAAAGAAATTCTTTGGAAGGGGAATTGTACTGAAACAGTATATTTGCTAGGCATTCAAACCTTAATATTACTTGCTGTCCATATAGGGACATAAATATAGATTATGGCAGTAAAGTAAGGGCATCTGACCCCTGAGTAGAGCTTAATAAATACTAAGATTTCAAATAATTAGCACCCCATTTACAGACTTCAGCCTGTTTTACTTTTGAAAAGTATATATATATAAGGTGATTTAGTCAAGTGTGTGTTGTACTTCAGCTCAGAAAAAAATAATAATAATTTTATATATATATATATATATATATATATATATATAGTGGTGTGTGTATTCAGTAGACATTCCTTTTATGTTATTGCTATTGGCAGTCAAAGACCTCAATTTAGTAGACTGTTTTCACTTTTACTTTTTCATGTCATAAGATGAATTTTCACTTATCTTAGGTGGAGCATCACTTTGCAAAGAATATACACAAGGACACAAGGAAAATATTGATTTTTGTTCACCACGGCTTGGATAAATGAAGTCAGCACAACTTCACCTCGTTCACCAAGCTAAAGGAAATGTATTTTTGCAAAGAGTACATTTTCTTAACTTGGTGATTGAGATGAAGTTGTGCTGTCATGTGCAAGCAATTATCCTGCTTTCTAATTCTCTTTGTACACGATTTCCCTTTGCCTAACTTAATTTACAAACATAAGTGAAAATTCAGTTTAGAAGAGAACATACACTACTCTTTTAGTACATCGACCACATAGAAACTTTAATTATGACTTGAATGTGCCATACTGTAGTGCTGACCAAGGTTCTTAACCTTGACTTCGTCTGTTAGATTGTAGTCCTGGCTTTCTGCTTCAGGGCACACACTTCACCAACTGTTCTGGTGTTACTTCTCACTATTTATGATCAAACTTACGTCTTTGTGTAACTCCAAGCTAGTAAGTATCATGATAATAAGTAGTGTCAAATACATCTAAAGACCTTGACTAACATAGCAATGGAAGTAAAGCCAGATGCTCAAATATTCAAACAAATGGAGGAGGAGGAGGGGCAAACTTCCCACTTGATTTGGTATTTACTGTGAGGCAGTAGGCAACCTCTAAAAACAATATGGTTAGAAATTGTTGGATATGTTTACTTTTTCCTTATCCTAAACTAGTTTTTGAAGACAACACTGGTTCTCTAAGCTGAAGTACAACTTACAATAATAAAGTTGATCAGTAATTCTGATAAAGCAGCCAATCCAACATAACAAGAGGCTGCAAATGCAATTTTGCTCAAGTGTTACCAAATTCAGAGCCTTAATTCTAGTGTGCTCACCATGCAAACTGCTAAGCTCAGCTTTAGATTCACAGTTCTGACAATGCAAAGTAAGAGCCTACTATTGGCCAATAAAGCATACACATTGTACTGAGGGATGGGTGGGGCATGCAAAAGCTCTGACTTTCAGGCTTAAATTACAATTTGTATATTAAAACAAGAAATCCGAGGGAAATTAGGAGGACATTGTAAGGTGACTCTGTTGGTTTGACTGCTTTATCACCATCACAAGATTTAGTTAAACAAATCTTCTAGTAAAGCTATACTGAAAATTGTGTAACACCAGCAACACTGTCTAAAAAAACATGTTGCTACTAAAATAGTTTATTTTTACTCTTTTTTAACATAGAGTGCATCCAGAAAGTATTCACAGTGATTCACTTTTTTCACATTTTGTTATGTTACAGCCTTATTCCAAAATAGATTAAATTCATTATTTCCCTCAAAACTCCACAAACAATACCCCTTAATGACAATGTGAAAGAAGTTTGATTGAAAACTTTGCAAACGTATTAAAAAAAAAAAATATATATCACATGTACATAAATATACACAGCCTTTGCTGTGACACTTAAAATTGGGCTCAGGTGCATCCTGTTTCCACTGATCATCCTTAAGATGTTTCTACAACTTGATTGGAGTCCACCTGTGGTATATTCAGTTGATTGGACATGATTTGGAAAGACACACACCTGTCTATATAAGGTCCCACAGCTAACAGTGCATGGCAGAGCACAAGCCAAGCCATGAAGTCCAAGGAATTGCCTGTAGACCTCCGAGACAGGATTAGACAGTGGCCCAGGCAGAGAAACTGCCCAAAACTAGGTGTGCCAAGCTTGCAGCATCATACTCAAAAATACCTGAGGCTGTAATTGGTGGCAAAGGTGGTTCAATAAAATATTGAGCAAAGGCCGTGAATATTTATGTACATGTGATTTGTTTCATTTTGTATTTTAATACATTTTCAAAGATTTCAAACAAACTTCTTTCATGTTGTCATTATGGGGTATTGTTTGTAGAATTTTAAGGACAATAATGAATTTAATCCATTTTGGAATAAGGATGTAACACAACAAAATGTGGAAAAGTGAAGTGCTATGAATTCTTTCCGGATGCACTGTATATAAACAAAATAGAAATGTGATGGAATCTGTTATGCCTGAATTATTAGCAATACATCCTATGTTTATTTACTAGATTTTTTAGATTAAACATTAATTTGTGCTTTACATAGCTGCAAGAGAAAATGTACTCTGTAGTTTGAGAATTTAGTTCCATATTTTACCAATTGTTAAAACATTACCCAACTTCATGAATCCTTAATATATGCCTTGGCATGTGTTTCTATTTTTTAAACTTCAGTAAAGCTGGCTTTTTAAATATGGACCTATGGTGATTTTTTTTTTTTTTAAGATATCAAGTTAATATTCTGCATGCTTACAGTATGTTGGATATTTGTTAGTTGCATTATACATACATTCAGTAAACTTAAAGTTTCCATCAGATGCTTTTAAAATGACTCACAAAAAACACAAGCTGCACGTTAAGGGCAATATTATACAACTAAGAGTATTTTTGCAATACTTTTGAGAGCTGGAAGAAAGCAGATCAGTTATATATTCTTACCTAGTTATTCACTGAAATGTTAGGGATACATTTATAAATAAAATGAAATCAAAATGGAAAGTGTGCTTCTAGAAAGAAATTTCAGTGACAAAAGAAAAAAAAACATTGCATACTCTCTTGTGCATTACATGCTCAACAAAATTTGACATACTACAACAATATTCTAAAATAATACACCACTGACATTGGGGAGGATCAAGTGATGACTGTAATTGTGCCCTTTATATATTTTTCATTCTAATTTTGTAGGCTTTTGAATGTATACATATAAATTATATATCTGTTATTTATACGTATAATGTATGTTTATTGTTGACCTACTGTGTAGTTAGACCTGTGCTGTTAGAGTTGAGGAAAAACATGTATTGTATAATTGGGGTTAACTGGAAGCTGTGCTCATTTTCAATAATTTCTCATGAATTCTAAATATGAAAAATATTAAATATATATTATTAAAGACAATAATAATTAAAGACTAACATATAATAAACTTTGCTATATCATTTTGAGTATGTGTTTGTTCTGTCCAGCAGTTCACATGGAATAACTGCCCTGAGTAAATGCTATATATCTCTTAACAAACAGCCACTGCTGTTTAACTAATCCATGAAAGTTTGCCAACTGTAACTGTAACTCAACACTTTTTAGGCGTCATTGAACTGAATTAAAAACAAAAAAGGGTTCATTCATTAATTATGCAAACATTCATCAATGTTTCATACACAATAAAAAATACAGTTTAACTGCTAAGATTTTTGCTGTGCTTCTAATGACATCACTGTTTTTTTTTTTTTTTTTTTCCATTGCTTTATAATATTAAAACAAACCAAGTTCAAAGCAAATACAGTTTATATACTATTGTTTTATATTAGCTGTCCTATTATGCATAAGCAGACACTGCCAGCACCTAAATTGAACCCGATGATCTACTTTCTGCAGTGCATTTTAAAATATCATTGTATAAACTTTTACATTTTTTTTTATACACTTCTATTTGGAGTTATCTTACTTTCCTCAGTAAAGATGAAGCAATCATCAAGCTATGGCATGCCCCATTCATTAAACTACTAGATATGGTTTGGTATTACTGTGTAACCATTACGCTTTCATTTAAAATATATTTTTTTTAAATTGTAACTTGAAGAAGTGTCATAAAAAAAAACAAAACAAAAGAAAGCCAATGACATAATTGTATGACAATGTTTTTACAGTAAGTAAAAAGGTTTATCACAGTTTTTTATAGCTTGCATGAGTTCACTTTCAAAATACAACTTTCCCTTTTTTTCTTTCAATTACTTTGTTAATACTGGTGGGTGTTCTCAGGTTGCTATAGTTCTATGCTTTATAACAATAAACACCGTATAGCTTGTGTTTTTTATCTGGGAAACCAACAAAGCGCACAGCTGCTTCATTGGGACTACAGCGTCGTCGTGGTTTTGAGATTGGGTAACGAACACTACCATCAGCCAACCATCCTCCATCACAGCGATCATAGCCAAGTAGCTTCCATGCTGCATACATCTGGCCTACTTTAGCGATCTGAGCACCATCATTGATACAGGCTTGTACAGCTTCATCATAAGTCAGCTTCACTGGATGTATTAGGTAATAGAAACGACCTAGGAATAAAAATAAAGTCATATATTGTTTGTCAAAAACACATTTCAGAAAAATGCTCCTCATCGATTACAATTCATTTTAAAATGCTTATTGGGATCTCTTTCAGTAAAATGCACCCATTTGAGAACAATGTTCAATATTTACTACAGTTCATTCCTTCACCGACCACAGACTTCAATGGGGTATGCCATACAATTGTCAAACTTCAAGCAAGAATTGCAAAGCTGCTGTGTTCAAAACCCAAACAGATATGTTCTTTCCTACTCACAATAACCTATAGAAAAGAATTAGCTTTCATGACAGCATAACCAGACTATTCAAAAGGAAACTGAAGCAAATACCTAGGGCCTGATGGATGCTCAAGTGGACCAGCTATATCGTTCATACTTCTTAAGTAAACCAGGAAAATCAGTCAATTAGGCAAAGCTGTACTCCATAAGGGACGATGCACACAAGCAGTTGGTGTCTGTGTTGCTATGGCTATTTTAGTGATTTTTAAATCATAAATATATGTATTAATATTTAAGTAACAATGTATTATGTCTAGAACCTGGACTTTGTCTATTTATATGCTAATTTACCAATCTGCTTTCGTAGAATTTTTGGAACAGGAAGTGATGTTGGCAGGAAGTAGGATAAGGGAACAAAGTGTCAAGGTCTTACCTTGCTCCCCTGTTGGCGGCCATCTTGGCCATGCGCAGACTGCTGTAAACTCTGATTGAATCATTACTTGCCAGCTGCCTGGTTGTCACACAGAGATGATGCTGCATGCCTGACCATATCTATCACCTGACGGGTTGCAGTTTTTGGCCTTGCGTTTGTGCTCCAAGGTGCATCTTTGCTAGCAGTCTTCTGTTCTCCGTGCTCCTCCGTGTATGACCTGGCTTGGCTGATGATTCTCCTGCCTCTCGATCCTGCATCGACAGACGACCCGTCATTGGTAGACTACATGCTTTTGGACTCGACCTTAGCTTTGATGACTACCCGTTTCTGGATTTGACCCCGGCTTGTTCCTGCTCCCACTTCTTCACTCTTGCTGTGCATTTATTGTTGTTTGCTCCGAAAAAAAAACTGCTTTATTTTACCTGCATCCCCATGTGGTCTGGTTTCCTTTTACCCTGACAGTATGCAAGGGCCACGAATCCTGACATGCAGGTGATCCTATGCTCCCCATGCTGGTTACCAGGCTCAATCAACAAGATCACCTTTTGGGTCAGTTTGTTCAGGAGTTGCAGACATTGCTTGCAGACGGTGCTGCTAGGCCAGCGGTACCCCCTATTGTTGCACCTGCTGCTGCTCCTATTGCCGCTCCTGGTCCAGTTCCAGCTGGAGTGGCTGTTACCAGAGGGATGACTGGTTCAGCCCCACTTCCGTAACACGATGGGCTGAACCGAGTCAGTGCCGTGGCTTCCTAAACCAAGTGGCCGTTTATTATGAGATGGTTCTTCAGGCATTTCCTTCTGACAGGTTCAAGGTGGGCTTCCTAATCTTGTTGATCTCGGACAAGGCCTTGGCCTGGGCGAATTACTTATGAGAGAATGATAATCCTGTGATACTCGATTACCCAAGTCTTGTTGCCTCCTTTCGTAGGGTATTCAATGTGCCTGCTCGCTCTGCCTCTACTGCAAAGCTGCTCCTGTCCATTCAGCAGGGTATATAAATCATTGCCGAGTATGCCATTGAATTTCTTACCCTAAAAGCAGAGGGGGGGGGGGGGGGCTGGAATAATAAGGCTCTGGTGGTTGTCTTCTCTCATGGTCTCTCCAATGTATTGAAGGATAAGATTGCAGCCAGGGATCTCCCTGTTGAGCTCAGGGCTCTCATTTCCTTTCTAATTTTGATCGATACCAGGCTCAGGGAGAGACCATCATTTAAGGAGTACCTGCAGAGGCCTCCTACCAGATTGGCTCCTAAGTTTTCTTTCTCCCCCATTCCTCCTTCACCTCCCATGTCTACTGGGGATGGTGCATCTGGCTGTGAACCCATGCAGCTGGGGTTTACTCACCTTTCCAAGGCTGAGCCTTTAGGAGGGGGGAAGGCCGGTGCCTGTAGTGCGGTCTTGATGGGCATTTCCTGAAAATCTTGTCCGGCCCATCCAGAAAATTCTTGCATCTAAGGTCCTGTCAGGGGCAGATCTTAGGTGGAATTTCCTTGTCCTTCCCATAAAGATAAACTGCTAGTTGTCCTTTCCTGGGTATCGGTTTTGGTGGTTACTCAGGCTTTGGCAGACTCCGGTGCTGGCGGTTATTTTATTGACAGTACATTTGCTACTGCAGATTCCATACCCTTGCAGCCTCGTGTTCTTATCGAGTCAATTGATGACTAGTTATCGAGGCAATTGATGACAGACCTCTGCAACCGTCACATGTAATCACGAGACTGTTTGGGTTGATATGGCGATAGGGGCTGTTCACAGGAAGTCAACCTGTTTCCAAGTTATTTTGCCCCCACACCACTCAAATATTTTGGGGTACCCTTGGCTTCAGAAACACAATCCGACCTTTGATTGGCAGTCGGTCAAGATCCTCTACAGCACTGCGCTGTTTGTATCCATGGGCCTATTAAGGTACTTTGTAACTCCTTGGATTCAGTGTTGCCTACTGAATATCGTGAGTATCAAGATGTATTTGACAAGGTGCGTGCTGGGATTTGCAACCTGGTGCCATTCCCCCTCATGGCAGGGTTTATCCTCTCTCGTTGCGGAGAATAAGGCCATGGAGGAGTATGTTAAGGATGTACTTGCCCAGGGGCACATTCGCAAGTCCACTACTCCGGGGGGGCGTTTTTTTCTTCGTAAAGAAAAAGGGGGTAGAGTTGAGACCTTACATTGATTATAGGGGCCCCAATCACATCATGGTCAAGAATGCATACCCAATTCCGTTGATCACTAAATTGTTCTACCGCCTCAAGGGAGCAACGGTCTCTACCAAGTTTGACCTAAGGGCTGTGTATTTCCTTGTAAGGATCAAGGAGGGCGACGAGTGGAAGATCGCGTTTAATACCAGAACTGGGCACTAGGAATCTCTGGTGATGCCCTTTGGCTTTTGCAATGCCCCCGCTGTCTTCCAGGAGTTCATCAGTGATGTCTTTCATGATATGTTGCAGCAATGCGTGGTAGTCTACTTGAACTACATCCTGATTTACTCGGACTCCATGGGATCACACTACCTGGATGTCAGACGGGTGCTGCAATTGTTATGTGAGAATGGGCTTTTCTGTAAGCTTGAGAAATGTGAATTTCACCAGCCTCAGGTTGCCTTCTTGGGCTACATCATTTCTGCTAAAGATTTCTCCATGGACCCTCAGAAAGTTTGGGCTGTTCTACAATGGCCTCGTCGCGGTGGACTCCATTCAGTGTTTCCTTGGGTTTGTCAACAATTATTGGAAATTTATCAGAAAACTTTTCCTCTTTGGCCGAACCTATCTCAGATCTGACCAAGGAGGGCAGCGATTCCCACAACTGGATGCCTGCTGCCACCCAAGCTTTCGAGGCCCTCTTGTCTGCTTTCACTTCAGCTCCCATTCTGTCTCATCTCAATCCTGGTTTGCCCTTTGTCCTAGAGGTGGATGCATCTGAGATGGGTGTAGGCGCCCTCCTGTCTCAGCGTCGGATATCTGATGGACCCATACTTCCTTGTGGGTTCTACTCCAAGAAGCTGTCTCCAGCTGAGAGCTACTATGATATTGGAGACAGAAAGCTCTTGGCCATTATCCTGGATCTCAAAGAGTGAAGACACTTGCTCGAAGATTCTGTGGTTCCAGTTCTCATTCTCACCAATCATGAGATCTGTGCCTCGGAGGCCAAGAGGCTCACATCCCATTAGGCCAGATGGGCTTTATTCTTGTCTCATTTTAACTACAGTATGTGATCTCCTATTTGCCCAGATCCAAAAATGTTAAGGCTGAGGCCTTGTCTCGCCAGTATTCTGAGTTGTCCAGGGATAACTCTGTGCCGACAACGGTCATACCTTCAGATCATGTCCTGGCTACCATCGGCATCAACTTAACCTCTCCTCTTGGGAAACAGATCTTGGCTGCCCAACCTGATGCTTCCACAGAGAGACCTGCTGGCAAATGTTTTGTACCTGAGGGGTTGCGCATCAGATTGTTGCGCACATACCACAATTCCAAGACTGCCGGTCATCCTGGTAAGAACCAGATGTCCTGGGCTATTTCCTGTCACTTCTGGTGGCCATCTCTCACCACTGATGTTGCTGCGTATGTGGCTGCTTGTTCAGTCTGTGCCCAGAACAAATCTCCTCGGCACTTTCCCTTTGGCCTACTACATCCCATTTCCAATGGGGAGCATGCCTGGCCTCACCTAGCCATGGATTTTATTGTGGAACTTTCTGCTCCTTGAGGTTACATGGTTACCCTCATTGTTGTCAACCAGTTCTCCAAAATGTGCCACTGTGTTCCAATTAAGCCGATGCCTACTGCTCAGTAGCTTGCCTCACTGTTTGCCAGGGAGGTCTTCTATTTACACAGGATGCCTAAGAAGATTATCTCGGACCGTGGGAGCCAGTTTGTCTCCAGGTTCTGACGCGCCTTTTGTTCCCAGTTGGGTATTTGACTCTCCTTCTCCTCGGTCTACCACCCGCAGTCCAATTGTGCCACTGAGTGTTCCAATCAAGCTCTGGAGCAATTTCTCTGCTGTTATATCTCTGATCATCAGGACAGTTGGTTGATCTGCTACCCTGGGCGGAGATTGCCAGGAACTCTGCCATCAACTCGTCTTTTTGAATGTCTTTTTTCATGGGCAATTATGGGTTCCAACCCGCTGTGTTGCCCGAGTCATTCTCGATATAGGACATCACGGTTGTGGAGGATCATCTTCATGCTTTTCATCTCTCTTGGGTGCAGATTTAAGATTCTATACGGGTCTCTGCACAGCTTCAGAAGCTCCAGGCAGACCAGAGATGTGTATCTGCTCCTTCATACCAGGTCAGGGAGAGGGGGTGGTTGTTGACCCATAGGCTCAACCTCAGGGTGCCCACTCCAAAACTGGCACCCTGTTTTGTTGGGCCTTTTCGCATCCTCCATAAGGTCAACCCTATGGCCTGTGCCCTTGGTCTTCCCCCTGGCATTCGTATCTTCAATGTCTTTCACGTATCACTTTTGAAGTCATTGGTTTGCAGTTGCTATACTCCTTCACTTCCTCACCCTCATCCCATTCCTGTGGGAAATCATGAGAAGTATGAGGTTAGCAGCATCTTGGATTCTCATTTGTTCCGAGGTCAGATTCAATACCTGGTGCACTGGAAGAGTTATGGTCCTGAGGAGCGCTCCTGGGTTCCCTTAGCTAATGTTCATGCTCCCGCCCTTCTCTGCACTTTCCATCCTCGCTTTCCTCAGAAACTGTTCTTTGCTCCGTGGAGGAGGGGCTGTTGAGGGGAAGGTACTGTCAAGGTCTTACCTTGCCCTCCTGTTGGCAGCCATCTTGGACATGTGCAGACTGCTGCCTCTTATAAACTTTAAATGCATCATCACTTGCCTGCTGCCTTGGTGTCGCACAGTGATAATGCTGCACACCTTACTATATCTATCACCTGATGGGTTGCAGTCCCTGCCCTTGCACACCCGACTATATCTATCACCTGATGAGTTGCAGTCCCTGCCCTTGCATTTGTGCTCCAAGGTGCATCTCTGCTAGCAGTTTTCTGTTCTCCGTGTTCCTCCTTGTATGACCTGGCTTGGCTGATGACTCTTCTGGCTTTCAACCCTGCATCGGAAGATGACCCCGCATCAATAGACTACACGCTTCTGGATTCGACCCTGGATTGGATGACTGGCCACTTCTGGACTTGATCCCGGCTTGTTCCTGCTCTCATTTCTTCACTTTTACTGTGCGTTTATTGTTGTTTGCTCCAATAAACTGCTTTATTTTACCTGAATCCCTGTGTGGTCTGGTTTCCTGGCACCCTTTTGAAAAAAAGGACTTGGACATGTGCTGAGCAAAAAGTAGCACCAGAAGTTTTAAATGACTTTGAGAAGCAAAGAGCAGTCTGGAAAAGATGAAACCTAAAATAATGAACTTTATCTGGGGATGACACTAAATCTACAACCCAAGTAAAATAACTCTTAGTATATTCCCTATAGCATACATTGTTCCATGCTCACTTGCTAGAATGGATAAATAGCTTCTGCCTTTGAATTTGTATGCACATTGTGTAATTCTCAGATTGTTGTGTATTATGTTTCCTACAATTGTATGCATAGCATTTTGTTTAGTAAAGCACATTCATACACTACAGATGTTTTTGATGCTTCCTTGGTATACTGCAAAGTGACCTTCAAAGACAAAGCAAAACGGTGTCTATTCGGGGGGGGGGGGGGTATGCCAGTACAGACAATGTACAGTGAATCCGGAAAGTATTCACAGCGCTTAACTTTTTTTACATTTTGTTATGTTACAGCTTTATTTAAAAATTGATTAAATTCATTATTTTCCTTAAAATTCTACAAACAATACCCCATAATGACACTGTGAAAGACGTTTGTTTGAAATCTTTGCATATTTATTAAAAAGAAAAAATCACATGTACATAAGTATTCACAGCCTTTGCTCAATACTTTGTTGAAGCGCCTTTGGCACCAAATGCAGCCTCAAGTCTTTTTGAGTATGATGCTACAAGCTTGGTACATCTATTTTTGGTCAGTTTCTCCCATTCTTCTTTGAAGGACCTCTCAAACTCCATCAGGTTGGATGGGGATCATAGGTGCACAGCCATTTTCAGATCTATCCAGAGATATTCAATCGGCTTCATGTCTGGGCTCTGGCTGGGACACTCAAGGACATTCACAGAGTTGTCTTGTAGCTACTTCTTTGTTAACTTGGCTGTGTGCTTAGGGTCATTGTCCTGTTAGAAGATGAACCTTCGCCTCAGTCTGAGGTCCAGAGGGCTCTGGAGCAGGTTTTTGTCAAGGATGTCTCTGCACATTACTGTATTCATCTTTCCCTCAATCCTGACTAGTCCCCAATGATGCTGCCACTGCCATGCTTCACTTTAGGGAGGGTATTGGCCAAGCGATGAGCGGTGCCTGGTTTCCTCAAAACACGACGCTTGCCATTCAGGCAAAAAAGTTCAATCTTTGTTTAATCAGAGAAGAGAATTTTGTTTCTCATGGTCTAAGAGTCCTTCAGGTGCCTTTTGGCAAACTCCAGGCAGGCTGCCATGTGCCTTTTACTGAGAAGTGTCTTCCTTCTGGCAACTCTACCATACAGGCCTGATTGATGGAGTGCTGCAGAGATGGTTGTTCTTCTGGAAGGTTCTCCTCTCTCCATAGAGAAACGCTGGAGCTCTGTCAGAATGACTATTGGGTTTTTGGTCATCTCCCTGACTAAGGCCCTTCTATCACAAACACTTAGTTTGGCAGGGTGGCCCACTCTAGCAAGAGTGCTGATGGTTCCAAATTTCTCACATTTATGGGTGATGGATGCCACTGTGCTCATTGGGACCCTCAATACTGTAGAATGTTTTCTGTACCCTTCCCCAGATCTGTGCCTCCATACAATCCTGTCTCGGAGGTCTACAGACAATTCCTTGGACTCCATGGCTTGGTTTTAGCTCTGCAAAACCCTTTTAAATGTGAGGCCTTATTTAGACAGGTGTGTGCCTTTCCAAATCTTGTCCAATCAACTGAGATTACCACAAGGTGACTCCAATCAAGTTGTAGAAACATCTCAAAGATGATCACTGGAATCAGAATGCATCTGAGCTCAATTTTGAGTGTCATGGAAAAAGCTGTGAATATTTATGTACATGTGAATTTTTTTGTTTTTTATTTTTAATAAATTTGCAAAGATTTAAAAAAATTAAAGTATTTCACATTGTCATTATGGGGTATTGTTTGCGGAATGTTGAGAAAAATAATTTATGCAATCCGTTTAGGAATAAGGCTGTAACATAACAAAATGTGGAAAAAGTGAAGTGCTATGAATACTTTCCAAATTCATTGTAAATGGGAGACATCTCTGTACTTATTGCAATCCTTATCAATGTCACTCAAAGGGATTGGAGGGGTGGGGGAGTTGCTACCTTGCCTAGGGTCCCACTCTGCCTTCATATGTATCTGTGTAACAGTGTATAGAAACAGTTTCATAGGGCATAGTTACTAGTAGAAGTATTGGAATAACATCACTGTTGCTAAAGGGGAAACTAGAGTTATTAATTTTGTAGCAGTGATGTTATTCCAATACTGATTAGCTTGTGGGATAATTTTTTTCCAATACTGAACAGCTTGTGTGAATCCAACATTTTGACCTTAGAAAAGTTACTGTATCTTCTACTGCCTTGGCACTGACATGATAACACACTTTATTGTGTGCAGTCCCACTGTGTCTGTAAGCTCTTCTTGTAATTCATTGTACGCACTGCAAGAGCTGGTCCAAAATACAGATATATTATCTTCGATAGTTGTTTTCAACTCTTTTCCTAATCTCCGTGAACATAAGCCCTTAAATGAAAGTCTGACGAGGATTGAAAAGAAAATAGCCGCCATGGAAACCAGCATTTAAATTCCCATTAGCATTTTCTAGTGCCAGAAATCTGTGTTCTGTCAAATGCTCTTAGAAATAACATCGTCTTATCAATTAATTACAGTATCACATATTTTGTGATAAGCTATCTGCTATTTAATGAAATGCATTGTAATAAATAATTTCATGTTAGAAATATAGAATGGATTAAATATTTAGGCATTAGGTATTATTGATGTTTAAATGTTAGGAATATGGCAGTCTTTTGGTGTAGTGTAGACAAGACATGTTACTTTGACCTGGTATGTATAATTATTTCATTATGAGACTGTAGGTTAAATTGTAAAGTTGAAATGTGCAGCAAACTGAAGTTTTTCCCAAAAACCAATCGGGTTTTAGCTTTCATTTATTAAAACAATGTAGTAAATCTGTCTGCATATTATGGGCAGTAAGTCAAAATGTGTGCTCATTTTCTTTTCCCTGTAGAAGTGTTTGAAGATGAATTACTTTAAAATGAAGTTGTATATTTTCCAGTAGTCTTCCTTTCTTTACTATTTTGTGATTTACTAATTGATAGGTTAACTGACAAACCACAAAGTTAGTACATCACAGGTTTGTAAACTTGGGCTCTAACAACAACAATATGTAGACCTTGCTGTGAAAACTGGCTAGAGTTTTCTTACTGATGTATTGCTAAAATGCTTCAATTAACCGACTGGATTGTCTGAGGCTGCACTTCTATTGCCATCTTCATCATCCCATGCTAAGGTCCCTGCTTCTTAGATGAGAGCTATAGCAGTTTTCAACAGGTGAATATAAAAGACGAGAAAATATAATTCCCTTTTCATCATTTCTCCATGCTGTTCTGAAGAAAGTATGTTTCATATATCAGATAATGAGGTCAAAATCTTGCCTTTAAGAAAGTAACAGAAAAAAAAAAAAAAGTAATGAAATGCGGTTCACTAAATTACTAAGCTGTGAAGTCTAAATTAACCTGGCATCCAGGCCACAGTCAGCCTCTCATATAACTATCTAGGAAAGCAGCAACCATACATGTGACTTTCCAAAAAACATTTAGCTAACAAGTACGTATAAAGAAATGCTACCTTTAAAATTTGATGTGAAACAGAAGACATCATATCTGCCTTTGTCTTTGTCTCTATATCCATAGTTTCGAACTCCAGGGACTGTGTTTTTACCACCACATGGTTCTCTAGGGTTTGTGATTGGGTATTGCACTGATCCATCACTTAGCCAACCTGCATTACACCAATCAAGTCCAGACCTCCACCCATCATACAACTGATCAAAGGAGGCAATTATAGAATCCTGATCTTGACAGGCTTGTTGGGCCTCATGAAAGTTTAGATTATACCGGCCAATCCGAGGGAAGAATGGATAAACAATACCTAAAAAGTAAATATATAGTAGATTAGAAATCTCAAACATCAAAAAATAACTAGTTACAATTAAGTAACCGGGTTAAATGATATTAAAGGATAACATAAATTATATATAATAATTATGATAGGTATAATAGTTTTTAACCTTCAAGTGTTCTACACTTCTGGTAATAATTACTAACCAATGTCCCTGCAAGGTTTATTTTAACAGGTATTAACAGACATTATGTCATTGAAATTTGAAAAGCCATAGAGATAACATCTTTATTTATTGATCAAATATTCTACATTATATAAAAAAAATATATGTACTCAGACACTAATACCTGTCTGTGAGCTATGTAATCTTATAAACATTTTGAAATGATTTAAATAACCATTATAGTATATTTTTTTATTAATTAAAGTGGAACTTTATCCATAACAACTTGCTAAAAATAATTTTCTTTCGCAAGGAACATACATTCTACATTAGCAATTATGCTACCAAAATCAGTGTGTGCTGTAAATTATACAAACAAATGGCAACCGTCCCAACCTATAACTCGCCTTTGCAGCAAGGAGCACATGGAAGAGCAAAACACGTGTCAAAAAAACAAACAAAAATTCCTTGCTCACTTGCCAGCCTGCAACAAACCAAACTGACCCTGTCTAATACTTCATGTTAAAAACAAAGGGTTTAGTTTACACACATTTACAAATATATGCATGAACTGCAGCGGCCACATCATGGAACCCAGTATACTGCAGTGCTAACTCTATAATTTTGAGAATTTTACATGTTCAAACACATATATAAGAATGGTTAGATTAAGGGCAGGTATGCCTGAAGGGAGACCACCCCTCCTTTAAGGTACAGGGATGCACTAGACACTCCAGCAAAAGCACAATAGTATCAAAGGTATCCAGTGCATCACCGCACCAATTCACCAACCACACAACAAATGGCAACCACCCCAACATATACAGTATCTCACAAAAGTGAGTACACCCCTCACATTTTTGTAAATGTTTTATTATATATTTTCATTTGACAACACTGAAAAAATGACACTTTGCTACAATGTAAAGTAGTGAGCATACAGCTTGTATAACAGTGTAAATTTGCTGTCCCCTCAAAATAACTCAACACACAGCCATTAACGTCTAAATTGCTGACAACAAAAATGGGTACACCCCTAAGTCAAAATGTCCAAATTGGGCCCCAAGTGTCAATATTTTGTGTGGTCACCATTATTTTCCAACTCTGCCTTAACCCTCTTGGGCATGGAGTTCACCAGAGCTTCACAGGTTTCCACTGGCAACAAAAGTGAGTACACCCCTAAGTTAAAATGCCCAAATTGGGCCCAATTAGCCATTTTCTCTCCCCCCGTTGTCATGTGACTCGTTAATGTTACAAGGTCTCAAGTGTGAATGGGGAGCAGGTGTGTTAAATTTGGTGTTATCGCTTTCATTCACTCATACTGGTTACTGGAAGTTCAATATGGTACCTCGTGGCAAAGAACTCTCTGAGGATCTGAAAAAAATAATTGTTGCTCTACATTAAGGTGTCCTAGGCTATAAGAAGATTGCCAAGACCCTAAAACTGAGCTGCAGCACGGTGGGCAAGACCATACAGTGGTTTAACAGGACAGGTGCCACTCAGAACAGGCCTCGCCATGGTTGACCAAAGAAGCTGAGTGTATGTGCTCAGCATCATATCTAGAGGTTGTCTTTGGGAAATAGATGTATGAGTGCTGCCAGCATTGGTGCAGAGGTTGAAGGGGTGGGGGTCAGCCTATCAGTGCTTAGACCATACGCCGCACACTGCATCATATGGGTCTGCATGGCTGTTGTCCCAGAAGGAAGCCACTTCTAAAGATGATGCACAAGAAAGCCCGCAAACAGTTTACTGAAGACAAGCAGATTAAGGACATGGATTACCGGAACCATGTCCTGTGGTCTGATGAGACCAAGATAAACCTATTTGGTTCGGATGGTGTCAAGAGTGTGTGGTGGAACCAGGTAAGGAGAACAAAGTCAAGTGTGTCATGCCTACAGTCAATCATGACTGGAAGTGTCATGGTCTGGGGCTGCATACGTGCTGCTGGCACTGGGGAGCTACAGTTCATTGAGGGAACCATGAATGCCAACATGTACTGTGACATACTGAAGCAGAGCACGATCCCCTCCCTTCGGAGACTGGGCCGCAGGGCAGTATTACAACATTATAACAATCCCAAACACACCTCCAAGATTACCACTGCCTTGCTAAAGAAGCTGAGGGTAAGGGTGATGGACTGGCCAAGCAGGTTTCCAGATCAAAACCCTATTGAGCATCTGTGGGGCATCATCAAATGGAAGGTGGTGGAGTGCAAGGTCTCTAACATCCACCAGCTCTGTGGTGTCATCAGGGATGAGTAAAAGAGGACTCCAGTGGCAACCTGTGAAGCTCTGGTGAACTCCATGCCCAAGAGGGTTAAGGCAGTGCTGGAAAATAATGGTGGTCACACAAAATATTGACACTTGGGGGTCTAATTTGGACATTTTGACTTAGGGGTGTACTCATGTTTCTTGCCAGTGGTTTAGATATTAATGGCTGTGTGTTGAGTTATTTTTAGGGTACAGCAAATGTATACTGTTATACAAGATGTACAATCACTACTTTACATTGTAGCAAAGTGTAATTTCTTTAGTGTTGTCACATGAAAAGATATAACAAAATATTTACAAAAATGTGAGGGGTGTACTCACTTTTGTGAGATACTGTTACTAGCCTTTGCAGCAAGGAGCACATGGAAGGGCAGTGCATGTCAAAAAACAAATAAAAATTCCCAGCTCACTTACCAATGATGTGGCCACTGCATCTTACGCATACATTTGCAAATGTCTGCAAAGTAAACCCCTTGCTTTTAACATAAACGGTTACACAGGGTCAATTTGGTTTGTTGCACGCTGGCTGGTAAGTGAGCTGGGAATTTTTGTTTGCTTTTTGTGTTGTAAATTGCCTTCAGAATTGTTCCTGTTTCTTCTTCCTGGAGGCTGCCATTTATCTGAAGTCCAGAGCCCCTCAGTAGCATTACATCTTTAGGCTGTCAGCAGATCGTTCTCTACAAATTCAGCACAGTAGCGAAAAATTTTGAGCAACTAAGCATGTGCAGAGCAAGAGGAGACAGTTTATTACTGGATTTTAAACAGTATAGGCACTTTTTTTTACTGTTTTGCATAGCTATACTTGCTGAAGGGGCCAGCCTGAAGTGATCTAGCAGGACTTAATTTTCTGACTAAAGTTAAATTTTAATGCCACATTGTGAACCATTCACAAATAAAGGTGTTCTGTAAATGGACAATGGACAAGGGAATACATAAACAACACTATGACTTCCGTGTTTGAAAGCTGCAGTTCTCATAGTGGACATGAGGAAAGTATAATTCCTAAACTACATGGCGGCGATTCTGTAGTGGGATAAACATCATTTGAGGTAACTAACCACTCAAGGCAAATAAACCTCTGCCTGGAGTCCCGCTTTAATAAGGCTTGGATGAAAGCAAAACATTTGCATATCTTATTCTGTTTAATTAAAACCTTGCCCGTTCCATAATATTCCAAACATTTTAGGACCTATAAATGGTGGCATTTAGGGGTTTATTAATATATACTTGTAAACCAATTGACAGTGGCTGGATGGAGAATGAGTTTGTTCAGAATGGTAAAAGCATTCTTCCAACAGAAGTCCCATGAAGACTAATAAATAACACTGTTATAACATTAACAGTAAGTAAAAGCGCAGTAAATACGTTTTGTGTTTTGCATTGTCTGTCCCCTCTAGGTTAATTTTCTCATGCTACTGGAAAAGGAGATATTCCTAACAGAGACACAAATAGCAATGAAAATCTAATAATAGTTTTATTAGAGGCTGGAATGACTTGCCATAATGTGTATATACTTACTGTATATCCCACATATTTAAACATCCTGGAAAATGTACCTCTTCATTTGCAGTGTTCAAGCAATGACAGCTGGGCACGTTGTGCCTTCTGCCACTTTGTTGTTCTTATTTAGCAAAGGGGTTACTAGTGATGATGCAACTCTTGAACATTCACAATGCAGTTGCCCCATTTTGGCAATTGGCATTGCTCCCTGATTTCGAGAGACTGTCTCTGATTTGGAACAAAGTCCCTCTGTCCCTCTTTTCTCCTCATTTGGTCTTATCTGTAGAGTTCTATATATCTTTTAAAAAGACTTTCACAGAGCTAAAACTGTGGTTGAATTTCTAAAGTGCGGCATTTGTAAATTTCAAAAGCCAGTATAAAGGAATAGTAGTGGTAAAAAAACAAAACAAAAAAACACTTGTGGTTTTAACCAATAACTTTTTTGTACAATTCTCTTTTAAGGGGTCATGGCAGGGGTGTGACCTGTGCCTACATACTTTTGCTGATAAAAAAATAAATAAAAATTGGGAAAAAGCTGGGAGGTAGGAATAGGCTAAGTGTGTACACTATAATATGCATGCATAAAAGGCAGTGTTAGTTTAAGCAGAGGGTAGGGGTTTTTTTTTGGCAGATGAGACATATAGGAGTCTATGTATAAAAAAAATGCCTTACAGGTGCAACAAATCTTCACTATAATATGTTTAATACCTTTATTTCCTAGGATAATCAGTGCCATCTAGTGGTAATAATGCAATATTTTTTCCTGAAAGACTTTAAAAATAAAAATACTGCATTATTGCCACTAGATGGTGTGGATACTCCTAGGATATAAACATATTTATGCCAGACTCATCCACCTTACCAATCGCTCAGTGTCCACTACTCCTCTCTGTCAAGCCCTCCACTGGCTTCCGCTCACCCAACAAATTAAATTCAAAATACTAACAACATCTTACAAAGCCATCCACAGTTTAGCCCCCAGCTACATGACTAGCCTAGTCTCAAAATACCAACCTAATCACTCTCTTTGTTCCTCTCAAAACCTCCTGCTCTCTAGCTCCCTCGTCACCTCCTCCCATGCTCGCCTCCAGGACTTTTCCAGAGCCTCTCCAATCGTATGGAACTCCTTACCCCAATCTGTCCGATTATCTCCTACTCTATTAGCTTTTAGACGACCCCTGAAAACCCTCCTCTTCAGAGAAGCCTATCCTACCCACACCTAACAATTATACTTCCATTTTCTCCATCAGCTCATCCCCCACAGTTATTGCCTTTTGTTTCACTTGACCCTCCCTTCTAGATTGTAAGCTCTAACGAGCAGGGCCCTCTAATTCCTCCTGTATTGAATTGTATTGGAACTGTATTGTCTTCCCTCATATCCAAATCCTGAATAATAATAATAATATTAATATTGAGCAAATTTGACACATTTGCACAGTGATTTTGTTTTTTGTACATAGACCCCAAAAAGCCTCTTTTGCATGAGCAAAGCACAGCACAGGTGTGCCTTAAGGCAAAACTTATTGGCATTTCCTAAAACTCAGAGCTCTTGCTATTGTTGTAAATGGAAATTTCTGGTTATACTGTATGTGAAAAAATGCCCTTTCTTTCCTTAAAAGCAATATCAGGACCCTTGTTCTGCTATTGTTTAAATTATTTGGAGTCTAAAACATAGACATTCAGATACAGACAGAGCAAGTATTAAAACCAGAAAATTATAACTCCTAGTCAAAGTAAATTGGTGCAGTTACATGGTGGGTATAAGATTTTCATGCTAACCCCTGTTGTGCCTGCTTTCTAATACATGTGTTAAATCTTATCAGATTCATAAAAGGGGTATAATTAAGGATGACTCATTTGTTTTTTGTTTTGTATAGCGCAGGTAACCTTTTTTTTTCCTGATTTTTTTTTGCTGTCTTTGCCCTGTGACCCATAGGGGAGACTTCTTTATCTTGTTATTTTGTTTTAGGGAAATCCCTCCAAAGTGAGGGGGAAAATCCTCCTACTAAATTGTCACCAACAATTGTCTCACTTCCTGTTTTGGTGACAACTGAACATTTTTGGACTTTCCATCACTTTTTGTGGTAGCGACCGTGCTCACTAAAACAGATACAGGGAGTGAATCTCCCCGGTAGGGACACAGACGTCATTATTAACCTGCATACTCTAGTCTATAGGAAAAAGAGTGTGCCAACAAAAGTCGAAGAGTCCAAGGTAATTTAATGATAAAATTGATTCATAGCATAATAAAAGCTGAAACTAAAGAGTTTCAGAGGCCAAACACACTTACTCTCATCAGGGCTTGAGAATTTTTACCATGCTTACATGCATTTAGGTGAGCAGATACCAAAAAAATCTGCACTGTGACTTACTGCTTGAAATAGTTTCAGGAGGGCACTAAATCACCTTCAACTCTTGGATGTTTGTCATGTATGTGGATTCTCTGGGTCCTTTCCCTGTTTCTGAGTGTGACCCTTTTTTTGGAGTGCTACCAAACCAGTAACAACTTCAGTGACCCTTAGAAAATCTGAATCCAGCTCCCTATTTATTCTTGTGATTAGAAAAGGAAACCTGACCCAGACTCCAACTCTTCAATACTTTACATAACATTTAAAAATTTGTTAATATATGAAAATTTCAAGGGAATAATATTTTCTTTAAATATATTTTATGTAATGATAAGCCAGTGATTAACATTACCTTGTAAATCCAATGATACAACAGCGGTATCATCTTCCAGTCCTTCAATTACTTCACATTTGTATCGACCATAGTCTTCCAGTGTAATGTCGGTGATAACTAGTGAAGCGTCATTTGCACTTGATCCTTGCAGGTAAACCCTGTCCTGATAGCTGCCATAGCTCTTTTTGTGGTGCCCCATTGAAACAAAGACATCCACTTCCTTGAGGTAATCTGAAGTCAGTTTGGTCCACTTGATTCGAATTTTGTGTGAAAGGGATCCTGCTGACACTGATTCATGGTGAAATTTGCATGGCAGTGTGGCATTACCACCGCGATGGGAGATAATTTTAGTTTGATCTACCTCCACCACAAGACGAGGTCCATTCTCTGAAAAGAACATAAAGGCAATCAAAAATGAGTCTAAAAAGTCAATAGTTAATGCTGTACATAATTCAGTATCTATAGTAGCATACAGAGCAGAACAACCGATGATTGAGAACATTTACTTTTTTTACAGTCTGTATGATACTCCCTGTTTCTCATTTATACAAGCCATTTTAACTGTCATTTTGCATTATGTAGGCATTTTTTCAGAACGAGATACTAAGACTCATTTGAAGTGTTTTCTCTTTTTTTTTTTTTCATCTGGAGTTTTGTACATTACTGATTGTTGATAGCCTATAATATGGTTATCTATACATTACACCACGTAGTTCTCCTAATTTACTATATATAACTACTATTATTGTACAGGAAGACTTATAATAACACAAGAATTATCCAAGACTTCCAATCACATGAAATCCTAGTCAGATACACCCAAAAGAGTACCACCCCAATGAATAAAGTGAAGCATATTAGGCATGCCTAGATTATATTCATATGTTCACAGGGTATATTATTCAAAAGGCTTAAGTAACAAATTAACAGATGGTCCACCAGTTGGGAACCCCTCTCCTAGGCACTAGGACGTATGATTAAAAGATCTGATTAGTGGAGGTATCTCTTGCAGAAACAAAAACTCATTAAAAAATGGATTCAACTAAGAAAATAAGTGAGAAGAAAAAGGTTAGAAGAAAAGAGGAGAGGAAAGTAAAAAGTACGGTCTGGGCAGAGCTGGATCCCTTCCTGCAGTTCTGGGCCCCACGGAGGTATGCATTATTAGAGAGTCCAGGTTGAGTCATCATAATTCATCCCACGGTATCTGCAAATTCATAGATCCCACTCCTTTTTGAATTTGTGGATCTATCATGAAGAATGATGTCCAGTTTCTCATTAAACCAGTACCAGAACATTTTTGCTTAACCTAAGCAATTGTGGGAGTACTGGATTTCCAAACCCTCAACACTAATCGGAATTGTTTCTAAGTGTAAGCAGATAGCTTCAGATTGAGTAGCACTTCATAAGACTTTTTGAGCAAACTCTTTCCCAAGACCGTATAGATTAGTTGGTAAACTCTTGTCCAGAATCTTCTTATTCGCGGATATTCCCACCATACATGAATTAAAGTGCCTGCTGAGCCACAACCCCTAAAACAAAAACAAACAATAAAGCCTCATCCCTACACAAATTTAGCTATTTAGATGGGTAACATGTTGCCATATGTTACAATATGTTACAGTAACCCACGCGTTACTACAGCGTGATAGTGTGATAGTGTGAACGCAGACCAGAAGTACACAGGAAAGCATAGCCTGCTTACTCAGTAGTTGAACATTTCCTGGAATTACTATAGTATAGTGTTCTCTTTATACAGTATGCTTTTATTGCTCATGAAGGACCATTTTTAAATCATTTTCCCTGGCCACTATTATAAATGATTTGTACACATAAGACCTCCTAAATAGTGATTTCCTACAACATTTACTATGAATGTTTTCTTTGTATAGTTATAATGTTATTGTGTAATATGTTGACTGGAAGAACCAAAACAGTGACTGCAATCATGGATGAACATCAACGGGCAACATAAAACTAATTTTAAAAGTCAGGCATGATGGTGGCAATGATTAATGCCTTATGTGCTTTTTTGAGTTTCTCTGATTCTGGCCTATGTATCCAGTTAGCTAATGTAGATTTTCTTTTTCTTTCTGCATTTTCTACATAACTAACTAATTCAAAGTATCCTAATGAAAGTACAGAAAAACAAAAGACCATTATCTAATTAATGTAATTTCCCTGAGCACAACATCACCAAAGTGGAGATATAAATAAAGGGCTGGGCTATTAGCAAAATCTTGCAGATGTATTTCTGTACTGTTTTGTACATCTTTCTTCTTTAGAGGAGCATTATGTAGCCTTAAAATTCTGGCAAATTTATTATGCAGACATTTAATTTTATTTTTTGCTTATCCTTTTAATCTTGCAAGAAATTTTATTTCACTATAATTCAAGTCATTTGAAAGCTTCAAGATAGTATTGGGAATGACTTGCAGTGTAAAGAAAACATTTTATATATTTTT
Organism: Pelophylax lessonae; assembly: GCF_965119305.1. Classification (NCBI taxonomy): domain Eukaryota; kingdom Metazoa; phylum Chordata; class Amphibia; order Anura; family Ranidae; genus Pelophylax; species Pelophylax lessonae. The sequence goes on from NC_138768.1 coordinate 147,173,836, forward strand.
TAACAGTGTAGATGTTTAAGATATACCTCATTAAAGGGGATCTTAGAGCAAATAGTGGACTTTGGTGGCTGTTCTATTTGACGACTTAAGTTTTAAAATGTTCTTACAATAAATAGTTCCTTACTTTTCTCATCCACATTTGAGTTTTGAGCCCCTAAAAATCATTTTTTTCTGAGGGAAACATTACTGACCTTTTTACTTTTATACTTTGGGTCACTAACCTGTAAAGATGGGCCGAACATCCCCTGTTCGGTTCCCAGCAGGGGACCCGAACAGGAGAAAAGTTCTGCCCCAAACTGCAACCTCTATCTACTGTACGGGAGCCAAACATGAGAAATCAAAAGTTCCCATCTTGAAAGCTTATATGCAAGTAATTGGCCATACAAATGTTATTGGGGTCTGGGTACTGCCCTGAGGCACATTTAACAATGCCACATTTTTTTTAAAAACAATTGTTTTTTAAAGGAGCAGTGATTTTGTTGAGGCTTAAAATGAAACAAAAAAATGAAAAATATCTTGAAATATAGTGCCGGGGGGTCCCCTTAGTCTGTCTGTAAAGTGTTTCATCGGTACCATGTATAGAACATACTGCAGCAAAAAAAAAATAATAATTTCTAAAGCAAACAAAAACGCGTCTAATCACATTTAACCAGATATACTGCGGCAGGGCGGCTCGGCTGCGCAAAGTCACATAGATCTACGGGATTTTGTGCACGCGGTCTCGGCGGCGCGTGTACGCTGCTAGGAGTCGCGCTCCCGATGTGTTTAGACACAGCGGGAGGCGAGCCGTGGGAGGAGCGACGGCCGATTGACACTGGCCTCCCGCAATCGTCAGAGTAACTGACAGAAGACCCGCATGCTTATGTAAACAAAGCAGGCAAGTCTTCTGTCACACAGGCAGAGAGAGACCAGGAGTTTCAGCTAAGCAGAACTCCCTCCCCCACAGTGAGTAAGCACCAACAGGCATACATTAACCCCTTTGATAACCCCCAGTGTTAACCCCTTCCCTGCCAGTGTCATTTATACTGTAACAGTGCATATTATTTAGCACTAATTACTGTATTAATGTCACTGGTTCCCAAAAAATGGCAGTTAGGGGTCCGATCTGTCCACCGAAATATTGCAGTCCCCCTAATAATTGCTGATCGCCGCCATTACTAATAAAAATAAAAAAATAAAAAGTCCAAAAATCTATCCCGTAGTTTGTAAATGCTATAACTTTTGAGCAAGCCAATTGAAATACACTTTTTGGGATTTTTTTTACCAAAAATATGTAGCAGAATACAAATTGGCCTAAACTGATAAAAAAATTTGATTTTTTTAATTTTTTTAGTGGGAATGTTTTATAGCAGAAAACAAAAAATATTGTGTTTTTTCCAAAATTGTCGCTCTTTTTTTGTTTTTAGCACAAAATTGAAAAACCGCAGAAGTGATCAAACAGCACAAAAAGAAAGCTCCATTTGTAGGAAAAAAAGGACACCAATTGTATTTAGGTACAGCATTGCACCACCGCACAATTGCTTGTTAAAGTAACGCATTGCCGAGTCGCAAAAAATGGCCTGGTCATTAGGGGGTAAAACCTTCCGTAGCTAAAGTGGGTAAATTTACTCGCTATTGCAATTGCCAGCACCCGGCTATTTCTTAAAAATAAATAAAAAACAAAATAGGGTCCCCCCCCCCCCCGGTACATACCAGGCCCTTCGGGTCTGATATGGATTTTAGGGGAACCCCACGCCAAAATTTAAAAAAAAAAACGATGTGAAGCCCCCCAAAATCCATACCAGATCCCTATTTGAGCATGCAGCCTGGCAGGCCAGACAAGGTGGGGGGGGACAAGTGAGTGTCCCCTCTCCTGAACCATATCAGGCCACATTCCCTCAACATGTTGCCCAAAACACCTTGTCCCCATGTTGATGGGGACAAGGATCTCTTTCCCACAACTCTGGGCTGTGGTTGTGTGGGTCTGCAGGCAGGGGGCTTTTCAGAATCCCCCAGATCTGGCCCCTCATGTGAATGTGTATGGGGTACCCCTTTGTACCCCTACCCATTCACCAAAAAAAGTGTAAAAAATAAATAAAAATAGTAGACAGCTTTTTGACAACTTCTTTATTAAAACATTTTTTTAAAAATGTCCCCCAATGTAAATCCAAAGCCTGCCACCACCGTCACTGAAGGCTGACCGCCTCCTGCAGGCTTCACCACTTGAAAGTTCTTATATAGGTAAGGGGCTGGACCACCTAGTGATGTCACCGGGTGGCCCTGCCCCCTTGTGACATCACACTGACCCAGCATGCACCGGGGCTTTCCTGACCTGCTTGGCTGCATGCTCGGATAAGGGTCTGATATAAGGGGTTTTTTTTTCACTTTTTTTTATTGCCGGCAGCTGGTGACTTATCGGTTGGTAAGGATGCCACGGCAGGCTCCCTGGCCCCGCTCTTTAACAACCAGCTATTCACTGTGCCCTGATTCGGCAAAGCTTTGCCGAATCAGGGCTTAGAGTGCACTGTGCAGCAAACACCTACCAAATGCCCTGCAAATTCGGGTGTTCCTCGAACAGGCGATGTTTGGGCCGAACTTTTGCTCAGCCCAAACTGGTCGCACAACTCTACTAACATAGTAATCCGGCAGAACTCATGACTTCCCTCTGAATTTCCCGATCTGCATACCTGTTTGGAACCAATATTTGAAGTCAAAGCCATAACAGACAAGTAACTAGGATTTTCAAAATAGCATGTAGGCATGGGCCATACCCTTGCTCCTTTAAAAGAAATGCTTATTTAAAAACCCTTTCAAGAAGGATGATTATTTTATTTCCTCCTGGCAGGATTGGATAATTACTTGGGGTAGAGCTTAGCTCAGGGCAGAAGCTGATTAATGGGAAGAGCGGTGCCAGGGTGGAAAACCATGATCTAGGAGAGAAACCCTCTATTCTTCATTACCCTTTGGGGTGGAGCACCTCTAATAATGGACACATCAAGGCACACCACAATCTGAAACAGAACTATTGAATGATTAATTGAGAAGATGTGATTTAGTGGACTTGTGAAGAGAACTGTTCCAATAAAATTGAGTTTGTATCATGCCTATTTCTGATTCATGTGTCTGAAGTGGATCCTTAGTAACCTCGCTGCTGTGAAGTTGAATAATATCCTATTAGGCTTATACTAGACTATGCATCTCATGAGCTATCCATATGGAGAAGTAGGATCCCGGTGTAAACAACCGCATCCTAACAATGTTGGGTTAGGGGATCCTGGAACCAATACAAGTCATCAGGCCTGGTGCAGTGAGTGTCCCCCAGTCAGATGAACAAAGTGAACAGGAGTATGGGGAACACACTATGTCATAGACACACTGTACTTGCAAGAATGGAAGAGGAATGGGGAATTAGGGGGCTGTGGACTGAAAGTATGGCTGGTTTTAGGCCTGAGCAAGCCCTGATACAGGCAGTCCCTGGAGGAGTAGGTATAGGTAATTCAGTCACATTTAGGGGAAATGCCCACAACTAGGACCTATATTTCCCCTAGGAAAGGTTTATATGATAAGGGAAAGCCTGCTCTCACATGTGAATGAAAGTAGATATTTATTTTTATTCCTGGCTAGTTAGGACAGTCTGTGGTGGAATGGTGCAGAGCTTTATTTTTATTCCTGCCATGTTATGCCATTCTTAGGATGAATGGTTCAAAGCTTTATTTTTATTCCTGCCTAGTTGTGTCATTCTTCGGGACAGCAGTGCTGAGCCTTCTTTTTATTCCTGCCTAGTTACGCCATTCTTAGGAGGAACAGTGCAGAACTTTATTTGTATTATTGCCCTGTTATATAATCTTATAGCCCATAGATGAGTCTTTTTTTGTACCAGCAGGTTGAATTAAAAAAAAAATGATTTGATTACCATATCGACACATTCGATGTGATTGGAGGAGTCCTCCCCTCTGAGCTATAGAATAGGGAGACTTCTCTGCTGTCAGAATACACTGATCAGCCATCGGCGCTGATCAAGCGGTCAAAATCGGAGGGGCTGGATATACAGAGGTCGATTGGTAGATCCCATGCTGCTGAACTGGCCGAATTATGTATGGCTGGCTTTAGACATAAACTACAGAGACAGAAATGCCGTAAAGTACTTTTTACATTTAGTTATATTCGTTAGCAAAAGTTATACACAGCCAATTATTTGCCAGTTATACAGTTGACTTGGTATTGCTTATGGAAATTGAACTGTATAGCACTTAAATCTTCAGCTAAGTATTTGTACTAAACTATTTGTTACTGCACTAGAGCCCATTCAGACTCTGGGGAAGTACAATTACTTTAGATCTGAGGAGGACATGTGAGGAACATAAAAAACAGCGTTTCTGCTTGCATACGATTGTATTATAGAAATCAGAAGAACTTCCTCTCATTTCAGATCTTTCCCTCAGGGCTACAACAAAAAACAATATAATGTACAACATAAATGTAAAATAAATTCCCCAGAATCCTTCATACAGTAACTACACGTGTCATCAGCATTGCCTGCAGGCTTCTCCAGCTTATCTTTCCCCATTACCATGCCTTGTTCTGCACAGTGTCTCCGTGTGGAGGTGGCCATCTTGGTGGAGGAGTAGGGCTTTGCTTTCTGGTTTCAGAGCTGTCCCCTGCTGACTAGTGAGGGAATAATTAAGAAGCAGCAGAAGAGGTGTAGCACAGATCCACACAATGGGTGATAAAGAGGCCTGCATCCAGTGCAGGTTCCTATTCAGCAACAGTAATGACATCACAGTAGTGAGACTTGTAGTCATAGGTTCAGTGCTGCTCACACAGTGGTTATGCAGCTATGAGGCTGCAGACAAAAGAGTACCAGGGCACAGCTTCATTTTAGGAAGTAATATTTTTTAGTTGGAATTAATGATGAAATGCGGCTTAGCCACGTACTTATAATTTCCCCAACAGCAAGTGTAAACTAAGCCTTAACGTACCAGTAAAGTAAACTGGCTGTACAGTGAATGGACATTTTCTAACCTGAGCTTTAACCCAATTCTTGCAAGGCATCAACTATCCCATAATAAATCACTGGAACTAGCTGCTCCTAGGGCTTGTTGGCTGGCTGCAACTGATGACATTACCGGTGATCCCCTGGCTAGTTTGTTGACTTTTTTTTTTTTATTCATTATTTACAACACTTCTGACAAATCCAGTTGTCACACCAATTTAGAGAGGCTAATGTAATGTTTCTGTGTATGCTAATCAATGCTAACTGTTAATGCAAAGCATCATATACATGTTTGTGTGCAAATTTTTTTTTTGCATTCAAGTTTAACAAACTTTATTTTTTTAAAAGGACTCCCTTCCAATCATTTTTACAACACCGTACCAAATATCATTCTATTTTACTTACTCTATAAACTCACAGAGACTTGTTTATGAAGCAGGCAAAATGAAAAGGCAAAGCGCATATTTTTATGTGCTAATGCATCGTCTTATCCAGCAGGCACACACATACATCAGTGTACCTTTTAGTAAGCTTTTTATTTTCTTCTATACAAACACCACAAGAAACACATTTTGCTGTCATTTCATCTATGGTATCACTTCTTTAAAGAGCACCTGTACAGTGGTATACTGTAGTAATCAGCAGAATGCTGTGAAGGATGATGTAGCAGGCTTTAACAGTGATGAAGGTATGGTGTATTTTAGAAATATCTTATACTGTCATGTTTAAAGCAAACCTATATTGTGCTAATGCAAACAAAAGATTTGCTTTAAAATAGAAGTATGACCAAAGCTTTTTTGGCCATACTTCTCGTGTGGTTCAGAGGAGTGCACTTGCTTTTGCTCTCAGGTGACCCAGAGTCAGTTGAGTCAGCTATTGCCCACTCTCAGCTGACCTAGCTAAACTGCTCCACGATCTGGAAGGGACCTGACACTATTGTTGGAAACCGCCCAGACGCCTGACTAACAACTGACTCTGCCTCTCAGAGTTGGGCTGAGGGCTGGAGCCAGCTGCTCCCACCCCCTCTCCTACCTTGCCCCCCGGTAAGCGCTAGAGGAGCAAAGTGGAGAGCAGTGACTGACAGTCTCTGATCTCCACACTGAGCAGACCATCACACAGATGCTGCAGCATAGAGCGGAGTATGAATGTATTTTTCGGAAATGCTTTATCCTGCATAAGCAAAGCACATTTCTGCTCCAAGGTATATTTACAAGCTACTCAAGTCTTGTGTGCCAGCAAACTGCTTGTCAGTATAACTACCGTATTTTACTGTGTATAACACGACTGGGCGTATAAGACGACCCCCCCTATTACATGATCTACCGGTAATACTTATACTTAGGTTACCTTGGAGATATTATACTCGGCGTATAAGACGACCTCCCATTTTTGGGGGATTTTTTTGAGGTTCAAAAGTAGTCTTATACGCCAGAAAATACAGTACATTGAAAGGATAGTTATCCAATATCACCCTGCTTCAGTGTCAAACCTAACCCTTTAGAGCATCTATGAACAAAAATGAGCAGAAACTATAAGAATCCATTACAGAACACATACTAATCAACTAACAGTATTAGTAGTACCCTGTATTATTATTATTGTATTAGTGATTTTATACCAATTGTTCACTTAGAAAATCATAGTTATTTTAGATGGAATCGCTAACCTAATTTTATAGCAATTTGTATCGCATGCTCATAAGTTGAGTTTGTGCAGTATTTTGTGGCAGCGACAAGATTGCCAGGGACAGTCTCTCTGCTTTCACTTCTATGGCTTAGCTACAAATCGCTGAAGGAGAGAAATTCATAGCAGTGAACACTAACTTAATGATGTAGCAAAAGTTTGACCAACAGTTAGCAATTATGCTGTTAGCTAGAAATCATGGTTAAGCCTTGCCATTAACAATTTGCTTCAGCAATTAATCACTGCTACAAAATGGCTGTTGTGACATGGCCCATTAGGGGCAAGAGTGTACCCTCATCTTTACTGCAGTGTTTACTACACTGAATATAACTAGTTCATCTTTTATGACATTCCACTTCTATGACTTATCTGTTCAACCAACTTATTGTAATGTATTTTGTTGTACCATCATGTCCTTTGTTATTGTTTTTGATCTAATTTGGTGATGCAATTATCCTTCATCAAGTCTTCCCATTGTTTATATATATATATATGATACAGGGCTTGTGTTATGGCAGCTACAATAAACGTTGCTAATTTAATATATGATCTTTATGTATGGCCTATTTTATGCATTGTTTCTCATTTAAAGTCCCAACCTTCCTTTTTTTCTGATAGCAAAAAATTTCTGATATTTTTACGGTTTTCCAATTCCTTAAAACCTTTTTCCAATTCCTTTCTAGTGCCTTGTTTCTTATATTTCATTTTCCGTACATCATCTTCAACCATATTTTTAAAAACTTCCAAGCAATGATTGGAAGCTTTGGGGGGATTAAAAACAGACCGATTTTTTAATCCACTGTTCTGGTATTCTGTAGTATTCCCAATAGAAACAGAGGGTTTTTCTAAAAAATGTTTCTTAATTTTTAGCTTCCTGACATATTTCTCAATAAAAGTGTTGAACTTATCAACACTTTTGTCAGGAGCAAATTTTAACCCTAACTCCAGTATTTTTAATTCATCTGGTGTGAATTGGAATTGAAAATCCCAGCTCCTAGGATTCTCTTTTTCTTTTGTTTCTTTCGTCCACCCCTACATCCTCTCCTCTGTTTTCTACCCTTCCTACTGGTGGGCCATTCTGTTGAGGTGTTGTCCCTTGTTGATATTGGATAACCATTGGAGAGGGGGAAACATGACCAAATAAATTTCCATGAATGAGACCCAATGGATCTACAAAATGAATACTTTGCAGCCATTGGGTATGAATATTGACATAGATCTGAATTGCTATATTTCAAATTTTTAGGAATATTATCATCTTTAACCTCAATAATATTTTAACATATACCCTTCATTTTTTATAACCTTTTTTTTTATAATTTTTAGGATGATGATTAAAATCTAATATTAAATATGCAGTGTGATATTAATGTATTATTATATTGGGAATATTTTAAAGAATGTTTTTATTGGATTAAATTTTTGTTTTTAGTGCAAACAGCATCCCATCTAATATAATTAATTTATCGCAAATTTGGAAAATAGGATCATTGACATAGTTTGCAATCTTTTGCTCCAAGGAATAGTGATTGTGCACACCGGAAGAGCAAAAATAGTGTTAAGCATGTCTAAAAAATCTTTCCACTTTTGTCCCCGGAAGGCAACCTTATGAAGGGGAAGAACCTAACAGTCTATTGTAGAGTGGGCGGTTTCAGAAGCCGGTGGACAGTGATTGGATGCTGCGAGCTTACCAGCCTCTATTTATATTGTGAGGAAAATTACGGTCACATGATCCCCTGATGACGTCAGCGCGGCTGACGAAACGTGTGTCGGGAGCGTGAGACCGTAGAGTTCCGGTGAGGTGGAGTGCAGATGCGCGAGCGGCGTCCCATCCACCAGACCAGCCGAATGTATTGTACTTCCAGGCGATAAAACTACTGCTATGATGTAAGTGCAATCTATCTTATTAAAATCCCAGTATATGACGATAATACACTATCGGAGTTTCCTTTATTTCTTGCATTATGATGCCCGGAGATCCGGAGCTTTCTAAAGGCATTTGGGCTAAAATCCTTTGATGTGGAGACAGCGCTGAGGACAGCCTTGAGCCTGTGCGGAGATAAATGCCGGTTTTGACCCCCTGTAATTAAGGGGTCATCTTCTTCTGGTAAGAAGTATATTGTCTAACCACTGGGTGGAGGTGTATGTTGAAGGTTTCTCATCAAGTCCAAGTTTGTTGCTGAAGACACAGTCTGCACTGAGCACTTTAAGGACTTTAGTTTTTATCACATGAACCAACATTTATTTATTTATTTATTCATTGATATATGCATTTAACTCATATTGAATAAGTTTGCTTTTATATTGCAAGTTTGTGACCAATCACATATGCACTATAGCACTTTACAGTGAGAACTGATTGCTGAGCGCAATACTCACCCTTGCTATCACTTTTCACAATTTTTACGTTTATATTGTGGCTCGCAGTGTGGAAGAAATTCCCAGAAACAATTTCACATTTATTTATTGAAAAAAAAAAAAAATTTTTGTTGTCAAATATCAATCCTTTTGCGCAGGTCTTTTTTGGTTAGCACCAATTATTTTGCGTATACTTCCTTTTTTTCTCATTGAACCAGGGATGGAGACACCATTGGTGTCTCATTTAAAGTCCCAAAACCCTCCCCTTTATGCATCTTTACTACAGTAGGCCTACACACACACACACACACACAGAATGCTGGGTGTAATTCCAGGTTTATCACCATTCCTGTTATGATGCTGTGCTGCAGCGAGGAATAAGTTTAACATGCATGCATGCTAAGTAATGTGAGAGTGAAAGGGTCCTTTCACACGGGCGGTTCGTATGTCCGTTTTTCATCCCATCCGATTGTGGATAAAAAACAGACATAATGCATGTCAATGGGATTGCGGATGTCAGCGGACCATCCGCTGACATCCGATTTTCATCCTTTCCGATCAGTTCCGTTTTTTGGAACGGAAGAGAACCCTATTTTTCTTCCATTTAAAAAGCCGGAACAGACGCAAAAACGGATGTCAGCGGTGTCATCCGCTGACATCCGCAATCCCATTGACATATATTATCTCTGTTTATCTCCGGGATGATAAACGGACATACGGAATGGACACTCCAAAGTGTCATCCGTGTCCGTGTAAAAAAGTGCCAGAGCGGAGGAAAATACGGTCCGCCCCGTGTGAAAGGACCCTAACCCAATGCATTCCTAGTTTCTTGAAGAAGAACTAAACCCATTGATTTAACGGTTTAAAAAAAACAGTTACATCCTGACACGTGCTGGGAATGTAACTGTCACACTGGCAATGGCTTGTGCTCTCAACCAAACTGTAAGGCCATCAAAAGGCTGGTATGATAACTGATCACATGTGCAGCATCATGGCAGTTTAATATCAAACAGAGCTTAGGATGGCAGCTTCCTTCACTGAAAATGATAGGAGGGTTTAGTTCCCAGACATTTAGTGAGGATAGTTACTGTCCTTCATTTCATCTTTTACTGATGCTGTATATTGTGACACAAGAATTTACTTACCCAGGCTTGTAAAGATACCAAAAGTCCACTTTAAATAGAGTATATACAGTATTTATAGCCCAGATCTACATCTTTTTTTTTTTATAATGTACCCACATATTATCCCAATAGCTTTTAATGCCTGGGATCTCTGGAAAGGTTATTTTGCCTCAGCCTCTGATAAATATTATATGCAAGGGGGTGATTAAAAGAGAAATTCAGGATTTAAAAAAAAAAAACAAAAAACATTTATACTCACCTAGATGGATGCAGCATCGATCCAATGCTACATCTGTCCCCCACTGGCTCTGCAGTGAGAACTGAGTGATCAAATACTGCTGATTGCTCAGTTCTCCTCCTGTGATATGAGCACAGAGCCGTGACTTTCAGTCAGCGGCTCTCTGCTCTCCCCTCCAGCGCTCACTGGAGCGATGAGCTGTGTATGGGGTAGGAGGGGCTGGCTCAGCCTCCCAGTGGATTGCTGAGAGGCTGAGCCAGGTACTGGTCCAGGCATATTGGTAAATCCCACCCATATGGTTGTGATTTTTCCCGAGCCTCGATTGGTTTTAGCCGGCTTTTAGCTGCAAACAAGTGACGGGACTGCAGAATCAACTGCACTCCTGTGATCCACAGGAAAAGAGCTTTAGCCATACCTCTCCTTTAAGACCACCACACACTTTTATTAAAATCTATTTTGGTTGGCTGCTATATAGAAAATTTTTCCAAGTTGGGGCTACATTGTCCCAATAGCTTTTCATACCTGAAATCACTGAAAGGAGTATTTTGAGAGTCCCCAAGAAATATTAAACACTAGAGGGGGGTTAAGCCTACCACACACATGAATAAAAAGGCAATAATGGGGGCCTGGCAAATTGCAATCTTTTCCAAGCTGGGTTTGTACAGCCATGGCTCCTCTATCTGATTGGCTTTGATTGAGTATAAAGGATATTGTCTAGGAATTTAGAAAATACCAACTCCTTCCTTCTGTACATTGTCGATTTTCCCATTTGTCCCTATATGACTCATGTGTTAAGCAGATGCAGGAACAAATCTGAATTCTCCAGAGTTTACAAAGTGATTAGACAACCTTGAGGTTACATTGAACAAATGTTGCACTCACAATGAAATGTTTTACTAGGGACATTGAGGACAAATGTGAAGAAAACACAGACGGTGATAAGAACGTAAGGCTAAACATAAAATGGTAAAGCAGTACAAATAATTTCCTCTGCCTTAATTCCGAATAAAATCAATACATAGACTGTCACCCCATTTGAATGCTATAATAACTGCTTGTACTCTTTTATAATCATAAAGCTTTAGTTTCTATGTTCTATTACATATAATTATTTTAAGATATGAGATTTGTAAGAAGATGTTATTAGCACTGACATTATTAAAGTTACTTGTCTCCTTCAGCATGCTAACAAGTAATTCTTCCATAAATAAAAGCTTAGCTCACATTTATATTCGAAGGTTATAAATACTATACAAATCAATTGCAACATTGTTTTCCATCGAAAGGAATAAAATAAACAATTTGTTCAGAAAGGGCTAGGCAGATATACAGGCTTATTACAGTGTTTCAATGACCTTTCAGAGCCCTTGCAAATTGGATTAATAGACAGCTATAACTTTTCATAATGCCACTATATTAACTAAATGTGATAACGTTGTGTTTCCAACATGTTTACTGTACAAAAGCCTAATGAAGACGAGTTTAGATTTTCCAGGGCTACTGTGCTTCCTTTACTGATTTGACTTTTGGCAATGCGTTTTGTAAACATATAGAAGATAAAGATGGCTAATTAGAGGAGCGAAAATCAGGAAAAGTATTGCACATCGTGCCATTAAAACTTTTTTTTACAGCTATGATATTATCACAGCAATCTCAGATACATACAAGTGTAGAGAAATTAAGGCAGCTTCAAAAAGGCATATACCAAATCTAAGCACAATCTGTCTAAACAAAACTAATATTCCTATTTTGAGAAGTAGATTAAATTTTAAGGGATTTTCAAAATGTCACTGGTCTATTTTAGGTTTGAGCAAAAAGAAAAAATGTAAAAAAAATCAACAGGGACTTTTGTTGCATTCTTTCCACCTCTCTAAAGCTGTCACCAACAGACATTTTGTGGTCCAGTGTCGGTTCTCTCCTGGGTTAAATGACCCCTCATCATCATCAAACCCACTTCTTGTTAGTCTCTAAGGAGACATGATAATGCCAGTTTAGACTCACATATCACTGTCTTAGGAATGCACGCATTAAAACTGAACTCCAGGATAAGCAAAATTTAAATAAATAAAAGAGGAGTGTGCTTTTTTTGTTTTGGAATCTTGGTGTACTTTGTGTATTTCTCTAAGATCTGTGCAATTATCCAGCATTAAAACTTTGCATTTGTGTAGGAGCTTCTTGTATTAACAATTAGCCACTGCTGCTCTCTCTCTCCTTATGCAGGATAACTTGTCTTTTACTTTCAATAGATTTTTATTGGATAAAAAGTAAACATACAACAACCGATGTATAACAAGAGCAGTCTGTAGACCGATTACAAGCAACAAGATCAACATTGGATGGGTCAATACAGAAAGATCGAGCTTAAATCAAAGTTGTCCATCACCAAAAAGGACGAGCGTATAAACACAGTAATACTGAAAGACTCTAGAGGTGGTTATTGAAGCAAGTGAATAAGCACGCCCTGCCCACCCGGTGCCCCAAATGGGAACATAACGCACCGGCCAGGCAAGGAGCCCCATCAAGAAGACAGCAAGATCGTGGTGGCTAGACAAACAGCAATGTAATATAAACAATGGTAAGGTAATGTAGTCGGTGGAAGTGTTGAAGAAGTGTGATTAGCACTCTCATGATAAATAGAGCAGAGGTCTGGAGGAAGATGAAAGAAAGGAGAGAAAATTAGAGGGTAGAGGGGAGTAAAGAACAGCATAGAAGAAAAGAAGGCCAGGGAGTGAGAGGTAGGTGCGCCTAAGAGAGGTACATGGTCAGTAGTAGTTAAATACATCAAGCTGAGGGAGAGGATCGTAAAGACGTTCTAGAGAAAAGGTGTACCCAAACAATATAGCTATCACATGAGGGGATTGGGGGGATAATTTGTCTTTTATTTGCCTCCTTTTAAAGTTTTCTACAGACAGTGCACTTTACACTCCAAAAAACAATAAGGTGAAACCACCCTTCTCCTGCGCTTGGTATCCAAGCCCCTCAACCACACTCCTCACGGGACTGACAAATGGCTTCTCAGATGGCTACGGTCTTGCTGCCCTTAACGGACTGGGGTCGTCCACTGGTACTACAAGCAAAAAGAACAAAGAAAGGGCGCACCGACCTAGCGCATTATCCTCAATAAAAGGCTTTATTTATGTAACATTAAAAAATGGCTACTCACAGACGTAGATAAACATAAGGCATGTCAAGCTGATTTGCTCAATTGTCCGTGTTTAGTCCATATGATCGTCCATGACCGATGAGATGACTGACACGTTTCGAGGCCTAGCCTCTTCCTCAGAGCCACTGTGTCATGACTGTCTCTTTGATTTAAGTAGTGAGGTAGTGACCCAGCCCCTACCCCCAAGTGGGAGTGTCCCTCCCCCGGGGGGAGTGACTGGAGCACCACCCCACCCACTTCTGTGGCATCATTAGTAATATACAGTGGCATACATTGATCATGCAAGTGCAATACAAATGCTGGAATATATACGTGAAATTAAAATATATATGCATAAAAACAGTGCAACAAGGAAAACGGTGCAACAATGAAATAATCTGGATAAAAACCACCATAAACAAATACTACCATAAACAAATACTAAAAATGGATAAAAATGGATAAAAATGCTTGCTGGGTGCACTTAAAATCATTATAAACATTCCATAGAATGACAGCAAAGGTTAGCTAATATAATCAATCAATAATCGATAGTTCCCCCACAATATTTCCCATTACCTTCGCTGTCTATTGTGTCTAGTCCAGGCTAGATTTTTGTTTATACATGATGATGATCTGCTCTCTGTTCTCCCAGGCGATTCCATCATACTGGGGGGGGGGGGAATAGGGGGAGGGGTGGAAGGCCGGGGGGATCCCCACTGAATAGGAGAGATCAGAGAGGGGGGGTAGGAGGCCGATCGGCAACACTCGCCAGCTTCATGGGACGAGTGGGGCACAGATAATAATGTAACTTGGAGCCGATTTTTTAAAATTTTTTAATGTTACATAAATAAAGCCTTTTATTGAGGATAATGCGCTAGGTCGGTGCGCCCTTTCTTTGTTCTTTTTGCTTGTAGTGCACTTTACACTACCTTAATAAATTGCGTCTAAACACTGGCATCCCATTAGATGTGCTTGTTCCTCCTTGCTTGCCCCTGGGTATTGCAGATATTAGCTTTGCAATCTGTTTCAGAAGCAGATCTGACCAAGTAGCTGATCAGCTATTATTTCCACGGCTAATGTCTGCACTACCCAGGGGCCAGAATGCAGGAGTATGCATGCCTAAAGGGGTACTGGGTATGTGTTTTTCATAGAAAGCTCTGAGCTACATCACTTGCTGAAACTAATCTTTGCCCCAATGTCGGCGAGGGCTTAATCTTCTAATATCCACCCAAGTCGCAAATCTGGGTACTCTGGGTACTGACATTCCTGTACTCCTTTGGATATCGTATACTTAAGGATACTCGGGCATATACAGTTGACCCATTAACCCCTTAAAGCGCTCCTTGATCCATTTATAATCATCTTAATGTATGGTACAATACTATTGAAAATTTCTACTTGTTTCATCACTGAAGCAGCTTAGAAATTGTCCCTTGAGGAAACCGTTTCGGTGAAACATGTCTGGATTGCTACTCCGTGATATCAATACACATATTTGTATATGAATTGATTATATATGCAGCTCAGAAATTGATTTTAATATTGTATGTCTTTTCATTTTTTGTCCGTTTCTGTTTTTTCATTTTTAATACAATTTAATAATACATTTTGTAAATTTTTAATGATTTACTTGTTTATTGGCACCTAAAAAATCCCAACCCATTTTTTTCTCTTCCCCTCGTCCAATTCTACGGGTGGTTGAAGTTTCCTATTCTAATCTTTGCCCCACTATCAGACAGTGAGAAGAGGAGGTATATAGGCTAAATCATGTGACCAAAAGAGGCAAAAGAAGGTGTTTGAGTTCAGTGAAATTATGCAATTTTTTTTAACATATGTCATCTTTAAGTACATTTGTAGGTGGTCATTGATTATGTAAAAGTTACCCAATCTGTTGATAAAGTGACTACTGAGATAAGATCCTAATTGCCATCATAGGTCATGTATTGCAAGCATAAAACAACTATCCTTTTTTTACCCTGTCTGGTGTAAATGTTTAGAACATATACTCCCAGCTAAGTTTGATACTTTTGGCTGGTAGCCATTTGTTACATTGTATCAGGAATACTCACAATAAGCCACTGTCTGCAGCTAAATTATGATTGGGTAAGTAATTATCTATGGCTATTTTTAGAAAGGTATATATACACTACGTAAAGTCACTCCTTATCCTATTTCTCAGTCTGGCCATACAGAGATGTCATTATACATTTCATCATACATACAATGAACACAGGCATACACATTATACACCTCTGGCTTCAACCTTATATTAGAAGACCAGTATCTATCAGATGTTGATATACCCCACAAGCATACCATTGCAGTGGGCCCCCCTCCCCACTCCACGGGTTTACGGATTGTTTTTCCTAGGGTATAATTAATAGGTAATTAATAATTAATTACCTTATTTCTCGTTCTGCTGGCAGCCAACACTCTCTCACACTGTCTGGAATGTGGGCGGGCCCGCAGGCCCGCAGGCCCGCAGGCGTCTGCCGTACAATGCAGTAATGCAATTTTACCTAGAGTGCAGCTTTAAAAACAATTGGCCAGTATGTTTGCTCTGGTTGAATGGGACCCAAATACCTACTGATCAGGCAATGATCCCCTAATACCTATGGATGTCTTTAATGTCTTTATGACTTACTCACATTCCTATTTTCAAGAAAGTGAACACAGCAGGACAAATGTTCAAAATAAGCCTATTTATTTCTGTCAGCATTTTAAAAATTTTCATTTTAACTTTATATAAATCTGTATAAGTTTAATAATAATAATATGATATAATAAAAAAGACATCCCGCATATATGCAATAAATGCAAAAAGAAGGAAATCGGTAATGCAAATCCATATATTAATAGCTGAATAAATAGTCCAATAAAAAAAAATCCATAAAAGACAGTCCGTGAAAAAAGTCCAACAGCACTTAAATTGAATCCAAAAGATAGTTGAGTGATCTTAGTATCCCAATGTGAGTATGAGCAAAAGACACCTCAAAATCCACCACCGATGTGTGCTCAAACCACCAGTAATAGGGCCACTCACCATAAAGTATTGCCCTCCACTCTGATGGAAAAGGCAAACCTCGCTTAGCATAAAACCACCTGATCAGCTAGACAGCCACAACATATGTTTGTACATCCTCAAAATACCAGGAGGGTGCCAACGGACAGCTAGTACCCCAAGAAGGGGAATTGTTCTACTGGATTATATAGACTTTTCCTATAGCAAAAACCACTGCAAACAAAACTCTTTCTCTTAAAGGAAAAGCATTGTAAAGTTTCAGAGAATGTATATTTTAAAGTCATATTGCAGTGTGGAACTTAAAGTAATTTTTGATATGACTGGCCCTACATTTTGTTATAGTATAAGAAAAAAATCATTTTTGATTAGCTACTAATGGGAGCTCTCAGTGGAAAATCTTTCTCTTAACAGCTGCTGACTAAGGATCTGCCGAATTGGGGTTCAGTTTGAGCAAGTCAGTGGAAGCCAAATCTGTAAAATCACAAATATGATAGGCAAGGGGGTATCGAAAAAATAGCATAGGGGGTGGGCACTGCCCCATGGAACATGTACCAATTAAAAAAAATGCCATTAATCTACAGGCAGTGATTTTTACAGTCTTTAAATGAAAAAATGCCCAAGTCCCTTAAAGTAAATGTAGCAATGTTTCCAGGCCTTGGGTCTGCCATCAGCACCGGTAACACCAACACATTTAAGTTGTGAACCCAGGTGTGAGAACTGAGACAATGACCATTCTGGCATCTTTGGTTTGTTTTTTTTATTGTATATTGGGGATAGGAGAAGGGAATGAGTGGGATACTCCTCTGGTTCTGCTAAGCTTAACTTGAAACTTTGTACAAAAAATGCTCACTAGCGCTGTCTTGATGCCAGCTGAATGCCGACCAGCGCTTCCTGGAGCTTGCAAATACTGCTTGGCTGAAATAGTGCTGGAACCTCGATTTTAACTTGCTTGTTAACTCAGAAGATCCAGGACTGTAGAACACTTGACTCCTGACACTCGATATAGCTCAAAAGTCACTGAACAGCTCCCTCCAGCCCTTCACTGGTTGAGGAAGCTCCTTGTCACTGCTTGTGCTGCTGCAACTCTTAACTCTGGACACTTCACACTGTACACTGACTCTTCAGGGCCCAACCACTGGTACCCCCTTTACACTTCAGGTCCTCTGAATAGGTACCCCCTTTACAGCTAGCTGACTCCTGGATCCCTGAAACCTTCTCTGGAGTGGTCCCCTCTACACTTGGCAGACCCCTAGGGGCAGTTCACAGTACTCACGACCTTGGCAGACTTTCCTGGAACTGAACCCCTCTTCCTCCACTGGTCCTCGGCACACCGGATCCTCTCTGCAGCTCAACTCAGCGTTCTCTGGATTCCCAGGCAGCTATCCGGGACACCCGATCCTTCTGACAAGAGAAGAGACAGCCGTACTCTCCCTCCTGGGACTCTGCTTCCTGCCAAAGATGCTGCGTCATGTGCTCCCCTCAAACTTATAATTACTCCCAGAATGCTGTGCGGCAGAATCTGCCTTTCTGGGGTAGATACAAGCCTGGGTGTGCCATTGGCTGGATTTCCTCCACCGCCCAATGAGAGCCCTTTCATTGAGCACAGTGGGGAGACTCCTCAGTCTCAACAGCCACACCTGGGAACCATGACAACCTGACTGAAAATCATGGCCTTGCTGTTAAGCAGACAAGGCCCACTATATTTCACCTAGCCCCTACCTTGTAGGGTGCTACATAAAATTTTACTTAGACATGCTAAGTCTTTTCTGCATTAAAGTTACTTACCTACCTGTCCTCTTCGCACACTGTGCTGCACACTTGTGTTAAGTGTAAGAATTTTGGCAATACATTTTTTTTTCCTTAAACTATCCCTGGCCCTTTACTTTCATGGCTGGAAATTTCTGGCCATGTAAGTGAAAGGGGTCAGTGACATCACTGGTTGTTAATGAGTCAGTGGTGCCTGTCCTGTGCCATGTATAATAGCAGAAGTAATACCAGTATTGTACATGATGTTTGGCTGCAGCCAAATGGGTAAATGTTCCAGCAATGGTCTGAAAGCCTGAACGGCCAAAGTTTGGTTCGAATTTCTGTTCGGCCCCACCCCTGAGATTGCCTCTACTATCCCTAGGTTAGCCATATTGAAAGTGCATTGTTTTAAATTAGTTGGCCAGCACTATAAAGCAGGAAGCAGAACCTATATATGCAAATAGTAAATTGGTAAAAACAGTATTAATACAGTTAATAACATCAAGCCAATTTAAAGGTGTATCTGTAAACAAATACATACATTTCTTTGATTGCATTAACATTTGATCCCAATCTCAAGGATTGGAAAAAGGCTTTTTCCAAAACCAGGTGAAAAAAAATATATATTCAAATTAGAAAACCTTAGAGACCAAATTTAAAAACGTTCAATATTGTTCAAAGTGAACAATTAGAAAACTGTTCAAAGTGAAATAATAGTATGTAAGCATAATAATATATGAGTAATCCTAGACCAGTTTTCACCAAATATCAGCTTCTCAACAGTTGAGACAATCTGCAAACATGTTTTAGCACAAGACCCCACAACAAAAATACAGACATAGTTGTCAGAATTCTAACCTAAGAATAATCTGGAAAAACAAAATAGATTGGATAAAAACAAAAGCAACTGTAATTACCTTTGTGACCTGTACTTGTTTTCCTTTTGCAGCTGAAGATATTTTTAGAAATGAACAAGCTCGGATCTTATGTGTAAAAGAAAAACTCTATAAAGCAGGATATGTCATTAGGAAATATTCAGCACCAAATTATACAATACAAAAGGCAATACCATTTAAATGTATATGTAGCACTGCCCCCGTAAGGACTGCCGGTTGTTCACTCTACGGGTCCCCCTGAGTCACCAGCACATAGTCATGACAGATAAAAGTTCTTAATTCCTTTACTCGGCTTACTCCAATAACCAGTCCAGGGGTATTTGGTTGTTTTGTTATTTTTTTGTAAAATGGGGATAGGAGAAGGAAAAAGTGGGATACTCCAATTTAACTATAGACAATGTTGTTGACTCCTATCTTCTGATACAGCCAGACTGCCTGCCACTTTGGATGAATTTGGATTGAGTATCCTTTCCTAAGACGACTCGGTGAACAAACATATATCTTCAGGACACTCTCCCCAGTATCCTCTTTCTCTTCCTCTGCTGACTCCCATCCATTCACTATCCCAGGAGCAGGGGTGGCCCCCCTCAGTTCAGGCCCCTTGACACGAGTCCCTGTACTCATGATATTGTAGTCCCAGGGTCTCCAGTGTCTCCCCTCTCAGTCAGCTTTCCTGGACCTTAGGGTTCAGCTCCTCTCAACTGCTCCTCTGGTCCTTAGGACGCCCTCCTGCGACCACATGACACCTCTACAGAGGAGGAGGCAACGGCCCCTCCCTCCAGGACTCTGCTCTCCAGCCAAAGACCCAGCAGCACATGTGCGCCTAGCTTTTATACAATATCCCAGAATGCACAGAGGTGACCTGTCCTCTGCCAATCACCAGGACTGTATCAAAAGCCTATGCACCCATTCATCAGGTTTCCTCCCATAGGCCAACATGCCTCCCTATTGGACTAGCGTGAAACACTCTTTAGACTGAATGAATCACATACTGAGCACATTGAGCAGACCTCACTAACATATCCTGCTCTCTGATAGACAGAGAGCAATAAAGATTTACCTGCAGCTCCTCTGGTAAGCAGACAGAGCTCAAAACTATACTCTCTCACTAGCACCAACCTAGGAGGGTGCTACATATATTTAAACTTTATTACCTTTATGTTCTCCTCCTATTTACTCTTTTTTGTTGGGTTTCATATACCACTGTATGTTCCAGTTTACCACAGTGAACTACCAAACACCTTGTCATGCTATGGAGATGAGGAGAGGGGAAGGTGTCTGCAGTTCTAACACACCTCCTTCCCTACTGTTACCACATTGTTCCTCATCACTGTAGGACATGAAATGTGTTACTGGCTGGTTCACCAAGTAAAATAAGGGCAAAAGGAAGCTAGAAAAAGAAAACTAATAGAGACACCACATCTAAAAATTAATAAGCTGCAATATATTATATTTTTGTTTTTTTTTTAGTTTAGAAACAGTTTAAACACAGACTTTCAGCATTCCATTTTGATGATGTCTGTAGATTTACCCATCAGCATTATGAATAGGGATGTGCCCAACATACCTTGTGTAGCACCCCTTGTGTACATAGTTGTTTATGTAAATTTAGTTGGGCTCCATTGTAGCCAGTGGAGCCAGGGTAATTGTTAGGTTAGCTGGCGCGCTCTGCAGACTGGGTCTCTTTTGCCCCCCCCCCCCCCGCAGAAGCTTCCTGAAGGTTCTGGAACTTAGTGGGTGGAGGGGCAGAGATCAGGGTCTGAATATTCAAGGGATCTCTGCAAATCCCTCAGTAAGGATGGCCCATAAGGTGAAGAGATGGCCCTTAAGTATTGGGGGAGCCTTGTGGGGAGAGAATCCAGGATCCACAGGCCTTGAGGGGCCCCCTGTTCTGGGGGCAGGGGGTGGCTCTGCCTCCAGGAAGAAGGTGCCAGAGAGAGAGAAGGAGAAAAAAGGAAGAAAGGTGAGAGGATTCCTTACCTCCATTCAACCTCAGGCTATGCTGAGACACCCTGGAAGCACATGGAATCTGTTCAGTGGGAGGCCTGACCACCAGTAGTTACCATCTCTGCTACAGGAACCTAGGGACTGAGTGAGTAACCTTGGTTTGTTCATTGCCCACAGTCTATAGGGGATGGCAGTCAGGTGCAATCCCCAGCTAGCCATTCAGGGAGGACAGCTATTGCCAAACCTTCATCCTACTGCTTGGGGATATTTGCTGCTAAAGTACCAATGCTGGGATCAGTATTGGAATTGTTTCCAGTCCTTTTGGAAGTGCTTTTCCATAGGATAGGTCTGGAGTTGGACTAAAAAGACAGAGTAGCTGTAGTTGTCCTCAAATGTTCTTTTTCAAGTCAGTTCTCGGCATCCCATACCTCCCTATGCCCCATCCAAGTTGTTTACCCCACTATATTTCAATAAACAAAGCTCTTGGACTGGTTTACAGACTTTGTGTGCCTGCTGAAAATGCGTGTTGCTTGCTGCGCAGAGGAAGGGGGGACCCAAAATCTGTCTGGAGGGGAACAGAGATTTTAATAATGCTGATGAAGTGATAAATAAAAAATAAAACATTTATCTAAATAACATAACTGGGGACCTTTAACATGGCCAAAAGGCAGTGCATCTGTATGCATCAGACCCTTATTCTAGATGGGGGTTAAGTATAGATGTGAATGGGGGACCCCACACAAAAAAAATAGTGTTGGGTTCCCCAAAAAATCAACTCTCATTTTTGACCACAGTCACTGTGGTCAAAAATGAGAGTTAATTGTTTTTTTTTTTTTTTGTTTTTTTTTTTTTGTCACAAGCATGCTGTGGAATCTAAAACTTTTCTCGAATGAACACATTTCCAACAATGTATGTGGTTTTTATTCGAGAAATTACAATTATTCCAAATAGATTGTCAAAAGCAAACAACATTTTGAAGCATTTTTGCATGACATTGGTCCAGTTATCGACTGTAAAAAGAAATTTTGCAAGAATATGAGTACGAACGTTCGTACAAAAATCTATTAGTACAGTGCATCCGTAAAGTATTCACATCGCTTCACTTTTCCACATTTTGTTATATTACATCCTTATTCCACCTATTTTTGGGCAGTTTCTCCCATTCTTCTTTGCAGGACCTCTCAAGCTTGATCAGATTGGATGGGGAGCGTCAGTGCACAGTCATTTTCAGATTTCTCCAGAGATGTTTAATTTGGTTCAAGTATGGGCTCTGCCTGGACCACTCAAGGACATTCACAGAGTTGTCCTGTAGCCACTCCATTGTTATCTTGGCTGTGTGCTTAGGGTCATTGTACTGTTAAAAGATGAACCTCTGCCCTGTCTGAGGTCCAGAGGGTTCTGAACCAGGTTTTCATCAAGGATGTCTCTGTACATTGCTGTATTCATCTTTCCCTCCATCCTGACTAGTCTCCAAGTTCCTGCTGCTGAAAATCATCCCCACAGCATGATGCTGTCACCACAATGCTTCACTGTAGGGATGGTATTGGCCAGGTGATAAGCGATGCCTGGTTTCTTCCAGACATAACGCTTGCCATTCAGGCCAAAGAGTTCAATCTTTGTTTCAGCAGACAAGAGAATTTTGTTTCTTATGGTCTGAGAGTCCTTCGGGTGCTTTTTGCCAAACTCCAGGCAGGCTGCCATGTGCCTTTTACTGAGGAGTGGCTTCTGTCTGGCCACTCAACCATACAGGCCTGATTGGTGTAGTGCTGCAGAGATGGTGGTTCTTCTGGTAGGTTCTCTTCTCTCCACAGAGAAACGCTGGAGCTCTGTCAGAGTTACTATCGGGTTCTTGGCCATCTCCTTGACTAAGGCTCTTCTCCCTAGATCGTTCTGTTTGGCCGGGCGGCCTGCTCTAGGAAGAGTCCTGATGGATCCAAACTTCTTTAATTCATGGATGATGGAGGCCACTGTGCTCATTGGGACCTTCAATGCTGCACACATTTTTCTGTACCCTTCCCCAGATCTGTGCCTTAATAAAATCCTTCTCGGAGGTCTACAGACAATTCCTTGCACTTCATGGCTTGGTTTGTGCTCTGACATGCACTGTTAACTGTGGGACCTTATATAGACAGGTGTGTGCCTTTCCAAATCATGTCCAGTCAACTGAATATACCACAGGTGGACTCCAATCGAGTTATAGAAACATCTCAATGATCATCAGTGGAAACAGGATGTACCTGAGCCCAATTTTGAGTGTCACAGCAAAAGTTGTAATTACTTATGTACATGTGATTTTTTTTTTGATTTTTTTTATTTTTAATAGGTTTTCAAAGTTTTCAAACAAACTTCTTTCACATTATCATTATGGGGCATTGTTTGTGGAGCTGTGGATCTATTTCAGGATAGGGCACATAACAAACTGTGGAAAAAGTGAATAATTGTGAATACTTTCCGGATGCACTGTAAATAGCTGGCTTTTGTATGCTCATTTAAATTTCTGCTCCTAAAAATACACATTTTGGTTATATATTTTTAAGTGCATTTTAGGGCTCGTTAACACAGAGTTGTGTCCACTCCAATCAGCAGGGGATCCGTGAGAAGGCCCCCTACTGAATTACAGCTGAATGGGATGGATGTCAGTTTTTTTTTATATCTCGGCCTGTTCAATTTGTGCTATGGTAGATGTGGGCAGACCATGACCACTCTATGGGCAGCTGGATGCAAACAGACTCCGCTATTCATTTACACCAGGTTACCTCTTATCTGTAATGTTTTGATTTTGTAATGTTTTAAGTAATGTTGTGTTTTAGTTAATGTTTAGAAAAATTAAAAGAATGCAGCCCTTTTCTTTTTATTTCCTTTTTTAGCACACCTGGATGGAGGTAGGCAGATGTAAAAGGACACAAGTTTCTGTTTACATCCGCCTATCCATAGGCCTTAATGGAGCTTCCAATCTGGTATGCCTAAAAAACTGACAGGCAGACCCAATTGGAATATCCGAAGGAAAGGACCCTAAGTGTGATTTCAAGCAGAAGATTTTAGGGATGACGGAGGAACATACATACATTAGTTATAGAACATATTTTCTATGGGAAAGTGAATAGTGTGTGTGTGCTAATGCTGTGCTATGTTATTATCTGATGTCCAAAAGGTAATATTCCTGCATGACGGTAAAAAATGTTCTACCACTTTCTTTGCGTGCCCCCACCCCAGAGTACATACCTGAGTCTTGTATAGATCCAGCCCTTCTCCCCACTCTCACAAGCTCCTGCTGCTGTCAGTCAAATATTGTGAATAGAGAACAGGGGGGGGGCGGAGCTGAGATTCACTATGCGTGTCTATAGATGCACATAGCCTGGCTTGGGAGTGAGCCTGCACGTGTGCCTCCATAGGCAGTAGCTTTCTATTGTGGTGCACTGAGAAGAAGAACAGCCTACAATAAGGGACCCCAATCAGAAGGGGGCCCCAGAAGACGAGGCTCTCTGCAAAAAATATGCACAGAATGTGTAAGTATACCATGTTTAATATTTATTGAAAAAATAAAATGTAAAAGTAAAAATGGGCCTTTACAAGGGTTAATATTTGTGCCCATACCTGGGAGAAGGCATACAGTGTTTATTTTAGCCATCAGCTACACATAAGATTTTAATTACTTGTTAGCAATAAACATATTTTTATTTTTATTATTTCTTTGCTACAAAACATATCTTGGTAACAGGCAATTAAAAATATCCCATGTGGTTATATCGGTATTGGGCCTGGAGATCTGGAACCCAGAATCACTTTAATTGTTCATAAAGAGTTAAACTTTCTGTGTAGATTGTAAGTATATATAGCTTCACAGGAGAGGAGTGGTAGACATACTGAATGGGAAGTTTGGAAAGGTTGTTATAGATAAATTAGAAGTCCTCCCACCAGGAAGAGTTAATTATGGCTGTGGCTCATTTATCTGGTACACTTGTTATAGCAGAAATATGCTAATAAACAAGAGACAGCCCTGCAATGAACAGCAAAGTGCAGTCATGAGTTTTCAGATCTGTGATAAGGGTAGTCTCCATAGTAAAGCAGAGACTCTGGACCTTCAGCTAACCAAATGAATTTGGACACCATTGAAAAATAAACAGCTTAAAGTCAAAATTGCCCTAAAGCAGAGTTCCAGCCTAAAACATGACTATAGCTTGAATAATAGAGGACCCCACCCCCACTCATTTTTAGATTTTTGTTTTCCTAATTTGGCACCTTTTCTTAGTCTTGAAGCTTTACTTCTGTCCTACCTTGCCGCGGTGAGGTATGTCATTTCGGCTTTTTCATTGGCTCCTGGGATAGCTGTGTCATCAATCCCAGGAGTCAATGGGCATCCCCCGCAGCTAGCATCGTATTATTTTCAAACCGGAAATTACACGATGTTGGCCGGCATACAGTGGGGCGCGCTTCCTTCCCACTGCACATGCGTGAGATCGGGAGGTGCATGCTGGCTAGAAAGTCCTAGCGGGTTTCAGATGCCTATAGTCAGGATGGGCGCGTTGTGAATCAGGAGATTAAAGTAAGTAATCAATGCTTCACAAAGAACAACAAAAAGGGGCCACTTTTGAGGATTGCCAATTTGTAAAGCACGAGCGGTCATTGTAAAAAAAAAAAAAAAAAAACGGCCGGAACTCCCCTTTCCTTAGCTCTATAAACTCACCTGGATTTCTTAGGGGTCACTCAACCCCCCTTCCCCCATGACCTCACTATCCTGGCAGCAAAGAGTAATTTTATAGTGACCCTAAACTCTGCTTTAAAAAAAAAATAAAATATATTCAAGTATGTGTTCTAAACCTAAAAAAGTAACTTATATTGTTCTCCTCTATGCCTCTTTCAAATCTCCAAATTCCTTTTCTTCTTCTGTGATCTGACTTCCTTTTAGAGGGTGTCTACATTTGTTCTCCATGGTCCCACTGTATGTAGGAACATAGCCACCTTCTCTTGCTTGCTCCCAAGACAGATTAAGGCCTATGTTTAAGGACTATGGGAGCAGGGCACATGACCGCAACGAAAATGCTTAGCTTGATCCAAACAAGTGGAAGTGAGGGAAAAAGAGAGGTACAGGAGCTCACTGAGATATTTAGAAGAAGCAGAAAAATACAGTAAGAATTTATTTAATGGAAAATACATTGGCCATAAATAATTGATTGTGTATGTATTATAGTTGCAAAATAAGGATATTTAGTGCCACTTTAACCGGTTGCCGACCGCCGCACGACTATATACGGCGGCGGTCAGCCCCGGCCAGGCAAAGTGACGTGTATATATATACGTCACTAGCCTGGGAGCAAATATCGGGCGCGCGCGCGCCCCGAAGGCGCGCTCCCACCCCGGCTCGTTCACGAATGAGTCCGAGCGTGTGACCGGCGGACCCGATGTCCGCCGGTCACTCGCGATCTTCCGCCGTGAAGGGAGAAAGGCAGGCGGCTAATGTAAACAAGCCCCCTGTCATTCTCCCTGGTGTATGAATGGTGATCATACGGTTCTACTATGTAGGACCGTTGATCACTGTTCCTACACCTCAAGCCACAGCCAATCACAGTTAGAATCATGCCCCTAGGGACACACATAACCCCTCCCTCTCAAAAAATGTTAACCCCTTCACTGCCAGTGTAATTTTACAGTAACAGTGCATATGTATAGCACTGATTACTGTAGAAATGTCACTGGTAACCCCAAAAGTGTCAAAAATGTCAGTCAAGGGTCCGATCTGTCCGCCCCAATGTCGCAGTCCCGCAAAAAAAATCGCAGATCACCGCCATTACGCGTTAAAAAAAAACACAACAAAAATGACAAAAATCTTTCCCTTAGTTAGTAAACGCAATAACTTTTGCGCAAACCAATCAAAATACGCTTTTTGCGATTTTTTTTACAAAACATATTGTAAAAAAAAAATTGGCCCAAAATGTTAAAAAAGTTTGATTTTTACTTTTTTTGGGGAATTTCATATAAAAAAATGTGAAAAATATTGTTATTTTTGCAAAATGTATGCTTTTTTTTTGTTTATAGCGCAAAAAGTAAAAATCACACAGGTGATCAAATACCACCAAAAGAAAGCTCTGTTTATGAGGAAAAAAAGACGTCAAATTCGTTCAGGTACAGTGTCGCACGACCGTGCAATTGTCCGTTAAATTCACGCAGAATCGCAAAATAGGCCCTGGTCAGGAAGGGGGTAAAATCTTCCAGGGCTTAAGGGGTTAATAACTTGCCATGCATTTGGCTTATGTGTAGTTTGCCATTGACCCCTTTTCAAACCGGACTTGAATTTTTATTAAATGAGACACATAGCTGCTGTCAGTGCCAGAGGCATTGCATTATATTTTCAGAGTGGTTCAGATCAGGTAATTTCCTTGACTTCCAGGTCCCATTAGCTACTTTTACCATGCAAGCATACAATACTTCTGATTATTAGTTATCAATCACACTATGTTGGTTTCTGCTATGAACTTTTGTTGTTATGTTTGATATTTTTGAATGGGGTGTTATAGCATTATGGGCCACTTCAAATACTAATGGAAATTCACTTGTGGGACTTTGCTATTTGCGCTATGTGCATTTACTTTTTTTGTACTTTATGTTATTATGTCTCATATTCGTGATTGGGATGTGCAGCCATAATCCACACAATTTAGTTTCTATTGATCCTCTTCCCAAAACCAGCCTCCCCTTCTCACATGCCCTTTGGAATGCCCACTCTGTCTGTAACTAACTCACCACTGTCCATAACCCTTTTATCACTAACTCCTTTAATCTGAAACCTGGCTTTAAGAAACTGACTGCACTTCTCTTGCTTCTCTCTCCCATGGTGGTCTTCTCTGGACTCACTCTCCCAGACCCATGGATGAAAGGGAGGTGGAGTTTGAATCCTTCTATTCCCAAAAAGCCTCCCTCTCCTCACTTGAGGCACACTGCATTTGTCTATTTTCTCCAGGTTCTTTTAGGCTGCATTCACATGTCAGCGTATGATCGCGGGCAGAACAGCCGCGGTTCCGCCCGCGATTCGGAGATTTATTGCAAATCGCGGGACGCCTAGCGTTGCCCGTTGATTTGCAATAGCCCCCCAAACGCCGAGCGATGTTGCCGCGATTTACGCCCGCCGAATCGCGGCAACATCGCGCAAACAAAATCGCGGGACGCAATACGCTCCAAAGAAGCTCTTGTACTTTTTTGGAGCGTATTGCGTCCCGCGATTTTGTTTGCGCGATGTTGCCGCGATTCGGCGGGCGTAAATCGCGGCAACATCGCTCGGCGTTTGGGGGGCTATTGCAAATCAACGGGCAACGCTAGGCGTCCCGCGATTTGCAATAAATCTCCGAATCGCGGGCGGAACCGCGGCGGTTCTGCCCGCGATCATACGCTGACATGTGAATGCAGCCTAAGAATTCCTTTGATCAACTGGCCTTTTTCTCCAACAATCCTTTTCCTCTCTCTAATCATTACTATATTGGTTTCACTTTTTCCATGTCTTCCTCCTCCTCTCTCTCTCCAACCACCTAACAGTTACCAGTAGAAATCAGTTACCTTCACCACTTTAACCTTTCTCTTCTTTATTCTGTTACTGGCCACCACTATGGCAAAATCTCACCCTTGTCCTGCCCCAACCTAGCCATTTCTGTCTTTACCAGTTCACTCATAAAATTGTAATTAAGTGGCACTCCCTCAAAATGTGACTACGTGGTTTGAAAAAATGAAAATAGTGCTCTTACCGTGTATCGTAAATATGTATACACCAAACAAAAATTTAAAATGTAAATAACACTATACATAAATATATAGGTACAATAATATTTGTTATAAGGGAAAACAAGAAAGTCTAAAAGGGTTGTGTCTGATTTAAGATAAGTTCGAGTGTGTGGAGACCACATACATTCTTTTTTTCACTGTGTGCACAATTATTGTAGTGTATTAACACTGTCATGCGGACGTGATCCCCCCACCTTCACTCCAATGTGCTCACCTCTGGGTATGGACCTAAGAATATATGTTATTAGGTCAAATATGCTTAATCCCCCCCTGGGGTATTGATAGGCTGATGTCTTGTTCTGCTGGTGTCCTCAGGTGCCTTGGTGGTTATATGTTGCTGGTACCACTTTAAGAGACCTCTGGCCTCTTATCCTCTGCTCACATAAGATCAAAAGAACACAAAGTGGGTCCCCATAGTGTAGCATATTAGGATATGCCAAATTTATTTAAAGTCTTTCACTTACATCAATTGAAATAAAATGACTGAGGAAGTCATGAGGGCAGTGACATAAAGCATCGGAGGACCCGGTTGACGCTGCAGCCACCGAGAGTCAGATTGCGGCTGTTTTAGACAGCTTTTAAAGGCATATTTTATTTGAATAGCTGTGAGAACAACATTTTTAATAAAATTGGCATATCTTTGGCATAGAGGGTCTCTTACCGGAGGTCTCTTAAAGTGGTACCAGCAACATATAATCCCCAAGACACTTGAGGACACCAGTGGAACAAGACATCTGTATAGCCATTCCCCACGGGGGGATTTGACCTAATAACGTATGTTCTTGGGTCCACACCCAGAGGTGAGCACATTGGAGTGAAGGTGGTGGGATCAGGTCTGCATGACGGTGTTAATACACTATAATATTGTGCACACAATGAAAAAAGGAGTGTTTCTGGGACTTATCCTAAATCAGATTGTTGACATAACATTTATGAACTTCCTTTTTTCCCTTATCACAAATGTTATAGTATTTATATCTTTATGTAGAATGTTATTTACATTTTAATAATTGTTTGGTGTATACATATTCTCGATACACATTAGGAGCACTATTTGTATTATTTGAAACCATGTAGTCACATTTTAAAGGAAGCGCTGCATAATTACAATTCTAATAGTTCATCACACATGAGGGAATACATATGTATGTGAGCAGCACCCACCTTACACAAAGAATTTCACATATATACGAAGCAGCGTGGAAGCGTGCTCACAAAAACACTGTGCACCAGCTCACTGTCATCCTCCCTGGACAATGCTCAATCCCCTCACTACATGAAGAATCAGGTCCTGACTGCTACAACCTTGGCAAACAGATGACAAAAAAAGTCTCAAAGAGTGCGCCGCACTCTTGAGCATCTGTGGCAGAATACTAAGTCCCAGCATTTCAATCACCATAAATCTGCCCTCTAAAAATACAATTCCTGCCTCCACATTGCCATGCAGACCTATTTTATCTCTCTCATTAACATCCTCTCATCCAGCCCCCTTCATCTCTTGTTTACCCTAAACACTCCTCTTCTTTCTCCACTGCGTCCAACCACTAACTCACTCACAGCCCAGGAAATTGTCAATTACTTCAATGAGATTGATACAATTTGTGATGAGATCTTCACTGTACAGATATCTCCCGCACCTAATGCTCCATGTTCATGGGTGCACTCAATACTAGGGATGATCGAACTTTTGAAAAGTTTGGTTCGGCCAGAACACCTGAACTTCCCGAAAGTTCGGCCCGGATTTCAGAACCCCATTGAAATCAATGGGACCCGAACTTCGGTAATCAAAAAACACAATTTTGAAGCCCTAAAACCCAATAAATGCCCCTAAAAAGTGCCTAGGGTTCTGGGTCATACCCCAGGGACTATTAATCACACAAAAAAATTCTTAAAAAGTGTCATTTTTGATAGAGAGCCAATTATTGAAAAAATAAAAAAAAAAAATAAAAAAAGATAAAAATTTCTTTGGATTTAGTATCTGGGGGGTCTAAAAGTGTACCTGTGAAGTTTTAGCTCTGTAGCATGTCCAGAACCAGAAAAAAATATCATTTTTCAGTAGAGCGGGGATGGTGGGACCCTCCTTTTACACCTATATGATCTTTTTTTCTGGTTCTGGACATGCTACAGAGCTGAAACTTCACAGGTACACCTTTTAGACCCCCCAGACACAAAATCACACAAAAAAGTTCTTAAAAATTGTCATTTTTAAAAGAGAGCCAATTATTGAAAAAATAAAAAAAATAAAATTTCTTTGGATTTAGTATCTGGGGGTCTAAAAAGTGTACCTGTGAAGTTTCAGCTCTGTAGCATGTCCAGAACCATAAAAAAAAGATCGTTTCTATTTTGTCGCTTATAAAACAGGTTGTTTGCTTCTAGCTTTTCACACATTGCCGGTTTAGTAGCAAGCGTTTTTTTTTGGGCATTTTTTGGGTTCTTTAGAGGCAGGAAAAACATTTGAACTTGTGTATAGTGGTATATATACCACTATACACAAGTTCAGATGTTTTGCCTGCCTCCAAAGAACCCCAAAAAATGCCCACAAAAACGCTGGCGTCAAAAAAAAAAAACGCCCAGGTGTGTTGTTGCAGGCATTGTTTGGGGGTTTTTGGAGGCAGGCAAAACATCTGAACTTGTGTATAGTGGTATATATACACACATACTTATATGTATATACACACCTAGACATATATAGGTGTGAAAGGAGCAGAAAAAACTACTTGCGCTAATGAAATAATTAACACCAATATAGTTACGCTCCTATCACACCTATATATGTCTAAGTGTGAAATACATATAAGTATGTGTGTATATATACCACTATACACAAGTTCAGATGTTTTGCCTGCCTCCAAAAACCCCCAAAAAATGCCTGCAACAACACACCTGGGCGTTTTTTTTTTGACGCTAGCGTTTTTTTTTGGCATTTTTTGGGGTTCTTTGGAGGCAGGCAAAACATCTGAACTTGTGTATAGTGGTATATATACCACTATACACAAGTTCAAATGTTTTTCCTGCCTCCAAAGAACCCCAAAAATGCCCAAAAAAATGCTTGCTACTAAACCGGCAATGTGTGAAAAACGAGAAGCAAACAACCTGTTTTATAAGTGACAAAATACAAACGATCTTTTTTTTTTTTATGGTTCTGGACATGCTACAGAGCTGAAACTTCACAGGTACACTTTTTAGACCCCCCAGATACTAAATCCAAAGAATTTTTTTTTTTTTCAATAATTGTTTCTCTATCAAAAATGACAATTTTTAAGAACTTTTTTGTGTGATTTTGTGTCTGGGGGGTCTAAAATGTGTACCTGTGAAGTTTCAGCTATGTAGCATGTCCAGAACCATAAAAAAAAAAAAAGATTGTTTGTATTAGGTCAGTTATAGAACAGGTTGTTGGCTTCTCGCTTTTCACACCTTGCCGGTTTAGTAGCAGGCGTTTTTTTGGGCATTTTTTGGGGTTCTTTGGAGGCAGGCAAAACATTTGAACTTGTGTATAGTGGTATATATACCCTTGTTCCCCTTTTCTTCCAAAATTCTTGAATACCTGTTCTAGAACCGACTGAGCTGCCACCTTATTAAGATTACCCTCTTGATCCTCATCAGTCTGGATTTCGCCCTCAACACAGCAGAAACTGACTTCCTAAAACCAATGATAACTACTCTGTACTACTACACTTATACTGGCCATACACTAGCCAAAAAATCATTTGAAAATCTGTCATTTGGTCAGTTCGTTAGTTTTTCATCCAGTTATTGGGCACAAATAGAATATCGGTTTTAACTTTTCAGAGCTGAAAAATCGAAGGAACAGTTTGGAAAATTCTGCCGAACGAATGATAAATTGAAAGGTTAATGTGTTTCTCGCCCGAACTGTTTGCACTAGGACCGCAGCTCTGCCCCAAGTTACATCACTAGCCTAGTCTCAAAATACCAACCAAATGCTCACTTTCAGGACTTCTCATGAGCCTCTCCCATCCTCTGGAACTCCCTACCCCAATCTGTCTGACTATCTCCTAGTCTGTCCACTTTGTTCTGTCCATTTTTAGGGGATCCCTGAAATCTGTAGAGAAGCCCATCCTGCCTCCACCTAACAACTGTACATTTATTTTTTTCCCTAGCTCATCCCCCACAGTTTTTACCTTTTGTATCAAGCAAGCATGGCCCTCTGATTCCTTGTGTATTGAATTGTATTGTAACTGTAGTGTCTGCCATCATGTTGTAAAGCACTGTGCAAACTGTTGGCGCGATACAAACACTGACTAATAATCATAATTTACAAGAACAGACATAGAATGAATAAAAAACTGGAATAAATATGTAATAAGGGTGGTTAGATTTATTTCATTACCTATTATTAGGATTAATTGTATATATACATATATACTGCATAATATATATATATATATATATATATATATATATATATATATATATATATATATGTGTGTGTAGCAGGTTTTCCAGGCATTGGGCCTGATATAGGTCTGCCATTGTTACCGGTTACACTTCCAACACATATAAGTTGAATACCCCAGTGTGAGATTGGAGACAATGACTATTCCGGCATCTTTGGTTTGTTTTGTTTATTTTGTAATGGGGATGGGAGAAGGGAATGAGTGGGATACTCCTCTGGCTCAACTAGGTTTAACTGGGATTCCTTACAAAGTACTAGTTCACAGTACTCACGAACCTGGAATGCTTTCCTGGAACTGAACCCCTCTTTCTCCGCTGGTCCTCGGCACACCGGCTCCTCTCTGCAGCTCAGCTCAGCTCTCTCTCTGTACTCTCAGGCAGCCACCCGAGACACCCTATCCTTCTGACAGGAGGAGAGACAGCCGTACTCTCCCTTCTGGGACTCTGCTTCCCGCCAAAGAGGCTGCGTCATGCGCTCCCCTCAAACTTATACCCACTCCCAGAATCCTCTGTGGCAGAATCTGCCTTCTGGGGTAGATACAGGCCTGGATGTGCCTCTGATTGGGTTTCCTCTACTACCCAATGAGAATCCTCTCATGGAGCCAGTGGGGAGACTTCCCTCTCAGTATCTCACAAAAGTGAGTACACCCCTTACATTTTAGTAAATATTTTATTATAACTTTTCATGTGACAACACTACTGAAGAAATGACACTTTGCTACAATGGAAAGTAGTGAGTGTACAGCTTGTAGAACAGTGTAAATTTGCTTTCCGCTCAAAATAACTCAACACATAGCCATTAATGTCTAAATAGCTGGCAACAAGAGTGGAAGGGCTGAGGAGGGGCTTTAGGATAAGCAATAAGATAAGATTAGTGGATTGATAAAGGGGAAATTGTGACAGTTATTTGCGGCCTAAAGTTTAAAGGCCATGCAGTGCAATTTGGTCTTAAACATTTTACCAATTGATTCTGCACAAGAAGACTAACAGGACCATGAATCCTAAACCTGCAAAATTCCCTTTGGACCCATGGTATAAGCCAATGGTTTCCAAACTGCAGCCTGGGCACCGGATACGGCCATTTGCTTGCTTTTATCTGGCCCTTGAGGCCCTATTTTATTCACTGACACTAATGAAGGACATAATTCCACCCAATGACACCAACAATGGGGCACAATGACTCCAATGATGGGGCACAATTGCTGCCAATGCACCAATGATTATTTTTTTTTGCAGGATTTATATAGCGCCAACATTTTGCGCAGTGCTTTACAACATGAGGGCAGACACTACAGTTACAATACAATTCAATTCAGGAGGAATCAGAGGGCCCTGCTCATTATAGATTACAATCTAGGAGGGAGGGCCAAGTGATACAAAAGGTGATAGCTGTGGGGGGTGATCTAATGGAGAAAATAAATGTACAGTTGTTAGGTGGGGGCAGAATAGGCTTCTCTGAAGCGAAGGGTTTTCAGGGATCATCTAAAAGCAAACAGAGTAGGAGACAGTTGGACAGATTGCGGTAGGGAGTTTCATAGGATTGTAGCACTACCCCCTTGGGAGCTGCTAGTTACGAGTTCCCCTGGGTTTCCATTAGCAATAGCATGACAGTTCAACATTTTCCCAAGTGTTTTAGCTCAGTCAGGAAACAGTCCAGTAGCTTTGGTTTTTGTGTTTTTATTTAGAACTTGGGTAGGAGAAGGGAATGAGTGGGATATTGCAACTTGTATAACTATGCACAATTAGCTAGGACGACTGATTAATGCTGATTAACGCTGAGTAACGCTGAGTAGCACTGTATAACGCTAGTCACGGCTAGGCCGCTGCTTCACCTTGTCATAAGTAGGGAAATAGAATGAACGTTCCTATTCTTCAGGGTCAACTACACGGCACCCCCTTTACTGTCAAACTTCCTGTGTGAGCTAGCTCCTTGATCCCCTGACTTCTCTGGAGTGGGCCCCTCTCCTAGGCAGACCCTGTGGCAAATCCCTGAGTACTCACGACACTGATTTTCCTGAGAGACTCTGCCACTAGCTCCACTGTCAGAAATCTGGATTCTCTGCAGCTCAGCTCCACACCCCGTTCACTAGGCCGACTGCCTGAACCACTTTCCTCACACCTGCAGGAGGAAAGACAGCCGTCTGCCTCCTCTTGGGACTCTGCTTCCCGCCAAGGACGCCCTGTCACATGCCCCCTCCGCTTTAATGAGCAATCCCAGGATGCATTGCAAGAATGCCCTCCCACAAAAGCTGATGCGTCACTGGCTGGGTTTCCTCCACTGTCCAACAAACTTCCTCATTGGATACAGTGGGGACACTCCCTTAGACCCAGTGAATCACACCTGAAAACATGTGACAGGCAAAATAATAGATCAGGCTCCCCGTTAAGCAGCAGGAGCAATAGATGCTTTTACCTAGCACCTACCTAACTAGGAGGGTGCTACAGGATGATGAGGTACAATTGCTTCCACTGACACCAATGATGGGGGATTGTTTACTCTCAGTGATGCTAATGCATTTTGCACTCCCGATGTCCACAGTCTGGCCCCCCTAAAGTCTGCAGAACAGTAAACTGGCCCTTTGTTTGGAAACCCATGTTATAAGTGAACCCCAACTTCATATTTATTCTTTGCCCTATAAAAACAAATAAGTCTGATAAAATATTCATACATCACTATGCTAATAATTACACAGCCTCTTCAATGGCATAAAGCCAGATTTCCTTTTTAGTAAGGAATCTGCAATGAGCTAATTAGTGTTGCTCTGTATGGATCTAACTATAAAACAAATTCACAGATTGGGATGCACTGCAATCATAGCTTGTCAGTGGGTATCACTTTCTTAAATTGGACAATGTTGTCAGGAGTATTTATGTAAGAGGGGCCTGTATGGCAATAAAAACAGAATCATGGCACCCCGGCCTATCTGGCAGCAGTGAGCACTCAAATCCATTTTATACGATACATTAATGAGACCCACACATCACATTTCAAGACTTACAGCTGTCATTAAAATATGTTACAGTCTTTATATGGCCTTGGTGTCATTTCTAGAGTAACCCTTTGCAGCTAAAGAAGGATAAAGGCCCCCCTTTCCACATTCAGCTGTTCTATTTTTATCAAATAAATATATGTAAATTACATTTCTGTGCCATACAATAACAATGAGCAAGCTCTGTATTTTTCCTGGCATTGTGACTTTTCAACTACGGATGCCAACGCTGAAAAGCTGACATGCACTGCAGAATTAGATCCTGCTGCAGATGCATGCTGTAAGGGAAAAAACAAAAATGCTCATACAGAATTGAAATGGACTTTAGAATACAGCCTCCAGCTAAGGTAAGCACATCACTTTTGTCATCTGAAAATAAAGCAACCCCTTTTAAATAACAGCATATTAATATTCCCCCTATCTTTAGCATGAAGGACATTGCAGTGGTACCAAATAGCTCTTTCTTAATCAGGAAAAAAAAGCAACACTTCACTCAGTGCAGAGATACTGATGGAAATAAATGTTAAACCTAAGCTGCCCTTTTGTTATAAGGAGCTAACACTGCTGACACTTATACCAATGCAAACTTAGCAAAAGTAAAGAGAGGTTAAAAAAAAGGGGGGGGGTGGTAGGGTCAATGCAGCATAATATGATACAGAGAAGCAGGATGCAAACAGCAACATATTGTATATCACATAAACCCCTGAAAACAAATTGACGTGCCTTACTTTGGCCATAGTCTTACCATGGACGTGAATGATCCTGTCGTGGTACACCGGGGAGTTACTGCCATGATGATCAGCCCAACAGAAAGAGATTAGCACCAGGAAAAGTACCCTCTTCATCTTCGGATATCAAATGGATTTTCTTCACTGAAAAATCATAAGATAGAAAAAAAAAAAGAAAAAGAGGCTTGTGAAAAGTAGGAAAGCTTCAACGTCTGTGCTGCTTCTGCTGCTTAACTTGTTCCAGCATTCCCATCAGTGGGGAAATCCTTGACAACATTGCATGCCCTGTTCTGCATTAGAGAAGTTACTGCAACTGATACATGACGAGGTAAACCATCAATTAGCTATAGTAACCGTAAAGTGACACATAATAATATACATAGTGCATACAAGACTACTTTTGCTCATCATGAATGTTTTAATGAAGTGGCTAACAATAAAATCCTGCTTAATTACACATACCATAGCAGCAATATTGATTGCATCTGTTAAATTAAACATCTTTCGGCCGAGCAAAGGTCAATACTATTTGAAATAGCTGTTTAACCGCAGTGGCACTTACCATTTTAACCTGACATATATTACGGCGTATAAAACCATGCGTTTATACAGCATGATAGTACTGCAGTTGTACAGATTGATTCTCAATTCACTGCTACCTAGAATGCTGACACGCTTATTCAAGGTGCACAGCCGGACTCTGCAAACAGCTGAGATGCTCAGTAGACTGCGGAGGGATCTGGAGCTACTGGGTATTAATTGGGCAAATGAGAATAAAATGGATTAATAATGTGCTTTAAAACATATACAATTTACTAGGTAGCTTACAGAGACTGCAGCATATGCTAAAAGTATAATAAAAATGAGCTACATTTCAAAAGTAGCTGGAAACGTTTTTAGTGCTAAGCCGATCAAGTTTGTGTCTAAATTATTTTTTATATTCTCAACTGCTTAAAAAAATAATGAACTAATAAATGGCTTTGGCCAGCCAGCATTTAAATAATTTAATTTTTTTTCTCCATTGTTTCTTGGCAAAGAAAGATGAGTTGGAGAACGCAATTAATCTAATGACGACTTATCAGGACACTGAATATAATGAATCTAATTTACTCCCACGTGGTACTTAAAGGTTATTTTCGTATGTGTTCACCCCTTCCAACTATGGCCCAGTAATACTTATGAAACAAAGCTGACATGAAAGAAAATCGGATTAAGCCTTTGGGCGATATGGCATGAACTGTCATGGTGAATAAATGATGCCCTATAGGCACTGTAAAAATAATTATTTTGTAGAATGTTTTTTACCAAAGAGTTCCTGCCTGTCTTTTTTTAAATTTTATTATTTTTTTTTATTTTGTGGACTTAAAGAGGTACTGAGTTAAAAAAAAAAAAAACTGCCTTAAAAGGCAAGCAGAGGGCAAGGGATTAATTAGCAGTATAGCCTATGGTCTCCCCGAAGTGGATTTTTCCCTATCTAAAATGCCATACCTTTTTTTACATTGGGTGGTACAGCCATTTTGGGCTTTGTTTCCTCTTGTCAGAACCTCCAGTAAGGTGAACAGTGAGCTGAACAGTAATGGCATAACCAAATCTCACTCCAAATCTGGTGAGATAAGTTTCACAGGTTGCAGTGCCATAGATCTCACACTGCATATATACATTTATGAGGCTGTAGGCAGGGCCGGTGCTAGACTATTTTACGCCCTAGGCAAGACCAGCTACTGGCGCCCCCCCCCCCAAAAAAAAGGGAAGGGGTTAAATACTCCTCTATGTCATACCCAGTGACCCTGATCTGATGGTTCCTCCATGTTATGCTTTCATACCCAGTGACCCCCATATTCCTCCATGTCACTCCCGGGGACCCTAATGTCCCTCCGTGTCACACCCAGGGGACTTTGATGTTTTTCCATGTCACACCCTTGGACCCCAATATTCCTCCATGTCATGCTGTCATACCCACTGACCCTGATGTTCCTCCATGTCACACCCAGGGACCCCCGTGTTCCTCCATGTCATGCTGTCATACTCAGTGACCCCAACTTTCCTCTATGTCAGACCCTGATGTTTTTCCATGTCACAGTTGGGGACCCTGATGTTCCTCCATGTCACACCTGGGGTACCCAATGTTCCTCCGTGTCACACTTGGGGACCCCAATCCCCCTATGGCACACCCAGGGACCCCAATTCCTCATGGCACACCCGGTGACCAGTATCCTCCATGTCACACCTGGTGACTCTGATTCCCCATGGCACACCTGGTGAACCCGATTCCCTTTCATACCAGGAATGCTCCATGTAACACCCAGGGACCAGCTCAGTGCAGAGAATCACTTCCTGCCTGGGGTTAAGGCCGTTCAGCTGAAGAGGATCATCATGCAGGCAGCACGCTGGTGGGCTGCATTCCTGCCTCTTGGGGCCCCTCCAACAGTAGTAAAAAAGCCAGGGCCTGATAGTTCCGCCACTGCCCAAGACACCTGGCATCTTTCTCTGTCCCTTCTTCCTCCCCTACCGCCACCTCTCCCCTCAGCTCACAATAATCATTCATGATGGAGAGAGATTGCCGACTCCTGGCTGCACCCCTAGGTGGCAATGCGCCCTAGGCGGCTGCCTAGTTTGCCTAGTGGAAGCACCGGCCCTGGCTGTAGGCATAGAGTGCCTAGGCACTCTCCACTCTCACATACCAGAAAGTGCACTGCTACTTTTCAGAAGGCATTTATTGCAAAAGGGTACATTTTTCAAGTATTTGTAAAGTTTTAATTTTTATTTCTAACTCGCAAACATGTTATTTTTACATGCTCTGTGCAGTGGAATTGCACAGAGTGGCCCCAATCCTCCTCTTCTGGGGTCCCCCCTAGCGCTCCTGGCCCCTCCTCTTCTCTGCGCAACCCCTTAAGAAGCTGATTCCTATGGGGGCGCACATGTGAGCTCGATCCTGCCTGCATCCATAGACATACTCAGCACAGCTCTGCCC
Organism: Pelophylax lessonae; assembly: GCF_965119305.1. Classification (NCBI taxonomy): domain Eukaryota; kingdom Metazoa; phylum Chordata; class Amphibia; order Anura; family Ranidae; genus Pelophylax; species Pelophylax lessonae. Next base: position 147,213,836 of record NC_138768.1, read on the forward strand.
CATGCCCCACTTCTCATCAAAGGATTTAACTAACAGCAGCGAAAGCAAATGGTTTCCACTGCCTCACCAATGCCTGGGAGAGCGGGGAGAGAGGAGAGACAGACAGCACTTGATCGAGCAATTAGTCCTAGATATTCTTTACAGGAATCCTTTCTCATTTTGTTCCTCCCACTTCCCTTACAAAAATGGGAAAATGTTTTGCCTATTGTCTGTATAGTATCGTGCCTTTTGTGCTACAGGATGGAAGAATTTCCACATCACACCTATCCCAGAAGGCAGTTAGTTACAGATAGTGTATGTGCACCACAAGATTTAGTGCACATGCAGGCACGTCATTGCCTTGGTATATCTGTCCGCATTGTGGGGATTTCTGCATGTATGCACAGATGCTGCAGATCACTACAGTGCCCATATACCAGAACCAGGTGTTTGTACGCAACCTTTTTCAGATGCACCACAGGCCTCTGCTAAGTCCCAATTATCTGTGGTGCATCTGTGCAAGTGCTGAACGTTTGAAGATGGCAGAACATTAAAGGGATGACAGGAAGGATTGATGTGGGTGTGAACTTCTTTTTCAAAGGGGAATCATTCCTGTACTTGTTGTGTCGCAATACCCTATTTTACCAGCAGGTGGCATTGGTGCAGTTGAAGCCTGTATATTGTAGCTTAAAGTGGAACTGCAGTCTCTTCACATAATTAAAAAAAAAAACATATTTGCCATTCTGAAGCTTCTCTCCAACCGCTTTGCATATTATTTCATATATACAGTGATTCTGTTTTTGACAAATATGCTGCAGAAATCTCCCTCCGCTAAGTCTGGCTGCAGCCATTTTAACTGTGGGCAGCTGAAGCTGCTGCCTGTTCACTTCCTGGATTCACACAGACACAAACACATATACAGTATATAGACACACAGACACACATATATACAGACAGACACACTCACACCAGTACTTGCCTGCACATTTCCCCTCTCTGGATGAATACTCATGGATCTTTACAGTCTCCTGTTATCTTCGCCCTCATTCTGCCCCCTCCATCTCTGCAGCTCTCCTTGGTTCTCCTGTGATTCATCCCTCCTCCACTCCCCTGCCCCCTCCCCCTGTGCTGGCAAACTCTCACGAGAGTGAGAGAGAGAGCTGTGCATGATGTCATTAGCCTAGGCTAATTACCAGACAAGCAAGAGGAAGTGGGCTGTATAAGGTATTTACTGGCAGAAAAAAAATGTTTTACTATCCAAAGTTAAAACAACAAGGACAGAAGATTTTATAGATGGAAAGATAAAAAAATGACTGAAGAGCCGGTAAAACATGGGAGTGGTTTGTTGAGGGAACCCCACTGTGTTAGTATATGGATGTAAGTAAAGAAATAGGGTTTCCTGGAAATACTTTCACTGATTCTTGCTGTGCACACTATGCGCTGTCTTTTAGTACTGCCCTATGGACCTTAGCTGTGTTCTGTCACAGAAGATCAGATATAGTTTTTTTAGATGCTGTTAAAATGACTTTCAGAGCAATATAATGATATGCTGCAGACTGATATTTGACCCTTTTCTACTACTTGCACATATAGATAACACAATATAAATGAATAATCTCATTGGCAGTAAATATCTCCATGGGCTGTTATAATGTGAATATAAATGGAAATCTTCAACTAGTCTAGTTGACCATAAATCAGATAATGAGCTCACAGTTGCAGCGCAGCCCCATTGACCTGAGTGGGGAAGTTTGGCAGGTGGGTTTGACGGTCTGTCAACTCAATAAACTGTGATAAGTTTGCCGTGACTGCAGCATGTGTATAATTCCCTCTGGCTATATCCCTTTGGCTGTATGTGGTAGTAAAACTGCAGCTCAACAAGACTGTTTTTATCACCTCATGATCAGCCATGTGAAAGATGCCTAATTGTAACGTTTTGTACTGGTACATAAAAACACAGGACACATTGAAGAAACTGCTTGGAGGAAACATATCTAAATGTAAAATCTGGCTAAAAGCAACATACAACTTCAGACACCACTGCTGGAGTGCCAGAAACCTCCATTCCTCACTGTTGTACATACTGAAGATTACTGAAAAACTTCAGTCTTTAGCTTAAAGTTATAGTATAGGATCATTTTTTGTGTGTTAAAATAGAAAAGATGTTATACTTACCTGTTGTACGCAACGGTATTGCACAGAGGGGTCCCTTGCCTCCTCTTTAGCAGTTCTCCATTGATGCTGTCTGTTCCTTCTTCCTCTGAATGCCCCTTTAGAAACCAGTGTGCTAAGGAAGCACTTGTGCGAGCATGCTCCTGAGCAGGCTATGTGTGTCCATAGACACACACAGCACTGGAAAGCCACTCCCCTGTTCCCTCCTCACATGAGTTTGTCTGACAGCAGCATGACCCTATGGCTTCCACAGCTCTGAAGATCTCCTATGGGACCAGGAAGAGGGTTCTATGTAAAGGAGAACTCTTAAGGCATCAGCATACCAAGACATTTTGGACAATTTCATGCTCCTAACTTTGTGGGAACAGTTTGGGGATTGCTCTTCCTGTTCCAACATGATTGCGGTGCACAAAGCAAGGTCCATAAAGACATGGATGAGTGAGTTTGGGGTGAAGAAACATGACTGACCTGCACAGAGTCCTGACCTCAACCCAACAGAACACTTTTAGGATGAATTAGAGTGGAGACTGATAGCCAGGCCTTCTCATCCAACATCAGTGCCTGACCTCATAAATGCACTTTTGGAAGAATGGTCAAACATTCCCATAGACACACTCCTAAATCTTGTGACCATCCTTCCCAGAAGAGTTGAAGCTGTAAAGGGTGCAATATTGAACCCTACAGACTAAGAATGGAATGCCATTAAAGTTCATGTACGTGTAAAGGCAGGCGTCCCCAATACCTTTGACAATATAAAAAATAAGTAAAGTGGGCGCTGGTGCTTGTGTATATCAAATATTAAAATTTCCAACAGTTTAAAATAAATCAATATTCAAATCATTGTGAATGGTGCTCAGACAAGGCCAAAGTACTAGATATACTATACAGTGTGCCCAATCTGTATAAAATGCTGTGCTGAAGTGATTTTTTAAACAAGAACATGGTATTACATACACGTGTGGAATGCAATATATATATAGGTGCCACAATTAGTGAAATGCAATATATATAGGTGCCACAATTAGTGAAATGCAATATATATAGGTGCCACAATTTGTGAATTGGTATACAAAATAATTTGTGCGATTGCAAGTGCAAGTGTTCTGTGAATACAGTAACATATAAGTCCGCTTCTCGGCCTTTTGGCTAAGATCAAGTGTAGTATCTGTTCTTATCAGTTGGTATGGGCCTTAGCTAGTACCAGTATGACCGAAACCCGGAGCGCTCTGAGTACTGAGGTATGGGGAGTAGGTCATCTGGGAAAGCATGTGGGGCCCGCCGCCTTCTGATTTGAATGGGTTGAACTGTCCTAACCAGTTTGAAGGGAGCAGGAAAGCCGGCCTGGAGGGTGTGCCCAGTGGAACTGCTCCTGGATGTAATGGGCTGAGGAACAGGATGGCGAGGGGAGGGCTTTCTCTCCTGGGTTTTGATCTGGCTTGGTGACGGGCCTGTCCCCAGTTGTAGGTAAGCTCTCTCTAAGCTGTCCAGGTTCTGATGTCTGCTGGTGGGGATAGGCTACACTCGGTCTGGCCGGGGGCTGAGACTGAAAAAGCCCGTAGTGTAATTGCCCCTGGGGTGGCAGCCCAGGGGTGCCTTAATTTCTCACTGGTGAGGGGCAGCTCGCTGTGAGTTTTTTCGGCACCTTGGTCACTGCACTATGCACACCTTTTTCGCACCTGCCTCTTGGGACAGGCCTTTTGGCTTGCACCAGAGGAATTTTTTATTCCGGCTGGAAGGCCTGCCTTGGTCCCTCACATGGCACCATCGCACTTTCCCCACTTCCCTTCCCCCACTTCTTTGTTTGTTTGTCCTTTTCTTTGGAGTTTGTCACTGCACTGTCACCTTTTTTCTTTATTTGCACGACTGGAGTGTGTGGGTCCTCAGGCCCAGCCTTGAGTCTTGGGAGGGGGTGGATATGGCCTTTTGGCTTAGTTCGCCCTCTCCCATGGGGTCTCCCTTCGGGGGAGCCCTACTTAGTACTCGGTGGGGGCTGTTTCGGCAGTCCCCCTGAAGAACGGGGTCGGTCTGGTTTCGGCCAGACAGACCATGAGTACCTTATATCCCTGTCAGGAGTCTTGCGCCCCGGGGGATCGAGGTTTCGGGTCCTACCTCTTCGGAGGGAAGACCATACGTTGTCGCACACCCTGTGCTTTTTTGTGTTCTCACTTTGTGTGTGTGCACTTTTTTATGCACCGGGTGGAATGTCGCGGATGTCTGCAGTACAAACCGGGACCTCCAATCCCAGAAGCCGACTTGTTAGTGGAAACGCGTCGGGGGGAGCCAGCCGTGCTGTCATAGGTCCCGGTTTGTACTGCAGACATTCGCGACCGTCCTGTATTTGCTGTCTGTTCGTCTGGATTGTGTAAGTGTCTCTTCATTCAGTTCATAAATAAAGCCGAAGGTAATGCACTATAGTCCTCTTCTTTTCTCTGGGTTCGTTCTTTCTTGGCATTTTCCCCTGCTTGGAAGCCTATAGATCCCTCCCCACTTTGGAAGCAGCTTATTGTTCCGGTCCATTCCGAGAGCCATCCCTGCCAGCTTGATCAGTTGGGACTTCTGGACACAACATAGTACATGCTCACATCTCTCCACATTGTGGAAGCCTATAGATCCCTCCCCACTTTGGAAGCAGCTGATTGTTCCGGTCCATTCCGAGAGCCATCCCTGCCAGCTTGATTAGTTGGGACTTCTGGACACAACATAGTACATGCTCACATCTCTCCACATTGTGGTAAGAGTCCACTCCTAACACTGGGTGTCCACAGGTGTATATCAGGTCACTGACAACCACTCTGGATCACTTCTTTTGGGACGAGGCCCCACCCACCTCCCAACACTCCCTTACCTTCACTCCAATTTGAAAAGAAAGACTTTCTATAGTTTTTGCACTTTGTTTGGATTTGAATGCATATGTTTTTGGTGTCAATCCGGACACCATCCATGTATTTTTGAACAATTGGTTCATTATTTGTTTAGCGCACTTTGGTAATGTTTCCTATATTACTATCTTTTCACGTTTAATTTATATTTCAGTGCTGCTTTCACTTCACTTTCCATTATTTTAGGTTCGCGCACCTATTTTCTTTCACAATAATAATGATAAAATGAAACACAGTTGTAGCTCCCTCACACCTAACATAAAAAAAGTATTATTAAACCCAGACTATGAAAAAACTCTCATTAAATGCTATTTAACCACTTTACAACCGGAGGATTTTGCTGTCTTCCGTCCAGGCCACTTTTTGCGATTCGGCGCTGTGCGACTTCAACTGACAATTGCGCGGTCGTGCGACGCCGTACCCAAACGAAATTTACGTCCTTTTTTTCCCACAAACAGAGCTTTCTTTTGGTGGTATTTGATCACCTGTGCGATTTTTACTTTTTGCGCTATAAACAAAAAAAGAGCGTTTATTTTGAAAAAATAACAATATTTTTCACATTTTTTTATATGAAATTCCCCCCAAAAAAGATGTAAAAACCAATTTTTTTAAAAGTTTTTGGCCAATTTGTTTTATGCTACATATGTTTGGTAAAAAAAATCGCAATAAGCGTATTTTGATTGGTTTGCGCAAAAGTTATTGCGTTTACTAACAAAGGGAAAGATTTCTGTCATTTTTGGTGGTTTTTTTTTAACGCGTAATGGCGGCGATCTGCGATTTTTTTTGCGGGACTGCGACATTGCGGCGGACAGACCGGACCCCTGACTGACATTTTTGACACTTTTGGGGGTACCAGTGACATTACTGCAGTAATCAGTGCTATATATATGCACTGTTACTGTAAAAATGACACTGGCAGGGAAGGGGTTAATTTTATTGGAGAGGGAGGGGTTAATGTATGCCTGGTGCTTACTGACGTGTAGGGGGGGAGGTGACTATGTGATTCATGGACAGATCGGATGTCCAGCTATGCTGAACAGTCCGATCTGTCACTCCCTGTCACTATGGAGATCCGCCCGCTGTGTTTACACACAGCGGGCGGATCTCCAGACTCGATCCCCGACGATCGGGTAAGAGCAGCGGCGATCGCCGCTGCTCCTCCCCTGGCCCGACTCCCACTGTGAATGAAAACAGCGGGAGCGAGCCTCCGGCGGCGCGCAAGCGCCGCCCAGAAGGGGAGGAGTCCAGTCACGTTAATACTACGTGACTGGACGATAACGAACCACTCTGCCGCAGTAGTATTACTGTGAGCGGTTGCAGAGTGGTTAATAGAGTGTGCATACTCACAAAGCCACTAAAGCATTTGTTTTGTGTAAAGTGAAATATACCTGGTTGATCCTGCCTTCAATTGTCCCTCCCATCTTCTGTGTCCCAATTGCAGTATAAGATTATGTAAACCAGTTGGAATCCTCTATGGTGCATGCTCATATTTCAGTACCCTTCTAAGCTCTTTCCTCTTTTTTCTTATCTGTGCAGCCCACATGACTATAGAGTTACACATGTGGGTGTTTACTTTGTGGTAAAGGACACTCTCCTCCCTCCCTCCTCCTCCATGTCCTTGTATTGCCATTACTATGAGGGTGGGTTATCGTACACTGCTTAATTGCATTCACTAAGAGACTCACAAAAAAGCTTAGTTTTAATATAAATGAGTATTAAATATAATAAATATAATTGCCAATACCTCTAAAGTAAAAACAGCCTTAGATGCAGATGCCATCTGAGAAAAATGATAGCTAGTGTCAATCCTCTTTGACTCCGCCTACACCATATTGATGCACAAAAATACACATATGATGTTCAATAAAGATTTAATAGGAGCTGTAAAACTCCAAAAAACTGTTTTTTTATATTTATAATATAATTTGAATTGCTCTTCTGTAACTGTGTTTTTTTTAGTTATGTGACTGGCACAGCACCAATCAGGGCTGGGCAGACACAGACTTACAGTGTAGAGAGCATACATCAGCAGAGTAATAGAAGCCCTTCCCGAAGATCTTACCCTACAAATGACAAAGAACAGGGAAAGATCATGTGACCACATCACAGTGCTGCAGGAATAAGGTACGTTCACATAATTGTCCCTTTTTTTCTCTGTTTTACTCTGTATTTATTGTATTTAGGTTTCTCTTGTCTTTGTAAAGCGCTTTGAGAATCTACCTTTAAAAGCGCTATATAAAATAAAGATTAATAATATTATAATTATTACTTAAAAGATTTTTCAAAAAACAAAATACAGTGCCATGATATATATGTGAATTAATTATGACAATTACCACTTTTTAGTTTACTATCATTTTAAATGAAAACAACAGACATACCTTAATAAATACATACCACCAATCAGCCTATTCCAAAACACCTTGAGCACTCAAAAAATGTATGGTTTAAAGGAAAGACTATATTCTGCAACCTTGGGGTACGGAAGCAACTATTTCTATATTGTTAACCAGACGATAGCAATGTACCGTATACAAACCATTACCAGGATGCAAAATATCTTCCAAAATATTATTCACTCTCTGGATGCACCTCCCCTCCCCAGTTCCTCAATACTTGGTAAGCTAACTTCTACAATAATCTTCTGTACCATATTTATTGCCCATGGCAAGACATTTCTGTTATGGACCCTGCATGATCCTTGCCGCAGAGAAATGTGATACGTTAAAACACTTTCAGTTGCAGCTTTACAGAAATGAATCGGGACCTGCTCTGAAAAGCCTGCCCTCCATAGCTTACTCAAAATGTACCCATGAGACAGGATATCTGCCATGTCCATGCACATCCTCAATTAATGTTCCAAAGAAGCGGAACTCCTCTACCTTCCCAATCTCCATCCCATCAATCACCATTGTCTCATAGCTAACTTCTCGTACATTCCTAAAATCAATATTAATTTCCTTAGTCCTAAATACATTTAACTGTAAGCTGTTTTCTCAGCACCAACCAACTAGATCAGGGGTCTTCAAACTATGGCCCTCCAGTTGTTCAGAAACTACAATTCCCATCATGCCTAGTCATGTCTGTGAATGTCAGAGTTTTACAATGCCTCATGGGATGTGTAGTTCTGCAACAGCTGGAGGGCCGTAGTTCGAGGATCCCAGAACTATATTTTCAATGTCCTGGTGACATGCAGACTCATCACTGCCCCTATTTGCCTCACTATCATGGTGTCATCTGCAAATTTTAACACAGAGTCCACATTGAAGCAGGAAACATCATAAGTGTGTAAACAAAAAGTGGCTGAGCATATAAATCCATGTGGCACACCTGTAATAAGGGACAGCTTCAATGAATAAGGCAGGCCATAGATTTTCTTTTCTTCAATCTCCAACTTTTACCTTTTGCTGTCTATCAGCCAAAATCAAAAATCAAATTACAAATTGAGTTGGGCTCAATCCCAAAGAGTTCAGCATAGCAACAAGTTGCACTTGCAAAATTGTATTAAAGTGGTTGTAAAGCCTTATTTTTTTTCCCCTTAATGAATTCTATACATTAAGGTGAAAAACCTTCTGTGCTGCAACTCCCCCAAGCCCCCCTCCCCTATTTCTTACATGAGTCGGATCCAGCAACGTGCACAAGAACAGCAGCTCTCGCCTCTGTCTCCCTAGGCAGCTTGATAGCAGCGGGAGCCATTGGCTCCGACTGCTGTCAATGAAATGCTGTGACAGGGGGGTGGGGCCAAGCCATCTGCTTTGTGTCAATAGATGCAGGCAAGGTGGCTCAGGAAAGCAGAGGTGCCCCCATGGAAAGCGGCTTTCTGTGAGGGCACCTACCGAGGAAGAGGAGCCGGGAGCGCCAGAGGAGGACTCCAGAAGAAGAGGATCGGGGCCGCTTTGTGCAAAAGCATTGTACAGGGCAGGTTAGTATAGACATGTTTCTTTCAATAAAATAAAAAAAAAAAAAAAGGTTTAATAACACTTTAAATACTGAACTAAAATCAATAAAAAGCATGCAGACATAACTATTCTTGTTTTCCACATGAGGTACCACAGAATGCAAGGCCAATGCAATGGCATCCTCCATAGATCTATTTTCCCTATGCACACTGGTAGCTATCCAACAGTTTATTATGATTTAAAAGAGAAGTATGTTTTTGTTTTTTAAATCATACTTACCTAGGTGGATACAGCATTAATGCTCTTCTGCATCTGTCCCCGCCATCTGTAAGGGTACGAACTGAGTGATCAAATACCGTTGATTGCTCAGTTCTCCCCACCACTCTAAGCAGAGAGCTGTGACTGTCAGTGCTCTCCCCCCCCCCCCCCCTATACTCACTAGAATGCTGGGCTGTGGAGGGGGCGGGAGCAGATGGCTCAGGCTCTCAGGAAAGGTTGAGCCAGGTGCCAGTCCAGGCTCCTGGGTGAATTCTGACCATAAGGTCATGATATTTCCCCAGCCAGGACTGGCTCTGTGACATCAGCCGACAGCGGGCTTCAGCCCACAGGTCACAGGAGTTCAGAATGAACTGCATTACTGTCATCCACAGGAGAAGTACAGCCAAACGAGCTTTGGCTATACTTCTCCTTTAAAATTAGTTGACTCTTCCTGGTGCATGTGTTTTAAATTTAGATGGAATGATTACCCCCTGGGTTATTTGGAGAGTATTTGTACTGTCCTGGCATTTTAGCCACGCCAACTAAAAAACAGACTTTTTTTTATACATATATATATAAATGTTATTAGTTTTCAGTTCTATATGACCAAACAAGTACAAAATACTACACCAATTACAATAAAACTTTTCCCCCTTATTTCCCAAAGCCCAGAAAAGCCTCCCTCCCCATTTCTTTTACCCCTCTGTTCCTTTATTGTGCCTCTTCTCCTACATCTCACTTTATATTTACCTAATCTACCCAAGCTTCTGTATATTTGTTGGTCTTTTTGAAGTCTGCCCATTTTCTCCATTTATTTGAAAAACTCTCTGCCTGTTCCTCATCTCTACTACTGAGGTATTCCATATTGTATATGTATTCAGTTCTATTTAACCAGTCTCTGAGAGTGGGGATTTCTACATCTAGCCATTTTTTTGGTATTGCCCCCTTTGCTGCATTTATCAGGTTTAGGACAATCATGTTTTTATACTGCTTTTGTAAATTTGTCTGTTTTGTGAAATAAGCATGTCCATAGGTCGTCTATGATACTCTCTCCTGTAATTTCTTTGATAAACTGTAGTACCTTCTGCCAGTATTCCCATATTTTGGGCAGTCCCACCAGATAGGAAACATTGTGTCCTGTGCATTGCAACCTCTCTAACATAATTCCGATTTTTCTAGATGGCATTTATGTGCTTTTACCGGCGTTATATACCATCTCGAAAGGCATTTGTAATTAATTTGGATGGTATTTACATCTATTGAGAAACAATGCACTAAGTATAGCACTCACTTTGTGCTCTTTTAAACTTGATCCTATCTCTTTTTCCAACGTTTCAATGAATGGAGGTTTCCTCGGACCTACCATCTCGGTTAGCATTTTGTAAATCTGAGGTATACTAGCGGTATGTTTTATTTTTGTTAGTAGGTTACAGAGTTTTTCCACTAGGTTCAGGTCCTTCTCGGATCTGATGGGTTGAGGCAGGGATCTCACAAAATGTTTTAACTGAAGATATCTCCATTCATTCATCAACATGTTTCCTCCCCAAGTGTTGAGTTTGTGATATGACCTGGTCTTTCCACCTTGTGTTATGTCTTTTAACTGCATGTTTTTTACCCAGTTACCAAATTGTGTCTCATTCCCAGGTGAAAAGAAAAACAGACACTGCTCAAGGTTATTTTTACCAAGTTATTTTTATAAAGAAAGATTATTTATTTGTGTAGCCCTCTTCTAGAGTAGGATGCTAGCTAAACTTACACTACATTGCCAAAAGTATTGGGGTGCCTGCCTTTACACGCACATGAACTTTAATGGCATCCCAGTCTTAGTCTGTAGGGTTCAATATGGATGTGGCCCACCCTTTGCAGCTATAACAGCTTCAATTCTTCTGGGAAGGCTGTCCACAAGGTTAAGAAGTGTGTCTATGGGATTGTTTGACCATTCTTTCAGAAGCTCATTTGTGAAGTCAGGTACTGATGCTGTAAAAGAAGGCCTGACTTGCAGTCTCTACTCTAATTCATCCCAAAGGTCAGGTTGTGGTCAGGACTTTGTGTAGGCTAGTTAAGTTCCTCCACCTCAAACTCGCTCATCTATGTCTTTATGGACCTTGCTTATGGACTGTACAGCTGCTCTAGAGGCCTCAGTGGTGTAAGGGGTGAGAGCCCGAATGCTTTGAAGCTGATTACAGAACCTTACCACAGGGGATCTGGCCTGGAGAGGTGCCGTGTCACTCTTTGGACCATGTCTGGAGGAAGCTGGCAGGTAGCAGCTGTCGAGGGGACTTGTAAGTAAAGACCCTAAATTGATACCTGTGACTGTGTAGTGCTCCAGAGATTGAACTGGGTACCAGCAGTTGTACAGAGGCACAAGGTAACCAGGTGCCAAAGACGTATCTCATGGCCTCCAGCTGTGAGGTCCTAGCCTGTTCAGAAAGTTAAAAGATATATACCAAGGTATATTCCCCGCGCCACAGGGTAATAAACAATGTTAAAGATGAATATTGATGTATAAGAGATTAAATAAAATAGAAGAATAAATATAAATATAAAATTATAAATATAAAGTTAATGGTGCAGCAGCAGCTATAGGTTATATATGGAGATTGCAATTATTAGCTCTTAAACCAAGGGCTAGCTACAGCGCTTGCTGAATAATTTGTGCTCTTAGCAAAGAAAATTAATTACTCACTATATTATGAATAGGGTAATATGTGCTCCAGTAACTGGGAATAGGACTACATAAAATATATATATACCAATGAATAAATACAATAGATAATCAGACACAGGCAAATAATAAAATAGTGACTATTGCATATGATAAAGTCCAGAAAATAAGGTGACTATAGTGCTCAAAATGGTCAAAAATGTCCTTTGTGACTGTATTATTCAACGGTTCAAGAGAGCAAGTGCTCAAACATGAGTGTCCATAATTTCTGTGACATCAATCCGTTTCACCGTGACTTGTGGGTAGATGGGAAGATGAAATCACTTACCAGAACCAGTAGGTCCTATATGCCTTACAGCATTAGGACCACTCACGCTTTATTTGCCCCCTGGGCTGGGATGGGTTCCCCTTTAATCTCCTATGAGTTGGTATGGTCTGGTGTTGAGCTTCTGCTTACATCGGGATATGTGCCAGTAGGGAAGGAAAAAAAAGCTCCAAATGGTGTAGTATCGAAAGAAATTAGTTTATTACCCACAATAGTGGGTTTTTTGAAACTGGAATTGTACAGAATAGAAAGCAGTGGTGGTCTGTGATCGGCTGGTGCGGGCTGCGCGTCCTCTCTGCAGAGTGGCGTGCCGTGCTTCCGGCTTGCGTTCCACCTGACGTACCGTGTTGACGCTATGCGTTCCAAACTGACGCGTTTTGTCACTTCCTGTGACGTGTTCAAGAAGTTACCTCATGGTCTTCAGTTGTGGGGGCTTAGACTGTCCAAAATTCACATCTACTGAAGGAGAAGTTTGTTCTCTCATTTCTGAATATTAATCAGTTTGGAGTATCCCATGCTTTAGCCCCTCCCTTTTTAAAGTTACATCAAGCAAAAAATATTAAAAAGACAACCCCTAGACTGTTTATTAGTGCTGGTATCTTGGGTGGCCAAGCAGTTGGACAAGCAGCCTCTGCACATTTAGGGGAAAACCTGCTAGTACATCTGGAAACAAATATTATTTTACACACTACATGAGCACTGCATGAACGTGTAAATCAATGCATCTTGAAAAACAGGTTAATAAAATATTTGTTACTTGTGGGTGCCCCACTGACCCTTACCTTAATGAGCTACATTAAATATAAATGAAGAACAAACAAGTTATGTTATTTGGAAAATTAAAAGTAAATTACTAGAGGGAATTTACTAGGGCAATTAAGCATAAATGTGAAGACTTTTAAGAAGTGGTCCTTGGGAAAACATAAAAATAAATATGATGAGCAAACTGACCGATCTGCAAATTATAGATTTATTCTTCAGAATAGATGCATGCTGTGAAAGGAAATGTTGCACTAGGATAGTAGGTACATAAGGTGCAGTATCAACACAATTCCATTTCGCAGGCCACATTATACTTGTGATACACATTATAGTTGTTTATATAGAGAGTGGTTTCAGTAGAATTGAGTGCAAATTTGCAAATTTCACCATTGACAACATTCGGACAGTTTAACTCCCAATTCGCTGTTGGCAAAATTTGGCCAGTTCCTAATTTGCTTATTGAGCTTAGCTGAAATTTGATTTTAAAAAATTTGACATATTTTCAACGTTGAAAGGCTTTTTTTTCTTGTATTAAAAAAAAAAGTTGCCATTTGTGATCTTCATTGGAGTCAGTAGGGAAAGTATTATTAAAGTGCACCTGTGTCTAAACTATTGACATTAACTATTTACATATTCTGAAGAACCAAAGCCTTAAAACAAGACAACATTGACTTCTGTAATTGCTTTTAATGTGAATTAATTCATTCCTAAAGATTCCCTAACATCACAACAAAAGATTCTGAAGTTTCACCTGGTTCTAACAGCTTAGAAACACCTGCAGTTTCTTTACAGTAGAAGGCCAGCAGGCTGACAAAGTCTGCTTTCTGAGAAAGAGATTGCAATGCCTGCATTAGGAACTTTGAAAATAACTTTGCCCACAAAGCTTTTACAGTGCATCTGGAAAGTATTCACAGCGCTTCACTTTTTCCACATTTTGTTATGTTACCGCCTTATTCCAACTGGATTTGATTCATTATTTTCCCCTTAAAATTCTACAAATAATACCCCATAATGAAAACGTGAAAGATGTTTGTTTGAAACCCTTTCAAGTTAATTAAAAATAAAAAAACAAAAAAAATCACTCAATACTTCGTTGAAGCACCTTTGGCACAAATTACAACCTCAAGTATTTTTGAGTATGATGCTACAAGCTTGGCACACCTATTTTTGGGCAGTTTCTCCCATTTTTCTTTGCAGGACCTCTCAAGCTCCATCAGGTTGGATGGGGAGCATTGATGCACAGCCATTTTCAGATCTCTCCAGAGATGTTCAATCAGCTTTAAGTCTGGGCTCTGGCTGGGCCACTCAAGAACATCCACAGAGTTGTCCTGGGGCCACTCCTTTGTTATCTTGACAGTGTGCTTACGGTCGTTGTCCTGTTGGAAGATTTACCTTCGCCCCAGTCTGAGGTCCAGAGCGCTCTGGAGCAGGTTTTCATAAAGGATGTCTCTGTAAATTGCTGCATTCATCTTTCCCTTGATCCTGGCTCCTGGATCCAGTTCCTGTTGCTGAAAAACATCCCCACAGCATGATGCTGCCACCACCATGCTTCACTGTAGGGATGGTATTGGCCAGGTGATGAGCATTATCTGGTTTCCTCCAGACATAACGCTTGCCATTCAGGCCAAAGAGTTCAATCTTTTTTTCATCAGACCAGAGACCTCATGGTCTGAGAGTTCTTCTGATGCCTTTTGGCAAACTCCAGGTAGGCTGCCATGTGTCTTTTACTGAGGAGTAGCTTCCGTCTAGCCACTCTACCATACAGGCCTGATTGGTGAAGAGCTGCAAAGATGGTTGTTGTTCTAGAAGGTTCTCCTCTCTCCATAGGGAAACATTGGAGCTCTGTCAGAGTGACCATCAGGTTCTTGGTCACCTCCCTGACTAAGGCCCTTCTCCCCCGATCACTCAGTTTGGCCAGGCGACCCGCTCTAGGAAGAGTCCAGGTGGTTCCAAACATTTCCATTTACGGATGGTGGGGGCCACTGTGCTCACTGGGACCTTCAATGCTGCAGAAATGTTTCTGTACCCTTCCCTAGATCTGTACCTCGATACTACCCTGTCTCAGAGGTCTACAGACAATTCCTTACACTTCGTAGCTTGGTTTGTGCTCAGACATGCACTGTTAACTGTGGGACCTTATATAGACAGCTGTGTGACTTTCCAAATCATGTCCAACCAACTGAATTTACTACAGGTGGACTCCAATCAAGTTGTAGAAACATCTCAAGGATGATCAGTATAAGCAGGATGCACCTGAGCTCAGTTTTGAGTGTCGTGGCAAAGGCTGTGAACACTTATGTACATGTGATTTTTTTTTTTGTTTTTTATTGTTAATAAATTTGCAAACAAACTTCTTTCACATTGTCATTATGGGGTATTGTTTGTAGAATTTTGAGGAAAATAGTTAATTTAATCCATTTTGGAATAAGGTTGTAACATAACAAAATGTGGAAAAAGTGAATACTCTCCAGATGCACTCTAGATACAGAGATGAATGAGGACTTATTTTAAAGTGCTTGTACTGTTCAGAATATGTAAATACTTCAGTGTGCATGATCTGAGCAAAATTCCAAAGTTGTGTTCGATAGTTTTTAAGTAGAGCAATGCACTTTAAATTGACCCTGTCACTATAGGGTCATTTTTACTTAACTGGCTCCCTGTAAAAGATACATGAACATACTTAATTCTTTTTGGCAACACATCTATTGAAAAAAAAAAAGAGATAAAATTAGCAGCTCAATAAAAAAATAAAAATAAAAAAAATGAGTATAATTTCAGAGGAACTTAGAAATTGGTAATTTCATGCCATAATGATTTTTGCTGAAATCACTGTACTCATCCCTACCAGTGACATTGCATGTTTTCTTATCCCTGAGTGCGTAAGGAAATGAAAAGCTCTGCAGGGGCTGAGGGCAACAGCCCTTTTTGTCCTTTTTACAGTTTAATAAAAGAATCACTGCAAAATGATCTAAAATAGTAATTTTATAGTTGAAGGTTCTTTGTCAGCAATGATGTGTCAACCACCAATATGAGGGAATGCCCTGTGCATGCCATTTACATAGCACTTCCATTTTCTATTTTATATATATTTTCTATGGCTTTTTTTTTTCGTATTTTAACAAGTGCGTTACTTACAAAATCTTTCTTTGTGAATGCCTGATTTATTTATGTGATTACACATATGTAGAAGTGAAGTCTTCATATATGAGCAATTATGGTTGGATTGGAATTTATGTCAGTGAATTATATTTGCTGAAGATACAGAGAAGATAAAAATATAATTAAATACAATCTGTCAGAACAGCTGTTATTTGGATCTGCCCAGGGTCGCATCCAGCGGTGGAAACTGCCCAAGGTAAAGTGCCAATTCTGGGGTGGAAAAGTAACCACGCATGATGTGTCAGAGGTCTGTTCATCTCAGAACCATTCTGGGAAATGGGAATCGGTCATTTCCAGCATTGGAGTGTAGCTTTGGCTGCAACTGATCTCAGCCATCTGGAGTGTAAGGGTAAGCAAACAGCACAAATGAAATGTGTATTTGTGAACCAACAAACCTGCCAAAAAAAACTCTATTCAGCTAGTTATCTACTCCAGGCACCCCTGCCAGACAACATAGTCAGCTCCTTATCAATTGCTTTTCTCACTGCAAGCAATATAGCTTATTTAAGAGACTGTGATTATGAAGGAGCAGCAGTTCACTGATCACTGTGTGATCTGGTCTCTAACCAGCAAACTCCATTTGTTATATTAATACTATTGAAAAATGCTTTGGCGCAGTGCTTTAAGTGGCCCAAAAGAGGTGCCGGTACTCTATTATAGCCTATAAATTTTGGCGCGCACCCCCCCCCCACCCCACATCAGGGTCCCCACAGAGCACCCCCCCTGGCCTGGGCTGGGACTCCGGAGCAGGGGGACTAAATAGTGGTGACTGGTCTGGCTCTGGAGTGGTAAATATTCTTGAGAGGGGGGGGCAATTGAGGGCGCAGATGTCCAAAATGAGTGTACTGGTATGCTAAGACGCACGGAGAGGTGGCGGTATGCTCAAGAGCCATATTTGGAAGTGGCGGTACTGAGTACCAGTGCATACCGGCCCACTTAAAGCACTGCTTTGGCGTCTGATAAGCTTGAGCTAGCCATACAATCTGATTGCACAATCTCCTTTACCAAAACTATGCAATATTAAAACAATCCTAAACAATCTCTTCAAATAGTATTAAATCAGGCAGATCTTTACAATTCATAGTTTTGTACTTTCAATACATAGAAGATTGTACAATCAGATTGTATAGTAAATGGTTAGCCTAAGGGCTCATGCACACTGCAGCTGAAAAAAAAAAAGCTGCTTTTACAGGCATTTGAGCTTTTATTTCTCTGCCTAAAAGCTTGAAGAAGCTTGTGCTTTTTTTTACACGTTTTTAGTGAACTTCTTTGAGCTTCTCTGAGCTTCCCTGGGCTTCTTCAAGCTTCTCTGAGCTTCTTTGGCTCCATTCAAATATAGGCGTTTCGGATCGCTGGCAAAATTGCCACGATTCTGCCAGCGATCCCAAACCATTGCAAGTCACGGAACGCACGCGCCTTGCAATGGCACCCCAAATGCAATGGCACCCCGAATTTGCCTCAATTTTCGGCTGATGAATTGCGGTTAAATCACGCAAACAGAATCACGGGACGTCTATCGCCCAAAATAAGTTCTTGTACTTCTTTTGGGCGACAGGCATCCCTAAATGTTAATGGAGCCTTTGAGCTTTTTTGAGCATAAAGCTTCACACGATCCGCTGCGTGCTGCGGTCCATTCTCTGCTCAGCGCGGATCGATCCGCCGATCCCCGCTGAGCTGGCGGATGACAGCTCCGTCTCCACACTGTGTGCGGAGAGGGAGGTGTCAGAGCCCTGCTGCTCTCTATGGGGAATCGGATGTGAGCAGACCGCCTGTCCGATCTCATCCGATCCCATCCGATCCCCTGGATGAATGGAAAATAGGGTTTCCGGATTTCACAGACAGGATCGGATGCGGATGGCAGCGAATGTCAGCGAACATGTCTTTGCTGACATCCGCTGCCCCATAGGGATGCATGCAGGATCCTATTAGATCCGCCTAAAAAACTGACAGGCGTTCGTGTGAAAGGAGCCTTAGCGTTTTGTTTTCACAAACCCCCCCCCCCCCCAGCTCATTTAATTTTTTTGTGCATATTCAAGCTTCTTTTAGCTTTTTCGTGCTTTTGCATGCATTTTTGGGCACTTAGGCATCGAAAGCTCCTCTCAAAAACACGGGTTTGGTGGGAGTTTTTTCTGCCTAAGAGAATATGCCTGGAAAATCATGAAAAAAGCCTGTAGGAGCAGCTTCTTTGAGCTCCTTTGAGCGGCAGTGTACATGAGCCCTTACAGTGCTGACCTTTCTTTTCAAAGGGTTGATGTACAGAAAACAGAAAGCTAGCAAAAGAATACATTGAGAAACTGTTTACAAATACATTTAAGCATTTCTTCAATAAGGATAAAATGAGGATCTTTTATGTGTGCCTCTGGTTATACTTTCATAAGGTCGTGACACAACCAGTGCCTCCAATTAACCACTTAAGCCCCGGAAGATTTTACCCCCATTCCGACCAGGGGGTATTTTGCGATTCGGCACTGCGTGAATTTAACGCACAATTGCGCGGTCGTGCGACGCTGTACCTAAACGAATTTGACGTCCTTTTTTTCCCACAAACAGAGCTTTCTTTTGGTGGTATTTGATCACCTGTGCGATTTTTTGATCACGCGCTATAAACAAAAAAAGAGCGTCAATTTTGCAAAAATAGCAATATTTTTCACATTTTTTTATATGAAATTCCCCCAAAAAAAAATGTAAAAATCAAAATTTTTAAAAATTTTCGGCCAATTTATTTTATGCTACCTATGTTTGGTAAAAAAAATCGCAAAAAGCGTATTTTGATTGGTTTGCGCAAAAGTTATCGCGTTTACTAACAAAGGGAAAGATTTTTGTCATTTTTGTTGTTTTTTTTTTTAACGCGTAATGGCGGCGATCTGCGATTTTTTTTGCGGTACTGCGACATTGCGGCGGACAGATCGGACCCTTGACTGACATTTTTGACACTTTTGGGGTTACCAGTGACATTTCTACAGTAATCAGTGCTATACATATGCACTGTTACTGTAAAAATACACTGGTAGTGAAGGGGTTAACTTTATTTGGAAGGGAGGGGCTGTGTGTGTCCCTAGGGGCGTGGTTTCTACTGTGATTGGCTGTGGCTCTAGCTGTAAGGACACTGATCAACGGATCTACATACCAGATCCGTTTTATCAGTGTCTTTGCAGCGATGAGAATGACAGGCAGTTTGTTTACACAAGCTGCCTGACATTCTCCCTCTCCCCCGCCGATCGCCGAGTGACCGGCGGACATCGGGTCCGCTGGTCACACGCGCGGGGGGGTCCGTGACCACGCGGGAGCGGGAGCGCGCCCCGGGGGGTGCGCGCTCGCTCCCTAGACCCTCACAAGCAAACAACGTAGCCCTACGTTAGTTTGCCTGTGAGGGGCTGACCGCCGACGTAGATAGTCGTGCGGCGGTCGGCAAGTGGTTAACAGCAATAACTGCTAATATATTGGGGTTATTAGTTCAAACTGTGAGAGTCAAAACATCAAGAGCATAATTATTATGCATATTTCATGTACCCTTATAATGCAAATATATGTGCAGTCCTATTAAACTGCAAGCTGTTTATAAGAAAGTCCAACATTTCACAACTATATTACTGTGATACCCAACTGTTACATAGTTTTTCAATGGAAAAAAAAAAACAACCTGTACTTACTGAATGGGTTGTAATACTAAAATAGATATAAATGTATCAGTATCTGAAGACATTTAGGTGTGTTTGTAATACAGTTAATGGCTGAAAAGCCAATGGCAATTACTGACCTGATTTGATTCATACCCTTACCATGTGTGCTTAACCATCTCAGCTCTGGAGGATTTTACGCCCTTCACGACCAGGCCATTTTTTGCTATTCAGCACTACGCTACTTTAACTGGTAGTTGTGCTTTTTTTTATCAGAGAATAGGTGCAGGAACCCCCCCCCCCCCACAAGTAACTTTGTGTCTCAGCCCCCTTCCCACCTCTGAGCACCGACCCTTAGTTGCATTCCCCACCCAGCTTCCAGTACAATCCTATGTGTCTACTTACAGTGGGTGTCCGATCAGGGGCGTACATGCGCAGGCCTTAAACCCGGAAAGGAGCCAGTGATGTACAGGTGTGTTTTGCGGGCACGTGGTCCATAAGAGGTTAAAATAGCTCTGTGAAAAAAAAATCTAGAAAGAGAGTGTCTCTCATAATGGCCACATCAAGTATGAAGCCCAGGAACTCAGGCATCCTACATATGGAGTCCAAGAGAGCTTAAAGAAACGATCACGTTGGGCATCTACCAAAAAATGTAATATTACAATTGGGTAGTTTGACCCTGTAATGCATCCAGCCTCTACATTAAATAAAAATTGCAATACAGAATAATGACTGCTCCCAACTATACCTCCACCACAGCACTGGCAACATTCTCTGTGGAAGTCCATGTTTGCATCCTGGTGCATAGCCTGGGCTATATGATAAGGGTTTAGGTGGAATTAAGGTTTCCATTTCTTCTAGAAAAAAATACCAGCAACGGAGGTAGGTTATAGGTGCTGCTTGGAGGTTCCACCACTCCTTACATTTAGGTCATGTCGTTTTTTCTCTTTTAAACATTATAATAAGTTAATAGAATAACGTGTAAGGCTAATCTTAAAGGAAAACTTTACCGAGAGGTACACAAAGACTGACATTTCTTGTCACTTCCTGGAAAAGCATATAAAGTAAAGCTGAAATGTACTGGTCATTAACAGCATTGACTTTTTAGCATACCCACTCCCCCCCCCACCCCATTTGTGACTTTATTATATTATTGTGTACGCACTTTTTTGGTTTCTTTTACACTTTTATTTTCATGGTTGACAGAGTGGTGTAATAATATGTAGATATTATTCTTTGTTATAGTTTGTCTTTGGCGCTGCAAATACTTATTTGTATTTGATTCCACATCACCTTAAAAACTGACAATGCTAAGCAGGCACTGCTGGGCTTTCTTATAAAACAAATCTAGTAAGCTTTCAGTTTAAATACAAAAGAAGCACACTGTCTAAAATGTTTTTTATTTTTCAAACCATTTTATGAATGAATTAAAAAATTGCATAAATATAATTTGAAACAGGTTTAAGAATAAAAAAATTAAATAAAAAGTAAAGCTGAATTTAAACTTTATTGATCACCTTTAAGTAGTATTGTAACGTAGCTGCAGTTTCTTGCTTCAGAAATGCTTCTATTACCTATATTTAAGTGGTGTCTTAACCTCCCTGGCGGTATGATTCTTTCGGATTTTAGGTGCTGAAAGCGGTACCATTATTTTGCATGTAGTTCTTGAGAATGAGCAGCCCAAACCAATTATTTACATATTTTTTTTTTTTTACTGTGCGTTCTTCTTTATAACATCTTGGGTATGATAAAGTTTGAAACACAAAATTTATAAATTATAATATAATAAAAAACTATAAATGAGTTAAAGTATACATGTATATATATATATATATATATATATATATATATATATATATATATTACAGTAAAACTGCAGGAAAGGGCACTGGGGGGCAATGTAATGTGAATTTATTTTATCTTGAATGGTATCAGTGTGTTTGGTGTGTTTTACATTTGAATTTGCCGCCGGTTCCACCCCCCTGTGAACGTCACGTCGCAGGAGACAGAAGACGGGGCACGGAGAGGATCGGGAGGAAGATCCGCCGCCACATACCACTTGCATACATCGCTGGATCCCGGTGACAAGGTAAGTAACCTCTTTTACAGGATCCAGCGATGCTTCTGGCGGTACCCCGAGTGTGGCTCGGGGTTACCGCTTTTGGCTCTGAAATTTAACCCCGAGCCACACTCGGGAATACCGCTAGGAAGGTTAAAGGAAAATTATAGGCAATTTTTTTATTTGGATAGAGTATGGTAGGTATTTAACCCCTATCAGTTTATTTTAAGCCATCTATGTCCCATTAAGGAAATTTCCCTTCCCTTCCTGTCCCATAGCCAAACAGGAAGTGAGAGGAAATCCCTGTAAATTAAAGGAGTTCCCCAGGGGAACCCCAGGTCACCATAACTAGTGTCCCCTTTGGAATATTTCCCCTCTATTACTTTTCTGGGGACAACCCAAAATTTGGGATTTTGTTTTACTTTCACTTTCAATGATAATGGTAAACAGGACAAATAGAGAGGGTGAATCTCCCTAAAAGTGAGCACAGACAGCATTAAAAACTGACAATTGTTCTAATCTCTCTTCACTCTATCCAAAACTACTTTAAAATAGCTCCACCTTGTTTCTTTACAATGATCGTTATTATGGAGCATTAAGCTCCATTCTTGAAGGACAGAGTTGGATGGGCAAAATTTAACAAGACACTTTTCTTAATAGCAAATCCTTGAAGACAGCAATGAAGAAACAATGTGCACTTGTTAAACAGACAATTCAGAGTAGCAAAAATGTAGTTGGTTAGATGTGTCCCTTAAATTATTAAATATGCTTTAAACTGTTAGGTGGACTCTGTGCACAGTTACATTACACCAAGAGAAAAAAAATATATTGCGTAGCCCTGAGTCATGATGATTGATAGGAAAATGGGTTAGGGCCAAGAGAAAATATGAACTTAACCGACATTGTACTGTAATGATAAGCTAAGCAGGCTATCACAAAAGGAAATAGGAACAAAATAAAGGTCAGTGTTATTATTAATAAATCTCAGCCACAAATGTCAAAATGTCTCAACCACCCTTCCTACTCAAAAGGAACAAGTTAAGAATCTAAATATTTTACCATACATTATAATGATTGTGCAGTTCTGTGGGAGCTTTGGGGTGTCAATGCAAAGCCAAAGGTCCAAAATCCTGCTATAATACTTTCCTTAATGGAAAAGTAAAAACCAGCGAGATGTAAATATATACTGTCCCATGGCACCTTCTTTGGAAATTTTTGACATCTTTGGAAATTTAAAGGAGAAGTACAGCCAAAGCTTGTTTGGCTGTACTTCACCTGTGGATAACAGGAGTGCAGTTTGTTATGCACTCCTGTTACCTGATTTCAGCAGACAGCGGGCTGAAGCCCACGGTCAGCTGACGTCACAAAGCCGGTGCAGGCTTGGGCAAGACCGCGACCATATGGTCGGGATCCACCACATGCCTGGACCGACACCTGGCTCAGCCTCTCAATGACCCGCTGAGAGCCTGAGCTGGTCACACCTTCCACGGCGGAGAGCGGAGGGCGGAGAGCGGAAAGCGGAGAGCGGAAAACGGAAAACGGAAAACGGAAAACGGAGAGCGGAGAGCCACAGACTGACAGTCACCAATTCTCTGCTTACGGTACTGAGAGACCCAAGCCCCTAGCTGTGTTTGTTTGCTCGGTTCTCAAAGTTAGAGCCGGCAGGGGGAAGATACATCATCAGACCAATGCTGCATCCACCTAGGTAAGTATAATTTAAAAAGAAAAAAAAAGACACCCCCCCCCCCCTTCCTACTCCCCTCTATTCTGTTTTCTTTATTTTTCTATTGTTTGATGATCTCATGTATATGTATACTGTACTATGTTCAATTGCATGATAAAAACTCAATAAAAATCTATAGCAACTAAAAAAGAAAAAAAGTATTCCCACACTTCTTTTTTAAACACAATCACTGAAATGTCTTACAAGCTTTAACATGTTAATACAATTTCATAAGTTGTGTTTAATCCGTTTAAATCTGCAAAATATCATTCAATTGTTTAGGATATATTATGCTTGAGCAAACAAAATACATTCCAGTTAGGGTTTACATCCTCTTGTTGTCATTGCTCTGTGTTATAGATCAGATGACTTAAAGTAGACCTAAATCCAATAATTAAAATCTACCCAGAAAAATGTGATGTAGCCATCGCTGGAGCAAGTACATGTACACAGGGAGTGGGTGCAAACAAGCTGTGGGAAATCAGTATTTCTTTTAAAACGATGGCAGTTGTGTATGGAACACGGTGCTTCATTAAACTAAATGTCATTATGTGAGCGTTTACATCTACTTTAATGTGCATTACCATCTTCGTTTTGATCAACCTACAGTGAATTGTACAAGTATACAAAGCATTTATTTATTTAAAAATGTAGAAACTGTGATTTTGTAAGATAAATGGCATTGCTTTAACAACTACAACAACCAAATATAATTTTATATGTTGCTTTGCCTAGTCTGACCTCAGTAAACTAAGGCGAAATTCTCTCGGGAAGTTGAGGGTAACCAACGAAAACAGAGCATAATTGTATACTAATTTACTAAGCAAGCATGAATTGGCAGACATCTACTATATGTATCATTTACTTACCACCAAATACAGCTGTTTGCCCATAATAACAGATTGATGCACACAATCAAACAGAAAATAGTAATATCACTAAAAAAACAAAATTGACTACAGTGTAACACACCAAGGAAAAGGCTAAATAATCCCACAGTTTAACCAATATGCTTAAGATCATTCGGCTGTTTATACCAAAATTCCCCCTCACAAATTACTAGAGTTTCTGGTTTAGAGCTTTGGTTTCAAGTACTCCCAGCAGGTCATGTTTTCGGGATTTCCTTTACTTTGCAGATGTGCTTTAAAAAAGTTGTAACCCTAAACAAAAACAAAAAAAAACAGCATAGTGCTTGTGTTGTGTCATTTGACCCATTCTATGCTGTACAATGCCTGGTTGATCCTGCCTGTTCCTGTGCCCCCCTGTGTGTGCTGACGACGGTAATCATGGCTGCTGATCCATGATACCGTGGTCAGTTTACATGCCTCCATCATCCTGCTGCTCTCCCTCTCCCCCTCCCTGCCTGTCAGCTATTGAGTCAGTGATTTGAGAACCAATCTGCTCCCCGCCCGTCCCCTCCTACTGTTTTTCTGTGTAAAGTCACTGTGCCTTATTACTAGAATCCCCTCTGTTATACAGTACAAAGCTATGTTGCACAGTGTGTTTGTTTTTTTTTTTTTAAATTGTGCAGTTCAATCCCTTATTTCGGAGCGCCGCTGTGCGGTCACGTGACCTCCCGTCGCTCTCCTCCTTTCCTCCCAGCTGATGTCAGAGGGCAAAGAATCTCAGCACCTCCCGCTTTAGTCCTCAGATCAGGGAAGGAGAGTGGCGGGAAGTCACGTGATTGCACAGCATCGCTATGAGAAAAGGTATTGAGATGCAGAATTTTAAAAAAACAAAGACACTGTGCAACATAGCTTCCTAAATCAGAGAGGATTCTAGTAATTAAGCACAGTGATTTTACAAAATTGTTTACAAAAATCCATTGTAAATGGCTTGGAATTTATAACAGCTATTTTATCCAGGGCACATTGCCAAAATATGACCTGTTAGGGGTACAGATGGATTGAAGCTGGGAACCACTGGTCTAGAGGGCCTACACTTGTGCCCAGATTTGTAAAACTTAGTGGCTCAGTGGTTGTTCAGAAACTATTGTGGCAAAATATGAGAAACGTGAATTGTAACTGCTCCAAAGGTGCAACATAGCATACAAGTGCCGCCGCACACTGTATTCATCTCTAGGTAAACACATACCCATAAGCAAACATATGTGAATGAAATACCACCCAGGATTAAGCTGATTGCAATGCACAATGGGGAAAGCACATTGCAGTGGCTCACATACACAAGTGCTCTCAATCCTACACTGACACAATATTTACACAGTACAACAAAAAACCTAGTGGATCTTCTTATATATCAATTTAGAGATTGTAACAAGTAGAATGTCTCACAGTTTAAATGCAGGCTAAATGCAGGAAAGCCCATGAATATAGCTCATCTTCTCTATAGTAAATGCAGGGAGATCCTTATCTCAGAACACAGCTGGGTCTATGGCATTCTTAATCTGGCCATGCATAGCTAACCTATTTTTGTTTAGCCAGCCAAACATTCGAGGTAGATGGGGAAATACTCCCCACTGTGTCTTTACATTCTGACAGCACTGATAGGCTGTATGCACTTATTGAAAGCTGGTTTTCCAGCAGGACCATTTGATAGAGGCCAAATCAGCCGATCAGCTGGACTGACGTCCTAACTGAAATATCCTGAAGCTAGTGGCGGCTGTGCTGCCTTCATCCAGGTTCCTCACATGTTCTCCTGTAACATGTAGTGATTGATGGAAGCTGCACGTCTTGATTGGAAGGCATGTATCTGAGAGCAGCTGGTGTTCTGTTGATTAGTGTGCTTGTAGTGACGTCACTCCACAGCTGATCGGCAGATCAGATGGAGTGATGTTACTTACCGTGCATGAGCAGGTCGTCGGAGGCATTATCCGACGATCTGCATTATTCAACAGAACACAGATCTAAAGACCAGCTTCTGTTGAATAGCACTACACACTAGGGATCAACCGATTATCATCAATGCCGATATATGGGGGGCCGACATGCACTTTCCCCGATATATCGGAATCGGCCCCTGGGGTTACCGATACTGCTGATATTTTGGGAAAGTGCTGATGCCTGCAGCTAGAGGCATCATCCTCGTACCAGCATCCTTAGCCGACGGTCAGCTGTCCTGTAATGACAACCGATGCGGCTGAGAAGCCGCTCGGCTGTCATTACAAGGAGCGAGAGGGGACGTCTTCCCCCTCCCGCCGCTCGCACGGGTCTCCTGTCCCACCGGACCCTGGCATCCTACCTGCAGGGCCGCCGAATAGAAAACCCGATCAAAGCCGCATTCGGCTCTGATCGGGTCTCAATGTAAAAAACACGGAAGTGATGTCATGACATCACTTCTGGGTACTCGGCGGCAAATTCTAACAAAATGCGAGAATTCAAAACAGCCAAACTTGGCATTTTGAATGCTTTTAAGTGCAGAGGAGATGTTTGGGGTCTTGTAAACCCTCAGATCCCTGCACCAGAGTACCTGTAAAAAAAAAGAAATAAAAAAAATAGCATTTTTTTAAATGTTTAAAAATATCGGCCAATATCGGCCGATACTGATACCTGATTACCAAAATATCGGTATCGGCACTAAAAAAACAATATTGATCGATCACTACTACACACGGATTGAATTTCAGTCGCATCCTGCCCAAACTAGATGAATTTTGATCCATGAATGGCTAGCTTTAGTGAAAAGTGTAGCCTCACTCTCACCTCTTTGTTTCCCAGATAACAAACTACTTAATGCCAAGGACAGCAGTGGAAACTGAGAGAAATCCCCTACACAACTCTCCCCAATCCTATGCTATCACAGCGATTAGAAAAAAAAAAAAGCAAGAATCAGATATATCTTCTTATGAATTTGTTTAAACGTTTTAGTAAGGGTCCTTTCACACAGGCTTTCCACCCGGCTGACTCCATTTTGCCCAGCGTAGGATAAATCTGAAAATCCCTGCTGAGCAGGCAGATGACAGCTCCCTCTCTGCTTACTTTGCAGAAACGGAGCTGTCAGATCCCCGCTCTCCTCTATGGGAGATCAGATGAAAATGGACCGCCTGTCCGTTTTCATCCGTTCCTATCTAATCGGAACCTCCAGACCAGTGGTTCTCAACTCCAGTCCTCAGGACCCACTAACAGGCCAGATTTTAAGTATTATCTTAGGGAGATGCAGACTAGAATACTGCAATCACTGAGCAGTAAATTATATCACCTGGGATGTATTTCAGTTATCTTGCAAACCTGGCCTATTAGTGGGTCCTGAGGACAATAGTTGAGAACCACTGCTCCAGACGGATGGAAAATAGGGTTTCCATCCATCTGGATTTTATGGACAGGATCGGATCGAAAAGGAGCGGATAAGCGGACATGTCACCGCTTATATCCACTGCTCCATAGGGGTGCTTGGAGCATCCGATCAGGTCCGTCTGAAAAACTGATAGGCGGACCTGATCAGTAAGCCAGTGTGAAAGGGACCTAAGTATGTACCATTGGGGACATTTACTAAACCTGGTACATTTAGAATCTGGTACATCTGTGCATGGTAGCCAATCAGCTTCTAACTTAAGCCTGTTTGATTAGGCTTTAACAATATAACCTGGAAGCTGATTGGTTTTTATGCAGATCTGCACCAAATTTTGCACTCTCCAGTTTTAGTAAATAACCCCTAATGTCTCAAAAACTACAGTAGGTGAAAGAAATCCCAGGAACGTAACTCATCTTTCTCAAAAGAAACAGGGAAATCCTTATGTCAGAATGCAGATAAGCCAAACAGTGGCTTAACACATCGAAGAACAGAACATTATGAAATGCAAAAAACACAGTGTTTCAGAACATTTTAGAAAATGATCTTACTAATCTCATCTTGTTAGCTCTTCAATGGGCTTAAGTCAATTAAAGGTGATACCATTCATTTATTGGATGAAAAATAAAGTGAATGGACATAAAAAATAATGAGCTTTTAGGGGTTACATGTTGAACCTTAATTGCTTTTTATAATCTCTGTATGCAGCATATTCTGCATATCATTTTTATTTATACATTTATGAATATCCTATTTTTAGATGTAATATTATAAAAATGCATTTAGTGTAATCTGTTAGGATCACCTCCATCATAGAATGTTTGGATTCTATGATTTTTATTGGTATGAATATTATATGAGTTTGAGTGTTTACACACCTTTTAGTGTCTGGGGGGTTTAAGGGTTAGTATTAATAGTGGGCAGGAACAAAAGAGATCTTAAAAGGAAGTAGTTTGCTTGTGCTCCCTCCCCCTGATTATGAAGTTATTCATATCATTGAAATACATTGGAAAGTAGGAGAGCACAAGTATTATCATTCCAGTTGCCTTGAGTTACCATCAAATGGAGCTGACTTCTGAATACCTTGGTGACACTGCATATTTTATGTGTAACAAGAGATGGTATCATCAACCAAGGATTGCACTGATTAAGAGGGAGAAAATGTAATTCATTCCATTATTGCACCAATTTGTGTGGGTCCGCATACCTAGTTCAAATATTTTATGCCTATTCTTTCAAAACAATATAGCTACTTTCCTGCTACATTCCTGGAAGATACAAACTCAGGCAGGGGCCAAGCCCTAGCACAGCAGTGGACGTTACCAAGCGAAAGAAGGAGGAGAAAGTGAGGCTTCACTGCCCACTGTGGATCTTGGTGCTTTGTTTTTTTTTTTGTATTATTCAGCCATCAAAAGCTAAGTCTATACTTTATTTTGCTTTCTTGAAAACATGACAGAAGATGGTGCTTGTAATGAAAAATGGTTAACTATGACTGTCTGCACCAGCACGTTGGGTCATTGATCTTCTGCCCGATGGTCCCTTGGCATATTGAAGTTGGGTCAAGTCAGATAAATAACAGCTGACCAGCAAAGTAAAGGGACACTTTTTAAATGACCAGTACAGGATAAGGGGGCACTTCTGACTACCAATCTAATGGGAGCATTTACATTACATTTAATGCAATGGGGGAATGTGCATTAACCACCAAAGTAAAGGGGCTTTTATTAGGGAACCAGTCTACTGTAGTGTGTGTTACGGTGGGTGTGGACAGATAGTCCCCAAAACTGGAAGTGGCTTAAAGGGAAATGGTTAACAAGACCACAATGTATATAGTGCAGTGGTAAGGACTATGTAAAGTACAGTACCACATAGTAAATAGAGTGCAGTGGTCAGAACTTTGTAATTAAAGGCATATCTTTTGGAGTGCAGGGAACAGGCCTATGTAATGTACAGCACTGCTTGCAAAGTTGCAAAGTAAAGCAGTGAGGAATATGTAATGTACAGTACAGCATTCAGAGTGCAGCGAGTGCCTTCTTATGATGGTGGTCAGCAGGGGAGGGCTGGCAGCCTTAAGCCTGGGGGGCAAGTCCGGTCAAGTGGCCCGTTGAACTACCAAATCAACTCACCATCCATGCCCAGCTTTTCAGTGGGACTGTGACATTGCGACGGACAAATCTGACACAAAGTGACACTTTTTGGGGACCAGTGACACTAATACAGTGATCAGTGCTAAAAAATGCACTGCTACTGTATAAATGACAATGGCAGGAAAGGGGTTAACAATAGGGGTGATCAAGGGGTTAAGTTTGCTCCTAGGGAATGCTTTCTTACTGTGTGGGGGATGGATGTACTAGAGAAAATAAAAAGATCTGTGTTTCAGCTCAGCTGAAACACAGATCTCCATCTTTCTGTGACAGAACAGCCGTCTGCCTTGTTTACAAAGGCAGACCGCCGTTCTGTCATTCTCCTGCATGATCGCAGGTGACCTGCTGATTGGCTCCCGCTGTGTCGCGTCCCCTAGAACCCATGCACAAAATCACGCATCAGTATGTGATTTTGCACAGCCAGGCCGCCCTGCCACACTATATATGCGGTGGGCGGTCTGGAAGTGGTTAAGCTGGATGAGTGGGTCCTGTAGTCCTTCACTATTTGGGGGATCGGAGGTGTGTGACAAATGCTGAGCTCTGAGGGGCTTATGCTGGGACCTGTAGTCCTTCACTTTTGGGGGGATTACATCCCCAAAAGCAAAGGACTGCAAGTCCCAGCATTAACCCTGGCTGAGATCTACACATGTGACCTCCTCCTTTGCGGCCAGCTTGCGCTCCCATGACACAAGGGGGAGCCCTAGGGGACCTCAGGGACCCAATACCTTTAAAGAGGTTGTAAACCCATGAAACTATTTATTTTTTTTTTTTTTGCTGCAACCTGAAAGAGAAACCCATAATGAGCTAGTATGCACCGCATACTAGCTCATTATGAAATACTTACCTTAGAACGAGCCCCCGCCGTGCCGCCTGCTTACCTGTACGACGGGCGACATGTCCAGTCGCCCGTCTTCCGGGATCACAGCATCCGGCCATCTGATTGGCTGGAGACCCGCAGTGACGTCACTCCCGCGCACGCGCGCGGAGCCGACGGTCACGGCAGGGGGCTCTGAAGAAACGGCACCAGCGGCCATTCCTTCAGAGTGCATGTGCCAGTGATGTCACTGGCTGCATGTCAGGTAAATATCTCTTTAAGATGGAAGTAAACCCTCCTCTGACACTTTTACCTATAGGTGATCCTATGATAAGGCTTACCTATAGGTACTGTAAATATCTCCTAAACATGTACCGTTTAGGAGATATTTACCTTTAATGCAGCCAGTGACGTCACTGGCGCATGCGCTCTGAAGGAACGGCCGCTGGTGTCGTTTCTTCAGAGCCCCGTGCCGTGACTGTCGGCTCCCGTGCGCGTGCGCGGGAGTGACGTCACCACAGCTCCGGCCAATCAGAAGCCACGATCCCGGAAGACGGGCGACTGGACATGTCGCCCGTCGTACAGGTGAGTGGGAGGCACGGCTGGGGCTCGTTCTTAGGTAAGTATTTCATAATGAGCTAGTATGCGATGCATACTAGCTCATTATGTCTCTCTTGCAGGGTCAAAAAGAAAAAAAAAAAAAAGGGTTTACAACCTCTTTAACTGGACTGTATACATCATGTATATTAATGTCTAGCTGCTCCTGGCTCTAAATACCTGTCTCATACCTGTATAATACAGGTATGAGACAGGTATATAGTGCCAGAAACAGCTATACATCAATATACATGCTGTATACAGTGCCAGGGGGAAAGTACAGGGAAAAAATGTCCACACATGACACTTTTTTTTTTTTGTCACTCACTGGCTGCTCTTCTCCGAGTCCCGACCACCTCACAGACACTATCCACCGCAGCAGGTAACTTCACTTAGAATCTGGATTGCCGCCGTTGCCCGTTGCAGACTGCAGTTTACCAGGCCACGTTGATGGGATGGAGGGAGGAGCCTGAGGTGGGAGGGGCCGGGCGGCTGGGGCCAGTGATCGGCACGGAGGACGGCCGACGGCGCTTTGCATGATGGGTCCTCGTCCTCCTCTCTGCTCTGGAGACCGCTACGTCACTGGTTGCTAGACGCTAAGCGGCCGGTGATCTAGCAACCAGGTCTCCAGGGCAGGGCAGTCGCCGGCCGCGGCCAGCAGGAACTTCCAGGGCAGGAAGTGACAGCGTGTCTGTGACTCCATTCAATGCATCGGCATTCGAGTACCGACGGACTGACCCAAAACTGAGCGGCCTATTCTGAGGGGGATCAGATCGGCCCGGGGGGAAATTGCCACCTTGCCCCCCGGCCCAGCCCGCGCCTGCCGCTACGTCACTGGTTGCTAGACGCTAAGCGGCCGGTGATCTAGCAACCAGGTCTCCAGGGCAGGGCAGTCGCCGGCCGCGGCCAGCAGGAACTTCCAGGGCAGGAAGTGACAGCGTGTCTGTGACTCCATTCAATGCATCGGCATTCGAGTACCGACGGACTGACCCAAAACTGAGCGGCCTTTTCTGAGGGGGATCAGATCGGCCCGGGGGGAAATTGCCACCTTGCCCCCCGGCCCAGCCCGCGCCTGGTGGTCAGTGATAAGTGGCCCATTATGCTGATGGTTAGGGGTGAGAACCTGCCTAAATAATGGAGCTCAGTGGTGAGTATGTCCTAAAACATTAGTGGTAAGTGATAAATGCTGAGTGCCCTTCTAAGTATTGGTGGTCAGTAGAGTTAGGGGAACGGTTTGGGCCAAGTAAAAGTTTGGCCTGAACTTTGCCTATTCGTCCGTTCAGGGAACACTCAAATCTGCAGGGCGTTCAACTGGTGTTTTTCCCCCACTGTGCACAGTGCATTCTAAACCCTGATTGGGCAAAGCTTTGCCCAATCAGGGTGCAGTGAATAGCTGGTTGTTAAGAAAGGGAAGCTGACCATGGGTCCTTAACAACTGATGAGTCATCAACAGTCAATGGGCTTTCCCGCTGATAGCTGCATAAAAAACAAAAAACATTGCCGGCAATTAAAAAGTAAAAAATGGTGTGGGGTCCCCCCTCCCAATCCATACCAGGCCCTTTGGGTCTGGTAAAGATTTTAAGGGGAACCATACTCCAAAACATTCTAAAAAAAACAGCATGGGGTCCTCCCCAAAATCTATATCAGACCCTTATCTGAGCATGCAGCCTGGCAGGCCAGCAAAGGGGGGGTAGACGAGTGAGCGCCCC
The DNA here is from genome assembly GCF_965119305.1 of Pelophylax lessonae. NCBI lineage: Eukaryota > Metazoa > Chordata > Amphibia > Anura > Ranidae > Pelophylax > Pelophylax lessonae. The sequence goes on from NC_138768.1 coordinate 147,246,845, forward strand.
CCCCCCCCGAACCATACCAGGCCACATGACCCCCCCCAAAGCACCTTGTCCCTGGGTTGTGGGGGTCTGCAGGCAGGGGACATATTAGATTCTGTAAGCCCCCTTTAGTAAGGGGGCCCCCAAATTCCCTCCATGTGAATGAGTATGGGGTCCAGTGTACCCCTACAAATTCACCCAAAAAGTGTAAAAAAAAAAAAACACAGGGACAGTTTTTGGCAATTCATTTATTAAAAATAAAAAATTAAAAAAACAGTGTCTCCTGATGTAGATCCTTCATCAAGCACGATGCTCACCGCCACTGCCGACCTGAAAAAGAAAACAAAATTTGCTCCGCTCTCAACTAAGGCAAACCACTGAATGCCTAGATTGCTGTTTGACAGGTCTTATATAGGTAAGGGGGGAGCCACCTGGCAACGTCACTTGGTGGCACCGCCCCCCCTTGTGAGGTGTCATGGCTTGGTGCATGCTGGGTCGGTGACGTCATAAGGGGGCAGTGTCACCAGGATGACATCACCAGGTGGCCCCGCCCTTACCTATCTAAGAACTAAGAAGGCATTCAGCAGTTTGCCTTAGTTGATGGCAAAACAATTTTTTTTTCTTTTTCGAGCGTGGCGGGCCTCGTGATTGACAATAGATTTACATTGGGGGACACTGTTTTTTTTATTTTTTTTAATAAAGGAGTTGTCAAAAACTGTCTGTGTTTTTATTACTTTGGTGATTGGGTATAGGTACTATGTACCCCATACTCATTCACATAGGAGAGGGGGCGGGATCGGGGGGCCCCCTTCTTTAACCACTTCCTGCCCGTCAAACTGGGCGTCATATGAGCGGACACATCGCATCTCTGATCCCCGTAAAGAGCCTATGACGTAGGCTCTTTACCATGTGACCAGCTGTGTCCAATCACAGCCGGTCACATAGTAAATAGGAAGTGCCGTTGACAGGTGCAAGTAGAGGAGAGTCGATCTGCGACTCTCCTGATGGGGGGGGAATCTGTGCTGGTAATCAGAGCAATAATTACCAGTGCAGACCCTTGGGGGATGCCCCTACAGGCACCCATGGCCACCATGGATGCCCACCCATGCCACCAGGGATGCCAATCAGTGCTCAGGGAGCCTGTCAGTGCCCTCCTCATCAGTGCTGCCCATCATTGCCATCTATCAGTGCCACCCACCTGTGCCCATCATTGCCCATCAGTGCCGCCTATGAGTGCCCATCAGTACCACCTATCAGTGCCCATCAGTGATGCTCATCAGTTCCAATCAGTGCCACCTATCAGTGCCCATCAGTGCCACCTATCTGTGCCAATCAATGATGCATATCAGTGCTACCTATCATTGTCACATAACAGTGTCCATCAGTGCTGCAAATTAGTGCCTCATCATCAGTGCCACCCCATCAGTGCCTCCTTATCGGTGCCTGTCAGTGCGGCCTCATCAGTGCTTGTCAGTGCAGGAAAAAAATTATTTATTTACAAAATGTTATAACATAAACAAAAAAACTTTTTTTTTTCAAACTTTTCGGTCTTTTTATATTTGTTTAGCAAAAAAGAAAAAAACCTTGCTGTGATCAAATACCACCAAAAGAAAGCTCTATTTGTGGGTAAAATGTCAAAAATTTGGTTTTGGTACAGTGTTGCATGACCAAGCAATTGTCATTCAAAATGTAACAGCGCTAAAAGCTGAAAATTGGCCTGGGCAGGAAGGGGGTGAAAGTGCCCTGTATTGAACTGGTTAAAGGGGCTTCCATATTCCAATAAGCCCCCTGCCCACATACCCCCACAACCACAGCCTAGGGTTGTGAGGAAGAGACCCTTGTCTCCATCAACATGGGGACAAGGTGCTTTGGGGTGGAGCAGCAGCACCCACACCCCAATGTTGATGGTATGTGGCCTGGTATGGTTCGCTCACTCGCCCCCCCCCCCCCTTTTTACTGGCCTGCCAGGCTGCTTGCTCGCATAAGGATCTGGTATGAATTTTTGGAGGGAAACCAAGCCTATTTTTTTTAATGTTGGCATGGGGTTCCCCTTAATATCCATACCAGACCAGAAAGTTTGTGTGGCTGCATTCATTTTCTTTTTCTTGGGGCTTTTTCCCCTCTGTTTTCACTTGATGATCTGGCCAGTAACACACCTCCTATATTATAGCACCTCCAATCTAGATGAAGGAGCACAGGGGGCACAGCAGACATTGTCAGTCTCCGGGAGGGGAGTGTTAGATGTACCAGCAAATTTAGATACACTGACAAACTAAAGCCACAATCCAAATTATACTGCCGTTACACAAGCAGATACAGCAATAGTTTTTTTTTCTTTTTTTCCCTTTTTGTCTCAAAACTCTATTACATCTGCAGCTGCAGGAGAGCTTGCTTTATTGAAAAACAACAGACTAGCTGACCAGATCACCAGGTGAAAATAAAGCAGCGAAAGCCTAAAAAACAAAACTAATGCAGCCACCACATCAAATTATTTTTATGTTATTTTTAAAATCACATATATGTGATCATGAATGTGAGTGTTGTGATGAAAAACACAAACTTCAAAAAACTCAGTGGGAGCGTCAGTGGTTACTTAGCTGCCTCTTGGGTCTCTGCAGGGTGAGATTGCACTGGGACTATGCAGATATCATTAGGCAGAATTTATTTTCACTATATGCAAATCACTAAAGTTTTCATGACTTTCAAAAAAATGTAGCATCTAATGCAATCACTTAGATGATAACATTTACTGAAATAGTTTAAAGTTATGCAATTTATTATTACTGTTATTATCAATATTACTACTACTACTACTATTGTTTTATTTGATACAAATAATAATTTATGTCATTCTTGTCATGCTAATGGCAGACCATTCTAAATAGAAGAATGGAAATTAAATGTTGCCAAGTAAAATTAATTTTGTTGAAGGGACCTTTTTTCTTTTTTTCTTAATCTAATCTTTTGAAAGCTTAGCATTATAGACCAATTCTATATCAGAGGTGCAATCGTTCTGTCAAAATTACATTATAATTATAGCCTCAGCTCTTCTAACATTAAGCAAATTAGTGCCTACACACCTCTTACCGGTAACCTGGCATGTCAGTACATTACTTCTTGGAGTTAAGCTTTCTGAATTGTTTTAAAATTACAGCAGTCAAATGAAGGGGCCGCCATGCACAATTTGTGACCTCTATATTCAGTGAATGGGAATGTAAACCCAGACAGAATGTTTTATACAATGGCAATTTGAGAATAATTAGTTGTGGAAGGGTTTGCTGTCACTATTATAGATGTTTTGAGATGCGTAGAGGATAAGGGTACTGTCACATAAATGTGGGCATATATGGGCAATCTTCAGCAGATATGTATTCTTATCTGATCACACAGCTATGGCCTGCTGCAATCTTCACATTCCATTGCCAAAATCTGCTTTCTGCTGGAAATCTCTATAGAGTTTATGTTGCTGCCTGCTAGCTTGAGAAAAGGGTACTTATCCTTTAAAATGGAAGTCCAACCAAAAAAAACAAGACTAAAATGAATAACACATTAATATTTTGCCACCCACATACATGTGCATCCATGGGTGGGTAAGGTTTCTGTGCTGAGGACGTGCTGACTGCGTTAATTTGCTACCAGTACACTGAGAAAATTATCATACACTGCACTCAGCTTCTCCTTATTATCGGGAGCCATCAGGATGAGCTTCTGATCATGTGACCATTGTGACAGCCAAACCCAGTGGTCACATAATCAGGAAGTCAATCTGCCCCCATTCGGGTGTAAAGACCCACTTAAAGAACACCAGGACTGGGCGGGAAGGGTTGAAATGTAAAATAACCAACCCCCTTTTGCTTAAATATTTAACTTTTATCCAGAGAATTTCTCTACTACACTTTCCTTTTCTGCTTTTCGATGTCCTCAATTTAATGGTTAACATCATTCAACCCACTTCCTCTGAGCCTATGTTCCTGGACTTGCCCTAGCCTGTAACTAGGCAGCAGTACATTGATGAGCTCTGTCTCTCTGCTTTCTTCTCCTCAGCCAGCTGCTTGTCAGCTGTGAACTGATTGACTTCTTGTACTGCTTCTTTTTTTCACATCCCAGCTCTACTATATGGGGAATGACAAAGAGCGATACCGTGTCAAATTCAGGAAAACTTTTATTGATATATTAACCACTTAAGATCCCCCTATAGCACTTTTACTGCTACAGGGTGGCACCAGATCAGATTATATATATATATATATATATATATATATATATATATATATATACACATACAGTATATCTCATAACATAGTAGTTAAAATTGAATAAAGACAACAGTCCATCAAGTTCAACCTGTGTAGGTGTGTGTGTGTCAGTGATGATAATCATTTCCCATATCCCTGTACATTGTGTTCTTTAAGATGCATGTCCAGGAGTCTTTTAAAAATATCAATACTCCCCCCTGACACCACCGATTGTGGAAGAGTTCCACATTCTTACAGCCCTGGCAAAGAAAAACCTCCTACGCAGTGCCCTCTTAGACCTCCTGAGACTGAATAGCTTTTTTTCCTATGCTGGGACCACCATTGAGGTATTTGTAAATTAATATCATGTCCCTTCTCCATCGTATCTTCTCCAGCAAAAATAAATTTAGTGCTTGTAGTCGCACCTCATAATTGAGGTCCTCCAATCCCCTAATTAGTTTAATTGCTCTTCTTTGGACTCTCTATGGCTCCAACACATCCCTTCTGAGGTTTGGTGACCAGACTGGACAGAATACACCAGATGTAGCCGGACCATAGTTTAAAAAAAAGTAGCAGGAATATAGTTTTATCTCTGAAGTATAGCCCCTTTTTTATGCATGCTAATATTCTGTCGGCTTTGGTAGCTGCAGCTTGACATTGCATGCTATTTCTCAGTCTGTCTTCCACTAGGACCCCTAGATTCTTTTCCTTCCTTGATTCCCCCAGTGGTTCCCCCGCTAGTGAGTAGTTTGCATTTATATTTTTAGCCCTCAAGTGCATTACTTCACATTTCTCCACATTAAACCTCATTTGCCATATAGTTGCCCACTCTATTATTTTGTTCAGGTCTTCCTGTAAGATTTCTATATCCTGATGTGAAGTTATTGCCCTGCTTATTTTAGTGTCATCTGCAAAAACTGAAATTAAGCTATTTATCCCACCCTCTATATAATTTATGAATAAATTAAACAGAATTGGTCCCAGGACAGAACCTTGGGGTACCTCACTTTACCACTCCAGACCAGTCTGAGTATACATTATTTATTACCACCCCCGTAACCAGTTTTCTATTCAAGAACAATCCTTATGGTCGATGCCTATCTAGATCACAGCTCGCTTCCTCATAGAATGCTAATAGATTGGAGTGGAGAGACCATTCTTCCTGATCCAATGTCTGCTGACTGAGGTAGTCCGTCTGCCAATTTTCTACCCCTGGAATATGCAAAGCAGAGATGGAACCGTTCTGTGCACCTTAGAACGCCGGCTACTTCCCGGGCCCCTTGGACACTTTGGGTGCCCTCTTGATGATTAACATATCCCATGGCCGTGGCATTGTCCGATTGAATCCTTCTCAGACGCCCCTGCAGGCGAACCATCCATTGGGTCAGGCAAAGCTTGATCACTGGAATTTCCAGAATATTGATCGGCAGGGTGGACTCCTCCAGAGTCCAAACCCCCTGAGTACAATCTATGCCCAAGACACCTCCCCACCCTGACAGGCTGGCATCCGTGGTGACCACCATCCAGTACAGGGGGAGAGAGGATTTTCCCCATTGAATCGCCGGAGAGCGGAGCCACCAGATCAGGGATCCCCTCATACCCCGGCTCATCAGGATCAGATTGTCTAGAGACTGTGGGTTCTTGTTCCATTGGGCAAGAATCTCCTTTTGCAGAGATCTGGTATGGAAGTGAGCAAAAGGAACCGCCTCGAAGGCGGAGACCATCAAGCCCAGCACTTGCATACAAGTCCTGAGAGATTACCGCCGGCTGGACAACAGGAACTGTATCGCATTCTGCAACTTCTGGGGTTTCACCTCTGGAAGAAACATTCAGGCTGAGGCCATGTCCAGGACAGGGCCCAGATAGTCCAGCTTGGTGGACGGCGCCAGCCGTGCCACAAGTCCCAGTGCACCAAATACTGCTATAGCAGAAAGAGGGAGCTGTTTAGCACCCACAGGGAATCACCACCCTCTCCTCAGATGCAGAGCCAGAGAGCCAGGCTGCACGCCATGCGACGATCAAAGAGAAAGAGGAAGTTCAGGAACTGCCACTAGAGGCCCACCGCCAATTTACCTCTCCATAGGCTGCAAAAACATGGCCGCTGTATGATAGCAGTTGGAAAATGGCTGCCAGACTTCACAAACATGGCCACCAATTATACAGCAGCTATCCACTGCTCCCAGGACCCCCAGGTACACTAAGACAGTAAGGGGGACCCCGCTAGGGACCCCCACCAGGACCATCCCCCCCAAAAAAATGTGTTTTGCGCAGCCGGCGGCTGGCCCCCCCCCCATCCCCCAGCACCCGCTCGACACCCCCCAAACAAAAAAAACAGGCATTGCCATCCTGGTGGGGGGGGGGGGGGTGGCATAAATAAATGAGGGGGTGGTCCACAGAGAGACCCCGATAGTGAGGGGGAGCGACATGAGGGAAGGAAAGGCACGCAGGGGTCCAACCAACCCAGGGAGGGGCCCGGGTCCACCCCAAAAGACCCCCGGAAGGGAATGGGGACACTACTCACCACACCTTGGGGCTGGGGGGGCACCGCTCTGAGCAGACCACTGCACCATCTTGGAATAGGGGTGCTGCGGGCCAGAGGCCATAACTAGGGCTATGCGTCCTCGTGAGGCGTAACTCACCAGCCAGCCCCGTTCAGTGGGGCTATGTCACTGCCAACCTAGTGCCCTCACTGGCTGGACTGGTAAGACCGTAAGGATCTATGGTATCCACTCCATAGGCCAGTCCAGCAGTTAAATATAGTTCTCACAGGAACAGAATTGGTTGTAGTTCTCACAGGAACAGAAAATAATAAAAGAAGAAAATATTCTGTTTAAAAAGGAAAAAAATGCTAGGACCAAAGATCCCAGCAAGGAACTAGGTCCTTACTCCTGACAAGGCAGAAAAAAATTTAAGACCTATAGCAGGAAGTGGGAGTATACCGACTGAGACTGCCCTATAGACGTAGTCAAACCTTTTTCCATTTAGTGTCTTACTCCTGTAGAAACCAGCATAAACCCAAGGGTCAAGAAGATCTGGAGCTGTGTCCGTCAATGAATAAAAGAGAAACCTGGATTTACACTCTAAGCATCTCAGAACATCACTAATTGCAAAACCAAACACTTCTACCGCCTAATATTCTTTTGTTGCCACAGTAGCTTTTACATACAAAGTGGTTCATTTACTAAAACTTGCCATACATGGATCAAAATTCAGGTGGTTCAGCAGGGACCAGCTAAGATTCAATCCCTGTATGGTCATGCTGACTGTACCCAAGACAACCCATCAATCAACTTGGGTACAACCAGCCTGTCGTATGTTTACATGTGACTGCTGCCAATGGTTATAGCCGCTAGCAGTAATCATAGTATTCTACCAATCAGGAAGGTCCCCCACGCCCCCCCCCCCCCCCATTGGAAGAATAAGATAGAACTGTGGAAGGCATACCCCATCAAAACCCATGGTGGCAGAATAGAAAATTGAATCATCTATGGCAGTGGTTCTCAACTCCAGTCCTCAGGACCCACTAACAGGCCAGATTTTAAGTATTACCTTGGGGAGATGCAGGCTAGAGTACTGCAATCACTGAGCAGCAAATTATATCACCTGGGATGTATTTCAGTTATCTTGCAAACCTGGGCTGTTAGTGGGTCCTGAGGACCGGAGTTGAGAATCACTGATCTATGGGCTTCTTTAATCTGGAGAATGCAAAATCTGATACACCTGTGCATGATAGCCAATCAACTTCTAACTTCAGCTTGTTCAATTAGGCTTTGAGAAAATAAAAGACATGGACGCTGATTGGTTTCTATACAGAGCTGCACCAGATTTTGCACTTTCCAGTTTTAGTAAACCAACCCCAAAGTATACAAAGGGAAGTTACAGTTTATGGGAGGAAATTATTGATTGGTAGGGACTGTAGTACAGCAAATCCTTCTTTCTATCTCTCACTAGAAATAAAAGGTCAGTGTCTGGATTTCCTATTTCTTTGAAAAATACTGTTTTTTTTTTCTTAAAAACTAGGAAACTGATAACCTTGATCAGGCTGAAACTGAGAAAAAGTTGGTAACCCTTTTTTGAGGAGATCTTGGCACGAGCTGCCTAATGGTGCTCTCTCAAAACTAAAAAGATAGGTTTCAGTGGACATATTCTTTAAATGAGAATGTATCTTGCTATTTTTGCAGACAAGATTGATATATGCTTTACTTCATATGTACTTTGTTGTTCTTTTGATTTTTTTCATTTTCTATTACTAAAAGCATATCTGTTGATAAAATGAGGCTTTGAATTATTTCCATTAAATAATAAAAAATAGAAAGAAAAATAATGTTCCCCTGCTTGAGGAAAGACTAGTGAAATAGCTGGTTATGAGAGGGCATGTTAAAATTCTAGAACTGTTTGTTCCATCAAAATTTGAGTCACCTTTGCACTCATATGTCACAAAGGAGAAATGTTCAACAGAACTGAAAGTCTCTCTGGAAAAGCGTTGAGTACTATAAAAATGAAATGTTCACGGACTGGAGCATTACATGTGTCATTCAGAAAACAAATGAAAATTGAAAACTAGTTCAGTCTTACAATGCATGAATACTATTGTTAGACAGGAAGGCACTTATCTTAAATGATAATTCAAATGTAATCAAAGTCTGGCCAGCTATACACAAAGGGTCGGGTTAATAATGTCTTTCAGATTCAAAATGAGAGTGAAATTAATATAAAATAGGCATTATAATTCAAAAACGTATTTTATGGTTAGCAAAGCTGTTAATATATTTTAAATAACTTAACTTTTTTTTAATGAAATTGACTGTATTCAGGGAGATTGTAGATCAAGATGTAAGTGCAAAGAACTTCAAAGCTTATTTAGGAACTGTGCTAAAAAAATGGTGAACTGTCTGCTTGAACCTCATTCTGTCTTGTAGACCTTTAACCTTCTTAGCGGTATTCCCGAGCGTGGCTCGGGGTTAAATTTCAGAGCCAAAAGCGGTAACCCCGAGCCACACTCGGGGTACTACCAGAAGCATCGCTGGATCCTGTAAGCAGGTTTACTTACCTTGTCACCGGGATCCAGCGATGTGTCCCGGTGTAACGTTAGAAAACCATACCTCGTGAAAATTCCATACCCATGTCACTTCCTGTCAGAAACGTAATGGAACAGCTCCGGATACGTAATTGAACAGCTGAGGAGATTACGCGCATGCTCGGAGGGTATGGAATTATCACGGTAGTGTGTGCAACGTTACACCGCATCAGCTGTTGTGGCGGTTACATTAAAGGTTACATAAAAACAGCTCGGCTGCAATATTAATCATCTCCGCTCCTATCCCTGTCACTTCCCTGATCTCGGCTACTAAATGTAAAAGCGGTGGCGGGTGTATGAAATCTAAATGAAGGAGATCGCGGCTCCGTGATTTATATTTTCATAGACCGGCCGCCGCTTTTACATTTAGTAGTCGAGAGCAGGGAAGTGACAGGGGTAGGAGCGGAGATGACTCATGGTGCAGCCGAGCTGTTTTAATGTAACCACTGCAACAGCTGAGGCGGTGTAACGTTACAACACACTACCGTGAAAATTCCATACCCTTCGAGCATGCGCACTAGTAAGCTCCTCAGCTGTTCAATGACGTAGGTGCACCGGAAGTGACGAGGGTATGGAATTTTTACGGGTATGGTTTTTTCACGGAACACCGGCGGTGTCTAGCGGCGGTTCTTCCTCCCAATCCTCTCCATCCCCCGGCTTCCGTCTCCTGCAACGTGATGTTCGAAGGGGGGTGGAACTGGCGGCAAATTCAAATGTAAAACACACCAAACACACTGATACAGTTCAAAATAAAAAAATAGAATTAGTTTGCCCCCCAGTGCCCTTTCCTGCAGTTTTACTGTACTTTTTTATGTATGTATATATATATATATATATACGCATATATATATGTAATATATGTATACATACATATATATATATATATATATATATATATATATAATGTATACAGTTGGTTTGGGCTGCTCATTCACAAGAATTACATGCAAAATAATGGTACCGCTTTCAGCACCTAAAATCCGAAAGAATCATACCGCCAGGGAGGTTAAACACTGAGTTCATTCGGGGGAACTTCTTTAACAATGTTCCCTGCAATGTGTTGTTGTCTGGAGTCATATCCATAATACCTGCTTTGTTTGACTCACTTGTTGCTATCAATATGTTTTAATGAGACTACAATTTTTTGCTTTGACTCTATTAGATCTTGATCTAAACTTCATGACCACGCTTCGGTTTTCTGAGCCTAGCTTGATATTACATATAATCTATACCCAGCATAATAAAATTTTTATAAATGTTCAGAGGACCCTTAATTTTTCCCACAACATATTTTTACAACCAATATTCACTTTATCAGGACAATGTGTATTATGTCCTCTTTGCATTGCTTCCTTTGTGTGAAATATCTGGTGATCCTGCCAGCCCCCCTGCTTTTCTATTTCAGAACCAAGCCAGGCATGAGAGCACATCCATCCCAGCATGGTCAGTTTTCTAGATTGGGCCTTGAGAACGACTACCTGTCCTCCAATGGTAAGACTTGTGCTGATGCTCCCCTTTACACAGCCAACTGGGAAGATCAGTGTGCTGCTCTACTGTTTGTCCACCCCACCTCTCTAAGCCTCTTTTACTTACAAAAAAAAGAAAACAAAAAAATATTAGAGTTAACTAGACTAGAGCAGCCTTTCTCAAACTTTTCAACACAGAGGAACCCTTGAAATAAATTTCTGGATTTGGGGAACCCCTGCTAAAAATTAATAATGTACAACTCATGACACATTAGTGTGACAGTCAGTGGGAAGAATGCTCCTTACTCTTGTCATCATCGGGAAGAATTACCCCCTTACAGATAGCTAAAAGGAACAATGGTGTCATTGGAAACTCTAACCTGGAGAGAACTTCCCACAATTCCAGCCTCTGTGCTGAAGGGAAACCTCAATAAATGGAAACATGCAAAAATAAAAACGTGTTTAATAGTAGAGTAAGGAAAGGTTAGAATTTTGATTAGACTGCAAATATTTCCTTATTTTGCTTCCTTTGTATCCTGTATTACCTTATTCTTTAGTAAAAAGGTTTAGGTTCACCTAAATTCGTTTTAGGTAATGCCACTTCACTTCACATTTTATGTAAAGCCCTTTGTGAAAAACTGGTCAGCTTATCTTATCATGTGAATTATCAAATGTATTATTTTATTAATTTGCTCTGATATTATGAATTTATAAGGTAAAATATAATGAAGTATAATTAATCATTAATGTATGCACACTAATCCTTCGGGAAAATGAAATGTACATAGTGATGTAAATGTTTGATTAGGTCTGATAAAAATCAGTCGAAATGCAAATTTAGTAAAAAAAGTACTTTTTATGTTTTACATATCATGCCTTTAGGTGATACATGCAAAGATTACATTCTCTATAAACAACATTATTATAATAGTGATATTTTCTTGTATTCAACAGATAAGTAGCTATAAAGAAATGACAGAAATATGGGGTATCGGGGGAGCTGCCATTACTGACCTCCTTTGGAAAACGTTGTTTACCTGGCTGTCTCTAGGGAATTTTAGCTTAGTGTTTTTCTTCAATTTAGCCAAGGCCTAATGTAAGGAAGGTGAGTTGGGTTTTGCCCAAAGTTCAATTTTAATTTAATACAGAGTCAGAACTCCTGATACGCATTCAATCTGCACACAATACATGTTCTGGATGAGTATTCAGCAAGCACTGAAACCAAGAATGGCAGCATGACAACCAGACAAATATTATTATGGCAATAACTAAAAGTACATTTGTAAAAAATTAGGAATAATATACTTACTGTACATATGACATTGGATTATTCTAGGAATTCTTTGTCATGTCTTAAACAATATACATAAAAGAAAAAAAAAATTGACCCCCTTTCCCTTTGCAGAATTAAAACATTTAAAGTGATATTAAAGCCAGCTTTAAAAAAAAAATAACAATAAATACATTCTGCTCTGTGCAGTGGTTTTGCACAGAGCAGCCCCAATCCTGCTCTTCTCAGACCCTCTACCGGTGCTCCTGGCCCCTCCCTCTTGCTGAGTGCCCCCAAAGAAACAGCTTGGCACGGGGGAAACCAAGCTGGCTCCCCCCTGAGCCACTGCTCTGTGTCCACTCACACATGGAGCGTGGCTCAGTCCCCATCCCCCTTCTCATTGGCTAACTGCCTGTGTTTGACAGTAGCAGGAGCCAATGGCTCCTACTGTTGTCTCAGCCAGTAAGAGGGAAGAGACCTGGGAGAGCCTCTGCTCTCATGCACATGGCTGGATCAAGATGGATGGAGCTCAGGTAAGTATTAAGGGGAGCTGCTGCACACAGTAGGTTTTTTGCCTTCGTGCATCAAATGCATAAAGGTAAAAACCTTGAGCCTCTTAAGTCTCACAGTCTACATAAGCAAATTGATTCCAGTGTACAGTACATCTTAAAGGGTGAAAAATAAAAATAATGTGTAATTGCTATACAAGCTATATTGTAATTTAATGTTATTTACAAAAAAAATGAAAAATCTGCAACTGCTGTAATCTTCTGTAAAATGAAATGCAATATGGCATCCTGGAGGCCTTCTGTACACAGTCAGATTTTAGGCATTCTCTGCAATAGGAATTAGAATTTGGTTGCATATTTGGTGGACATGTCCTATCATACAAACCTTCTGGAATAAAGTCCATGACCTAATCCAGAAAATCACCTTGAGTATTTTACCTTTTACTCCTGCACAATTTCTCCTCCAATTTCTCCATAGCCCACTTTATTTTAAATCACTTTCTAAGATGTTAATTAACGCAGGCAAGATGTGCATACCTAAACTCTGGGGAACAACAAGACCCCCTTCTACACGAGAATGGTACACCCGCATCAACAAAATCGCTGAAATGGAAGAACTCATATCCATTTCATCAGACAACCCAAATAGATTTACTACCGTCTGGTCCTGTTGGACACACTTCAAATCTTCCCCTGAATATCTACAGACCTACCAATCCCGATAACAAAAGCATTTTTACTACTATTGCTCGCTTCCTAGACAATTAACTTCATCAACTTATAGATATATTACTAGATATGTCTCATACCATCATTATGTACACTCATCTCTACCGACTCTGATTGTGTCAACTTTATCATCATTGCACTGACTCCTCTCCCCAAAACCTCCCTTTGTTTTCCTGTCCCGTCCCTTACATGTCCCTACCTTTTGCGTTTTGATGTCCAATCTGATACAAGGCTGGAATACCCCAGGTGTTGGTGCTGGTCACCAACACCCTTTCATTCACAGGTTCTATCAATATGGTACTTAATGATAATCATCTCTAAATTAATTCCTCCTTAATATAATATACAAACTGCTCCAATTAGTTTGCAGTCATGGGCTATATATTCTTCATATGCTAACTTCTTTCGGATTTGTTGAAAAGCCCATTGTTTACTCAATTACTATGTTCCAACTGACAATTCGCTTCCATATGTTCTTTTCCTTTATTCCTTTACAAGTATTTTGAACCGTTCAATATGTCAATATGTAATTGTCTTACTTTTATATTGTTATTTCAGAAATGTTGCCAAACCTTGTATTCTCTAATTTGCTAATCGAAATAAACTTGTTTGGAAAAAAAAAAAAGAATTTGGGGCGAGATACTTTTTAAGAGTTAATTACATCTAAAGGGAAGCAGACACTGCAACTTTTCTCATTGGAATACTTCAAATGCATCAGCAGGTTATATTGTGCAAAGAGGCTCCTATTCAGGAATCAGACTTGCAAGGACATATTAGAGCATACAGCTTTTTCTTAAGAACAGAAACAGGTTTAGACCCAGTACTATAACAAACCTCCACTTCTCTGCAATGACATTATGTGTTTGATAACTTTCACTGAATGGGTGTTGCTGTTACTCATCTCTCCCAGTACAGAGCACTGCAGTGTCAGCAAAAAATATTTTGAAGCATTTCCTAGCAACAAAAAATTCCATACATGGGTATGGGACTATAAAGAGATAATAAAAGTTTAAAAGTTTAATTGAGCTTTAAATCAAATTTTAAATACATTGTATGCAGTGTAATTTGTTAACTTACTTTTTAAGCAAAAGAGTAAGACTTTCAGGTTTATTTACACAACTTGTTGGAACTTTGGCTAATATGTTTTTACAATCAGGCAGTGATTAACCTGCTTTTTTCTTTATAGCAATTCATTTCCTTACGGATGTCATGCTCTTTGTATGCTAACTGGTTTCTCTGCTCTCTGTTTTATCTTCCCATATATTTTCGGAACATTACTGTTAGAATTTTATTATCACTTTGGGCAAACTCTGGCAATTTCATATTTTTACATTTTTAAATGATCTACCTGCTCACTTTTTGCAAATTGCTTTTAACCACTTTTTTATGTCCATTTTCATTTGTGATATAACCATTTTTGCTCAAGGAATATGTTTTATTGCAAGATTTGTGGAAACATACAATTAGTATCCGTGGGCGATACACTTAGACAGGCAAAATCAATAAATTCTAGCAAACACAAACGCATAGACTGGGGTTTGTGAGGACCAGGACCTTCCGTCGGTATTTACCATCTGTCAGTAAATTTTATTCCAAGCTCTTGCAGGTTTATATTTATTGCTTTTAATAATGTTGTTGATCCATCTTAGCCTTTGTTGCTCCTTCTTTTATCTTGTATGTTGCCAAATTTCAGGATCTTCTTCAGTATGCCGTCAAAACAGGGGCGTAACTAAAGGGGTTGAAATTGCAACCAGCCCCATGCTCGAGAGGACCTGTGCAGCTCCCCTGTACACCTGGTTAGGAGGGGCGGTGGGGGGCAGCATGTAGAGAAATAACTGTTCTCCTTTTTGCTCCTGTAGCTGCAGGAGGAAAATGGAGGAGATTGGTTCCTCTGAATGATGCCCCCCCCACTCCTCCTATCCAGTTCACTTGTGTTCTGCTGTCTCTGGGCCCCTTTGTGCTCCCCTGCCCCCCCCCCCCACTGTGCTCCCTCCCCTCTCCTGCCGGCTACTGCATGGGATTTGCCACAATAAAGAACCAGTAAAGGGTCAGTGAATATGTAATTTACCGGCTCCTTCATTTTCTGAATGGACAGAGTCATAGTCAGTACCATTATAAAACAATTTATTTTATTTTATTTCAGGTTCTTATATAGCGCTGTCAATTTAAGCAGCGCTTTACATATACATTGCACATTCACATCATATTACATATTTACTGACCCTTTACTGGTTTTTTATTATAAAATAAAATGACAAAAAATAATACAATTAAAATTCCAAAAAATAAAAACTACTGACACCAGTGGGGGAACTTCTATAAGGTCACACTTTCAACCGGGCCCTGGCATTCCACCACCGTTTGTCTTGAGGTTGATTGAATTGGTCACCTGTTGTTAATTGCTACCTCCTCAATATCTGTGACTACTGGGGATGGGTCTATTCAAGATGTACCAGTGTGACATGTCTGTGTAACGATTAACAGATTCTAGCAACGAAAAGCCGCTCAGGTGAGACAAAATGTCCTGGTGCGAGTCGGATCCACCATCCAAGGAACTTCACAGTCAAAAGAAAATGACCGCACTCAGGATCTTGATGAAAACATTGAAGTATTTATTCCTCACCACAAGTAAAATGTATACAGTACATCACAGGAACATGTAAAGGTTGACGGGTTTCACAATACTGGAGATCGCTTACGCATAACCACTTTACTTTTCTTTTTCATCAAGATCCTGAGTGCGGTCATTTTCTTTTGACTGTGTAATGATTAAGCACAGTTGTATTGTGTGAAACACATCTACCTGGGCTGGTTGGTATTTTGTCGTGCCACTTTGGAAATCACAATAAAGTAATTTGGAACTCAGTAATGTCCGGCCGTTTCTTCTTATCTAGCCAAACAGGAGAGAGAGGGGACGGAGGCCAAACGGCAGCTCCATGTCTGAATGGACACACGGATCTGCAGCTCAGCTCGGGTGCCCCCATAGCAAGCTACTTGCTTTGGGGGCACTAGATAGAAGGGAGGGGCCAGGAGCAGCAAGGAGGGACTCGAGAAGAGGAGGATCAGGGCTGTTCTGTGCAAAACCAACTGCACAGAAGAGGTAAGTATAACATGTTAGTTATTTAAAAAAAACAAAAAAAAATGAGACTTTACAATCTCTTTAAGGCACAAATAGGACCATTCAACCTGTAGCCTTGTTCTTTTACTTGGTCACATAACTCCTTATAATTCCCAGTGGAAGGTGGAATTTTATGTGCTATTTATACACTATATATAAGAATTTGTTGTTATGGATTTTGCATGTTTATCTCCTGCTATGAAAATCAAAAACATATTCTGAATCAAGATCGTAAAGTTTATATTTGCAGAAATGTTATTTGACACTGCACAGATTTTAGATCAGTCATCTACTTTTAGCTTATTTTGTTGTTTACACTGGTAGAGGAAAATGTGCACTTTGATATTTCTCCATAAACCACTACTATTTACTTGGTGTTGCTCATCCAAGATGAATATGTTTATAGGCATATGCATAGATTTACATCCCATCATACAAGGTATGCTTTTGTTTGCATCCCATGCTTTCAAAGGTAAAACATTAAAAAAAGTGCAACTATTACATATTTATTAAATACGGTGTGTCTCCATGAGATCAAGGCCTAACTCTCAAATAAAGAGTAAAAGGATGTTTACATTAAATGTTTTTCTAAGACTTTTCACAGAAAAACAATTTTTATAGCTATGAGGAATTGTCTCACTATCAAACCAACTTTTAAGAATAGTTTAAAACCTTGAAAAAAATTCACTTACCTGTTTAAAGTGGACCTTCCATGAAAATGGAAAGTGCCCTCTATTGAAAATCTTTGCCTTTGTGGGAGGCTTTCAATAGATTGGGCCTTAAAGACATCTGAATAACTGAATAATTTATGCTTTTTTCTTTTAACCACTTCTGCAAGCCATTTTTTAGGAATCAGCACTGCGTTACTTTAACTGACAATTGCCTGGTCTTGCGATGCTGTACCCTAATAAAATTGATGTCCCAAAAATAGAGCTTTCTTTTGATCACCTGTGCGATTTTTATTTTTTGTGCTATAAACAAAAAAAGAGCGACGATTCTTAAAAAAAAAAATACAATGTTTTTCACACTCTGCTATATAACAGTGGATGGCGTACATCAGAGAGTACTCAAAGAACTTAGTAAAACTATATCTAGACCACTGTTCCTGATCTTTGCTGACAGTATTATGACAGGAAATGTACCAGGGGATTGGAGGAAAGCTAACGTGATACCGATATTCAAAAAAGGGCAAAGGCATGTCCCTGGAAATTATAGGCCTGTCAGTCTGACATCGATAGTATGTAAACTTCTGGAGGGGATGATAAGGGACTATATCGTAGAGTTTGCTAAAGACAACAACATCATCAGCAGTAATCAGCACGGGTTTACAAATGGGCGTTCTTGTCAAACCAATCTCTTAACATTCTACGAGGAGGTGAGCTGTGAGCTAGATAGGGGGAGACCAGTGGATGTGGTGTACCTGGATTTCGCTAAGGCGTTTGATACAGTTCCCCACAAGCGCTTCATTTATAAAATAAGGTCTGCAGGCATCGACCGCAAAGTTTGCTCTTGGATACGGAACTGGCTAAAAGGGGGTGTCCAAAGGGTGGTAATAATAAGCGCATACTCAGACTGGTCTGGGGTGGTAAGTGGGGTCCCCCAAGGCTCAGTCCTGGGACCAACCTTGTTCAATTTATTCATAAACAGCATTGAGGACGGGATCAGTAGTTCTATATCAGTTTTTGCAGATAACACAAAATTGGGCAGGGCAATAACTGCACAGCATGAGGCAGATATCCTACAGAATGACCTGAACAAAATAGCGGAGTGGGCAACAACATGGCAAATGAGGTTTAATGTGGAGAAGTTTAAGGTTTTCCACTTGGGGACTAAAAACATAAAAGCACAATACACTTTAGGGCGGAACCTTTGGGGGAATGAAAAATGGAGAAAGATCTGGTAGAGGATAGACTAAGCAATAGCATGCAATGTCAAGCGGCAGCTGCCAAAGCCAGCAGAATATTAGCATGCATAAAGAAAGGGATGTATTCCAGAGATAAAACTATAATCCTACCACATTATAAAACTCTGGTCCGACCGCATCTGGTGTATTCTGTCCAGTTCTGGTCGCCAGTCCTCAGGAGGGATGTGTTGGAGCTGGAGAGAGTCCAGGGAAGGGCAACTAAACTAATTAGGGGATTGGAGGACCTTAATTATGAAGAGCATCTGCAATCGCTTGGTTTATTCTCCCTGGAGAAGAGACGCCTGAGAGGGGACATGATAGCAATTTATAAATACCTCAATGGTGATCTCAGCAGAGAAAAAAAGCTATTTAGTCGAAAGGATTGCATGAGTACTCGAGGGCATACAATGCGATTAGAGGAGAAGGGTTTTAACCTCAGGCAACGCAGGGGGTTCTTTACTGTTAGGGCTACAACATTGTGGAATTCTTTGCCACAAGAGGTAGTTTCTGCAGGAAGTATGGCTACTTTCAAAAGACTCTTTGACGTACATCTCAAGGATCAGAACATTCAGAGGTATGAGAGATGATTACGGCCATACACACCTACACAGGTTGAACTGGATGGACTATTGTCTTTATTCAACCTCAACTACTATGTAACTTCTATATGTGACTATGTGTGTAACATTCCCAATAAAAAAAAAAAAATTTAAAATAAAAATTGTTCATCATTTTAGGCCAATTTGTATTGTGCTGCATATTTTTGGTAAAAAAAAAATCCCAATAAGTGTATTTTGATTGGTTTGCACAAAAGTAATTGTGTCTACAAACTAAGGGAAAGGTTTATGTCATTTTTATTTTTTTTCTATTTTTTTTTACTAGTAATGGCAGCGATCTGCGATTTTTAGCTGGACTGCGACATTGCGGCGGACAGATCGGACACCTGACATTTTTGACACTTTTGGGGGGGGGACCAGTGACATTACTACAGTCATCAGTACTAAAAATATGCACTGTTATTGTAATAATGGCACTGGCAGGGAAGGGATTAACACCAGGGGCGATCAAAGGGTTAAATGTACGCCTAGGGGGTGAGGAAGTCCCGTACCGTGGGACGTAACGCGTGCGAAGGGGGAGGGGCCGGTGACACCACCCGCCATCCATTGTGGTCGAGACCACTGTGTGTAATACGATCTGCTCATCACATGCACTTGTATAGTGCTTTACAAGGTAATTTTATGATTTTATGCTATGTTCAATAAAGTAATTTATTGCGGTAATGCACTATGTCCAGACCTTTGTTTTCCTATGGACCTGTGACCCGCTTTTTGGACCTGTGATCTGTTACCTGTGAGCCTTATTTTCTGATGAAGAGGAATACTGATCTGATCTGTATTGGTGATATCCTTGGAGAAAGTTTTATGTCTGGTGACACAGGGGCTAAGTGTGAGGTGAGAGGCTAATGAGACTGGGTGGAGGATTACCAGCACATTGAAGAGCACTGAATGTTTATATCTTGTGCATGCTTCACCATAATTTGCACCTGTGGACTGCTCTCCTTGATATCATCTTCATAATCCATTTTTGACAGCGCTGCACTTTTTGTTATATATTTGTTATTGGGACTTTTGGTTTATTGATCCTTTAGTGCATAGCAGCTTTCTATTATTATTTTATACAGTTGCGCTGAATTTTTTATTTATTATTTAGTGCGTATTATTTAGCACTGATCACTGTAATAATGTCACTGGTCCCCAAAAAGTGTCACTTAGTGTCAGATTTGTCTGCCGCAATGTCATAGTCTTGATAAAAATCTCTGATAGCCGCCATTACTAATAAAAAAAATAAATAAATAAAAAGTCCATAAATTTATCCTGTAGTTTGTAAATCCTATAACTTTTGCGCAAACCAATTATTAAACGCTTTTTGGGATTTTTTTTTTACCAAAAATATGTAGCAAAATACAAATCGGCCTAAACTGGTAAAAAAAATTTAAATTTTTTAAATCTTTTTATTGGGAATGTTTTATAGAAGAAAGTAGAAAATATTGTTTTTTTTTTTTAAATTGTCACTCTTTGTTTGTTTATAGCACAAAAACGAAAAACCGCAGAGGTGATCAAATACCACCAAAATAAAGCTCTATTTGTGGGAAAAAGGACATCAATTGTATTTGGGTATGGCGTTGCAGGCCTGCGCAATTGTCAGTTAAAGCAACGCAGTGCCGAATCGCAAAAAATGGCCTGGTCATTAACCTGCCGGGGCTGAAGTGGTTACTGTAAGATAACTGGGCTATGATCACACCAGACACATTTTGCATAGTGTAGAATAAACAATTACTGGGGAGATAAGGTGTGAGATGGTGACGCCTTTATTATGGCAACTGCACACACACTGTGCTGTTAGGAAATCTGAGATGTGTCATGTTACCCCTGTGGCCAAAGATGTCTGTTTCACTAACTAGTGCCCATTTTTTTCAATGCTTATACAACTTTAAATCAATGGGCTCAAGACCTTGTCACAGGCAGTGATACATTTTTAAGCAAGCACCACAGACACTACTGTCTATAGTCAAATACAAGTGAATATTCAGAAATATTTATTTATTTATTTGTTTATTTCAGTGCACTTCAGCAAAATATCTTATAATACTGTGCAGAAAAGCCAACCCGTCTGCTCCCTATTTACTTCTGGCATTATTATGGCCCATGTATAAACACTCACTGCTGAAGTGCTGTAGTGAACTTTACACAACCTCTACAGATTTTGTCAGACAGGAATTATTCAATATCAGATACAGTATCTTAAAATCTTTCTTGCTGCATTGATAGTATTAAAGTATACCTAAAGGGAATTTTTTTTTAGTTTTGGATAGAGTGGAAAAGAATTAGAACACAGTTTTTATTGCTGTGTGTACTCATCCTCTCTATTTGTCCTGTTTACCATTAATGTCAGTGGCGGCTGGTGCAAGATAATTTGGTGGGGGGGGGGGGTGTCAAAACCAACAAACCCCCCTCCGTGGGACGGCCAGCAAATCCACCCCCCCGGGATGGACAGACGGTTGGCTAGCCAGCCGGGCTGCTAGCATTCTTACCTCCTCCTTCCCTGAGTGGCTGTGAGTCTGTGGCCATGTGTCTCCTCCCTCTTCCTGGGCAATGGCCAGTAAAATCGCTTATCTTTTCAGCCATTCGGAAAAGGGGACTCATGACCCGCTTCCTGATTGGCTGGGAGGAGAATCAGTGTGATAATAGCGAATATTCATTCGCTATTGTCATACAATTGGGTGGGCTCAGGACGCAGTGCTCTGTGCCCCAAGCCCACCCTTTTTTGAAGCCTATTAGAGCCCCTGGCTCTAATCAGATGCTTAAAAAATAAAAACCCTATTGGAATCCATGCATCCGATGCCCTGCATGTAGATTAGATGTATGGATGGGAGGCAGCGCCCCTGCGCCCCTAATGGACGGGCCGTCACTGATTATCATTGGAAGTGAAAGGCAAAGAAAGTCCCACATGTTGGGTTGTCCCCAGATTAGTAATAGAGAGGAAATCTTCCAATGGGGATACTAGTTCTGGTGACCTGGGTGTCCCCAAAGAATTCCTTTAATAACTTCAGCTCTCGAAAAAATGTACCCCCTTCATGACCAGGCCATTTTTTTGCAATATGGCACTACATTATTTTACCTGACAATTGTGCGGTCATGCGAAAATGTCCTTATTTTCCCACAAATAGACCTTTCTTTTGATGGTATTTGATCACCTCTGCGATTTTTATTTTTTGCACTATAGACAAAAAAATACCGACACATTTTTTAAATTTTCACTTTCTGCTATAAAACACATCCTAAAAAAATGGGAAAAATCAAATTTCTTCATCCATTTAGGTCAATATGTATTTTGCTACATATTTTTGGTTAAAAAAAATTAAAATAAGTGTATATTGATTGGTTTATGCAAAAGTTATAGTGAGATATATTTATGGAATTTTTATTTATTTTTTACTAGCAATGGCAGCAATCAGCGACTTTTAGCGGGACTGCTATATTGCAGCAGAAAAATCAGACACCTAACTGACACTTTTGACACTTTTTGGGAACCAGTGCCACCAATACAGTCATCAATGCTAAAAATATGCACTGTCACTGTACTAATGACACTGGCAGGGAAGGGGTTAATGTCTAGGGTGATCAAGGGGTTAAATGTGTGGCTAACATGTGTTACTGTGTACTGCATGTGCTGCTTTTACTAAGCAATGTGCTGTTTTTTACTTCAGAAGTGAGCCCTGTGTTTGTTTACATACTTCGGTAAGTTCCAGAGCTGATCATCGGTTGTCGGCAGCCGCTGATTGGTTGGTGCTGCAGCCAATCGCAGCACAGCCAGGGCAGCCGGGTAGGCAGGCGCTTTATACCCCATCACACGGATCGCATACTAGGTACATAATCCGGGGCAGAGCAGCTGTCCTGCCACAGAATACGTGCGGTGGGCTGGTTAATTTACAGGGATTTCCCCTCACTTCCTGTTTGGCTATGGGACAGGAAGTGAGGAGAAATCTCTGCAATGGGACACAGATGAAGAAAAAAAATCAGACAGGGGTTAACATCCTGTCCTGCTCTATCCAAAATGGAAAAAAAATGCCTATAGTTCTTTGAGGGTATAAATAATTAAAGTATCTACCATCAGAGAGCTAGCGTTAGAAAAAAAGATTAACTGTTCTTTGTTCTTCATTTTATGTTTAGAGATGACCCCTACATATTGAGGATGGACTATTTCTAGACTGAACAATAAAGGGAAATTCTTCAATGCATGTATTCAGCTTACAATCTTTTAAGGGCCCTTTTGCATAGAGCCACCCTGCTCCATTCAGCAGGGAATATGTGAGCGGATCCCCTGCTGAATCCGAACCAAACGGGACGATTTCAGTTTTTTAACATGCATGCCTGTTCAGTTCATGTCCACATTTTGACAGCGGACAGGGCCGGACCTGTGATGGCTCTTTGCGCGGTCAGATGTAAACAGACTGTCTGTGCCTGTTTATATCATGCAACCTCAAATCTGTCATATTAAGGCCCAGACTGTGTCCTTTTCCATTTTTTTTTCAGACCTGAACAGACTCTGAGGTAGGCAGGTGTAAATTTACACAAGTCCGTTTACAGCAGCCTGCCCATAGACCCACATATAGCGTCTGATCAGGTCCACCTGAAAAAAAAAAGACAGGTGAACCTTATCGGAATGCCCATGTGAAAGGGCCCTAAATGTGAAATAGTTCTTGTGAGGGTATTCACCATCACTGGAAGTAAAAAACAGATACTTAATAGTTTGAATTGGTTCAGATGGGACAGTAATATTTGTCAGCAATATCTTCATATAGAAATGTGAAGATTTATTCCCACTTTACAATGGGAGACTTAGACTGTTATAGACCATTGCTTTGAAGTCTGCCTTCTAGATAATGTATATTCTGTGTGCTTGTCTGTGAGAGAGACACACAGACTGTCATTGACAGGCCTCCCTATTGTTTGTGTATTGAAATGGAATGTGGTTTGTGTCTGTTCCATTGTTAAATGTTAATGACCCCACATTGTTCTATCCAGATGGCTAGATAATTAGTTTAGTTCCTTTATACACTTTCATCTGCATATGCTACTGTAATCAGGCAGAGGGGAGGGATTGTGTCCACTGTATGGTAGTGTAAAACTCTGTTTTCATTGGATTGTGAATGTCTTGTCCAGTTCTCCACAAGGTCCACCTGGGGGGTAATCTTGTCGTGGAAAACTGTATAAAAGTCTGTTTCTTATTCAATAAAGAGTTATACTTCACCCTCAATCTAGAGTCCTGTCTCTCATTGGGGGAATATGCTACAAGGGATTGCTATGTCCTTCATACTCCCTTGGATAATCACTAAGCTCTTGTAAGAGATTGTTCCTGTTCCTGCTGCACTCTCTGGGGAAAGAGAGGTTCACCCACTGGAACCTGGAGCCTTGTCGTAGGTCCAGGGTGGGTAGGAGACAGCGAGACCCTAAACAAGCTGCGGCGGTTCGTGGGGTCTGAGGTGTTTATGGTGTCTGGTGGAGTGCTTGGAGCCATCGGGAATCACTAGGAGCATCTGTCAACGGAGGTACCCAGTCGGGGTGCTGGTTGATCCGTTACAGTTCTTAATGAAAGAACATCTGCTAATGGGTACCTTTATTTTTATGTTTCTTCGGTAGGTTAGCACCCCTATTATACAAACACCAAATTCAGCTAGAAAGTTGCTAAATATTGACACCACCTAAAATGGTATATCAAAGTAGAGAGTATCTGGGAATCCAAGTTATCTAGCCCAAGATAAATGACACAAGTTCTGACCATTTCATGTTCAGTCAACCCTTTGATACGGTAGCTATCTAAATTTATCCTATTTGCAACAGCCTCAATCCCTTTTTTAACACTATTTCTTATGTTTTATTTCTTCTTTTTTTGCATTTTACATAATGCATGAATCAAAACCTAGCAAAATAATTAGTACAGCATGTATATTGCATGTGAAGGACTTTTGTATTTTTTCAACCTCATCATGTTACTATAACTAGACATACCAATTCAATTTTTAATTTAGTTAGAAAGAGTTTCTTTCTTAAACTCTTAAGATGATGCTTAAGACTCTTACATATGTCCAAAGGTATGCTGAGGGGCCCTTTCATTTGCAAGCAGTCAGATTTTTTAGAGATCCTTTTTTCAGCATCCACTTTGCAAATACAGTACATTTTTTACTGAGGATACCCTGAGACTTACAAACTGTTTATCTCTTCATTGTCAAGAAAACTATGTGGATTAGGATAAAAAAAGTTCTTGCTTTAAAATTTTTCACCCACTGCATACAAGGAGTCTAATTTTTGGGTGACACATACTCAGGCACAGACTGGTCTCTGTAGCACTGGAGTCTCAATGTCTATTTGGCAATGTCATGCTTGTGTAGCAATACCCCTGTAGGGTTTGCAGATAACAGATTTCTTCACTGCTGTACAGCCAAAAACACAAAAATGTCACCTTTCATCCAAACACAGTGAATAATCCCTAAGCTTTGTTTTTTTTTGTTTTTTTTATTAGGGGGTAATACCTTGGATGGGGATAAGTATTATGGGATGCTCAACTTGACAGTAGCAAAACCAGGGAAAACGTCCTCAATATTTATAGCTTTGACCGAGTCTTCTCTTTTATCCTGTACATCTCCAATTGATTCCTCCTCCTTGGTCTGTACAGCTTTGATTGATCCCTCTTTGGTAGCTACACTGACAAAGAAATGATCAGTCTATCATTTTAATGGTAGGTTTATTTTAACAGTGAGAAACAGAATAACAACAAAAACATCCAGAAAAATGCATTTAAAAAAAGTTATAAATTGATTTGCAATTTAATGAGTGAAATAAGTATTTTATCCCCTATTAATCAGCAAGATTTCTGGCTCCCAGGTGTCTTCTATACAGGTAACGAGCTGAGATTAAGAGCATTCTATTAAAGGGAGTGCTCCTAATCTCAGCTTGTTACCTGTGTAAAAGACACCTGTCCACAGAAGCGATTAGTCAATCACATTCCAATCTTTCCACCATGACGAAGACCAAAGAACTGTTCAAGGACATCAGGGACAAGATTGTAGACCTACACAAGGCTGGATTGGGCTACAATACCATCGCCAAGTAGCTTGGTGAGAGGGTGGCAACGGTTGGTGTGATTATTTGCAAATGGAAGAAACACAAAAAAACTTGTCAATCTGGGGCTCCATGCAAGATCTTGCCTTGTGGAGTTTTAATGATCTTGAGAATCATGAGGAAACAGCCCAGAACTACACAGGAGAATCGTGTCAATAATCTCAAGGCAGCTGGGATCATAGTCACCAAGAAAACAATTGATAACACACTAACGTGAAGGACTGAAATCCTGCAGCGCCAGCTTGGCCCCCCTGCTCAAGAAAGCACATGTACAGGCCTGTCTGAAGTTTGCCAATGAACATCTAAATGATTCAGAGGAAAACTGGGTGAAAGTGTTGTGGTCAAATGAGACCAATTTTTATTTGGTATCAACTCAACTCTCCATTTTGGAGGAGGAGGAATGCTGCCTATGACCCCAAGAACACCATCCCCACCATCAAACATGGAGGTGGAAACATTATGCTTTGGGGGGTGTTTTTTTGCTAAGGGGACAGAACAACTTCACCGCATAAAAGGGATGATGGGTGGGGCTATGTACCATTAAATCTTGGGTGAGAACCTCCTTCCCTCAGCCAGGGCATTGAAAATGGGTTGTGGATATGTGTAAAATATGTGGAGGAAGATGAAGGTTCGAGTTACCAAACGTCAGCCTCGAAAACCTTAATGACTTGGAGAGGATCTGCAAAAAGGAGGGGGGCAAAATTCCTCCCTAGATGTGTGCAAACCTGGTGGTCAACAACAAGAAACGTCTGACCTCTGTGATTGCTAACAAGAGTTTTGCCACCAAGTACTAAGTCATGTTTTGCAAAGGGTTCAAATACTTATTTTACTCATTAAAATACCACTAACAGGCAAAAATCAGTGCAGATATATGTAGCAATAAAACAAGTGATAAAATATGATTTGCCTGCTGAACACTACAAGGTCAGATACACAAACCCTCATATATAACAGATCAGTGCAGCACAAATAAATTGAAAATTAAAAACCAATTGAAAAAAAATAATAATGTCCATAAAGCAAATGTCCAGGAATGAACAGGATGACGCCGCTGTGAAGAAGGATGTGTCCTATAAGGATGTGTGAGTGTAAGGAGTGATTCCAGCTCGACCTTCTTGACTTGACCTAAAAGGTCACACAGCACTTTCTGATATCAAAGGGTAATGTCTCCAGCAATCAGCTCTCGATTTAGGTCAATATATCTCCGTGTGGCAAACATAAATGCATGAGAACACAAAACAGAATCTATTGCGCAGTCTGTATAGTGAACAGCAGCTTCAGCAATTATTACATGTATCCAAATGAATGGCTGCAATCTGGTTGTGACCCATTCTTCTGTTTCTGTTGCCACTGCATTGCTATGCAGCGACATAACTAAATTATGGACGAACGTCCTAATTTCTCACCACCTGACCTCCTCCGCCCATTACCACCTTTTGCAATAATGCAGCCCATGTAGGCATTCCCTTGGAACTTTAGAAGATTACACTGCTAAGCTGGCTGTTTGGGCAGGGCATCCAGGAAAGAAGAGATGCATTGTGTGTCAGCTGGTGGCTATCTGCTCTGGTAAGTAAACCAGATAAGCCTAATATAATATCTTATCATTTATTTTGGGGTCACTTTCTCCTAGCAAGTGGATTTGTGGAATAAGTGGGATTAGGGTGACCAGGAAGTTAATTAATAACCCTTATTTAACTAATTTACTGAAGGAAAAATTATATTTATATATATATTTGGACTGTTTGATAATTGGGTCAGTAATTTGGGGTCACTTATGGCTTGTTTCCACTGAGCTTTCTGGTATGGTTCGGTTCGGTACGGTACGCTATCTATGCCGTTTCCATTATGAATGGTACCCTAATTCCGAACCGTACCGTACCACTTTTTTGGTACCCTTTCGTTGGGGTACCAAGCACATTAGTACCGTACCAACAGGGTGGAGTTGCACTCTGCAGAACTTTGATTGGTTGACAGAGAATCGTCTATCACAGCTTTCCTGCTACACCACGCCTATCATGAAAGGGTACTATTGGCAGTGGAAACGCAATGTGTACCGTTCCGAACCATACCGTACTGAACCGAACCGTACCGTACCACTCAGTGGAAACGAGGCAATAGTTGCACCTTAGATAAGGTTTTAGAAAGGACTGTGATAATGAGCAGAGAGCACCACCTACTGGCTAAATACTGTATGTAATTTATAATCATAGGCACAAAGGGAATCCTGTGCAGCATGTGACAAGGCGCATAGAGCTCCATCTGTTGGATGAAAATAAACTATCTGCAATGTTGCATGTTCACATGAAAAAATTCAATTGTGACAAATGATAAAAATGATCTACCATGCAAGATGTACTAGCAACAGTGCTCCATTCCTGATGCCATCCCCTGGTCAACATTCACCAAGCAAGATGTAACACAGATGTCCTCTAGGATTTGACAATGCCTTTGTTTGAGGCAAGCATATACATTTTCCTAAATTGAGCCTTAAAACCTAGTTATGTTAAAGGGTATCCCCACCTCCACATCTAAACGAAATAAAACAATTCTTCCTAACAGCCTTCTTTTTGCTGCTGTCCCCATACATCATACATTTCTGCTGATGAGTGCATCACCATACATTTGAAACAAAAGCCCTAAAGGCTGTGTAAAAGCATAACCTTTACAGTGGATCCCAGAAATTTGTTAACGCAGACAATGTCGGCAAATGAGAGTCTCTTATTTTGTTTTGGAAGTAAGAGGAGACTTTCATTGGTTAGCACTGTCAGAAGACCACACTAACCAATGGGCAGCAGCAATTTAAAAAAAAATGATCTTACACAGCTTTCAGGGCTGTGCACAGATGTTTGAAGTATACAGAGATACACACCGGTAACTGTGGGCAGTGGATGATGTTACACAAAGACAGATAAGTGCACAGGTTACAGCAGCAGCAGCAGGGAGGCTATTAGCTCCGGTTCACATACACTATAGCGATGACAGACATTGCATGTGATTCGGAGCGCACTGCTCTGAAAATCACATGCGTTGTCTGTGTAATGCGATTTCAGCCATACAGAAATATGGCTGAAATCGCATCTGATTCAGACTGAACACACACAGGACCCTTTTTTGGGTCCGTAGCAGAATCGTATCGCATGGTGGTTCACACCAATGGGATCCAATTCATGTCGAACTGTCAGTTCGCACTGCGATATGCAAACTGATCTAGGGGTGGTGTTAACTATGTATTGACACCCCCAGCGATTCGCATATGGCAGTGTGAACTGCCTGCGATTTGAATGTGATACAGGAACCCACAGTGGATTTGCAGGGTTCACGCATTGCATATGTGTGAACCAAACCTAAGGAAGGATTTCATTTTTTTTTTTTTTTTTTTTAGGTGCAAAGTTGGAGATACCCTTTAATAATCATATTTTATTTTTTCCTAAAAAGACTGATTCCCTTGAATCCAAATGATATTGCCATGTCAAAAGGCAATAGCCAAACACAGCACAGAAAAAGTCCTTTGCCATCTAACACTGCTGAGACCTATAGGTAAGTATCAACATTTCCAAACATTTGCTATTGCACTTGTACTTATTGCATAGCCATTCCAATTATTAGCTATTCCAATTATTAGCATGTTATGTGTTACTAGTAGGTTGCACACTCATGTGTTTTCTAAATGAAGGTCATCCATAAGTAAGAAAAGTTAAACAAAAGAAAAACCTCAAAACTGGTTAACATAGGAGAATACAGGCTATCTAAAATGGATTGAAGCAGGATCAGCTTCTGGTTAGCAAAACTGACGCTTGAAAAATTCTTCCACTATTTCTAACTCTGCACAATCTGCAATGTCACATTTTTCTAACAATGACTAGATGACTGATCAGGCATGTAGGTGTTTACACTAAGGCACATTAGAGTGTGGCCGCATTCAGATACACCTCCAATAACTGTAGCAACTGTTAGCTTAAGTGCAGACACTGCTTCTGCAAAATCTGTCCTGTTTGTTATGTCTTACTCTGTTATGCCATCCACATCCGCAGAGTCTATTATTCCAAGACAGACAGACAGGGTCAGATTGCAGGGTTCAGCATAGCTGAACCTGCGATCTGTCCCTGTGTCACTCAGTCCCCGCCCCCCACACACGTCAGTAAGCACCAGGCATACATTAACCCCTTGATCGCCAATAAAAATTAACCTCTTCCCTGCCAGTGTCATTTTTACAGTAACAGTGCATATTTATAGCACTGATTACTGTAGTAATGTCACTGGTACCCCCAAAAGTGTCAAAAATGTCAGTCAGGGGTCCAATCTGTCCACCGCAATGTCGCCGTCCCGCAAAAAAATAACGCAGATCGCAGCCATTACTCGTTAAAAAAAAAAAAAATCACCAAAAATGACAGAAATCTTTCCCTTAGTTAGTAAACGCAATAACTTTTGCGCAAACCAATCAAAATACGCTTATTGCAATTTTTTTAACCAAACATAGGTAACAGAAAACAAATTGGCCAAAAATGTAAACAAATTTAGAGTTTTACATTTTTTTGGGGGGGGGGGGAATTTCATATAAAAAAATGTGAAAAATATTGTTATTTTTTCAAAATTTACGCTCTTTTTTTGTTTATAGCGCAAAAAGTTAAAATCGCACAGGGGATCAAATACCACCAAAAGAAATCTCTGTTTGTGGGAAAAAAAGGACGTAAATTTCGTTTGGGTATGGCGTCGCACGACCGCGCAATTGTCAGTTAAAGTCACACAGTGCCGAATCACAAAAAGTGGCCCAGATTTAAGACAGCAAAATCCTCCGGTGGTAAAGTGGTTAAGTAGCCCAAATGTTAATCTTTTTTTTTTTATTCAGTCAGTGGATTGAACAAAAAAAAAAATGTATTTGATTCACCCATCCACACATGCGAGGCAGATGGGGAAATTCTCCCCACTGGCCTATTGTATTCTTACCATGGGGAGACTTCCCCACCATCAGAATACATTGATCAGTGCTGCTGGCTATAGCCGGCAGTGCTGCTTGAAAGGAAAAATTCAGACAAGGAAGTTGTACAGAAGTCAATCAGTAGATCGACTTCTGTACAACCACCCTGCCCAAACAGTACATGGATGGAAATTTGGCTGGTCCTTGCTGAACTGGCTGAATTTCATTCCATGTATGGCTTACTTTTCGAAAATTGATGGTTCTAGATAACGGAACAAGCCAAGATCGCTGCGTACCATCTTTAGTTCCAGTGTAGACCAATCAAATGAATTCTATGTCACTCGATGGTGCTTTTTGGAACACATTGCTGAATCCCCTAGATTTGACAATAAAGATATAGTCAATGGTCAGGCAAAAACCAGTCTGAAAGAACATTTCACAAAAACTGGAACATTAATTTATGGCATGTCACATTTAGACCCCATACTGCTTAGTCAGCTCAAATTAGGGACATCCCAACAGACCAGCAGATACTTTGCAAACTGAAAAACAGTTGGCTAAAGTAGATATTGTCCAACCTAAGGTTTAAATTGTTAATTTCAAATAAAGACATGAATTCATTTGAGACTAAAGACCTGATTGGCGTGAAATATATAGCATGAGAAAACTATCTTACGTGTTGGAAATGGATTTTGTATAATCATAACTTACAGTCTCTTGCATGTACAATTCTGTTTGTAGTATATATTATATAAGCATGTCTTACTCTTACATGCACTCAAACGTCTTGTGAAAGCTTTTGAAAGTTAAATATTGTAAAAAGCAGATTAAGGTCTGTGATTAGACAGGATCTACTGGAAACCTTTATTTTACTGAACACATTGATGGATATTAGCAAAAGCTTAGTTTGTGATGGCATCCCTGATAAATGTATTAATACTTCTTCTGTTCTACAAAAAATGTTTTTCTTTGAAGCTGAATACATATATTAGACAATCATCCCAAACCTACCACCAGCTCCCCTTAGAGGTATAGAATAGTCCTATAAGATATCATTAATCTGTAAATTAAAGAGTAACAAAGCCAGTAATAACTACATATGTAATATATTGCAAAGGGGTTTAAGGTTGACATTTTAGCTGAAAGTGTTGTGGGTACAGTTAAAGAGCACACTAACTCTTTAAAACATGGGTTTGGAAATGTTAATCTCCAGCTATGATGAAACTACAAATCCCATGAGACATTGCATGCTTCCTAGAGACAAAGGCACCTGCTCTTACCATTGCTATTCATTAATAATGAATGTCAATGTTGGGAAGACTGAACAGTAAAACAGTTTTACATGTGTATCATTGGTCATCCTCATTATTAATAATAACACTTGTTTTGCCAATTATTGATCATCCTCATGACTCTTAGCTACATTTGCTTACCCAGTTACTAGACATGTACTGTCATTTTCCAGACATCTGTTTTTGAACAGTTATGCACATCTAGGATCTTATTAACTGAGCACATAAATGTAGAAACGAGATGGATAATTACAATATATAAAGGAGTATATAGATTCCGCGCTAGGATATGTAAGAAGTAAAAGAGCTGCTGCCTACCTCAGATACCCCAAAAGGGTATAACAATAATAGAGAAAAGGAGGGGAGGATGTGCTGGCGCTGCCTATAAATAAGGTGTCATATGTTCAAAAAAGTTTAAAAACATACATAAATCATACAATTAATCCAGTGAAATTAACAATTGAATACACGACAAATCACAAAGATGTCCAAAAAATCAAGAAATATCCAATGTATGTGTATAAAAAATGTATAGTCCAATAGTCCGTATAATTGTGCAAAGTACAAGTTGAAAATGTGCAAAATCATTCCGTGAAAACAAGTGGAATCGTGCTCCCCAGTAGGACCGCACTCACCAAATAGAAGTACCCCTGCAGGGGTCACAGGTATGTAGACAAAAAGGGTAGGGAGTGAAGGGACAGAGAAATCCCCCCAGGAATGGTTGCAATGAGAGGCTCACTGGGATTACGGTGCAAACAGAGTAACTTTATTAGTGAAGATGTACATACAAGAATAAAATAGATAATCAATGAGTAAAACAAGTGTGGGGGCTCATCAGGGGAACTAATTGACTCTGTGGACCCCTGTGGGTGTCAAGATCGTATAGACAGCAAAAAGAACACGTGTAGGTCCCCGCCCATCCAATCCCAAAATAGCACTGTTTAGGACGAGCTTAGTGTGATAAGTCGGGGCAAGCCGACCTGTAAATCACTCTAAAAGCCCGAGCAACTGGACACCCACAGGGGTCCACAGAGTCAATTAGTTCCCCTGATGAGCCCCCACACTTGTTTTACTCATTGATTATCTATTTTATTCTTGTATGTACATCTTCACTAATAAAGTTACTCTGTTTGCACCGTAATCCCAGTGAGCCTCTCATTGCAACCATTCCTGGGGGGATTTCTCTGTCCCTTCACTCCCTACCCTTTTTGTCTATGCTTTCTAGGTTGCGCTAGGTTCCCGGTCCCATCCGACCGTGTGGTACGTGTCCATTTTGATTCTCGCCGACCAATTTAGTCTGGCTTGAGAACACCTTCTTGGCTACTCGGTTTTTTACATGTCTTTTCTGTCACAGGTATGTAGCCAACAAATGGAATTGGGCTCCATCAGCCACTCTTACACCGACCAGCACAGATAAACCCTCAGCCCACGCTTGCTGTAAGATGGTTCCTGTGCCAGAGATTAATATAAGTAGTGGGTACGCCTCACCCGCCCCGCTGCCTGCTGCTAGGGAGTGTGCGCGCGCCATTGGCGGCACGCTAACGCCCCCACTCGGCCGTGGGGACTCCGATGCACGGGGCCGGGGGCTCTGATTGCCGCCAGCCACGCGCGATCGCTTCCCGCTGAGAGAGAAGAACAGGCAGCTGTTGTAAACACAGCAGAACGTTCTTCTCTCTGGAATGATCACAGAGCACCTGTGATCCTTCTATGTATCCTTCTATATTCTATGCGGTCCTACTGCTGGAGCACGATTGCACCTGCTTGCACAGTGATTTCTTCACAAATAAATTATATTTTATATTTTGCACATTTTCAACTTGCTTTTTGCACGATTATTGGGACTACTGAGCTATACATTTTTTATACTTTTTAAACATATACATTGGATATTTCTTGATTTTTTGACATCTTTGTGATTTGTTGTGTATTCAGTTGTTAATTGCAGTGGATTAATTGTATGATTTATGTATGTTTTTAAACTTTATAATCAGTGAGGGACTTTATTTAATTTATTTATTATACTGTTTTGCACGTTTTGCACTTTATCTTTGTATATTTCACATATAGTTATTGTTTAGCACATTTGACACTTTAATTACTACATATTTATAGGCTACGCCGCTTTATCCTTTTTTAGCACTTTTTTGCACAAGACACTTTATTTATAGGCAGCGCCACCACATCCTCCCCTCCTTTTCTCTAATTACAATATATATTTACACGACTGTGTTATGAATACAATGCAAATTATATTTTTTCTGCTAATCCTAATTAATACTTAGTGACACTTGCTTGGCCAATTGCTGTATACGTAATAATACACAGTAATTGGCCAAGCATATACTGTAAGACATAGGTTTCTTCACTGTTCTATACATCATGGATTTTGCTCACTGAGTGCAATAATAGAAATGAGATGGAATTATATGTCTGGA
Source organism: Pelophylax lessonae (assembly GCF_965119305.1). NCBI lineage: Eukaryota > Metazoa > Chordata > Amphibia > Anura > Ranidae > Pelophylax > Pelophylax lessonae. The sequence goes on from NC_138768.1 coordinate 147,281,449, forward strand.
TATATCTGCACAACTGTGTTTAAATACAACAAAAAGTACAATTCTTTTGTGTTAAGTTTTGGGATCAGAAAACAAGGCAGTGTTGTTGGATGAAAACTGTATTTGTGTCATGCTGAAAAATTTAAGATACAGATGGATCCCAGATTTAACTTTCTCTGGTGGGCCCCAGTGCCCCAGTCCACTTCTGCTTATGTTGTCATATTGGCATATATAGCTGCCAAAACTGTTTGTATTGTGTGGCAATCTCTAACTATTCCCAGCCTTCTATTTTGATTGTTACTACATGTAATGACTGTGTGGTTTTCATTATGTTTACAATGCTGCACAAAATGTTGATGTTATGTCTTGCAAAATTATAGCTAACCATACCTTACTGCATTATTTTCTAGATATGACTAGAGCAAAACAGCTGGATCAAATCTTTAAAAGAATTTCAGTTACCGTAGATGGCAAAGTTTATAAAAAGCTAAATGACATCATTCTTTCCTTGTATGGCACGTTGTGATTTGAAAGATTGCTTTTTTGAGTTTAAGTTGAAGGAAGAATGGGCATTGTGTGTTTGCGTTTTTTCCTAATGATGTCTGAGACCACGGAGAAAAGGAACAATTACCGAGCAATCAGCCATTTTTGCAATGGACTGGAAACTCTGTGACTATTGTGGTAGGTACTTGCAGCATGCTGAAGTACTTGTTATTTATCCATAGTTAACCCATACAATGTCAAATTGTCATAACCAAAGCTGAAAGGGGTTCTAAAGGCTGAAGATTTTTACCTTAAAGGAGAAGTACAGTCAAAGCCTATTTGGCTGTAGTTCCCCTGTGGATCACAGGAGTGCAGTTCGTTCTGCACTCCTGTGACCCGTTTTTTAGCAGAAAGGGGGCTGAAGTCTGCTGTCTGCTGATGTCGCAGAGCCGGTCCAAGCTTGGGCAAGTACACGACAATGGAGTCAGGATCCGCCCACATGCATTGACTGGCATCTGACTTAGCCTCTCAGCGAGCCGCTGTGACCCTTAGTCAGCTGCTCCTGCCCCCTCCAGCTCAGAATTTCAGTAAACGCTGGGGGGGGCAGAGCAGAGAGCAGTGAGAACCAAGAGATCGGCGGTGTTAGATCGCTTGGTTCTCAGTGTTAGAGGCGCTGGGGGGCAGGGAGGACATAGGTAAGTATGATCCTAAAAAAACAACAACCTATACTTCCCTTTTAATGCATTCTCCTTGTTAATGTAAAAACCCTTCTGTGTGCAGCTTCCCCCTCAGCTCCCCCTTATACTTACCTGATCTTCTTCTTGCGCGAGATCAGTGGCTCTCTCATTTCTCCCACTGCTGTCTCCCACTGCTGTCGAACACAGCCAGGGGGAAAGGGCCAAGCCATGCTCTGTGTGTCTATGGTGGACACACAGCGTTTGCACTGGAGTGAGCCCACATGAATGCTCCCATAGCAAACATCTTGGGGGGCACTCAGTGGGAGGGAGGAGCCAGGAGCCCTGGTGGGGGACACAAGAAGAGGGGAATCTGGGCAAAACTATTGCACAGAGCAGGTACGTATGACATGTTTGTTATAAAAAAAAATGAATGTTAACAATCACTTTAAATTTATTGCATTTGCAAAATAAATTAAACCATTTATGGTCAGCTGTACCACATTATTCATGGGTGCGTGATGAGTGAACAACAACCCAGAATTGCAGTGATTCTGTTTAAAGTGGTTCTAAACCCAGGACCCTGCATTCACTATATCTGGTCTCTCACAGTACACAGAACATGGAATGCAATAGTTTTAGTAAAAATAAACTGCTAAATACCTTTTCTCATCAGCAATATATAGCAGTCTTGTAACTTGTATCAGTGTCTGGTTAAAGCTTGTAGGAGGAGTTTTCATTCTTTCTGCTCTGACTGTCTTTTAAGACTGCAACACCCCTGACCCTCTGTCTGGACAGTGCTGATTGGCCCTATGCTGATCACATGCACTCTGTATTGAGCTGTACTGAGCATCTGCAGGAGTCTGGCATTGTATCCGTGGTCTACTGATCGCGGGTGCAATACTTTTCAGGCTGCATTGTAAAAAAATATACATGCACAATTTTTTACCTGCAAAATCGTGTGCATTTATTATTTTTTAAAAAGTGACCTTAGCCTTTAAATCTCATGAATCTCTGGATGTTACTAACTATAAGATCAGTCATGTACAAAAGTGATCAATCTTTACATATGCTGATCCTATAACAGATCAAATGTTTGCTAAAGGCATTTACTCTATATACATCTTTACATTTTGCTTATTATTTTATTCTATATATTTTTTGTAAACCTACAGCACTAGACCAGGAAGAGACAACAAACTTAGCAAATCATAAAGGCCCACATTCCTGTATCAATCAAACACTGAAATCTTAGCTACAGTCCAGGCAAGTCAGCTCATCAAGATCATTATACAAATGATAGATCTGGACAAGTTAAATTGTATCCCTGGAAAATCATTTGGTTTAAATCTTCATTACTGTCCTCCATACAGCAGAGCTCAGAGTGGAGCAGGGAGAAGCAGCACAAGGAGCCAGGTGTGCTGCAGTGCTCTTGTGATTACAAAGAGCATGTGATAGTAGTAGAAAGCAGAGTGACAGAGAGATGAGCTCATAAGTCTACTTCTTCTCCAACCACTGTCCAATCACAGCCTGGGAGAGAAACAAGACCTGTAAATGTAACTTAACTGCAACAGAGAAATATCAGGTCTTCTGCATTGCCAGACAGGGCCGTACTGTGTGATTGAGCTGTGTAAATTTTCAAACTGGATGGCGAAAATGACAAATTCTTTGGTAGGTAAACAGGACCTATACCGTACATGTATGTTATACATATATTACCTTTTGCCTATAGTCAAGACTTAAATACATCAAAACTATTGATGAACCAAGCTAGTGGGGTTAGAATTGCCAAGGGTATGGAAATTCTTTATTAAACATTTGGTGAACCTCACTTTAGAGGCAAATCTCAATGAAGTGTTTGATGGGGAGAGGGGAGGGGTTGAGGGGCAACATTTTGGAGCCACGCAGGTCCCCTTTGTCAGTCAAGTGAGGTCACTTACCTGATTAAGGGACCCTGCGTGGCTCCAAAATGTTGCCTCATGTTTACCATGTGACCACGAAAATTAAGCTGTGGAGCCGTTTTGAGGAATCCTTGGTGTACTGATGACAATTCTTCACTTGGATTGTCTAGAGTTTCCAGCCTGTGATCATTACAGCACCCAACATTACCGAAAAGCCTTTTTCAGGAATGTGTGTGTGGGGAATATTGCATTTGCACTATAACATAAGGTCACTGCATATCTAATTGGCTGCTTTCTGCTTATAAGGGTCGATTATTATTGGGGCAATGTAAATAAGGGAAGGAGGGGGGATAAATAAATAATTGTCACACAACTGTTTGTTTTTCCCCACTACAAGCCTCCCCAAGATGTTAAAAGGATAGCCTGCCACCCTTTCTAGAGGCCATCCTACATTGTCCAGTGGACATGTGCAATTTGTTTCATTATGAATTAAAAAAAAAAAAAAAGTGCCAAAAATAGAAGAGGGAGAGGGAGGCAGGAAGAGGGCATAAAGTGGAAATTCCCCCTTAGGGTTAAGTGCCAGTTTAATGTTTATGGTCTAAACACAGCAGCCTATATTTTTACCAGGTCTTCCAAAATTCTGAACTCAGAAACACACAAAGGTTGGTCATAGAGCATTCATGTAAGACCTTTTAACCTTCCTCTCTGCTTAGCATACCACCACTCTTCTCTCATTGTCACTTTCCATGGAAACACCTTCTTATGCTGCCTTCCATTTTTTCTGTGAATTACTCAATATTCACAGTTGCAGAGGTAGATGGAAAATTGTTCCAGACAAGGATGCATCGGAAGGTGCAAGAGAAGCAGACGCTGACATCACTGGGGGGTTTTTTGTTGTGAGTAAAAGCTAAATCAGAGTTGCCATACAGAACCATAGGAAGCCATAAGCTAATATTTTAATATAGTTATAACACGGTGTGCATAACTATGAAACCATATTATGCCTGTGGACACTGCACTCTAAAGGGCTGACTCCTTCTGTATAATGGGGATTTAAAGCATAAGTATAGCCAACCCTTTTTTAGTGTTGAATAATGTAGGGAAGAGTCATTTTTTCTGTCAATTTATTTTTTGCTGTCTGCATCCCATTGGGCATATTCTGCTTCACTTCCAGCCCTGGACATGCAACAGGAATTAGGAGGAAAACTACACATAAAGAGAGGAATATCCCTGTTAGACAGTTTTCATTGAAACCAGTAATCCCATTTGAGGATCCCAGAGACAGCAATAAACACACGACAAGTTCTTATGCTTTGCTACTCTATTACCCACTGGCCGACAAGCCGCCACACTTTTACTACTGCAAGTCGACTCTATTACGCAAAACGACATACCTGTACGTTGTTTCATGTAAAAGCCAGTGGGGGAACTCATGTGCATGACGCTGGAGGTGGGCATGCTGATTGGCCAAAGGGGGAGCCAATCAGCAGGTCCGGTGGACACGTTGTCCGCCGGCCACCCGCAATTGCTCCCCATAGAGACAGAATGGCAATCTGCCTATGCAAACAACGCAGACCACCATTCTGTCACAGATAAACACAGGGATCCTATGTTCCTGCTATTTAGGGAACACAGAATTCTATGTTCATCTAGTAAGTACATCCCCCACACAGTAAGAAAGCATCCCCTAGGCACACATTAAACCGTTTGATCGCCCCTGGTTATAACCCCCTTCCCTGCCAGTGCCATTAGTGCAGTAAAAGTGCATATTTTTAGCACTGATTACTGTAATAATGTCACTGGTCCCCTTGAACGGGTCAAAAGTGTCAGTTAGGTGTCCGAGCTGTCTGCCGCAATGTCGCAGTCCCGCTAAAAATCGCTGATCGCCGCCATTACTAGTAAAATAAATAAATAAATAAAAATGACATAAATCTTTCCCCTAATTTGTAGACCTGATAACTTTTGTGCAAACCAATCAATAAACACTTATTGGAATTTTTTTAAACCAAAAATATGTGTCAGAATACGTATTGGCCAAAATTGGTGAAAAAATTAGATTAATTTTTTCAGAAAGGTCGCGATTTTTTGTTTATAGCGCAAAAAATTAAAACCACAGAGGTGATTAAATACCAACAAAAGAAAGCTCTATTTGTGGTAAAAAAAAAAAAAAAGAAATTTTATTTGGGTACAGCATCGCACGTCTGCACAATTGTCAATTAAAATAACGCAGTGCCGTATTGCAAAAAATGGCCTGATCATTAGAGGGGTAAAACCTTCCAGCCTGGTCATTACGGGGGGTAAAAATCACCTTCAGTTGTAGGGAGGACTAAAAATTCAAGAACATTACAAAGAAATCTCCTAAGATTCAAATGAATGGACAGAGCAAGGAACTCCAAGGAAATTCTCATAATAAAAATAGCTGGTGATTAGCATTTATTGAACTGTTTAGGCAAACTGAATCTATACAGTTAAACAACACATTTTGGTAATTATTTTGGAGTCCAAAGAAATAAATCAGTATCCATAGGCACACCAGCCCATTGAGCTACACTCCAAACCTGTCATTCTGCTTGTCCAGGCTTGTAAAAATACACAGTATTTTAACATTTTTCAACCGTGATGTTTAGATGTATAGCCACAATGCAAAAATGCTTGGAAGTTGAACATCTTACATTTCCAATGTCACAATATTGATGAGGTTATTACATCAAAATGTATAATATCATGTTCATTTTTCATATTTTAATACATTCTAGTAAAAATAAAGCAAATATCCAGTGCTATATTGCATTCTTAGGTTTTCTTCTCTCTGGTATACATTATCAGTCAATGTTTTTCTTGCACCAGAAAAAAAGAACACAGTACTTGTAATGTATATAAAATATGGTATTATATGCATAGCTGTAAATCTGAAGGCTGAGGTGACATGCGGGTATTATCATATCAAGATCTGACTTTTATTCTTTTTTATTAGGGTACTGCAAAGAGCAATGGAGATGTGCAAATGGCAGCAGCATATTACTGGTAACGGTATTTCAAACATACAGAAAGATATTCTCTAAATGGATATCACTGTTTCCTGCACTGATACAAACACACTGGACAACCCAAATCAGCTTTGACATGACCCTACGTGTATTGTTTGGTCAGATTACAGTGCCTTATATGTTGAATTGGTGGCTGAGGTGTCACCCTTCTACACGAGCTTCTGAAGGTTACTGCAATTGGTTATTTCAACACATATGAAACAAGTGTGGTCTAATATCTGGTTGGTTATGTGGACAAACCTATGATTAGTCAGTAAGTAGCTTTTGGCACCAACATCCCATTGTGATAAATGCTTGGAACAGGGAAAATAGATGCAGGACTTTATAGGTGCTTGTTAAATAGAGCCATATTACCATTCAGTTAAAACAATAAAATGAATTACATTTCACAAAAATAGGGAAATAAAAACAATGATGCATCTAAACATCACCATTAAAAGAAAATAAATGGTATGCTTTTTAGATTACATTGCAGTTTCCACACTTATATTTCAACATGTTTCGCCATACAGGCTTCTTCAGAAAAAAGCACAGTATGGATAACTTCTAAATGAAAAAACATATATTAGAAAACTACACATACCGTTCAAAAACCCTATATTAGGTAGTAATATTAAAATGACAGTACAATTAAATGATAATAATAAATATACACCCCCCCTTTCTTCCCAGCAAAGGCTCCCAAAACATGGTTTCCTACCTATAAGCTAATAAAGTGATGAAAACATGGAAACAAATTGAAGTCAGGGGAGTCTGTCTGTAGCGATAGTATGTACCCACAAACTGGCATGAGGTCCCCCCACATATACTGAATCTCCCTCAGAGAGAAGTATATAAATACAAACTCTAAATTAAAAACAGGTGAACACAATATGTTATAAGCCAACAAGGACATATTCCTGTAATTTGACTAATAAATGCCACTTCTAATCAATATTTACTTTTATATAAGTGGGACTACAGATGTTGGGAGCAGGGATATCCACTAGATGGCACTAAGGAACCTTTTTTTTTTTTAATCATTTTTTTTATTATTTTTATATTTTGCATTATGAGTCTGTCCTGGTGATAGTATGCACCCCAACTTGGTCACCCACTCCACCAATGGATCCCCATACGAATGCCCGAGGCCCATGCGTGGGATGGGGTAAACCTTCCAAGGTGGGATTACCCATTATGGAACTGTCTGGCCGGGGGATGGGACACTTGCCGACCCTCTCTGGGCACCTGTTTGCCGTCTCTAGAGGGGCCGCTATGTGTGCGGTGCACTAGCCTTAGAGTCATGTCCCTGTGCTTGTCTTTCAGGGTCCGGAGGTGCCAGGCTTTTGGCACTCTTGAATGCCGCTATTTTATGTTGATAGAGTCCACTGCCTGATTAAGGGGAAGGATACCATGGACACTAAACAGTTATGCTGGCAACAGGAAATGGAGGGAGATCACCTGCTACCACAGGAGTTAGTAAAAGGCCGCTTGCCAGACCCCACTACACTTTGACAAAAAAGGATCAGTGTTGCATGCAGGTATTAAAGACCTAGTGCCTTTATTGGTGTGTAAAGGGACATTATTCTGAGTGCTCTGGCATAAGATTTGGGCCACAACATGTTTGCCAGCAGAAGAGAGCGGATATTTTACAGACTGCTGAACTGTTATGGTGGCACAACTCTCCTTAGTTAAAATTGCTCCAGTATAAGGTTTAGGGAGGGTTGCTCCCCAAAGCAATTGTTTGTTATCACAGTATATTTCTTGCTACTGTTACCTTACTTAAAGTAATTTTCTTGCTATTGTTTAACTGTTTGCTATGACATTATTGTTGTTCATATCTCTTTTACTATTGGGGTACTGTATATACAGTACATCTGCAATGAATATTCCCCACCCAGCTTGGTGTATTGAGCTATTTTAAGAGTCTTGAACGCAGGAACAGATGCATCACAAAACAAAATGGCAGCTCCTTTGGGGTAAGTGTTACATTGGCATAAGGTTTTAAATGTTTCCTCATCATCCCCAAAAAATATAAAGGTTGAGATGAGTCTGCTGATTCGGGTCAGGATCCAGCAGTCAGGTTTTTAAAAATGCAATTGGATATGTTGTATATATTTAAAAATATCATGATAGAAAATGATAGAAAAAAAAAAATATATATATATTATTTTTTCTCTTATTGCATGAGTTAATTCATTTTTTGCTGGTTGTCATAGAAAATAGAGTTATATGCACCATAATATGTTCTATAAATAAAAATATACTGTACAAATTTACTTCTGAATTTGCCAAATATGAGCCTTGATTTCCTTGGCATCGTTTGAGCCCTATCAGAGTCTAGCAATTGGGTGGTTAGTGACCTTGCCATACTTTGCTCTCTGAATAATTTACAGTCTTGTACATATTCATCAGGTTGAAAAGTAGAGAATAAGAAAAAATGAAGTGTGAAATATTGAACAAAAAATCCATAAAACTGACATAAAAACTGCAATGTGAAGCAAAATCATAATTCATTATGAGACTTGCAGAGTTTCCAAGTGACAATCTGACAGGACAGCACCATGCGGTATAGCCTTACAAGAATGGGTTTTCTTGCTCTGCTATCATTTTTATTTTTATCTGTCAGAACTTTTAGCCAGTTCTTCTCACCATCTCTACTTCCTATATGTTTGTCAGAAGACATGATGTTTGTGCGAAGGACACAATGTCATCACACTGAGGCCTGTGCCCAGTGTACAGTACCAGCCTAATACAGCAAGCCAAAATAATACTTTTCACCCACAATGTTTTACTGGTAATTAATGTTTGGGATTTTTAATATATTAGATAGTAGAGATGTAATGTCTTCCATCACCTCATTTGTCTGGCCAGAGTGGAAATAAGAATCTGCTAGTTGTTTTTTTTTTTTTTTTTTTCAACCCCCTGGCTAAGTAAAAAAAAAATCCAGCAACCACCCATGCTTAACTTAAAATCAGCATGAGACCAATATATTCCCTCTCATTTGCATATACAAGTCCAAAACTTCATAGCGCCTTTCTTTTGCAGGTATGGGAATGAAGAAGATTGGGCCTCTGTGCAGTACACAACGAATTAAAGAATAATTCAAGACATCGGCATGTTATACATAGTTATATTGGTCCACCTTCAACTAATGTAACTATGCACATACCATTCCTGGCTGATGTTGCTGGAAGCTGGAAATCACTGACGTAGATACCCCCCACGCCAGTCATCTCCATTTGCTTCCAGATCCCATGCTGAGCAGCTGGCCTAATGTCTTGTGAAAACAGGAGGTTGACCTCTCAGCACTTGCACCATTCAGATGAGGCTTTGCATTTTCTGAATGAATGCAAAGCACTCTCTGGTTGAGTAAGGTGGAGAACATGACATCACTACCCCACCTCTCCACCTTGTCCAATCAAGGACAATGCAAAGCATTCTCTGAACGGTGCCTGTGCCAAGTGGCGTCCTGCTATATTTACAATGTAAGAGAGCATAAAAGTATAAAAATAGTATCTGCGCTAAGCCTAAAGAACACAAGCAGCAGCTGTAGTGGGAGTTACTAAAATCAAATATGTAAAAGGAGAGCTGCGCTAAACTGATGTACCTGATAAGTAGTCAGGGTAAGCATACAAAGACCACAAACTAGAATTAACTAGTATTCAGTAAAACGGTCAAAAAGCAAATGATATACATAAACTGAACCTAATGCAATAATATATTAGACACAAAGTCAATCAAATGATAAAATTCCAAGTCAAGCAGGAGTGGGTAAGCAAAAAAGGGTGTCCAGTGTAGAAAGGGAAATCCTTCACCACTTCTTATGTGTCTAAGCCCAGGTGTATTCACTTCCACTCTGTCCCTCGGTGCCGAGGTCATGCCGCTGCAGAATTCTGGATCATCAGTGGCTCTCTTCTAGAGTGGAGACACCCTAAGACAGTTTTGTTACTGGCCAGATCTCCAGGTGAAAATAAGGAAGTGCCAGGCAAGGCAGTACAGTGAAGATCTTCAGAGTGCTAAAGGGTCAGTGGATCGCTGTGAGGTTGTTAGATCTACTTGGGGTGCTTTGCTTTGTACATCCAGAGGCAGCGGAGCGGTGAGGCTTCCCTGCCACGCTGAGGAGGTCCCATGACATCAGCCAGTCTGCACAGTGGATATAGTGTTTGACATGCTCACTATCTATTGAGCTCCGGTAAGCCTGGTGTGAGCCCTTTGCATGCGGCACAGATTGTGGGCTTAGGCACATAAGAAGTGGTGAAGGATTTCCCTTTCTACACTGGACACTCTTTTTTGCTTACCCACTCCTGCTTGACTTGGACTTTTATCATTTGATGGACTTTGTGTCTTATATATTATTGCATTAGGTTCAGTTTATGTATATCATTTGCTTTTTGACCATTTTACTGAATACTAGTTAATTCTAGTTTGTGGTCTTTGTATGCTTACCCTGACTACTTATCAGGTACATCAATGTAAGAGACCAACTGTCTCTGGACCTAGAAGCAAGTTGATATCACAGGATTAGCAGTGTCTACTTCAGTGATTTCTGGCTTTTAACAGCATTAGCTAGGTATGATATTTACATAATTACATTGGTCCAAGCTCAACCAACCAGTCTGGAATTATTTTAAAGTGGAGTTCCACCCTAAAATTATACTTACCTCCATCTTCTCGCTCCAGGTCACCTGAAAAACAAATGGATAATCACAATTTTTTTTTTTTTTACTTACCTCGTTTAGAAGAAAATATACTTACCTTACTTCCTCTTCCTCCCCTCGGCGGCCACGGCGATTCGTCACTTCCTGGCATGCAATGATTCCTGGGAGCTGAACGTCATCGCTCCCAGGAATCAATGCGCCTGAACCGGCCCGGACGTCAGTTCCGGTGCAGGCGCCGTCATACCTTGCAAAAAAGCTGTGCAGGGATGACGCTGCGGCACCGGAAGTGACGGCGGGGCCGGTGCAGTGCATCGTGGGACCGAAGAAGACGGAAGAGGACACAGAAAAGGATTGCGCTGGCTTCAAGCTGCCCACACCTGAGATGGCAGCGTTGGAGAATACATTTTCAAGGTAAGTATTTCTTCTTTCAGGTAAGTGCAACCCGGGACAGATCAGAGGCTAGCCATTGTGGAATACACTAGCCCTGACTGTCCGGGGGGTATTTTTATAAAAAAAAAATGTTCACTGGGTGGAACTCCGCTTTAAGGAGAGCTTCTTTCAGGTTAAAGACACTTACTTGCCCAGGCATCCAGTGCTGTTTTCACAGGGGCTAGTTCTTCTGCAGTCTTTGGGTCCCTGGTGCCGACATGTTCACTGTGGCAAGCTGGATGTGACTTCTTGCGGCTTCACAACCGACTCCCCACTACACATGCATGAGCTGTGTTCAGCTATTTTAATGGTCCCACGGCCTCCTGGGACACATCACAGGGCATGGAGGGGAAAAGCTGAAAAAAGCTCAGATCCCCTAGGCTTTCCCAGTGGAAGTGGGAGCGTTTATCTATCAAAACTACGTACCTTATCCAGCAAAAAAAAAAAAAAATGTTTACAATAAGGGAGAATGGGAGAAGAATAGTTGGAACTTCCCTTTTTAGGTGAAGTTCCACTTTAAGTGCTGTGTACTCTATAGTTTACTGAAAACCTAACTAATTTCAACCAACATTTGGAGTGGTGCCATAATTTTTCTCATCTGTAAAAAACGATGAACATTTCATTACTGCAATGAAATCGTATATGCAGATTATGACTAGGAAGTACACAATTTGCTAAAAAAAAAAAAAAAAAAAAAAATTAAGCAAAGCAATGAATATCAGATTCCTTCTAGGTCACCTGACCTTCTCTTCTTAACATCTGATGCATTTTCAGTAATTAATGAAAAGTTTTCTTGTGCATTGAGCTAAAAGCCAATTAGAGCTATGTTGTAACTCTCCAGAGAAAATATCTTAACATAACTAAGGCTGTCGTCAGAAGAAATGATGTTCTCTTACAATCCAATTATTCCTTTGAAATGATTTTTCAATGTAATTGATTATGCTCAAAATTTCGCATTGCATTGCAGTAATTAAATGTAATTCAGAGAACAGAAATGATACAAGTGAAATGCAATGGGGACAGAGGATGAGTTTACTACAAAGAATCATGTGGGTTACAGGGAATTAAATTCAGTTTGTGGCAATGTAGAATAACTTAATTTGTATTTCTGATTATTTTTTTTTTTTTTAAAGAACCTACATTAAAGAAATTGACTCTAAGGGCCTAGTTAACCTGCGTTATGACACGTGTTAACGTGCGTTGCATTAAGGCAGCCCATTCATTATGAATGGGCTGCCAACACACCATAAACAATGAAAAAATGTGCATGACACATGCAGCACACCACAATGCACAGTGTTTGTGTTGTGTATTGGGCTCTTCTGTACAGTGCATTGGAGTGCTATTCACAATAAATGGTAGCCCAACACATCGCACATAGAGCAGGTGCATTGCCATGCAATGTGGCGACATGCGTTAACACAGTCATTTTAGCGTGCTTTGCCAGAATGCAAAAGTGTGAATGGGCCCTCAGTGTTATTATATATGCTAGGAAAATAAAGCGCTAAGTGGTAATGCTTATCAGCTCTGTGAAATGATATTGCACAGAAAGGTCACTTACCTCCTTTTTTAGTAGTCCCCACCAGCGCTGTCAGCCTAATCCTCCTCTGGGTGCCTCTTGTAGTAAGCCAAGTGCTAAGGAGGCACCCATGCATATCTGCTTCCAAGATAGGCTGTGTGTGTGTCTATAGATGGTAAATCATGCCCCCACTCCTTCCTCTTAGGAATTTGGCTGACAGCAGCAGTAGCCTATGGCTCTGCTGCCCCCAGTTTCTTCTGTGAGAGCAGGAAGTGAATGGAGTGGTGCTGCAACCACTGGGCCAGTGGGGAAGAGGCCATTGTCCTCATCAACATGGGGACAAGATGCTTTGCCAGGGGGTCTGGTATAGATTTTAGGGGGGCTCACCCCATTTTATTTTGCTATTGGGCCACCCTAGAAAAATTATACCAAACCTGAAGGGCCTGCTATGGCTCGTGCCTGGGTCTAGAGGAATGTTAGGGTGGCCTGTGCCCTCCCAAATTTCAGTTGCACCCTCTAAATCCCCCAACCCATAAACCCCCTCCCCCCCTAATGATGAGCCTGGCCATCTCTCAAGCCTGCACTAGGCATGCGCAAGTAGTTTCAGTCCGAATACAAATTAAGACATTTTTGGTTACTCAGATGTATTATAATCTCCAATTGAAATAGTAACAAATAGTAACGAATTTCATTGAAATTTATTACAATTTGTTTTGTTTATTCATTTTCTTATGAATTTCAATTATTAGAACAATTAGAATTCGGATCCATCAAAAACTGAACAACCAATTTGAATTCTGTGTGAAGAATAGCTAGTTGTTAAGCAGTGGGCAAGGAAACAATAAAAAAATGAAAAATTCCTTTAACCTCCCTGGCCGTATGATTATGTCAGGAATTCTGTACCAAAAGCGGTACAATTTTTTGCATGGAATTTTGGCGTTATGTATTATAGGCCTACAATTCTTAGTAATTACTGACTTAAACCTGATCAAAACAAGACTCTAGTAGACATCCCAGATGTGATAAATTTGAAACACAAACGCATGAATTATAATCTAATCAATAATATAATTTTATTATATAATATAATATAATATATATATATATATATATATATATATATATATATATATATATATATATATATATATATATATATATTATATTATATTATATAATAGATAGTTAGTGAGGTTGAAAAAAGACATCAGTCCATCCAGTTCAACCTATGATGTGTGTGTGTGTTTGCTGTTAACCGTACATTGTATACCCCTCTATGTTGTGGTCTCTAAGGTGCCCATCTAATAGGTTTTTTGAAACTATCAATGCTCCCTGCTGATACTACTGCTTGTGGAAGAGAATTCCACATCTTTACCGCTCTTACAGTGAAGAACCCCTTACGCACTTTAAGGTTAAACCGCCTTTCCTCTAGTTTTAGTGAGTGGCCACGTGTCTTATTGTATCTCCTTTCTCTGAATAGTTTGTTCCTTATGCTAGGGTCGCCAGTACAGGATTTGTACATTGATATCATATCCCCCCTCAATCGTCTCTTCTCCAGAGAGAATAGGTTCAGTGCTTGTAGTCTTTCCTCATAGCTGATGTCCTCCATTCCCCTAATTATTTTTGTTGCCCTTCTCTGGACTCTTTCCAGTTCCAGCACATCCTTCCTGAGGAACGGTGCCCAGAACTGGACGGAATACTCCAGATGTGGCCGGACCAGAGTCTTGTACAGCGGGAGAATAATCTCTTTATTTCTGGAGTGAATACCCTTTTTTATACATCCCAGTATTCTGTTTGCTTTGCTTGCAGCGGCTTGGCATTGCATGGCACTGCCAAGCCTGTTGTCTACCAGTACCCCCATGTCTTTTTCCATCCTAGACTCACCCAGAGGTTCCCCCCTAGTGAGTAGCTTGCTTTCTGGTTTCTGGCCCCCCAGTGCATTACTTTACATTTTTCAACATTAAACCTCATCTGCCATGTAGTCGCCCACCCCGTTATATAATAATAAAATTATATTATTGATTAGATTATAATTCATGCGTTATATTATATATATATATATATATATATGTGTGTATATATATATATATAGAAGTCAGGTAAATCTGTGAATGTAGTCACAGACAAGAGCTACACTTCCACCTGGGTTAGACAAATCACCAATTTCTATAGGGTGTCGGCTGCAGAGGTAGCCAGAACTGTCTAAGGAAGTTGAAAGGCCTTCAGCTGTTCGGAATGAGGAAGTTAAGGCCTCTATAATTTGTCCAAAGGAAGTCTATGGATTGCTGCCTCCTGTCGCCGTGTGGGCTGGGAGAGGAGGACAGACGGATGTGTGCCTCCCAACGCTGAGGAAGCCTGGGAGAAGGACTGCTGCCTCCAGTGTGTGAGAAGGTAGCCGCCCACAGTGGCAAGGATTTATTTTGTTTTATTTTATTTTGGCTGGTTTGAGGCTTGCAATTGTGTGAAGTAAATTGCATGAATAAATCAAAGTGTTGTTTGCAACCACTGCTCGGCTATCTCTCTGTGAAAACGCACCCCCAAAGGGGTCATCCATGCCTACCACCGAGCTAATCCCTTACAATATATATATACATATATATATATGTATAGTCAAATCACATTTAAATTGACTTTTGGTTGTAATTGCCAGGCCGACTATTTAAAAAAAAATTATATATTTTTTTAAGGGAAACCCCACGGTAAAATGTAGAAACAAAATGGTGTGGGGTCTCCCCAAAATCCATAGCAGAACCTTATCGGAGCACGCAGCCTGGCAGGCAAGGAAAAGGGGGGGACGGGCAAGCGCTACCCCCTCCTGAATAATACCAGGCCACATGCCCTCAACATGGGGGAGGCAGGAGCTTTGGAGCAGGGGGCCTCTTCCCAACAACCCAGGGTGGTGGTTATGGGGGTCTGCAGGCAGGGGGCTTATCAAAATCTGAAAGCTCAAGAGGGCCCTCAGATCTCGCCCGCCCCCATGTGAATAAGTATGGGATGCATTGCACCCCTACTCATTCATCAAACAAAGGGTCAAAAATAAAGAAAAGCAGTAGACAGTTTTTGACAAGTCCTTTATTTAACAAACGGTATGTAGATCCATTGTCAATTATGACGCTTACCACACTGTGGGACCCGAAAAAAAAAGCTCCACCCTCGACAAGGGCTGAGCGCCTAATTCCTACTCTGCCGGGTGACAGTCCTTAAAAAGGTAAAGGGGGGGGGGCCACCTGGTGACCTCATCTGAGGGTCTCACCCCCTTGTGACATCACCAACCCAGTATGCCCCGGTCAATGGTGTCACAATGGGGTAGGGTCACCCACTGATATCGTTTTTTAGGAAATGTCAAGTGGAGGAGCAGGCATTCGGTGGGGAGCATTCAACAAGGCCGGGTTTTTTTTTTTCTTTTTCCGGGTCTGCAGGGGGTGGAGAGACTGACAATGGATCTACAACGGGGGACATTGTTTTTTATTCTTTAATAAAGGATGTGTCAAAAGCTTGTGTACTGTCTTTATTCACTTTTTACCCCATACACATAGGGGCAGGATCTGGGGGCCTCCTACTCAAAGGGGACTTCCAGATTCCAATAAGCCCCCTGCCTGCAGACCCCCACAACCACAGCCCAGGGTTGTGGGGAAGAGGCCCTTGTCCCCATCAATATATCAATATGGAGACAACATGGGGAGAGCAGAGCCCCCCTGCCCCAAAGGACCTCCCCGTGATAAGGGTATGTGGTCTCATATGGTTCAGGAGGGGGAGGACGCTCGCTCGCCCCCATCCCCCTCTTCTTGGCCTGCTGGGATGCATACTTGGATGAGGGTCTGGCATTGATTTTGGAGGGACCCCACAATGTTTTGTTTGTAAATTTTGGTGTGGGGGGGGGGGGGCATGCATTTTTTTTAATTTTCTATTGCCAGCATTGTTTTGTTTACATTTCAGCTGTAAGTTGGGAAGCTCACCGGTTGAGTCATCGGATGTTAAGGATGTGGTGGCCGGCTTCCCGGCCTGCTGCTTAACAACCAGCTATTCTTCACACAGAATTCAAATTGGTCAATCAATTTCTGACCGATCCAAATTCGAATTGTTCAGAAAATTTGAAATTCATTAGAAAATTACTAATTGAAATGAAATTTAGCGATAACAAAATTAAACTAAACTAATTTGAAACCATACTAAACAAATTTCAAAACTAAACAAAATTAGTAACATAACGAATCTATCCGAAATTAAACAAAACAAATTTTTACCTCCTGCACATGTCTAGCCTGCACTTTACATGGCATGATCACAGGCAGCAAGATCTCCTCTTCCTCTCCTCCCCACACAACACATAGCTGAAATTGGATTCCATTACACACAGCTAAGATCTGCAAAATGTATAGCTTGTTACCGTAGCCATGCTGATGTTTCGACCAGGGAATTTCAAAGGTCAGAACTGGAACACAGTAGCCAGCTACACACTGTGCAGATTGTAGCTTTGTTAAATGAAATCCAATTTCAGCTATGTGTTGTTTCAGGAGGAGCCAAAGAGGAGATCTTTCCTCCCGTGTGTTCAGGCTGTGTACAATGCAGAGATGGGAGAAAGAGCTCTGCTGAGTGCCTTGCCAGCAGTGAACCTTGTTGTCTCTCCTGCCAATGTTGACCCCTGTCCTCTCCCAGCAGTCACCCCTGTGCTCTCTCCTGCCAGTGGTGACCCCTGTCATCTCCTAGCAGTGACCCCTGTGCTCTCTCCTGCCAGTGGTGACCCCTGTCCTCTCTTGTGCCAGCAGTGACGCCTGAGCTCTGTCCTGCCATCAGTGACCCCTGTGCTCTGTCCTGCCATCAGTGACCCCTGTCCTCTCTCCTGCTAGCAGTGACCCCATCCTGTCTCCTGCCAGTGTAGACCCCTCTCCTTTCTCGGTGCCAGCAGTGACCCCTTTCCTTTGTCCTGCCAGCAGTTACCCCTGTCCTTTGTCCTGCTAGCTATAACTCCTGTTCTCTGACCTGCCAACCGTGACCCCATTCACTCTCCTGTTAGTGGTGACCCCTGTCCTCTTTCCTGCAAGCAGAGACCCCTGTCCTCTCTCCTGCCAGTGGAGACCCTTGTCCTCTGTCCTGCCAGTGGTGAGACCTGTTCTCCTGCCCTGTCAGTGGTGACCTCTGTCCTCTCTCCTGCCAGCAGTGACCCCTGTGCTTGGCTCTGCTGACCCGCTATTCTAAACCCTGCTGACCCCTGTCCTACATCCTGCTAGCCCCTGTCCTCTGTCCTGCTGACCCCTGTCTTCTGCCCTGCTGACACCTGTTTTCTGCCCTGCTGACCCATAGTACACTGCCTTAACAATTCCTGTGCACTCCCCTGCTGACCTTCTATTCTTTGCCCTGTTGACCCGCTGTACGCTGTCCTAAATAATAGCCTGGCACACAGCTCTACAAACTGCTGACCCTATCCCCTGCCCTGCTGACCTCCCATCCTCTGCTCCCTGACATTTTTTACTGTATACCCACATCAGACTTTATATGGCCTGTGAAGAAACCCTTACGTTTTTTTTGTTTCTTTTTTAAATGTTCAGGCTGATTTGTTTACATTCTGCTGTCAGACAGGAGTCCCTGTCTTTGAGCAGGGATAAATCACTAGTTGTTAGGAAACCAGAGGGTGCAGGCTCCTTAACAACAAATTTTTACTTTCATACATTAGTTAAATAGCACGTGGCTAGACCACAACTTATTTACCAAATATCTTTATTTTTTTTTTTTTTAGTGAATTGACTTTTAAATCAGTTTATGTGGTATTTACTGTGCAAGCATAAACTAATAATGAATTTAAATTTTCATTATCGCATGCAATAGTTGGATCAAATAAGTCACGTGATCCAAATATTGCAAGTTAAATTTATTGCTTAGTGAACTTGAGCCTGCGATCACATCTATTTTACATTTTTAAATTAAGCAGTGTGAGTACCATGATTTGACTTATTATTAGCAGATTGAAATTCCCTGTATAGCAGAGCTTAAACTAGGAGATGAAGAAGTAGCACAAGCAACCAGTTGGCTATACTTTTGTGCCTATTTGCTAACAAAGCACATGCTGTTTGGATGAGAGAGAGCAGCAGTGGCGGCTGGTTCTCAATGGGCAGGGGGGGCGGCAGACGAACCGCACCATACACCATACACCAGGCTGCACACAATACCACCCCCCAGGACCACAGCAGGACGCAGGACCCCGGACCCCCCACCCCCCAACTCACTCACCAAAGCAGGACCCCACCCCCCCCCCCCCCGGCTCACTCACCCTGCCTGGACATCTGGACATGTGCAGCAGCAAGTGGCGGCCGCTTTGGCTTCTTCCCCCTCAATCTTCTGCGTCTCCTCCATCCTTCTCCATGCCCAGTGGCATGGCTTCTCCTTTTGGCCAATCAGAAAACTGGTCTCAGGACCCTCTTCCTGATTGGCCAGGAGGAGGATCCATGTGATAATATCGAATATTCATTTGCTATTGTCACACAACTGAGTGGGCTCGGGGCGCAGTGCTCTGCGCCCTGAGCCCACCCTTTGTTTTAGCCTATTTGAGCCTCTGGCTCTAATCACATGGTTAAAAAATAAAGCCCCATTGAACTCCATGCGTCCGGCGCCCTGCATGCAGATTAGGGGGCCGGGTGCAAGGATAGAGGGGGTGGTGCCCCTGTGCCCCCAATGCACCAGCTGCCACTGGAGAGCAGAGATGAACTCATCAGTCTGTTGTGTGGCAGAGCTTTGTAAGTTTTAAGGCTGGATGGGAACCAATACAAATCTTTTGACAAATAAAACAGCTCTACTGTATATGTATTTCACCTGTGCATTCAGCCAATTGCCTGGAGTTTAATTATAAACAGATCTAAATATTTAAAAGCACCAATCATGGGCAACACAGTCGCT
The DNA here is from genome assembly GCF_965119305.1 of Pelophylax lessonae. Taxonomy (NCBI): domain Eukaryota; kingdom Metazoa; phylum Chordata; class Amphibia; order Anura; family Ranidae; genus Pelophylax; species Pelophylax lessonae. Next base: position 147,301,009 of record NC_138768.1, read on the forward strand.
AAGTGGTTAGCACTTCTGCCGGGCAGCCCAAGAGTGGATCCAAGACAAACATGGCATTCCAATAACACCAGCTTCATGATGTTCTTTTCACCTTCAGTAAATCAGCTTCAACGTGTTCCTGTAAAGCAGTCACTATTTGAACATATGGGGTTGATTTATTTAAGGCAAACTAACTGTTCACTTCATGAGGGAATTTCCACTTAGCTTAGTGAACGAGATGAGGTTTTGCTGACTTCCATCATCCAATCATGGGCAAGCAAAAAAATGCAGTTTTTTTTTTTTTAATACATTTTTCTTAAACATAATTGGGTATTTTTTGCAAAATTATTTTTCACTACTTTCAATAAGCTAAGATAAAATGACCTTGCTAAGTCTGAAAGTAGATAAAATATTAAATCATTTTCATACACTGTAATGCTCCCAAACTGTTTTAATACAAGCAGTTCAACTTTCATAAATACAGACCCTGAGAAACAATGGTTAAGGTTCAGGCAGTGAAGGGGTTATCCAAGTATGACGTGCCTCTTATCAGTTATGCTTTCAGATTATTAGATAAACTTCTTAGATTTGCAAGTTTAGGCTTAAATACTAAAATGAAAAACATATTATGAACTATCTCATTGCATACAACAAACAGCGGCTTTGTCATAGCCAAATCTGCTTTTCATACTTATGGCCAGACTGCAAAAGCAAACCAGAGAAAATATAAGCGAATCTTATAGCAATTGTGCTGTTTTTTTCTTTTTTTTCTTAAACAAATGTCTGGGAAATTTCATATATTTCTGCACCATCTATGACATGTGATTCTTGGACAATAGTTTGTAGCCCTTGGCATCTCTGCTGTTGGCAGTGAAAATATTTTGGAATTGTCATGATCCAGAAGGATCATGCATTTATAGCATAATGTGCCACATCATATAGAATGGCTGTCTTACCACCAAAGAGTTACATCTTGTCTATAGAATGTCTTTGAAAGTTTTTAAAGTAACAGAATTGCCCATACACACGCAAGAGCCAATGTGATCTAAATAATACAATATACTTTAACTACTTCAATACAGTGCACTTTCACCCCCTTCTTGCCCAGGCCAATTTTCAGCTTTCAGCACTGTCACACTTTGAATAACAATTGCACGGTCATGCTACACTGTACCCGTATGAAATTTTTATCATTTTTTTTCACACAAATAGAGCATTCTTTTGGTGGTATTTAATTACCACTGGGTTTTTTATTTCTTACAAAAAAAAAAAGGAAAAAAAGACAGAAGTTTTGAAAAAAAGTTTTTCTTATTTTCTGTGAGGAAATTTTGAAAATAAGTACAGTAATTTTTCTCCTTCGCTGATGTGCACTGATGAGGCGACACTGATAGGCACTGATAGGCTGCACTGATGGGCACTGATGAGGTGGCACTTATGGGCACTGATGAGGTGGCACTGAGGAGAAGGTACTAATATGCTGCACTGATGGGCACTGATAGGTGGCACTGATGAGCACTGATAGGCGGCACTGATTAGCACTGATAGGCGACACTGATGGGCACTGATAGGTGGCACTGATGGGCACTGACAGGCAGCACTGATGGGCATTGATGGACGGCACTGATTGGCACTGATGGGTGGCACTGATGGACAGTGACGGGCAGCACTGATGAGCACTGATGGGCAGCACAGATGAGCAGGTACTGACTGACAACACTATGGGCACTGATGGTGGGCACTGATAGTGGGAACTGTGGGCACAGATGATGGGCACTGTTTTTTAGCTTTTCTGTAATCAGGGCACTGATGATCAGTGCCCTGATTACCTTTCCTAGGTTCCCCTTTGAGGAGGAGCTGGTGATCGACTCTCCTCGCCACACACTCTGACACTTCCTCATTTATATGTGACCGGCTGTGATTGGACACAGCCAGCCAATCACATGGGTAAAGAGCCAAGTCATTGGCTCTTTACCAAGATCCGGGTTGCGCGGTGTCCTAGTGCCCACGATCGCTTCACTACAGGCCCCCGCGCGCGCAAGAGAGGCTGTTCTGGTGTGCCGTCATTTGCTTGCATCCCAGAACAAGAGACGGTGGGCGGGCAGGAAGTGGTTAAAATAGACTTATCATTAGATATATATTTTTTCATGCTAGAGCAGAAATAAACCCATCAATTTAACTGTTTCAAAAAGCAGTTACATTCCTGGAATGCTGGGATTGCTAACTGTCACATTTGCTTGTGTCCTCAACCAAACTGTCAAACCATCAAATGGCTGGTGTCATAACTGATCACATGTGTATCACTATGGCAGTTGCAGATCAAACAGTAAGATGGCAGCCTCCTTGGCTGAAAAAGATAGGAGGGCTTAGTTCTGCTTTAAGGATATGCCTGCTAAATAATATATAAGTGTATCACTTGCAGATATTTATTTCCGCTCTGAGATAACAGCACTCCCCCCTACAATCCCTTCATCAGTGTTTCTTTTTCAGAAGGATGTCACCATCTTTGTTCAGACATCGTTTGCATCTATTATCTCTATATAGGGCTATAGATTACATCATATCAGTGAGAGTATTGTTAATCGGTCACTTGCATACATCTAAAAGCAGCACAGCTCATCTATTGAGCTATTGATTACATCATATCAGGCCATTGAGTATCTATTAGTCAGTTGCGTATACCCTATATTGATCTGTATCAACATCAAGCCCTTGATGCTGATGCAACGTGAATTTGCTAGGGGTCTGCCATCCCTTGAAGACTGCATATGCTGCCTATCCCATTCCTCTACCTTTATTCTGCTAGCTACCAACAAGGTTTTTGGTTTAGGTCACTACCAACCCCCAAGGCCTAATTTTTGTGCACTTGTATAACAGGTGCATAAAATTTAAATGTCGTATGTCATTTTTAACAGCAGGCCCCGTTCCTGTGCCCTGCGCCCAGCTAGAGTAACTGTGAGGAGTTACAGTGTTTAAGCACCACCAACACCAAAGGCCCAATATTTTTGCATCTGTATGACAAGTACATGCAATTTCAAATCTGAATGGAATTCTTACCAGCAGGTCCCATTCCTGCACCCAGCAAGAGTAACTGTGAGGGCTTGGTTTACAGTGTTCAGGCACCACCAACAGCAAAGGCCCAATTTTTGGCACCTGTATAGCACATGCAATTTCAAATTTGTATGGAATTCTTACCAGCAGGTCCCGGTCCTGCACCCAGCAAGAGTAACTGTGAGGGATTTCCGTGTTTAGGCACCACAAAAAGCAAAGGCCCAATTTTTGGCACCTGTATAGTACATGCAATTTTAAATTTGTATGGAATTCTTACCAGCAGGTCCCATTCCTGCGCCCACTAAGAGTAACTGCGAGCGCTTGGTTATGGTGTTCAGGCACCACCAACACCAAAGGCCCAATATTTTTGCACCTGTATGACAAGTACATGCAATTTCAAATTTGTATGGAATTCTTACCAGCAGGTCCCATTCCTGCACCCAGCAAGAGTAACTGCAAGGGCTTGGTTTACGGTGTTCAGGCACCACCAACAGCAAAGGCCCATTTTTTGGCACCTGTATAGCACATGCAATTTCAAATTTGTATGGAATTCTTACCAGCAGGTCCAGTTCCTGCACCCAGCAAGAGTACCTGTGAGGGGTTTCGGTGTTCAGGCACCACCAACAGCAAAGGCCCAATTTTTGCCACCTTTATAGTACATGCAATTTAAAATTTGTATGGAATTCTTACCAGCAGGTCCCATTCCTGCTCCCAGCAAGAGTAACTGTGAGGGCTTGGTTATGGTGCTCAGGCACCACCAACAGCAAAGGCCCAATTTTTGGCACCTATATAGCACATGTCATTTCAAATTTGTATGGAATTCTTACCAGCAAGTCCTCTTCCTGCGGCTACCAAGAGTAACTGCGAGGGCTTGTTTACGGTGTTCAGGCACCACCAACAGCAAAGGCCCATTTTATGGCACCTGTATAGCACATGCAATTTCAAATTTGTATGGAATCCTTACCAGCAGGTCCTATTCCTGCACCCAGCAAGAGTAACTGTGAGGAGTTACAGTGTTCAGGCACCACCAACAGCAAAGGCCCAATATTTTTGCACTTGTATGACAACTACATGCAATTTCAAATTTGTATGGATTTCTTACCAGCAGGCCCCGTTCCTGCGCCCACCAAGAGTAACTGCAAGCGCTTGGTTATGGTGTTCAGGCACCACCAACAGCAAAGGTCCTATTTTTGGCACCTGTATAGCACATGGAATTTCAAATTTGTATGGAATTTTTACCAGCAGGTCCTATTCCTGCACCCAGCAAGAGTAACTGTGAGGGGTTGCGGTATTCAGGCACCACCAACAACCAAGGCCCAATTTTTCTGCACCTATATGTCACGTACATTTGATTTGTATGTATGTATATTTGTTTATGACATTTTCTGCTTTAGAAATATCAGTATTGCTGCAGCAGGCTACATACATCATAGAGATGCACTACTTTACAGGCATAATAAGGAGACCCCCCCAGGCATGATATTTGAAGGAATTTTTAATTTTTATAGTTTCACTTTAAGCCTCATTAAAATCAGTAAATCACTGCTCCTTTAAAAATGATTGTTTTTAAAAACTTTTCATTGCTACATGTTCCCCAGGTCAGTACCCAGACCCCCATACATTTTTTTGGGGCAATAACTTGCATTTAAGTCTTCCAAATGAGGCCATTTGATTTTCGAGATTCAAGTCCCATAGACTTCAATGGGGTTCGTTTATTCAAACAAACTTTTCCTCTGTTCGCGATATTCTTGTGTGAACCTAACCGGGGGGTTTTCGACTCATCACTACTGAAGAGCATATATGTGCTATATCAGTGATTTAGTGTTTAGCCCTTCTTCCTTGCAGCACTGGGGCCCCTTGTTAAAATCACAGCCAGGAGGCTATCTTCATGGAGTTTGCATCTTCTAGATTGTAAGCTCTAATGAGCAGGGCCTTCTAGTTCCTCCTGTTTTGAACTGTATTGTAACTGTATTGTCTTCCCTCACATTGTAAAGCGCTGCGCAAACTGTTGGCGCTATATAAATCCTGTATAATAATAATAATCTTCTCCCTGTGCTTGCATAGGTTTCCTCCCACACTTCCAGACATGCTGATAGGTTATTTGGCTCTTGTCCAAGTTAGCCCTAGTATGTGTTTGTATGTATAAATGTGAGATAGGGACCTTTGATTGTAGACTATTTGAGGGCAGGGACTGATGTGAATGTACATTATATAAAGCTTTGTGTAATTTGTTGGTGCTATATAAATACCTGTAATAACTACATTTCAGTCCTTGAACAGAAATTGTGTGTTTGCACTGTGGAGAAGGTGAGATAGTTAGTTAGCTGACTGAGGAGAGTGGATGCTACAGCACAGGAGAATGGTCTGGAAGAGGGGGGGGGGGGGGTGATAGGTGTGGATAAGGGACAAAGGAGGATTAAAACTATCAGATTCCTCCATCCACACAAATAAGCTGGAAGGAGGAATCCCCCCACCAGTAAATTGTACTCTGACAATGACACCCACAGCTGTCAGAATACACCAATAAGCAGCTGCAGCCTCCGATCAAAAAACCTTTTCCAACATGTACCTTTAACAAAAGTTGACCAAACAAACATCTTCTGTCGTGGGGCACACACTGATCGAATATTTGGCTCACCCCTGCTTAAATACTCCATAATGTAAAAAAAAAACAATATACTGGTTTTGGCTTTAGTCTGCATTTTACTGGTCGGGACTTGGGGGATGACCACAGGAGAGCCCCAAAACTTGGTGGCTTTGGGCAAAACTGGATGAGCTGATACCATTAAGTGAGCTACAGAGAATTGACTACCAAGACTCTTAGACAGATGGAACCTGAAATGTGTCCATAGTGTCATGAATGTCATACTGTTATGCTGCATTACTGAAAAATGTAAGTATCATGGGAAATATAACTAGTACAAGTGACATTCAGCTGGACTTGTTCTGTAGTATTAAAAACGTTTCATAGCAAAACCAAGCCATTTCTTCAGTGGCGAAGGATAAGCTATGAAAGGTCTTCAACATTTCAGAACAAGTCCCATTGAATGTGTGTAGCTACTACTACTACTACTTCTACTACTACTAACAGATATACCATGACCTGGATAAATGGGTGGTGTAGACTGCGCAGACATGAGTTATAGTACTGTGGAACTTGCTTGTTGCAGTTTTTTTTTTTTTCTTCCAATGAATTTAAAGAACTAAACAACCTGTTCTTTTTATCTAAACACACTTTTATGCCCGAGTTACAACCAAGTTAAAAAAAGTAGTGTTTATTCAACCTTTTAGCAAAAATACCTTTGTTATAAACCATGGATATTTTTGTCTATGTGACTCACATAAGTCATGCTTTATAGAAATGAGTAAAGCTTTAGGAATGTTACCGTTGGTATTTCTGAGTTTTACACTTTTTTTTTTTTTTTACATGTACCAGCCCTTTCTTTAAACATTACCTTACAAAAAATGGCTTGTTCATACTAAAATAGGATGGAGTTCACTTAAATACATCACAGATGTGGTTTGTTTGAAGGCCAAGTTAATCGTTTCATGGCAGTAACCACTAGGTGGCACACAGTGCCCATATTTATCCCAACTTCCCCTTACAGACCTACTATTCATATAGTAAATAAAGAGCTGTATTATTAATTTATGCCATTGCATCCACTCTACACCTAATATTTGTTTAGCCAGCTGTTTCCTCCAATCCTCCTTTAGCGCCGCTGATTGAAGCCTTAAGTACATTTAGAATTTTTTTTTTTTCATCCCAAAGAACATTTTGTTGCCTACAAATTACAAGCTACCTTTTCAAATGAGGCAGTATGTTACAGTAACGAACTGTGGAGTCAGAATGTCTCATTCCAGTGGAATAACAGAAATTCACAGTATACATATACATCTATACATACTATTTTCTGCTAAATACAATATCTGTGTTCTTAACACTACCCAGTTCCAAAAAGGACATATTTTCAAGCACACTGAAATGCGTCATGTGCATAATAGGTCATCTTTTTTTTTAAATATAGGGGATATGGTTGATACCAGCGCTATGGAGTTTAAGTACATTGATTGGACTGGGGTTAGTATAAACAATGTGATGTAAGCTGCCTCCAACCTACCTCTGAGGTAGTGTGAAGTGAAAAAGTGCGGGGTTGTTGATATCGGCGCTACCACATATAAATTATTAAAGATAAAAAAGTGTGTGATGTGCGTATTGGTGAAGATAAAATATATAAAGCCATACGTCTTTAAGAAAGTGTATATGGTGCTTATAGTGCTTTTAGTAAGCCATATACTGTCGCCACTTAAATGCAAAGTTCTTAGTGCCAATAAAACCATCAATACAAAGTGCTTAGTGCCAATAAAACCATCAATAAAGTGCATAAAGTGTGCTCAGTAAAACCATATCATATTGCCACATAAATACAAAGTGCTGAGTGCTAGTCTGTGCACCTGTGTAGTATTGCACCAAGTGCTTGGTTACGTGCCTTTAAATAATACACATTGCGCCTGTGGATCTCCACCAGGTACAAACAATGCTTACTGCATGCTTTATGGCAAATGACTCAGGTTTCTTCAGTCGCTGAAACATAAAATAGCCTCCATTGCGTAGTATATAGTAATCAAATCAAAGCAAGTTAGCATCCACTCACAGTTAGGGAGTTCACTTTCAGTGTATGGTGTCCACCGGGCTGCTTCCGCGTTCCACCGGTCCGAACCACCGTTACAGGAAGTGACGTACTGACGTAATAAGCCACACCCTATGCGTTTCGTCACTACGACGTCATCACTTTATTGATGGTTTTATTGACACTAAGCACTTTGCATTTAAGTGACGACAGTATATGGGTTACTAAAAGCACTATAAGCACCATGTACACTTTCTTAAAGACGTATGGTTTTTATATATTTTATCTTCACCAATATGCACATCACACACTTTTTTATCTTTAATAATTTATATGTGGTAGCACCGATACCAACAACCCCGCACTTTTTCTTTTCATCTTTTTTTTTTAATAATATTATTAAGAACAATTGGGGTCTGTTAATTGAGTAGTGTATTTTTCCTATAGTGTGGTGTACATTGTAAGTTAATCACTGTCACAGCCATGACCAAGGAAAAAGAGAGTGTATGTTTTATCACCCATTCCGATTATGGTTAGCAATGGGTTGGTATGTTAAAGGATACCCTAAACCAAGATTAAAAATGTAATAAATTGCCGATTACTAGACATTATAAAGTATGTGGTGACTCTAGCGTGTGGTTGAACTACTTTTCACCTAACTACTTTTTATTTTTAGGGTAACAACATTTTCAGCAAGAACAGAAAATACCTGTCGATCTTGCTAAAAACGTATTGGTCTTTTAACTTCCTGTGAGCTGAATTGAAATCTCAATCAATGGTATCTTCCTTCTGTAAACAAATAATTCCCCCATGTAATGTAGATAAAGAGATGATGACATGTTTGAGGTCCAGCCTGGGCAACAACCTTTGCTCCTCCATAAATACAGATGAGTTAGTGAGTGTTGTCCTTCTAGGATAGGATGTGTTTTATTTGTAGGATTTACACGTGAAACTTAAAGAAAAATCCCCCAAAAACGAAATTAGCGCAGCCACCTAATTTAAGGACCGGTAAGGTTACATAGTTACATAGTTAGTCTTGTTAAAAAAAGACACAAGTCCATCCAGTTCAACCAATAATAGGGGGAAAAAATGAAAATTAAACAATCCTATATACACAATTCTATACCCACGTTTGATCAGGAGGAAGGCAAAAAACCCCAGCAAAGCATGATCCAATTTGCCCCAGCAGGGGCAAAAATTTCTTCCTGATCCCCCAAGAGGCATTCAGATATTCCCTGGATCAACTTTACTGATAAATGCTAGTATCCAGTTATAATATTTGCATTTAGGAAATAATCCAGGCCTTTTTAAAGCAATCTACTGAGCTGGCCAGAGACAGCTGTTGAGGGAGTCTATTGCACATTTTCACAACTCCTACTGTGAATAAGTCTTTACATATTTGGACATTAAATCTATTTTCCTTCAGATGTAGAGAGTGCCCCCTTGTCCTCTGTGATAACCTTAAACTGAATAACTCAACACTAAGTTCACTATATGGACCACTTATGTGTTTTTTACATATTCATCACATCCCCCTAATCTCCTCTTCTCAAGAGAGAATATGATCAGATCATCTAATCTTTCCTCATAGCTGAGCTCTTCCTTGCCCTTGTCAGTTTTGTTGCCCTTCTCTGCACTTTCTCCAGTTCCTTGATATCCTTTTTGTGAACTGGTGCCCAAAACTGAATTCCAGATGAGGTCTTACTAATGACTTGTACAGGGGTAAAATTATATCTCTTTCTCTGAAATCTATATCTCTCTTAATACAAGAAAGGACTTTGTTCGCTTTGGAAACTGCTGCTTGGCAGTTGCATGCTCTTATTAGGCTTATGATCTACCAGAACACCTAGATCCTTCTCCGCAATTAATTCCCCAAGTTGTACTCCCCCCTAGTATGTATGTTACATGCATATTCCTAGCCCCCCAAGTGCATAACTTTACATTTAATTTATCAACATTAAACCTCATTTGCCTCACAGTTGCCCAATGAAACAGGGCATTGAGGTCAGCTTGTAAGTTGAAGACATCCTGTAAGGTTGAAAGTTGAATGTTGAAATATATATAACCTTTTTGTGTGTTTAGATATTCTTTAATGGCCCTGCTAGCAAACAAATGGAGTTCATATTTATATTAATAAGAAAAAAATAAGATTACAGACATAGGGAGGGTTTGTTTTTTTTTAAATCTTGAAACCATGCTAAAGCATGAGTCCTGACGTAAAGGCCAAATTATTCAAAATTCCTATGATTGATTTAAATTGGAATTTCAGTCAAGTTTCTGTTTTCTTGGAAGTGAGGTCAAAGTTTTGATTCTCAGTTTTTATTGGTGTCTGTGTCCCCTTTTATTCCCCTTTCTTAAATCCTCTGAGGAGATTTTCTATTGACACCTACAAACATTTAGATTTCTATTCACGTTTTGTCCTGGTGACAACTGTTGGTGGGTCAGAAACTGAGAATGAATCCCCACGGTGGGGCACAGCTAGCAATAGAGACCTTGTATTAAGCATTTCCTGAAAACAAAAAGGGGGTATTATCAGGACCCAGGGCATGTTAAATATTTTTGGAATGTGGTCAATTTTTTTGAAGTACTATGGAGAACCTGATTGAAATGAGCAGATAATAGAAATGACTAGTAATGGGCAGAACACTCACGGGTTCTGTTCTATACCAGGAAAAAGTCCTTTAAACATAGTGCCTGGGGGGTCCTCTTAGTCTGCCTGTAAATTGGCGCATCTGTACTGTGTATAGAACCTGCTTCAGCAAAACTGACATATATAAAGAACAATAATGACATTTAAATAGATTTTCCCTGCAAGCTTTCTTTATTGTGTAAACAATGGCTTAGGGAGCAAGTCCGTATGATGAGGCCACATTTTAGTGCACACAGACGTTGCTGGCCTCTTCATAGTCTCATAGAAATGGGGGGGGGGGGGGCTTATTACACAAATGTATTAGATATTAGGAAATGGGTTATTGGATGTACTTTATTTAATGAAATGTGGTGTTTGGTGCACTGTAAACTGTGTAGAATTGAGCACTGCCGCTGACAAACATTGCAAAACTAAAAAAATGTATATTTATATTAATAAAAAAGGGGGAACACCAGCATTGCAGTAAGACAAACTGCGGCTGACAATTTAAAAAAAAGGGCAGGAGAACAAAAACAATAATAAAAAAAAAAAGACGCAGCAACAAAAAAAAAAAAGAATATGAAATAAACAATTGACACAAATTGAAAAACGAAAAAAAAAAAAAATGATATATAATAATAAAAAAAGGGGAAACACCAACGTCACAGTAAGACAAACTGCTGCTGACAATTTAAAAAGGGGGCAGTGGAACAACAACAATAATTAAAACAAAAGGACGCAGTGACAACAAAAAAAATGTGTATACAGCACTGTATACAGCACTAAATGTAATGTTGTTAAACACTGCACTACACTGACACTACACTGACACTACACTATACTCACACTACACTAACACTGCACTATACTCACTCTACACTGACACTACACTAACACTACACTATATTCCCACTACACTAACATTACACTAACACTACACTATACTCTTACTACACTACTCTACACTCAGTCACAAAAACACTAATTAGCTATCACTGAGCTCTGCTCTATCTATTTCCAACAACAAACTGCAAACGGCTCCTGCCAGGGAAGGAACCTTTTTTAGTGTGGGGTGGGATTATGAGCACTGAGCCATGATTGGGCAAAGCCATCATGACTTTGTCCAATCAGGGCTCTGACAGTGCTCTGTGCCCTGATTGGGCCAAGCCTTGCACCTGACCAGAGGTCAGGGGCGTTGCTTCAGCCAATCAGGGTCCTAGAATGCATCATGCAGTGCATTGTGGGGTGCTCAGTGGGCGAACATCTTGCTGAGTGCCCCACAAATTTGGTGTCTCGGCAAACACCCAAATGGGTGCTGTTCTGGGCCAAACCAATGCTCGGCCAGAACAGCTCGCCCATCTCTACAAATAACCAACAAACACTTAGATAAACCAGAGATATCATATTTACAGTATAGGACTGACTTTAATTCTATAAAATTTGGCAGCCAAAACTCAGCTCCCACAAACTGAGCTACTGCTCTGGTGGAACAGTCACCTGCAGCAATAAGTCAACTTTTTGCTTTCACAATTTGATAAAGGAAAAAAAAACTATTAGCTACAAAGATCCATTGTTCCAATAATGTAAACTAAGAAAAAAACAAGTATAACATTGTCTAAGTGCCGGTTCACATATGTGCGGCTGCGGAGATCGCATGTAATGCGGTGCGAATTTCAGCCATACATTTTGTATGGCTGAATTCGCAGCGCATCCGCAGCAAACTTGCACAGGAGGCATTTTTTCAGTCGCCTCAGAATCGGATCGCACAATGGTTTACACTTGTGTGATCCGATTCTGTGCGAACTGTCAGATCGCACTGCGATATACAATCAAACTGGGGGTGTCGTTAACATTTAATTGACACCTCCTGCGTATCGCATATGGCAGTGTGAACTGCCAGATGTGCGGATGCGATGCGGGAACAGGCTGTGTATTCGCAGCCTTTCCGCATCGCACAAGTGTGAACCGAGCCTAAAAGATCCAATCAGTGCAAATGTTTTTTTATTTAAACTTTGTTTAGTATTGAGCGCAACAACTCTGTTTTTGTGAACTATCTCTGGATACTTTAAAAACAAAATCAAATGAAGTTTACCCTGCTGCTTTAATGTCAGTGTATATACTATTGTACAGAGAATTTTGGAAAAATTACATTTGGGGCTTGTTATGGTTTTGTTGCTAAATTTCTAATAGGAGACACAATTAAGATACTATTTCAGATTAGCTTTGGTTGTCTCCTTTAACCATGCATGCATTTTTAAAACTATTAAACTAAAAATATAACGCTACTAAAAGTGACATAGCTACATATGTGTATGCCCAGGAACCAGGAATGGGTGGTCTCTTTCTATTATTGCTCCATTACTCCTTCATTATACTTTTTGCTAGTCCTTTCTTTGCACCCCTCCTTTATTGGTTTGGAAATATTTGAAAGTAGTGAAGAGCAAATTGGTTCAAAATATTTTCCATGTGGTACAGAATAACTGATAAACTGCACAAAATCTTCCCAGACATCTCACATTTGTGCTGGTGCTGCAACAAAGAACCTGGCTTACTCCTGCATATTTGGGGGTTATGCCCTGAAAACACGATTGTTTTGGACTGAGGTCCACAATCTCATCTTAAACATTACAACCCTCACACCAGACTACACCCTGGCTCAGTATCTCCTACATTATACCTCTATACCACAAAAAAAAAGGTAAATCTTTATTTCTCCAAATAATTAATGCGGTCAAAATGTGTATCCCCATTCACTGCAAAGTTCAAAAAAAAAAAAACAACAATCGCGGAGTGGATCCAGTGGGTGAAGAAAAGAACTGAAGTGGAAGATCTTATCCACCAGGCTAAAGATACCCCTTCAAAATTCTATAAAACTTGGGCTTGCTGGCTAAATTTCATAGACTCCAAGATCTCTTCTCAGACCTTGATAAAAAAACAACACTAACAACTAAGAAACTATACTGTGTAGGGGAAGGGATGGTCACACCTATATGTACTATACCATCCACAATTAGGCCATTCCCCCCCCCCCCCAACCCCATTCGCTATCTGCTTTCCTAAACCCATTCTTTAGCTCCCCATCTAATACCCCAATTCATTGCCTCCTCACCCCCCTCCTCTATAATCATTAAACCCTTTATGCTCCAGTCCCTCTCCACCTCACCCCCTATAACCCAAAACAAGTTCCAGATATCAAAATATATCCATCAAGAGTTTTTTCCTTATTGGCTTATTGACTATACACAACAATTAATCTCTCGCTTACATTCATTCCACCTTCACCTTCAGAACAATTATTTACCCTAGCAAGTAATGAGATACAATTGGTTACTACTCAGTCCTTAAATGATAACAGCCGCTTCACCTCCTAAGTGTGGTATCACCCAATTCCGAGATTTATATATGGTCGTATATACTGTTGTTTAATCACCTAGCAGTAAAACAATACAATTGCCGTGTTATGTCATATAACTGCTTAAGCACTTGCCGACTGCCGCACGACTATTTACGTCGGCAGTCAGCCCCTCACAGGCAAAGCGACGTAGGGCTACGTCGCTAGCCTGTAAGGGTTTTGGGAGCGAGCGCCGCCGGATGCGCGCTCCCGCTCCCGCTCGGTCACGGACCCCCCCCGCGCGTGCGTGTGCCCGGGCCCCGGCGGACCCGATGTCCGCCGGGCACTCGCGATCGTCCATGACAGCGGGAGAAAGGCAGGTGGCTAGTGTAAACAAAGCCGCCTGTCAGTCTCCCCTGTGTAAGAATGGTGATCAAACGGTTCTACTATGTAGGACCGTTGATCACTGTTCTTACACATCAAGCCACAGCCAATCACAGTTAGAAACACGCCCCTAGGACACACTTAACCCCTTCCTCTCCAATACAGTTAACTCCTTCACTGCCAGTGCCATTTATTACAGTACCAATGCATATGTATAGCACTGATTACTGTAGTAATGTCACTGGTAACCCCAAAAGTTTAAAAAAATGTCAGTCAAGGGTCCGATCTGTCCGCCCCAATGTCGCAGTCCTTTAAAAAATACATTTAAAACAAATGTGGGAAAAAACGGTGTAGGGTTACCCTTAAAATTTCATATAGACCATTATCCAGACATGTAGCCTGTGTGGCTATGAAAGGGAGGTGCCCCCCCTCCATACTAGGCCACGTGCCTATCAACCTTGGTGGGACACCTTGCAAGGGGGCTAGCCAAGCCCCTTCCACAGATTGCCTACCACTGACATAGAGACTTAATAAGAGAATCAGTTGAACCCCTTACCAGCTCACTTTTGAAACCCATGCTCCTGGATGGACTGTGAGTGCACAAGAGAGGGTCTTTTCAGGCAGCTTAAAAGGAAACATTTAAAATTACATAAATCCTTTAAAGCGGAGTTCCAGTTGTTTTTAGGTTTATTAAAAGTCAGCACCTACAAAAAGTGTAGCATCTGACTTTTAATATACACACACTCACCTGTCCCAGGATCCAGTAGCCCAAAGTTTCCCTCCTCTCTCTCGCCTCTCCCCAGTGGCGGCATCACAAGTGTGGGCATCTGGCTGTGGCAGCTTGCTGGCTTCACTGCCAGATGCACACTGCACATGCGCGAGTTACGCTGCACTTCCTCAGTGGCCGGGCAATCTTGTGTTTATAGCAGAAGTTTTGGGTGGAACTCCACTTTAAATAACATGCTTGGGGAGTGGGGGGTTTAGAATATGAAGCCACATTCTATGCAAGTAAAAAACCTTCTGTATGCAGCAGCCCCCCAGCCCCCCCTCTAATACTTACCTGAACCCCTTCTTGATCCAGCAATGTCCACGAGAGCCTGCTTCTCCAGGGACTCATGCTTCTGATTGACTTTTGTCAGCGGCGGAAGCCTTTGTAGGGTGTGGGGCCGATCCACGGCTCCATTTGTGAATGGACACACAGAGCCGCAGGTTGGGAGAGCGCCTGCTTGGGTGCCCCCACAGCAAGTTGCTTGCTGTGGGGGCACCTGGCAGGAGGAAGGAGCGCTGGTGTGGGACCTGAGAAGAGGAGGATCGGGGCTGCTCTGTGCAAAACCAATGCACAGAGCAGATAAGTATAACATGTTTATTATACTTACTGTGGATCGTGTAGACATCCGGAGACACTGAATCTAGAGGACACCCTGAAGCCATTGCCTGGACTAAGCAGTCGCAAAAGTGCAGTAGTGAAGTACAGTGGAAAGACCACCTACTGGTGGCTGCGTTGCCTGCTCGGATGACATCCCCACCACTGTGGCAGGTTCAACATGTGTTAATGTCAGCCAAACAAAGGAGAAAAAAAAGAGAAAACCCTATACAGAAATCACACTTGTATAAGTGTGTGTGCATATTTGGTGCAAGATACTTGCTGGTAAGACCAGCTTAAGTTTAGGGTGTAAAAAGAATGGAAAGTTGCTAAATGAGGGGAATATAAAATATAATAATTCAAAAAATAATGATAGTTGCAATCAGCAAACAGATGTGTTTCATAGTTTTTTTATGGTTATTTATCATAGACTGCTTTGTAATTTGATTCACACATGCCCGCCCATGGATGAGAAGAGTCTGGCCCTGGGGTCACATGGGATGCCAGACCACTATATAAAAGACCAGTTATATGTATTCCAAATTCAGCTTTGAGGAAGAGGGTATTCCCCTTGAAATGTGTCAGCTGTTGTGGACTTTCATCTCACATTTTGGATCTATGCAGCAGACCAGGTTGGGTGGAGCACCACTTGGTTTGCATCGTGCTTGATTTATGTTATTCTTTGTGAGTATAGCTCTCTCTATATATATATATATATATATATATATATATATATATATATATATATATACTATATATATATATATATATATATATATATATATATATATATATATATATATAATTTTTTAATAATAAATTGTTGCAAAGGTAATGTGCTAGGCTGGTGGGCCCTCAATTTCTTATCTTTTTAGTGTCACAAAGAAAGTCCCCTGTGCCAATTCTTATTGTATTTAAGAGCTTGTACCCTGAGATGACCATGCAGGGTTTAAATTGCAGCACAGGGCATTATTAGAGAGATCACACCATGCATTAAAGTATTAAAGCTATGCATACTCCTGCTAAACAAATCTACTGGTTAGCCACGCAGAAATTGGCAACTTCCAGAACTGTTACTTTGGAACATAGGGTGTACCATTTTTTATCAAGAACTGGAAGAGTGCAACTGAAGCATGATCAGTTCCACTGATCTAGATGTAAATCTAAAATAGAAAAGGATGGTCTCAAGGCTTATTACCAAAAAGCGAAGTTCTTGATGACCAGCTTGACTTTTCACAGCAACATAGGCAAGAACGGGCAGACAAATAAACTATCTTCTCTACTCTAACTACCCAAAACTTAAAAAAAGTGTCTAATGTTAAACTTGGTGGACATGTGTGGGCGATCTTGGAATGAAATACTGCTTTCTTGGATGTGATGTGACTTTTAGCAACTTGCTGAACATGGCTATGCTGAAATGTACTAATACAAGCACATATTTTCAGAATAAAAAAATGCTTCCTGAGGCCTCACATTCTGACCCCACATATTTATAAGCCCTGATGAAGGGGGAGATGTCTGGACTCTGAACTGCGTTGGCTTTTGTGTTGTTTGTAATACTACACACTCATACATTTTTGTGTAGAGCTTTTACTTTTCAGAGTCAGATATAAACATCTCAGAAGGCAGCGGGTGGCTGGAAAACATCACACTTGCCTTGGAAAGGATTCAGCAGGTGAACCAATGTAAAATTAAAAATGGTATTTCATGTTAAAAAAAATGATGCTATAGGAATTAGCAATGACAACATGTTACAAATAATTAAATGTACATTATATTTTTTCCAGCAGTCCATCAATGACCAAATAGATCTTCTTACTGACATATCACCTATAATATGATTCAGATGGTTATAAATGAACTCATCAGACAAACTCCCTGTGAAGAACTAAATTCAATAACTTGTTTGAAACTGTTACATTCTTGATAATAAAGAAGTCCATGTGTTTTTCTATGCACCATTTGCTACATCGTAAAATGTGCATTACAAGTGTATTGTTTTACAATGTACTTTATCCTCTAGATTAAGTGCACCATGGTTTGAATTATCTGTAAATTTTGTTTCACTAAGAAAATAAATAATGTCATTTTATGTCACGTTGGATCAATATTCTCCGACACTCTCAAAATGGATTATTGCATTCTTTTTTTAAAGTCCCAGTTTCCTGTGCCAGGAATACACTCAAAGATCTGTTTGAGTAAATGACATCATATTGGAATGTGTACAGACACTTTCCACACTGAAAATTCCCATATGGATTGGCCCCTCTGTGTATTATTCTAGTGACGTTAATGCACATTTGCACAATCAAGAGCAATCTGAGACCTATCTATTTTACAAAACTCATTGTATCAGGTCCAACCACAGCAAACAGCTCTATGAGCAATTACATGTTAAATATCCTAAAGAAATAAAATGCCCAGGGTTGGAAAATGCTTTACATGAATTAATTACATTTACATACTCTTTTTTTTTTTTTTTACAGTGATTTACTAATATTTACACAGATATTTACTAATGAATACAGATGTTGTTCTGATTTAGTCCCCATTCAGACTAGCGTGACTTGTCAGGCGACTTGTCAGCCTGACATGTCGCATTCGGTCGCTCGCCATTGATTAGCACAGGACCCGTTCTAATAGGAGCGACACAAGTCGCTCCGACTTAGAAAAAGGGTCCTGTACTACTTTGGGGCGACCTGGGAGCGACTTGCATTGACTTCCATTATGTGAAGTCCCTGCAAGTCGCGCCTAAGTCGCGGTGCATGCTGTGCACCGCGACTTCACAGGTCACCCCTGAAAGTCGGATCGCCTCAGTGTGAACCGGCTCTTAGTGAACCCTTGTTTATTTAAAAGACCCAATCAGGTAAAAAAAAAAAAAAAACTTTTGCTTGGGGAAGTGCCCCTGGCTGCTGTTGCTGACCAATATTTTTCTCATGGCTAGTTGCCTGGCTGTCATGTTCATTCATTCACTGAAGCCATCGGACATAGATGACAGCTAGAAAACGAGAATTTTTAGGTAGAAGTCAGCAATGTAGGTCCATTCATTTCTCTATCCATGTTTCCTTTGCCTAAAATTGCATTTAAAGGAGTTTTCCACTTTAAATTGTGGTGATGCTAAAGAGTATGAGTGCAATGGTTATCTGAGCCTGGGGCTGCAGAGTGCCAAAAGCAGAGAAGTTGCAAACATACAAGCAGCTCTAGAGATGCTTACCGTATTTTTATTCTCTATTAGATCATAAGTGAAAGGGTCCCCTACTGTCTTTCTGAAAATGGAAAACCCTTTTAACATTCTCTTAATAGTTTTGATATTGTGTTCCAGACCTTTAGTTACATTCCACATGAGCAAGGCTGTACCCACATTTTTTAGATGACAAAACCCACAATACAGAACATTATTTACATATACCATACATAAAAATAGTAAAAACCATATAGAATTTAAACATTTTTTTTTAAATGTGAACATTACAAGGTACTCAAAGTATAAGTAGAAGTAAAATGTAAGGTAAATAGGTATAATAAGATTTGAATAAAAATAACACTAAAGTTACTAAATAAAAAAAAAAAAACTAAGCCCATAAAAACCTCTGTAGTATTTTTCTCAGGTTAATTGGTATTTTTTTCTTATTTGGTTTCTTCCCTATGTTTAAAATTGCAATTCCTTACTGCTGCCACTGGGTGCCACTGACATTCCTGTCTATAGATATGGGAGTGATGACAGTTTTGTTCTATTGAGCCGTTGAGTCCTCTCTGGTTACCACTAGGAAGTCCATGCCAATAGTGGATGCTTTGGGAGTGGCCTTTTGTGCCCTTTTTTGTGTGTGTACACGTTTTTGTACTGTTTAAGCATGAGAACTGTTTAGTGCCTGGCACAGAATTTCTCAAGCTGCCCTGCCTGGTTAAGGAGAGTACAACTTACAAGATGGTAGAGCCCTATGGACATCTTGCTGGAGGGGGATCAGTGTCTGCACTTAAAATCTCCTGGCACTCCCTTGTATAGAGAACAAATGTCTGGAGGGGCCTGTTTCTAAAAGAGACCTCTACCCTACCCTTCTCTTCCTGTGAGAAGGAGCAATACAAATCTGGAAAAGGACTAAAGTGACAGCCACCCTTCTTTGTCATGTCTATGTTCACTGTGGCCACGAAATGCTAGCCCTCTCCCTGCACTGAAAGTAAGTGCCCCCCCGACCACCACACACGCAGGAGAGGTGCTACCATATGTTTTCATAAAGGTAGATGCCTTCTGCCTTTAATCTAAAACCACTTTGAATTTCCTGGTGCATTCTGACTGGTGTCTGGGTCTCGACCATGGATTTTTGCCCCTCTGTTTTTCCTGAGCATGAACATGAGGGAAAAATTAGGAAAATTCCAAAATTGTCATTTTCACTAGCACATGAACAGAAGGGAAATTTTCCAACAGGCACACTTGTTCTGGTGACAACTGTCTAACAGGAAATTTCCCTTACTATGAAGAGATTTATTCTCATTTTCCATTGTGTCTAACAGGAAATTTCTCTTACTTCGAAGAGATTTATTCTCATTTTCAGTTGTGTCTAAAAGGAAATTTCTCTTACTATGAAGAGGTTTATTCTCCTTTTCCGTTGTGTCTAAAGTACAGGAAATAAAGTGGAAACTCCCCAAACAAAGATGGCAACAAAGAGCCTCACAGTGGTTTTAACCATTTCCTCCTCTCCAATCCAAGGTTATAACTTGAAAAATGAAAAGCATGTGAATGTTAAAAAGGACAATTGCACTAAAATCACGTTTGCTTTATGTAACTTTAATTGAATATGATGTTTCTAAATTAACTTTAAAATGTTGGACATACATAGAGATGTTGGTCTTGGTGTTGTATGCATGTGTGTACCTGTGTGCTCTTTTAAATTTTAAAATTTTAACTTTTTTTTAAATATTTTGACAAGGAAACAGCCATGCTGGTTGTGACCATTATACATGGATGACCCTACTGCCTTTTAAAGGACCCACTGAGGCATCAAATGACTGTATGGTTGATTACTCAGTTAGGAATCTATAAAAAATCGGATCCCCTCTTGTTCTGGTGTCAGGACACTAGTGACCATGAACCTGAAAGTTCTCCTTTGGATTACATCTCTGTGGCAAGGGACACAGAATAGTTGCTAAATCACCATTGTTCTGCCTGCTATATCCACAGTTGTTCTACTATGCTTGATTACAAACGTTCACAGTTTACACAGTTATATTTGTATCTCCATGACTGTGAAAAGGTCAAAGGTGTTCTCAAGTTTAATTAAAAAGTAGACTCTTTCTTCATGTCTACCTTTATATACAAGAGCAGGATTCCCATATGAATGCTGAATAGCTTCTGTCCATTCAGACACCCCAGTGCTAAAAAATGCCATTATATTTGAGCTGCAGTACCAGTTTTCACCTGGAGGAGTTGGAGTTCAAATATACTGTATAGCTATGTCCTTGCCAAAAGCTTCACTGCTGGTGGAGAACCTCTCAATGACAAAGGCTGGGTGTTCTGGGTGAAAACACCTCCTCTGACCCAGCATTAAACCTTTATCTTTAGCAGGCAGCCAGCTTAAAATGAAAAACAGCAGACCTTATAGATATACTATATTTGTCTTTCAGCATTTTAAACTAGGAACAACAAAATTGGGTTGATATACTAAAACTGGTGCACACAAAATCTGGTGCAACTGTGCATAGTAACCAATCAGCTTTAAGCCCAGGTTCCCACTGAGGCCGTTATGAAATCGTGAAAGTTCAGCTGAACTCAAACCGGCATTTCAGTCCGACTTCGGGGGTGATTTCACAGACATTTGTGTGGGATCCTGCACAGATGTCTATGGAAATCCCCCCAAATTGCCAAAAGTAGTACAGAAACTACTTTTGGGAAATGGTGAGGGGCCGTAAAGTGGGCGTCGCACCGATTTGGATAGTGGCATTTACGTCAATTGGCTCAGAATTGACATGCGATTTGACATGTCAAATTGCATGTCAAATCAGACCAATGTGAATGTGGGATAATTATCAAAGCTTACTTGAACAAGCTGAAATTAGCAGCTGATTGGTCACTATGCACACAGGGACCAGATTCTGTGAGCACCAGCTTTAGTAAGCTGAAATTAGCAGCTGATTGGTCACTATGCACAGCTGTACCAGATTCTGTGTGCGCCAGCTTTAGTAAATCTCCCCCATGTCTAATGTCCATAAAGTCCATATATCAGTACGTGGAAAACTTCAGATGAAGAATGTTACTTTAAAGGAACAGCCCCATCCTCATATAACGTACACTTTAGGATTGATTTACTAAAGAAGCAGAGGCTGTTCACTCAGCAAAGTGAGTGTTAGTAAATAGGATTAACCTGTGTTCACTTTGAATACCCAATGATGGGTGAAAAAATGAAAAAAAAAAAAACATTACTAGCTGAATAAAGTAAAAACAGCTTCGTCCCCATTTACTAAGCACAGTGAAAATTGCGAGGTGAACAGTCTATACTTTTTTAATTAATGAACCCCAGTATTTATTAGGATTTCATTTAGACTAAGGCTTTATTCACTCAATCATATGTGTATTTTCTGCATGGAATGCGGGTTCTTGCTGGCAGAGCGAGCAGAAAATTCAGCGTAAAATACGCACCTAAATAACTTGTGATTAGACATGTTTAGATGCGTTTAGACATGTACAGTTCTTCTAATGATATGAACGTATGAGTTTATATACGTACACACATATAATCTGCAGATCTGCGTAGCCCTGGATGCAGCTGTATCCTACTTTTTTTTGTATGCAGATCAACTTTGCTTGTAGTTGCAGCTGTGTGTATGGCCCCATTGCTTACTATGGTGCTGCCTTTAGATGCATAAAAAACAGTATGCTGTACACATCTAAGCATGGAATTTTAGACGCTTATGTGAATGAGCCCCAATAGACATTTGCACGCATAATGCAAAATATTGCATTACATTTTAGGAAAACCTATATCTGTCTGTTTAGATACACTTGTACATACACAGCTACATGAAACTTTATATAATCTCCTGCTTGAGGTTAAAAAAAAAATGATTTAAATAAAATAAATGTAAAGAAAGACTGCTTCCATATGGAAAATGTTTCACAATACACTACTGCCTAGATTATTCCTGTACAGGTGAGGCATTCAACTGGCTATCACGTTTACCACAGAATAGTAAAAACTGTTTAAAATACATAAAAAAAATCATCAGACGTGCCCCTCCGCCTACACGTTATAAAGATAAAATAATGCAGAATTGAAAACCAGAATACACCTGCCTTTACATATTCAACAGGTACACATAGCACTGCCGTGACCCTGCTGGGGAGTATTAATAGCATGTATCCATGACCATAGACATTTAATACTGTGCTAAGTGTCCAACACAGCAGCAGGTACAGGATAACCATCCAGCACCTTTAGCCCTGGAAAAGTTACTTTACCTGTACAGGTGAGAATATATGCATCAGACTATTCAAATACCAAGCTCTATAAATATATCTAAATTGATCAATGTGTATAAAAGAAGCCAGCAAAACTTCACAAAAGTTTTCTCTGTGACTCTTCTATTAGCTGTTAATGAACTGCTGACTTTAAGTAAAAAGTAGATGGAAACATTGCAAAAGCCTTACCTTGTAAACTTGGTTTTATGTCCTGAGAGTGCGTTTGTGGCTCTCTGGATGGCAGAGGTCCTGATCCTGGGCAGGCGAATCTACCTTCTCATCGAGCAGAAAGGGAAAGTAACACGTCATAAGCAAGTACGCCTTCCAAGATGTGAGCCCAGCATTCAGTCTGTCCAGCTCCTCTGACTCTTCAGTGCTGAGGACAGCAGCAACACGGTGGAGTCTGTGTGTTCCCTGTGTGTGCAACACACCCACTGACTCCGCCACCTTCAGCACAGACTGCTACAGAAGGCTCCTTTATGCACCTTTGTGCTGCCAGCAAGTGATCCCACTAGACCTGATTACTTCACAGCAGTCAAGTCAACCGTCCTGTAACTCCACTTTACCAATGGAAACCACAGTTCTGAAGCAGGCTGCTCTCTGTCACTGTTACCATCAAGGCAGAGAGTGTTTAACCCTTTCGTGACCAGCGTTCACTGATGCTTAGATGACCGAGTTTAACTACATTAACATGCATCCGTTAATTTTAGTAAAACTCTAAGAGTACAAGTTGGTTAGCGTAACTGTAACTCTGACTATGAGCCTGTTAACTTGAATATAACTCTACGACTACAAATTGGTTAGTGTAACTACAGTATAACTCTGACTATCGGTCCGTTACCTTGATTATAAATCTATGACTACAAGTCCCTTAATGTGACCATAACATTCACTGCAATTATGTTAATGTGACTATAACTCTATGACTATGCATCTGTTAACTTGACTATAACTTTATGACTACAAGTCCAATAACGTGACTATAACTCTGACTACGAGTCCATTAACTTGACTATAACTTTATGACTACAAATCCAATAACGTGACTATAACTCTGACTACGAGTCCATTAACTTGACTATAACTTTATGACTACAAATCCAATAACGTGACTATAACTCTGACTAAGAGTCCGTTAACTTGACTATAATGCTATGACTATGCATCCATTAGTGTGACTATAACTTTGACTATGAGTCCATTAACTTGACTTTAGCACCATGATTATTCATTACTTAACTTGACTATAACTTTATGACTTGCATCTGTTAACTTGACTATATCTCTGAAATACAAGTCCAATAAGGTGACTATAACGTTGAATATGAGTCAGTTAACCTGACAATAATTCTATGACAATGCCTCCATTAACTTGACTATGACTCTATGACAATGCCTCCATTAACTTGACTATGACTCAATGCCTCCATTAACTTGAATATGACTCTATGACAATGCCTTCATTAACTTGACTATGACTCTATGACAATGCCTCCATTAACTTGACTATGACTCTATGACAATGCCTCCATTAACTTGACTATGACTCCATGACAATGCCTCCATTAACTTGACTATGACTCTATGACAATGCCTCCATTAACTTGACTATGACTCCATGACAATGCCTCCATTAACTTGACTATGACTCTATGACAATGCCTCCATTAACTTGACTATGACTCTATGACAATGCCTCCATTAACTTGACTATGACTCTATGACAGTGTCTTCATTAACTTGACTATGACTCTATGACAATGCCTCCATTAACTTGACTATGACTCTATGACAATGCCTCCATTAACTTGACTATGACTCTATGACAGTGCCTCCATTAACTTGACTATGACTTTATGACAATGCCTCCATTAACTTGACTATGACTCTATGACAGTGCATTCATTAACTTGACTATGACTTTATGACAATGCCTCCATTAACTTGACTATGACTCTATGACAGTGCATTCATTAACTTGACTATGACTCTATGACTATGCCTTCATTAACTTGACTATACCCTTATGACTATAAGTTTGTTAACTTGACTATAACTCTTTAACTATGCATCCGTTAACTTGAGTCTAATTTCATGGCTATACATCCATTAACTTGACTCCTAATACTATAACTATGCCTCTGCTAACTTGACTAAGTCATCAGTTTGATGGTGAGATCTATAAACTACCGGTGCGTGCTGCTGGTTGTACTACTAGTGCATCCCTAGTTCTCTGCTACAACGTTAATTAATCGGCATGGTACCCAAGATCCTAAGAAGGTGCACTGCAGTCACAAAGTGGTTAACCATTCAGTGTAGGCTGTTTCACAGAACTGCATAGCCTTCCCATACTGTATATATAGTGCATGTAAGACTTGAGTGAAGGGTTAGTGGGTGGGGTTGGGGATTCATATACACCGTGGGCCAAAATTAGAAGCAGATGGGAAGAGGACGGGGGCAGAGAAGCACGGGGAAGGAGAGAAGATGGCAGACTTAGCCATGGATGAGGACAAGCAGCCACCGACCAAAGCCCAGAACAAGTCAGCATTATACAGCCAGGGAGCATATTGGGACCATTGATGCTTGCTGCTGGTCTCAGGAAAGCGTTTTTTTTTTGGATAGGAAATAGCTTCATATTTCAATAACAGAGCGACTTTTGATGAAGGGGAGTCTGTGCACCTCAGCCAGTTTAAGAAAAGAAGGAGGTGGAAAGTGAGGAGACCTGGCAACAAGTGGGCACATTTTATAGAAGAAAATAGAAAAAGGCGGGCAGTGGCTGCAAAAATATGCTATGTACACTGGGCTAGTGTGAAGAATGAGGAAAAAGGATTTATACACTGTTATTTTTTATTATCGCAGGATTATTTCATTGCTGAGGCTGCAGATTCATGTGTGGACCCCCTCATCTCTCATAGGAGGATAATGCTCAAGTATATGTATACTATATGTAGTATAAGTATATGTATACTGTGTATCTACCTGTGTGTGTGTGTAGCTTTAAACCTCAATGATATGCAGTTGCCATCATTTTAAATCAATTTGAAGCTGGCCACACATGTTACAATATTGATGTACAATCTCTGTACAATCTCATTAGATTTAGCAAAACTGAATTATATATGGGTCTAAGTTATCTCCGATTAGGCTGCCCCTGTACTACACGGTTATTGGTAGGTCTAAAGGAGAATCTACTATTTGATTGAGCAGCTTAAGGTCCAGACAGAAAAACTTTCATTTAAAATGTCTGTTCACCTTTTCAGAAAAATGAAAGAGTGAACTAACACCGTATACTCGCCCCCTCCCCAACCCCCCTCTCCTTCCCAGGTCCCCGCTGTACTTACCTTCATGGGTGATGAGCTGTCAGTGCCCATGCAGCAGGTGCAGCTGTCCAGGGATTTGAAATCCCCGCTCTTCTCCCTCTTATTTCTGCAGAACTTCTGGGACTGATCAAAATAATTCTGATTGGTCAGCACAGGAGGAGAGCATAACTCTGATCTGTCCCTGAAGTGCTGAAGAATTGAGAGGGAGAAGAGCGGGGATTTCAAATCCCTGGACAGCTGCACCTACTGCATGGGCACTGACAGCTCATCACCCATGAAGGTAAGTACAGCGGGGACCAGGTGGGAGGTGGGGGGTGTATGGTGTTAGTTCACCTTTTCATTTTTTTTGAAAAGGTGAACTAACCCTTTATATATACTCTTCAATATTCTAAAGTATATAAATCCACTTTGTGTCCGCCAAATGCAAACCCAGATATTACCTTTTAAAAGTAGCAGAGACATTATCACTGTGGTGTGCATATCCTGTGCAGAGAACAGAGCTGTGGGAGGGACAAGCAGTTCTACAGGAGACTGTGACATCCCTGCCCTTCCTCTCCATCTCGTCCAATCAGAGCATGCCTTGTATTCTTTGAAAAAATGCAAGGTATTGTCTGAATCATGGCGGCAACTCAGTGTGCAGAGGGGAAGCCGCTGCAGCAGCACTCAGGATATCAGCTATGGATACATAGAGTAAATGGAGCCAATTTAATCATTATAGATTTTCAAAAAAGATAATTACTAGAGTTCCGCTTTAATTGCCTGTCCAATCACAGCAGCCTCATTGCCCTCAACTTTGGATATGCAAAAACGGACTTTCTCATATTCAGTATTTGACTAAAGTGGAACCATACTCACCTTCTATCTAGCGCTGAAGTCTACCAGAGCACCCCTCCTCTGAAGTTTACCAAAGCACCCGCCTCCCACCATCATCTCCGGCCAGATCAGCTTCCGAGTAGCAATCTTTAGCCATTTACATTGGCCCAAGCGAGATGACATCGAGAGTTTATGTATAGCAGTGTTGCTGAAATTTGTAAAGGTGATGTGAGGTGTGCGTACATAGTCATAGAGCAGTGGTCCTAACTGCGGCCCTGGGGCCAGATGCAGCCCTTTCCTTATTTTTATCTGGCCCTTAAGGCATTATTTCTGCCACTGACACCAACAATGGAGCATACTTCCTGCCACTGACACCAACAATGGAGCATACTTCCTGCCACTGACACCAACAATGGAGCATACATCCTGCCACTGACACCAACAATGGAGCATACATCCTGCCACTGACACCAACAATGGGGCACTATATCCCCCACTAAAACCAACGATGGGACACTATATCTCCCACTAAGAACAACAATGGAGCACTATATCTCCCACTAACATCAACAATGGGGCACTATATCTCCCACTAACACCATTAATGGGACTCTATATCCCCCTAAGACCAACAATGGGGCAATATATCCCTCACTAACACCAACAACGGGGCACTATATCTCCCACTAATACCAACAATGGGGCACTATATCTCCCACTAACGCCAACAATGGGGCACTATATCTCCCACTAACACCAACAATGGGGCACTATATCTCCCACTAACACCAACAATGGGGCACGATATCTCCCACTAACACCAACAATGGGGCACTATATCCCCACTAACACCAAAAATGGGGCACTTTATCTCCCACTAACACCAACAATGGGGCACTATATCTCCCACTAACACCAACAATGGGGCACAATATCTCCCACTAACACCAACAATGGGGCACTATATCTCCCACTAACACCAACAATGGGGCACTATATCTCCCACTAACACCAACAATGGGGCACTATATCTCCCACTAACACCAACAATGGGGCACTATATCTCCCACTAACACCAACAATGGGGCACAATATCTCCCACTAACACCAACAATGGGGCACTGTATCTCCCACTAACACCAACAATGGGGCACTGTATATCCCAATAACGCCAACAATGGGGCACTATATCTCTCACTAACACCAACAGTGGGGCACAATATCTCCCACTAATGCCAACAATGGGGCACTTTATCTCCCACGAACACCAAAAATGGGGCACTATATCTCCCACTAACACCAACAATGGGGCACTATATCCCCCACTAATACCAACAATGGGGCACTTTATCTCCCACTAACATCAACAATGGGGCACTTTATCTCCCACTAACACCAACAATGGGGCACTATATCTCCCACTAACACCAACAATGGGGCACTATATCCCCCACTAATACCAACAATGGGGCACTTTATCTCCCACTAACACCAACAATGGGACACTATATCTCCCACTAACACCAACAATGGGACACTATATCTCCCACTAACACCAACAATGGGGCACGATATCTCCCACTAACGCCAACAATGGGGCACTTTATCTCCCACTAACACCAACAATGGGGCACTATATCTCCCACTAACACCAACAATGGGGCACTATATCCCCCACTAATACCAACAATGGGGCACTTTATCTCCCACTAACACCAACAATGGGGCACTATATCTCCCACTAACACCAACAATGGGGCACGATATCTCCCACTAACACCAACAATGGGGCATGATATCTCCCACTAACACCAACAATGGGGCACGATATCTCCCACTAACGCCAACAATGGGGCACTATATCTCCCACTAACACCAACAATGGGGCACTATATCCCCCACTAATACCAACAATGGGGCACTATATCTCCCACTAACACCAACAATGGGGCACAATATCTCCCACTAACACCAACAATGGGGCACTGTATCTCCCACTAACACCAACAATGGGGCACTGTATATCCCAATAACGCCAACAATGGGGCACTATATCTCTCACTAACACCAACAGTGGGGCACGATATCTCCCACTAATGCCAACAATGGGGCACTTTATCTCCCACTAACACCAAAAATGGGGCACTATATCTCCCACTAACACCAACAATGGGGCACTATATCCCCCACTAATACCAACAATGGGGCACTTTATCTCCCACTAACACCAACAATGGGGCACTTTATCTCCTACTAACACCAACAATGGGGCACTATATCTCCCACTAACACCAACAATGGGGCACTATATCCCCCACTAATACCAACAATGGGGCACTTTATCTCCCACTAACACCAACAATGGGACACTATATCTCCCACTAACACCAACAATGGGACACTATATCTCCCACTAACACCAACAATGGGGCACGATATCTCCCACTAACGCCAACAATGGGGCACTTTATCTCCCACTAACACCAACAATGGGGCACTATATCTCCCACTAACACCAACAATGGGGCACTATATCCCCCACTAATACCAACAATGGGGCACTTTATCTCCCACTAACACCAACAATGGGGCACTATATCTCCCACTAACACCAACAATGGGGCACGATATCTCCCACTAACACCAACAATGGGGCACTATATCTCCCACTAACACCAACAATGGGGCACGATATCTCCCACTAACGCCAACAATGGGGCACTATATCTCCCACTAACACCAACAATGGGGCACTATATCCCCCACTAATACCAACAATGGGGCACTATATCTCCCACTAACACCAACAATGGGGCACTATATCTCCCACTAACACCAACAATGGGGCACTATATCTCCCACTAACACCAACAATGGGGCACTATCCCGCCCACTGAAACCAACTATTTCTCCTCCGAATACCAAAGATCAGGCATGGTTTACTCCCACTGGGCACAGTCCATCCCCATAAAGTCTAAGGACAATAAACTGGCCCTTTCCTCAGAAAGTTTGGAGACCCCTATCATAGAGCATTCCACCTGTGCAGTGCGAGGTGGCGGTACATTATATCTCACTGTAGCAGAACAGACTGCAAGCTAAGATTTGGGGGCTGCTTAGATGCTCTGAATGGATAAACGGCACTATATTTTGATCTCCGTGTATTATTTCGGTTGTGTCCAGCCACAAGTTTGCTTTAGGCTTGTCACTCACATTAATGTGAACCAGCAAACAGATGGATGCATCTGGCCAAATGCACTTTTGACTGCAAAGAAAAAAACTTCTGCTGAGTGCTTGCCAGCAAAAACTTGATGAAAAATTGGCTGAATGAAAACTGAAATATTTATCCCCCTTGTGTAAACCTGAAAATAAAAATCAGTTTAATGAATGCATAAACTGGAAAGTAAAAGTTTCATATTGACTATTCACAAGTTTCAATGTCTTTAAGCTGAAGTTTAGGTATGGCAGTTTTTATATGCATGTGCCATACCTGTGGGATCCCAGTGGAAGCTGGAGATTATGAAATGACTGTATTAGACACCGCTACTACAGTGATCTTCCCTAGCTTCAAGGTCCTGTGCCGAGTGGCTACCCTGCTGAATTGTGAACACAGGAGGTCACTCACTCAGCTTGGGATCCATTCACAATCTCCACCTCTTCCAATCAGAGAACACTGCAAAGTGTCTCTGAAGGGTGCCTGTGCTGAGCAAGTGACCTCCAGCAAGCAGCAGGACAGCCACTTACCTAAGGACCCTGAAGTCAGTGGAGATCGCTGTAACATCAGTCCCTAATTCAGTGATTTCCAGCTTCAATATAGATCCCACGTGTACGGTGCATATACACTTACATTGGTCCAAGCTGAACCAAGTAAAAATTGCCAAGTCTAGAATTCAGCTATAAGGGCTTTTTCACACCAGGTGCAGAGCATGAGTGTGTAAAAAACTACAAGTTTTCCCACCCCATACAAAAATGCACTGCCTTTTACAGATGCCTATGGAGGCCATTCATTTCCTAATGGCACCTCCATGCATTTAGCAAACTCCCACTTGTTCACGCCACCAAAACACATGGTACAGCAGTACTGCAGATTTTAAAAATTGTGCAGGCAGATTTTTTTTTTTTTTTTTTTGTGCGCTTCACCTACATAGGGAAGTCCATTAAAATGAATGGGCTGCCCTGAAACGTGACGCACGGGAACATGCAAAAAGCCCACACACACAGACGCAACTTCTGGTGTCAATGAGCCCTAAATAGGACCAGCAGTACACAATGGGGACACTTCTACATCCAGCTCATAGCATATACAGTACCTGATGAGAATGAAATTGATTTAGAGAAATTTAAATTGCACTTTGGTTACCTTTTTTTGTACACACTTTTTTGCTGCTCTGCCTTTCTCTGCCTTTTTACCCTATAAAATGTTCAGTTTTCAGACAACCCCTGGTAAACATGATATCAACAGTTTATGCTACATTTGTGTGATCAGTAAGTTGTAGATCTATGAATTAATGTATATGAAAAAATATATATACAGTAAACCCCCCTCCATTGCGGGGGTTACGTTCCGGACCCAGCCGCGAAAAGTGAAAATCAGCGAAATAGAAAAACCCTATTAAAATGCATTGTAGGCATGATTTTTTTTACTGTCACTGTACGTGTAGAAGCATTTTAAGGTCTTTAAACACACTTTTAAAACAATAGAAACTCATTTAAACACATCAAAGATACTGAGAGACATAGCAAGAGCTATGGAAAACACAAAAATATTCAATTTTTAATGATTTATATAGTAAAATAACATTACAAAAAAAAAAAGCAATATACCGGGACCGCAAAAACTGAACCGCGATGGAGCGGGGGTTTACTGTATATATTTATACTACCTGCTTTATGTAACTAAATCAAATGTAATAATATTCATGAAACTAAATAATATTAATGGCCAAATAAAGAATATAAGATTGTGCAAAGATAAAGTATTATACTTCCACTTTTTATTCTCTCTTTCCCCCTTGAACAATATTACTAGCTGCACCGCAATGTTTGTTTGTTTTTTTTCTCTTAGTTGGTTCCAAAACCTTTTTTCCCTTATTGGAAAAAAAAGAAAAAAAAAAACATTCTGCAATTCTCTGAACTCCCAGGTAGGAGCTAACACTGTGCTCAACACATTTTAAGAGCTGGTAGGAGGAGCACTGTTGTAGTTTACAGAGGAGGGTGTCTATCAAAAAGCTGATGGATGAAGCAATGGTGTGGTTTGCAGAGGAGGCTGTCAATCTGAGAGCTGGTGGGAGGAGCAGTGATGTGGTTTGCAGAGGTGGCTGTCAATCTGAGAGCTGGTGGGAGGAGCAGTGATGTGGTTTGCAAAAGAGGCTGTCATTCTGAGAGCTGGTGGGAGGAGCAGTGATGTGGTTTGCAGAGGAGGCTGTCAATCTGAGAGCTGGTGGGAGGAGCAGTGATGTGGTTTGCAGAGGTGGCTGTCAATCTGAGAGCTGGTGGGAGGAGCAGTGATGTGGTTTGCAGAGGAGGTTGTCAATCTGAGAGCTGGTGGGAGGAGCAGTGATGTGGTTTGCAGAGGTGGCTGTCAATCTGAGAGCTGGTGGGAGGAGCAGTGATGTGGTTTGCAAAGGTGGCTGTCAATCTGAGAGCTGGTGGGAGGAGCAGTGATGTGGTTTGCAAAGGTGGCTGTCATTCTGAGAGCTGGTGGGAGGAGCAGTGATGTGGTTTGCAGAGGTGGCTGTCAATCTGAGAGCTGGTGGGAGGAGCAGTGATGTGGTTTGCAAAGGAGGCTGTCATTCTGAGAGCTGGTGGGAGGAGCAGTGATGTGGTTTGCAAAAGAGGCTGTCATTCTGAGAGCTGGTGAGAGGAGCAGTGATGTGGTTTACAAAGGAGGCTGTCATTCTGAGAGCTGGTGGGAGGAGCAGTGATGTGGTTTGCAAAGGAGGCTGTCATTCTGAGAGCTGGTGGGAGGAGCAGTGATGTGGTTTGCAGAGGAGGCTGTCAATCTGAGAGCTGGTGGGAGGAGCAGTGCTGTGGTTTGCAGAGGAGGCTGTCATTCTAAGAGCTGGTGGCAGGAGCAGTGATGTGGTTTGCAGAGGAGGCTGTCAATCTGAGAACTGGTGGGAGGAGCAGTGATGTGGTTTGCAGAGGAGGCTGTCATTCTGAGAGCTGGTGGGAGGAGCAGTGATGTGGTTTGCAGAGGAGGCTGTCAATCTGAGAGCTGGTGGGAGGAGCAGTGATGTGGTTTGCAGAGGTGGCTGTCAATCTGAGAACTGGTGGGAGGAGCAGTGATGTGGTTTGCAAAGGAGGCTGTCATTCTGAGAGCTGGTGGGAGGAGCAGTGATGTGGTTTGCAGAGGAGGCTGTCATTCTGAGAGCTGGTGGGAGGAGCAGTGATGTGGTTTGCAGAGGTGGCTGTCAATCTGAGAGCTGGTGGGAGGAGCAGTGATGTGGTTTGCAGAGGTGGCTGTCAATCTGAGAACTGGTGGGAGGAGCAGTGATGTGGTTTGCAAAGGAGGCTGTTATTCTGAGAGCTGGTGGGAGGAGCAGTGATGTGGTTTGCAGAGGAGGCTGTCATTCTAAGAGCTGGTGGGAGGAGCAGTGTTGTGGTTTGCAGAGGAGGCTGTCAATCTGATAGCTAGTGGGAGGAGCAATGCTGTGGTTTGCAGAGGAGGCTGTCATTCTAAGAGCTGGTGGGAGGAGCAGTGATGTGGTTTGCAGAGGAGGCTGTCATTCTAAGAGCTGGTGGGAGGAGCAGTGTTGTGGTTTGCAGAGGAGGCTGTCAATCTGAGAACTGATGGGAGGAGCGGTGATGTGGTTTGCAGAGGAGGCTGTCATTCTAAGAGCTGGTGGGAGGAGCAGTGTTGTGGTTTGCAGAGGAGGCTGTCAATCTGAGAGCTGGTGTGAAGCTGGTGGGAGGAGCAATGCTGTGGTTTGCAGAGGAGGCTGCCATTCTAAAAGCTTTTGGGAGGAGCAGTGATGTGGCTTACATAGGAGTGTATGAATCTGAGAGCTGATGGATGGAGCAGTGATGTGGTTTGCAGAGGGGGGTGTCAATTTGAGAGCTGGTGGGTGGAGCAGCATTGTGGTTTGCAGAGGAGATTGTCAATATAAGCTTCTAAGCTGGTGGAAGGAGCAATGATGTGGTTTTCAGCAGAGGCTGTTGACCTGAGAGCTGGTGGGAGGAGCAGCAATATGGTTTGCAGAGGGGACTGCTAATTTAAGATCTGATAGGTCGAGCTCTGGTGTGGCTTTCAAAGGAGGCTGTTGATCTGCGAGCTGGTGAGCAGAGCAGCACAGTGGTTTGCAGAGGAGGCAGCTGTGTGTCAACTTTAACCTCTTTGCGCCTTGACGCCAAGCGGGCGCATATTTGCGTACCATAATGTAAACAAATCTGTGTCATTGCGCGCACCCTGCATGCTCCCGGCACAGTTATCAGCGCCCAAAGGAAAGCTCCCCATCATCCGGGAGCTCACAGGAAGGCTATGATTATCTGATCCTTCGATCCTCCAGAAAACTGCACCCTCCACATCCATCTGTGGACTATTCCTGCCATCCTCATGTCCATGGGTAGTGAAGAAGTCAGGAACAGTCCATCCACAAGACCACTAGCGTGCGTGGGGGCAGGAGCGGCAGGTACCGATATTGCACTCGGAGGAGCAGTGGATTAGGTAAGTATATCTCCGCTCTCCTCACCTCTAGACAAAAAACAGCAGGTAACCCATGCAGTATGGGCACAGCCTCACTGCATGGTTAGAAAGAAAACAATTTTCCTGGAATTCTTCTTTAAGGTAAAAAACATTTTAACTTTAGAACCACTTTAAAGTAATTGAAAAGGCCAGATTTATTTAAAAAAAAATAACAAACATGTTATACTTACCTCCTCTGTGCAGTTGATTTTGCACAGAGCAGCCCGGATCTCGGGTCCCTGTCTGATGCTCCTGGCCCCTCCCTCCTGTCAAGTGCCCCCACAGCAAGCAGCTTGCTATGGGGGCACCTGAACCGAACTGCAGCTCCATGTATCCATTCAGACACGAAGATGCAGTTCGGCCCAGCCACCTTTCTCTCCTCATTGGCTAACTGAGTTTGACTGACAGCAGGGGGAGCCAGTGGTGCCGCTGCTGTGACTCAGCCAATCAGGAGAGAGAGTTTTGGACGGCTGAGGCACTCGTGGACATCACTGGATAGAGATGGGGCTTAGGTAAGTAATAAGGGGGGCTGAGGAGGGCTGCTGCACACAGAAGGCTTTTTATCTTAATGCATTGAATGCATTAAGATAAAAACCTCTGAATTTACACCCCATTTTAAGGGAAGCTCCAGGGAGATCCTGCAAAGCAATGGAGCCACCCTACTGACACAATTGTGGTTAGTAGGGTCTTCTAGTTGTCAGTGAGAAATGGTCCCCTTCCATTGATGGTCACTGCAGGTTTAAGATCAGACCAGCACTATTCAAGGAACCTGAAGCAACCTGTAGAGGAGATCCCTGACTGAGACAGACTGACATGTATACTCATTCACTAACATATTATACAAGGTTAAAATCCTTATCCCATTTCAAATGTCATTTTCCATATTTTAAAATCTGTAGCTCTGATACCTGATGATCTGGCCATGAAAGCTCTTTGCCCCTGTCTCTCAATTGCACTGCTGTGTTCAACAGTGTGTTGTCACCCTCTCATGAGGACCACAAGTAGCCTTTGTAAACACACTCACACACGTGCTCTGTTTTTTCTTCAGGAAACACCCTGCAGCTTTTATTGGAGTATATTAGGCTACATTCACACCTGAGCATAGCGGTTTCGCGCGTTTTTACAGCGATTTTACTGCGATTTTTACCGCGATTTACAGGCGTTTTTACAGCCGTTTTTTGTGCAGGCGTTTTTAGATTGAATAGAGACCAATGGAAAACACCTGTAATCTGCCCAAAAAGAAGCTCATGTACATTTTTGAGCGTTGGGCGTTTTGCTCATGGCTTCAAATGCTCAGATGTGAACAGGGGCCATTGAAATGAATAGGATTTGTCTTGTTGGGCGTTTTGAGAGCTGATCCTAGAGCAGAAAAACTCCCCAAAAACGCCCCAAAATGCCTACATGTGAACGGAGCCTTAATGTAGACAAGAAGTGGCTGTAAAGAGGCTGCATGAGATCAGCAACACAAGAATATGATGGAAAACAGTTTTGTTAAAATATGTTTTTTTAAATGTTTGTATCTTTTTTTTGTGTTTTTGATTCACAGTGCTTTAGCAAGATAAATATCATTTAGTTGGGATTTACATCTGCTTTAGGCAGTGCCATGGGTAATGATGGTGCACAAAGTGCTTTCCATTTAGCATAATCAATAATACTCAATCTTAGCTCGTGTATTAAATGAATTAAAGAGAAGAGGGAAAAAATTGGAGGCATTTTTTACATCTATTTAACAAATTAATTTTTTTCCCTGCAAATCACAAGAGTGATGCAAACATCTGATTGGGTAGCACCTTTGGTTTTTTTTTTCTCCAAAATAAGTAGACTAGTGGGGATTCATTGAAGGAAGCACATTTTAATATATTAAAAATGTATTACTTCTCTCTCTGTTGTCATTTTCTTGTTTTTTCTTCTACCTGTTTATAATGATAACTATAATTATTATATAGTTACAACTGATATTTCCTTTCGTACAAATATTGTTTACAGCTGTCACTATATGCACACAATACTGCACCAAGCAAACAATGCTACTAATTCAAGCCAGAGGTGATGAACTGAGCTACAAAGCATGATACTGTAGATGGCGCTATTGTTCTAGATAAATGGTCACTTCTTTCCAACAACAAGTCCCGCCACAAAGCAAATAACTATCTCAGCAGTTCGCTGTGCCCCTTCCTTCCCTAGGCACATGGAATTACGTGACTTCATTTCCTAACAAAGGGGGGTTCTGACTTCTGATGAATATAGTTCTCTTTCCCTGAACTGAACCTTTTCAGTTGGTGGTGAC
Organism: Pelophylax lessonae; assembly: GCF_965119305.1. NCBI lineage: Eukaryota > Metazoa > Chordata > Amphibia > Anura > Ranidae > Pelophylax > Pelophylax lessonae. The sequence continues at coordinate 147,337,925 of NC_138768.1, forward strand.
TCAGGTTCAGGAACAATATTTTCACTGAAAGAAATGTGACTTAAAGGAGGATGTGGAAAATGGGCCCAGTTTGTACGTTCTAAAAATAAAAGGGCAACACAGAAAAAATGGTTCATGGGAAAAATTACAATGCTCGCTTTGACTATGAACATTTTTTTTTTACTAAATAAACACCTGACTTATTCATCTCAGTATTTGAGTTTCTGCCTGATTCATAAGCTATAAAGGTATTTCTTTTATAAACAAAAACTCATGACATGATTATTAAATCTAAAGTCAAGGCATTACAATGGTGGTCTTAGACTTAGCGGCATGCCATAGTAAACCAAGGGTTCTGGTGTAGGTTTAGGGCTTGCTGTCTGAAGTATCTTCTCCCACTACTACTAGTGCTAACCCACTTATACTTTAGAGAAGTAGCTCTCAGTCACCAAGCTATGGCTCAATGCCAAGCTGTGGCCCCCCTCCATCTGGGAATCAAGCCAGCTGCAGATCTCCTAACGAGCTGCAGTCCTTCCCAGTTCCCATAGTGCCACATAGTCTCCCATAGGGGGCTGAAGTGCCACTCAACCTCCCACAGTGCTCCCAGGTCCCCACCCCCCATTGATCCCTAACCTGCCACAGTGCTCCCCAGCCCCCTGCAGGTTACCCTAGTTTGCTTCAGAGCCTTCAGCCCCTTATTGTGCCTCCAACCTCCAACAGTGTCCCACAGTGCATCCCAGGCTCCAAAAGTGCCTCTGTAAAGTCCTTAGCCTCCTAGAGAGACCCCCAGCCCCCTCCATAGATACACCCCCAGCTCCTGCCAGAAACCTCATCCCTTACAAGGCCACAAAGTCTGCAGTGAAGTCCTCTAACCCTCTCCACAGCCCATATTCCCCCAGTGACACCCAGCCCTATCCAGAGTCTTCCAGAATTTTAAAGAGGTTGTAAACTCATTACATTTTTCCAACCTGAAAGAGAAACACATAATGAGCTAGTATGCATCACATACTAGCTCATTATGAAATACTTACCTTAGAACGAGCCCCCGCCGTGCCGCCTGCTTACCTGTATGACGGGCGACATGTTCAGTCGCCCGTCTTCCGGGATTGCGGCATACGGCCATCTGATTGGCCGGACCCATGATTACGTCACTCCCGCGCATGGGTGCGGGAGACGATGGTCACGGTGCGGGGCTCTGAAGGAACGGCACCAGCGGCCATTCCTTCAGAGCACATGTGCCAGTGATGTCACTGGCTGCATTTAAGGTAAATATCTCCTAAACGGTACATGTTTAGGAGATATTTACAGTACCTCTAGGTAAGCCTTATCATAGGCTTACCTATAGGTAAAAGTTGCAAAGGAGGGTTTACTTCCTCTTTAACGTTTATTTTGTATTCCCATAGTTTTATTGTGTGAGTACAAAACTTTTCTTTTACTGTTGGGGCATGAAAGGTTTTGGAAGCATTTACCAGGCACTTTTTGTAATAAGGTTGACAAACAATGCTCTAGAGTTGCCCAGATAAGAGTAAGAGTACATGCACAGGACTGTGACTGAGTGATCTATTTCATTTATAACCTCCTGCCAAAACCATCATTATTGAAATTGGGATGGGAGAAGGGATGAGTGGGATACTCCAACTGTTAACTATTCACAAAGCTGAGGACTTCTAACTTGAGAATGTGGCAAGGCCGCTACTTCATCCTGCCACTTGAATGAAGATGAGATAAGTGTTCCTATAGTATTTCTCTTCAGGGTTCTGCCCTAGTACCCCTTTTCTCTCTGGGCTAACTGACACCTGTCAACTGACTGCACTACCCGGAGTAGTCCCCTTCCTGGGCAGACCCCTGGGCAAGATCCTCTGTACTCACAATACTGTTTTTCCAGAGTCTCGTAGTGCCCCAACTCCTCAGCAGCCTTCCTCGACCTCTGGGTTCAGCTTCACACAACCGGTACACCAGGCCGACTGCTTTTGACCACCATCAACTGCTGCAGAAGAGGAGTCAACCGCCACGCTCCTTCTGGGGCTCTGCTTCTCACCAAAGACCTCTACCTCATGTGCCTGTGGCTTTTTATACCCTGTCACATAATGCACCACTCTCTGTGACAACCCCTGGGACAGTACCAAAAGCCTGTGTGTCATTGGTCAGGTTTCCTCCAGCATCCTATGTGCCTCCCCATTGGATCAGCTGGGGACACTCCCTGAGACCAGATGAATCAAACACTGGGCACACTACATAGACCTAACTACAAATCCTGCTCCCTGATAACCAGAGTGCATAAATATTTTGCCTGCTGCTCTTCTGATAAGCAGAGAGAGCCAAAACTACACTCTCTTACCTAGCACCTGACTAGGAGGGTGCTACATGTGTAACTATTAAAAAAACTGGAGACAAGTGTTTCGCTTAATAAATTGCATGTACATTAGGTGCTGTGTAAAAAGGAAAAAATAAAAGTTTAATAAAGAGTATTTAAAAAAAGAAATAAAGCACCACTTCGCCCAGAAAGTAGTTTCAGTCACAAATGTTTAGACATTTTCACGTTTATTTCTTTTGTTTAAATTGGTATGACACAAAAAAGTGGAGAAACCAAAAGCCAAATCTGACACATTCCATGCAAAACTCCAAAGATGGACTGGACAAGATCATTGACACCCTCAATGTAATATTTGGTTGCACACCCCTTGGAAATAAATAACTGAAATCAATTGTTTCCTGTAACCATCAATGAGTTTCTTACACCTCTCCACTGGAATTTTGGACCACTCTTCCTTCGCCAACTGCTCCAGGTCTCTCAGATTGGAAGGGTTCCTTTTCCCAACTGCTGTTTTGAGATCTCTCCACAGGTGCTCTATAGGATTTAGATCTGGACTCATTGCTGAGGACTCATTGCAGTTCAGTACTCTCCAGGACTTTGTCTTAACCACTTCTGAACCGGAAGATTTTGCCCCTTAATGACCAGGGCATTTTTTGCGATTCGGCACTGCGTTACTTTAACGGACAATTGTGCGGCTGTGCAACGCTGCACCTAAAAAAATAGATTTCCTTTTTTTCCCCACAAATAGAGCATTTTTTTGGTGATATTTGATCAACTGTACAATTTTTATTGTTTGCACTATAAACAAAAAAGATCCACAATTATGAAAAAAAAAAAAACTATATTTTTCACGTTCTGCTGTATAACATTCTCAATAAAAAAAAATGTAAAAATCAAACGTTTTCATCATTTTAGGCCAATTTGTATTCTGCTACATATTTTTGGTAAAGAAAATCCCAATAAGTGTATTTTGATTGGTTTGCACAAAAGTTATCACGTCTACAAACTAGGGGAAAAATTTGTGTCATTTTCATTAATGTATTTATTTTTTACTAGTAATGGCGGCGATCAGCGATTTTTAGCGGGACTGCGACATTGCAGTGGACAGACCCCTAACTGACATTTTTGGGGGGACTAGTGATGTTAATACAGTAATCAGTGCTAAAAATATGCACTGTTATTGTAATAATAACACTGGCAGGGAAGGGGTTAACCCAAGGGTGATCAAAGGGTTAAATGTATGGCTAGGGGGTGCTTTTTAACTGTGCGGGGGATGAGCTTGTGGAATCAACACAGAGTCCTGTGATGCTAAATAGGAGGAACACAGGTGCTCTGTATTTTCTGAGAATCAATTCCTGAGAGAGCAACGGTCTGCTGTGTTTGCAACAGCATACCGCCATCTGCTCTACACGAGGAGCGATCGCGGGTGCTTGCCCTGTAAATCAGCTTTTCCTCTGGCGAATGGGGGGGGGGGGGGTGCGCCGCCCCCAGGATTGCTCCCGTGGATCGCCGTACAGCAGGTACGTTGATTAGCGCAGTCAAGTCAGCCTGCCGCAGTATATATACGGCGGGTGGTTGGCAAGTGGTTAAACCAATTCTGAGTGCTTTTTGACGTGTGCTTTGGATCATTGTCCTGCTGTAAGACCCACCCATAACCTCTGACAGAGACCCAACTCTCTGATACTGGGCCCTACATTGCACCCCATAATTCTTTAGTAGTCTTCAGATTTCATAATGCCATGCACACGGTCAAGACATCCAGTGCCTGAAGCAGCAAAGCAATCCCAAAACATCAGTGAACCTCCACCATGTTTGACTGTAGGGACTATATTCTTTTCTTTAAAGGCCTCATGTCTTTTTCTAAAAATATTAGAATAATGGCACATTCTCACAAAAGGATTTTGGCTTTCTCAGGTAAGTTTTGGAAAATTCCAATCTGGCTTTTTTATGTTTGTGTCAGCAGTGGGGCTCTACTGGGTCTCCTACCATAGCGTCCCTTTTCATTCAGATGGCAATGTACAGTGAGAGCTGACACAGCCTGTGCCTGAAGGTCAGCTTGAATTTGTCTGGAAGTTGATTGAGGTCCTTTATCCACCAATCAGACAATCCTTTGTTGCAATCTTTAATCAAATTTTCCCTTTCATCCATGCCCAGGGAGATTAACTATAGTGCCATGGGCTGTAAACCTCTGACAATGTTGAGCACAGTGGACACAGGAACATTAACATCTCTGGAGATGGACATGCAACCTTGATTGACCATGCTTTTCCACAATTTCTGCTCTCAAATCCTCAGACAATTCTTTGCTGCTTTTTCTCTTCTCCGTGCTCTATGTGGCACACAGAGACACACAACAGAAAGGTTGAGTCAGTTTTTCTCCATTTTAACTGGTTGCCGGTGTTATTTCTATATTGTCAGCACCTGTTAATTGATACAGGTGAGTTTAATTACAAATTACAGGAGCATCACAAATCTGGAATGCAATTATTTCTCACAATTTTGAGAAGGTGTCAGATTTGTTTTTTTTTCTCCACTTTTTTGTGTCATACCAATACAAGCAATAGAAATAAACATGAGAATGCCTTAACCACTTAAGCCCCGGAGGATTTGGCTGCTAAACGACCAGGGGGTATTTTACGATTTGGCACTGCGTGACTTTAACGGACAATTACGCGGTCGTGCGACGCTGTACCTAAACGAATTTGGCCTCCTTTTTTTCCCACAAACAGAGCTTTCTTTTGGTGGTATTTGATCACCTGTGCGATTTTTTGATCATGCGCTATAAACAAAAAAAGAGCTTACATTTTGCAAAAATAGCAATATTTTTCACTTTTTTTTATATGAAATTCCCCCAAAAAAATGTAAAAATCAAAATTTTTTAACATTTTCGGCCAATTTGTTTTATGCTACCTATGTTTGGTAAAAAAAAATTGCAAAAAGCGTATTTTGATTGGTTTGCGCAAAAGTTATCGCGTTTACTAACAAAGGGAAAGATTTTTGTCATTTTTGTTGTTTTTTTTTTTAACGCGTAATGGCGGCGATCTGCGATTTTTTTTGCGGTACTGCGACATTGCGGTGGACAGATCGGACCCTTGACTGACATTTTTGACACTTTTGGGGTTACCAGTGACATTACTACAGTAATCAGTGCTATATATATGCACTGTTACTGTAAAAATACACTGGCAGTGAAGGGGTTAACTTTATTTGAGAGGGAGGGGCTGTGTGTGTCCCTAGGGCAGTGCTGTATCTTGGCCTAGGCCAACAAGGCCCAGGCCTAGGGCAGCACTTTGTAGGGGGGCAGCAAAAAATTTGGACTTGTGTTTGCTGCCACTGATTATTTCACTTATTTGTATAGGGACTATGGACTTTCTATTTATTATACAAATAAGTTACATAATCCTAGGATTACAATCAGTGGCAGCAAACACAAGTTCAAATATTTTAAAAGAACTGATGGGACTGCACTGATATGGCAGCACTGATATGCTGCACTAATGGTCGCTAATATGCTGCTCTGATGGCCACTAATGAGTTGCCAATGGTGGGTACTGATAAACTGCACTGATGGGCACTAATGAGGCTGCATTGATGAGGCTGCACTGATGGGCACGAGGCGGCACTGATAAGCTTCACTGATGGGGCTGGACTGATACGGTGCCCTGATGGGCATTGATATGTTGCACTGATGGGCACTAATAGGCTGCACTGATGGCCACTTATGAGGCGGCACTGATAAGCTGTACTGATGGGCACTGATATGATGCACTGATAGGCTGTACTGGTGGCCACTGATGGGGCTGCACTGTTGGCCAGTGAGGAGGCTGCACTGATGGGCTCTGATAGACTGTGGTTGTGGTTTGTGATTAACAAATGACAGGGCGGGTCATAAACAGGAAGGAGTGTTGCCTTTACAGGAAGGGGTCGGTCATATTTCAAATAGGGGGTGCACAAGTTTTGTCAGGCCTAGGGCAGCACAAAACCTAAATACACCACTGCCCTAGGGGCATGCTTTCTACTGTGATTGGCTGTGGCTTCAGCTGTATGCAGAGTGATCAACGGTTCTACAGTAGAACCGTATGATCATCTCTCATACAGAGGGGAGAATGACAGGCAGCTTGTTTACACAAGCCGCCTGACTTTCTCCCTCTCCCCCGCCGATCGCAGAGTGGCCGGCGGTCTTCGGGTCCGCCGGTCACACGCGCGGGGGGGTCTGTGACCACGCGGGAGCGGGAGCGCGCCTCGGGGGGCGCGCGCTCGCTCCCTAGACCCTCACAAGCAAGCGACGTAGACCTACGTCAGTTTGCCTGTGAGGGGCTGACCGCCGACGTAGATAGTCGTGCGGCGGTCGGCAAGTGGTTAAACATTTGTTATTGCAATAATTTTCTGGGCACAGTGGTGCATTATCTAAAAGAAATGCAGGGGTGCCAATATTTTTTCCATGACTATATATACTGTGTATATATATATATATATATATATATATATATATATATATATATATATATATATATATATATATACTGTCTATAAATATATACACTATATAACCAAACTTATTTGGACACCTGCCTTTACACACACATAAACTTTAATGGCATCCCAGTCTTAGTCTGTTGGGTTTCATATTGAGTTGGCCCATCCTTTGCAGCTATAACAGCTTCAACTTTTCTTGGAAGGCTGTCCACAAGGTTTAAGAGTGTGTCTATGGGAATGTTTGAGCATTTTTCCAAAAGTGTAGAGATGAGGCCTGGCTCACGGTCTGCGTTCTAATTCATCCCAAAAGTATTTGTTTGGGTTGAGGTCAGGACTCTGTGCAGGCCAGTCAAGTTCCCCCACCCCAAACTTGCTTATCCATGTCTTTATGGACCCTGCTTTGTGTACTGGTTCAAATCATTTGGTGGAGAGGGGATTATGGTGCGGGGTTGTTTATCAGGGGTTGGGCTTAGCCCCTTAATTCCAGTGAGGGGAACATTAAGGGCGTTAGTATGCCAAGACGTTTTGGACAATTTCATGATGACAACTTTGTGGGAACAGTTTGGAAATGGCGCCTTCCTGTTCCAACATTACTTAGTATCAGTGCACAAATAAGGTCCATAAAGACATGGATGAACAAGTTTAGGGTGGAGGAACTTGACTGGCCTGATCCCAATCAGTGGCGTACCAATAGGGGGGGCGGGGGGCGGTCCGCCCCGGGTGCCACACATTAGCGGGGTGTCAGTGTGTCAGGGAAGATCAGGGTGACACCCGGGGCCGGCCGCCAGACTGCTTCCACCGTGGAGGAGGAGGAACTGTTTAAAGCAGAGAGGATGTGAGAGACTCACTGTCACTCCCGAGCCCTGAATACACAGCGATCAGCGCTGCCGCAGTTTACTATGCTGGTTAATGAGAAGGCGATTGGTTGCTAGGACCGCCTATCAACCAATCACCTGCTCATTAACCAGCATAGTAACTTCTGCAGTTCCCGCCGAGGCGCCGATCGCTGTGTATTCAGGGCTCGGGAGTGACAGTGAGTCTCTCACATCCTCTCTGCTTTAAACAGTTCCTCCTTCTCCGCTCTCCTCCTAAAAAGGTAGGGGGGGGGCTTTGTATTGTAAAGGGGTTATTTTGAGGGGGGGCGGGGGGGCTTTGTATTGTAAAGGGGTTATTTTGAGGGGGGCGGGGGGGCTATGTATTGTAAAGGGGTTATTTTGAGGGGGGGTGACTTTGTATTGTAAAGGGGTTCTTTTTTGGGGGGGGGTGGCTTTGTATTGTATAGGGGTTGTATGGGGGGGGCTTTGTATTGTACAGGGGTTCTATGGGGGATTTATTGTAGAGGGGTTCTATTGGTGGGGGCTTTGTATTGTAAAGGGTTGTATGGGGGATGGGGCTGTGTAATGTAAAGGGTTCCAATGGGGGGCAGTGTAATGTAAAGGGATCCAGGGGTAAGGGGGCAGTGTAATGTAAAGGGGTCCAGGGGTACAGGGGCTGTGTAATGTAAAGGGGTCCAGGGGTAAGGGGGCAGTGTAATGTAAAGGGGTCCAGGGGTACAGGGGCTGTGTAATGTAAAGGGGTCCAGGGGTACAGGGGCTGTGTAATGTAAAGGGGTCCAGGGGTCCAGGGGCTGTGTAATGTAAAGGGGTCCAGGGGTACAGGGGCTGTGTAATGTAAAGGGGTCCAGGGGTAAGGGGGCTGTGTAATGTAAAGGGGTCCAGGGGTACAGGGGCTGTGTAATGTAAAGGGGTCCAGGGGTACGGGGGCTGTGTAATGTAAAGGGGTCCAGGGGTAAGGGTTCTGTGTAATGTAAAAGGGGGTCTCCATACATTTTACACATGACACGTCAATGTTCGTCGCCTGGGGGGGGGGGGGTGCCAGATATAGGATCCGCCCCGGGTGCCAAATGCTCTAGGTACGCTCCTGATCCCAATAGAACACAATAGAGCACCTTTGGGTTGAATTAGAGTGCAGATTGTGAACCAGTGCCAGACCTTACAAATGCGCTTCTGGAAGAATGGTCAAACCTTACCATAGACACACCCCTAAACCTTGTGGACAGCCTTCCCAGAAGAGTTGAAGCTGTTATAGCTGCAAAGGGTGGGTCAACTCAATATTGAACCCCAAGGACTAAGCCTGGCATGCCTTTAAGGTTCATGTGCGTATACTTTTGGAAATTTAGTATATATATATATATACATACATATATGTATATATATATATATATATATATATATATATATATATATATATATATATATATATATATATATATTATCAAAAAACACAACGCAATTCAAAGCATTTTTTTTTTTGTTTTGTTTATGGTATAATGTATTCAGTGGGGGCATGAACACAGGTGAGTAATGATCTTAGTTCAGCTCTGTGACCAAAATAAAAAAATCTGCATCTGAGGACATGCGTACCTGTGTAAATATATGCACAAGCGTATACATAGATACAAAAAGTATATTCTGGGATTTAAAAAAGAGCAAGAGGATTAGGAACTAGAATTTTACACTTTTAAATGAGGATGCGTCTTACACATTTAAACGCATCTAAATGAAAGCATTTTACTGATCATTAATGTGGGGACTTTTTGGCAGAAAAAACAGGCCTATCTGATTTTAATAGAATGCATTAAGATAAAAAAAACTTTCTAACTTTACAACTCCTTTAATTCTAAATGTTAGCCATTTGAATTGCCAACCCATTTATACTTTTTTGTTCTTGGGGAGGGGGATAGTGTCTTCTAGTTTATTCTGTGGTTAATTTGAAGTCAGTACTTTTGTCTGCTGTCCCATCTATAGAAAGTTTTCATTTTTGCCCAGAGCTTTCACAGGGTGGGGTTTATCTTTACTTTTTGTTGATATTGCTTTTGTTTTAGGTTAAACCTCTTTTTTTTTTTTTTTTTGCATTCCTGTTCAACAACCTTACTGCAGCTGTATATTGCAAAAGATTGGACTGGTGGACGAACATTTCTGAAGCACCATTTAAAAGCAGGTCTCTGTTGCTACTTGTGCATGTTCCAGCAAGGATCACAGGCAAAATGCCCAGAGCCAGTCAAAGTGGCTCTGTGCCTTGATATCACTGTGATGGTGTGTTTACACCTGAGAGCCTTCCCCTGCCTCTCACTATGTTGTCCTGACTGCTGCGCCCTGTATCAAACTTTGTACAATACACGGTACTTACATCTGGACTCTATATGCTATATTGCACATTACATTGTCCTGATCATGCACTCAATATGCAAAGTTGCATGTTAGATAGTCCCGATTGCTATACTCTATACACTGTGCTCAATGCTATACAGCCCTACTCATATTTTTATGCTGTATTGTACCTTATATAGTTCCTAGGTGTGCATTATATAGTCCTGATTGCTGCACTGTATACACTATACTGTACATTACATACACCTTACAAAGGTGATCATTGTTTTAAGGCTTGCTTGCTGCAAAGCAGTTCCCACACTATTTTAATTAAGTTCTTTTTTTTAAGTTAGGGGCAGGTGAAGTGTTAGCTTCATCTCTGAAAAATTAAAAAAGTGTCCTTTGTGCAGAGATTTATATATGCCTGTGAGCCTTTAATTTGTGGCATAGCGAGGCATATTTTGTGAGTACAATCCACTTCCAATCCTTACATTAACTACCAATAACTCAATGAATAAAATTCAAAATACAGACATACCACTCTGCCTCCATCTTTATCAATAAAGTGGATGTAAACCCCATTCATGAAATTTGACCTATGTACATATATCTGTAGTCTTTACTTATCTCTCTCCAAAGCCCTAAGTCCTTTGTCATTCTGCTGCTCCGTTCCTCTGTTATCAGTATGATAACTTCTGACAAGTTCCCTGACACAGGAGATAAAAGCAGCTGGAAATTTGTGTCAGGTGGGTGCATGGGTGCATGGGTGCATAGGTGAATAGAGATAGATAGGCAAAGAGCTGGTCTATTCACAGCACAGCTCTGCATTTTTCTTCCTTCCTCTGCCTATGTGGAGGGGGCTGGGGGGTGCCTTTCCTCCAATCAGCTGTCACACAGTGTATGCCAAGACTCCACAACCAGTGCTAGAACAGGAAGAAAACATTTTAACACAATGTTCACTTTCTAAGCAGGGTATAAAGCTGAAGACAGCAGATGAAACGTATGTAGGGATATTTCTTTTACCTCTGTGTATCATCTGTACACTTAGTTGGGTATATGTGAGGGTGTACATCCACCCTAAAGTATAACTAAAGGCAAAACTTTTTCTTTAAGTTTTGGACAGAGTAGAGAGGAATTAGAACCTTTGTCAGTTTTTATTGCTGCCTGTTCCCCTATTAAGAAGATTCATCCTCTCTATATAGAAAATCCCAACTTTTGGGTTGTCCTCAGAAAAGTATTAGATGGGAAATCTTCCAATGGGGATACTAGCTCTGGTGGCCTGGGGGTCCCCAAGGAATTACTCTAATTTATAGGGATTACCTCTCACTTCCTGCTATGGGACAGAAGTGAACATAAATCCCTGAAATGACACACAGATAGCAAAAAAAAAATAAAAATCTGAGAGGGCTCCTTAACTATCCAAGATAAAAAAAAAAAAGCTTTGCCTATTCTGTAGTTCTAAATTAACCTCTCAAAAATATCATCCAAACCTTCCTCTCTGCTCCTTTCAAGACATACTGAACTCTAGCTCCCTTGTCCTCTCCACCCATGTTCACCTCCACGATTTCTCAAGAGCCTCTCCCAACTTTTGGAACTCCTTACCTTCATTTATCTGGCTATCTCCTACTATGTTCACCCTTTGACGATCCCTGAAAACACATATATTCAGGGAAGGCTCTACCTAACAACTTATTTTCTACCTTATTCATCAACCGACCCCCACACAGTTATTTCCCATTTATCACTTGCCATTCCATTTTAGATGGTAAGCTCTCACAAGCAGACACCTCCTAATCCTATTGTCTTTAATTGTATTGTAAAGAGTTGTGTAAATGGTTGGCACTACATAACTCCAGTATAATAGTATAATAGTAATATAACAGTATAATAGTAACATGCAGCAAGCTTAACCTATTCCTTCTAAGCCCTCCCCATTGGTGGGTGAAGTCTGGCCGCATCCACTAATCGCTGCACATTTACTTTCTTTGGTGTCTCCCTGGGAGCCAAAGGTCTTTTACAATCCTAGCAATTTCCCTGTTGGGCAGACATGGGAAATTGCACTAAGCTAAGTATCACTACCATACAAAAGTGGTACTATGCAGTGTTCATGCAGACGTGATAACATATACAGGGCCTGTGAACATTTGGCCTTTCTGCAGTGCATTGTTATTTATGCATATAGTGAGTTACAGGTTGCTTAGGGTGGGAAGGGGTTAACTGTGTCTAGACTCTTTTCCTGGGCTTTCTGAGTCCCACCCCCTGCTGTAAGCCACATAAATGCCAGGGACCGAACCCACGGTATGGAGACCCCATATACCTAGCTGCATGGTACGGGAGAGAAGGAATTAAGTGAGAGCATGCATGAGGTCGTGCTAGTGCTCAAGGCGACCCCAATCTGTCACTGGGAGTGAGGTGGCAGAGGTACGCTGGACTGGTGGAGAGGGCACGGGCTCTGCGGTATCCCTCCTAAATGTAACAATAACTGGAGAATATGTGTAGTAACATGGGAAAGTACGTTTTACAAAGGGATTCTGTACATTTAACTGCTGCACACAGTATACAGCTCATCTCTAAGCCAGGGTACCACTATAAGGTTAGACTTTCACATGAATGTGGCCTCGCTTGGTCCAAGGCACTAATGAGCACGTACACAACAAAAAGGTATCCTCACATGCAGGGTGAGTAGGCCCCACCCACATGCTCACAATTACGGAACAAGATAAGCTATTGTGCACCATCCATTCTGGATATACAGAATAAGAATAGATACTGAGAAAAAGGCTGACATTTTGGCTTATCCAGTAGGCTGCCTGAATACAATAGCTGGCAGGAAAGATTCCTCCATTCACACTGGTTAGTATGGATGGGTGAATCAATTAATGTTTATCAAATGTGTATGGCCAGCTTTATACCCAGCATACAGAAAACTTGAAGTTTGTCACATTTGCATAGAAAGAACATGACCAGGGTAGATCAGAGGTCCCCTTGATATTAATTTGCATCCACCATCCCAACTCCACCTCCCGAAATCCCTCCAAAGAAGACACAAGTGAAGTTAAAATAGCAATAACAACCTTTTATTATAAATAATACACAACATTTTAGTAAAATTAAAAATAACAAAACATAACATGACAAATCAAACAGGTCACTGGACCTCAAAGGCATTATATTAATAGTACCAAAAAACTTTGTCCAGTTACCTATGTTATGTCCCCATCCACAAGCACCGTTTTCGGTGTGATCTAAGCTGGCCTCAAACATCTATTGCTCTACAGAGTTAACTGGATCAACTAGATGACACAACAGTGAAGATGGATCCCCTAATGTTTTCCCAAAAACCATTGGATTAAACTACCCTCAAGGACCCCAAACCACCATTATCTGCTGTGGCTTAAATCTAGACAAGCTAGATAAACAGCAAAGGAAGAAAGTACATTTACTTGATGACTGCAGAGTCATCTGCAGAATCTTCCAACTGAAGCTTGCCTAAAGCCCCGTACACACGTACCGATTGTCGGCCGTAAATATTCGGCCGACGACCGATCGGCCGATTGTAGGCTTGTTAGTATGATGCTTCCGACAGCCGACAGCGCATTTTCGGCCAAACAGAATCTGTCGTGCAGGCATTAAAATTTTTGTTGGCCACCAGAACGGCTGATTGTTCGCCAGTCAGTACAGATTTCGGCCAAAAGACAGCAGATTTGCAGGACTGGGCATGCTCAGAAAAGAAAAAAGACAAGGAAAGTTAACCATCACATGACATCACTTCTGCAGTCGGCTGTTGTTGGCCGACAAAATTAGTGTGCAGTCTTTTGCAGTTTTCAACAGACACGACAGCCCTGGACAAAAGACGGCCGATCGGTACGTGTGTACGGGGCTTTATTCCACAACCTATCTTTCAGAACTCCTTCCCATTAGCCCGCTTCTTCTGACCAATCCAGTGAGTGCCACTATTTTACATTTTTTTTTAAATCAAGTAGCTCCACATTTCTTTGTTCCCCTCCACTTTGTCCTGTATACCCTGTGCTTTTTCCTTTTCTTCATAGCTATAGGCCTTCAATCCAGCATGCATAATAAAAGAATTACTATTAAGCCCTGCCATATGTAGTTGATACAGGTCAGTTGGCAACTATGCAGGCAAAAAGGCTGGTCAGGTCTTTTGTGAATGAGTGGAATCAGGGGACATTTGTAGATAATGCAGGGAATGGAGAAAAAAATAGGATGACTTCCTAGAATTTAGGGTATGTTAACATGGCTGATTTGCTGTAGTGACAAATAAAAACCCATATGACAGGGTGACAATGAAGGAATACAACTGGTAGACAGGGATAGAGGTTTATCACCCTATAACAGAAAATGCCCAGACAAGGACCTTCATGGCAGGATCACCAGGTATTATTAAAGAAATCTGGAGATTCCAAAATATTTTAAATTACTTTGGAAATTGCTATAACACGTTGAAGCTTACATGTAATTTTAGTGTTTGGATTAACATATACTTTAAACTTATGGCTAGCAATAAATAATTTTAATTGAAATCACGCAAAATGTAGCTTGTTCCAAATTTTTATGTCACTTTTACTAATTATATATTGTTTTGTTAAACAATAATTGAAAATGAGAGCGGGTGGACAGTAGCACAGGAGAACATATAGAACTGGTGTTTTCTATGCAGAAACATATTTGGTCATAAACACAACCATAAAATAGCAGGATGCTGCCCCCAGTGAAAAAAAAAAAAGAGAGATTTCCCTTTCTTTGCAATCATTACCACTAAAAAGCAGGAATTTTCCTTGACCTTCCACAACCCCTTTTATAGATTTACATTATTCCTTTATCCTGTTATTTACAGTGCAGGTGTCAAGGATGGTGAGACATCCTTTTACAACATAGCGGATGGAGAAGGGGAAGGATGGTAGGAAGAAATTTCCTCAATGAAAAATTAGAGGGTATTTCTAGAAGTATGCTTACTGCTTCAATACATGCTGAGAGTGTTAACTGCAGGGTGACTTGTGCTCTGCTCATAGCGTAGACTAGCATAGACTAGGATTTTGTGTACAGACATCAGTAAAATGTCAGGGAAAAGTGCAGAATGATGATATTTCATACACACATGTGACTCTGCGGGGGTAATTCAATAAAACTAGAGAGAGAAAAAAACAAACAAGCACAAAAATAGAGTTGTCTAAAGCAACCAGAATACAATTTCTAGTTTTTTTTAACCACTTTAAGACCCGGAAGGATTCACCCCCTTCCTGACCAGGCCCCATTTTGCGATTCGGCATTGCGTTATTTTAACGGACAATTGCGCGGTCGCGCAACACTGTACTCAAACAAAATTGATGTCCTTTTTTTCCAACAAATAGAGCTTTGTTTTGGTGATATTAGATCACCTGTGCGATTTTTATTTTTTGGTGCTATAAACAAAAAGCGCGACAATTTTGAAAAAAAAAAAAAAAACAATATTTTTCACATTCTGCTATATGACATTCTCAAAGAAAAAAATTAAAAATCAAAATTTTTTAACATTTTAGGCCAATTTGTTTTCTGCTACATATTTTTGGTAAAAAAAAAATCGCAATAAGCGAGTTTTGTTTGGTTTGCGCAAAAGTTATCGCGTCTACTAACTACAGTAAAGATTTATGTCATTTTTATTTTCTTTACTAGTAATGGCGGCGATCTGGACAGATCGGACCCTTGACTGACATTTTTGACACTTTTGACACCTTTGGGGGGACCAGTGACATTACTACAGTAATTATATGCTAAAAATATGCACTGTTACTGTAATAATGACACTGACAGGGAAGGGCTTAACATTATGGGTGATCAAGGGGTTCAATGTGAGCCTAGAAGAGTGATTCTAACTGTGGGGGGGGGGGTGGCTTCTAAAATGACCATAGAGACATGTTATCCTATATAGAAGGATCACATGGGCTCTATGATCATTCCAGTGAGAAGAACGGTCAGCTGTGTTTACAACAGCTGACCATTCTTCTCTCTCAGCGGGGAACGATCGTGGGTGTCAGGCGGCAATCGGAGCCACCTACCAGCTGCATTGGCTTCCCCGCTGATGATCAGGGGCAGGAGCACACCACCGGCGGCGCGCACTTGCCCCCTAGCCTCCTGAGAGCGAGCGACGTACAGCTATGGTGATTCGCCCAGGAGCGGCTGCCTGCCACCGTATAACTGTGCGGGCAGAAGTAAAGTGGTTACAGGGAAAGTAATATCTCTCTCTTTTTACTTGTACCTACAGGTAAGCCTACAATAAGGATTACCTGTAGGTACTGTGAATATTTCCTAAACTTGCACAGTTTAGGGGACATTCAGAGTGCATGCAGCCAATGACGTCATCAGGTCCCTGTCTAAGAATATGTCTCAACTACATGATTTACACCCCCCCCCCAAGAATATGTCTCAACTACATGATTTACACCCCCCCCCCCAACCTCAAGTGTAAATTAAGCCAAAGAAACACTTCCATGGCTGTAGGCATCGCTAATTAACAGCCATATGGTTCCTAAATTATATTGCTGCTGACTAACAACAGTTCCTCTCTACCCCAGTGTTACTAACCTCTGACTGTGCTGTGGAAGTGAAATACAAGTCAAAACTACAAGATTTGAAAAAGTATTGGGTTCATGCTTGGGACAAACATAGATCTATATTTAAAATGGCTAAAAAAGAAAAAAAAACAATTCCTAACCATTAAAAAAAAAAAAGTTTGCCCAAAGTTTAAATTTACAAGTCTGTTACAAAGAACTTGACCAGTGATAGACAATAAACTCAAATAGGTAGAGTCATTTTAAGGACATTCAGACAAATTAAAATGTAGGCTTTAGAATTAGAACCGGATGAAAGCACTTCAAAAGAATTTTGTTGTGCAGAGTTGCCCTGTGCTTTTTTTTTTACTTTGTAATTATGTTCACTTTTGCTTATCAGTATTTCTATTGATATTGTAAGCTGAATGATGGTTCAGTGATGGTTCAATTAAGTGAACTGAAACCTAGCTAGTATTGTATTTATTATCAAAACACCACGATTGATGACTCCTTAGCCCGAAGCTTGAACAACGTATCCATTGACTGGGCCTGCCACGTCTGATGTACAACATGCATAAAGTAGCTTCCCTAGGGGAAGGAACCTGCAATACGACACACGACTATAAACTGAGAGGGCACGCTGGGAATTTTAGTTCCTACCCATGGGAAGAAGTCTGTGGCTTGCCCCTGTCTACACTGAACAATACATGAATAGCAATGCATAATACATACATTTTTAATCTGCTGTAAAACCAAGCTATAATAACTCAGTAATTGGTATTGATTTTTTCTCTCCTAGATTTGTTTTTATGCTGTTTACATTTGGGCTTTCCGAGCATGTTTGGAATAATCAATATATGAGCTTACTTTTCATTTATTGAAAGCAAATAAGTGCTGATAAATGGAAGTTAATGTATTGCTCCTTGATTAGATGTACAGTACATTATAAAGCTCAGAAAACATTTTTGGCAAACTCCTAATGCCACACTGTGCCTGTAGTACTAATAACAATAACACACGTAAATCACCTGAGGTAGTTCAAATAATAACAACAGTAATTATTCTTCACCTCACGCGTGCAACCTTGAATCCCTCACTCTCTGCAGTGGAGCATGTATTTATATAGAGGTTCCTGGGAGAAATCAGCTTGGAACCAAGATGGAATTTTCTGTTTTTATTTTGATGAATTAGCTTGGGCCCCCAGGACATGTACCTTTTTTCTACCTTACAGGCAAATCACAAAAAAACAAAGCATTTTAAAAACAAAGCTGCTGCGAGTTCTAATACACATTTTTTGCTAGTAATTTTATCGGAAACAATGATGTTGGTCTATTTTTACCAGAGATAAATGTATGCTTGGGTAGTAAGAAAAAAATATTTATGTTTTAATCTATTCTATATATGCTCTTTTGGGTTGCCGCCCGCAGCTAATCTCTGGGAACCCCTGCTGGGTCTCCCACATGTACTTGGTAATAGTCCCGTTCCCAGGTGTGAATGGGGACTTATACAGGATTTAAGTGGTGTCAACAGTTTGCATATCAATGTACAGTATAAAGGAAGACAATGCAGCTACAATTCTTATTAAAGCGGAGTTCCGTGCACAAAATCGACCTAATCGATTTTGTGCCCATCCGCTTGCTCTTCTTCACCTGAAAAGGAATTGGATAGTTAGGGTTATTCTTTCTTTTTTACTTACCTTGTATTTGTAGAAAGAAATACTCACCTATTCTCCACTTCCTCCCTCTGTGGCCGCGGTCCGCGCCGTCACTTCCGGTTTGCAATGATTCCTGGGAGCTGAACGTCATCGCTCCCAGGAATCAATGCGACGGCACCGGCCCCTGCTCGTCACTTCCGGTGTGACGCCGCATTCCATGCTAAACAGCTTCTGGGCATGCCCAGAAGCTGTGTAGGAATGCGGCGCCGCACCGGAAGGGACGAGAGGGGCCGGTGCAGGCGCATTCTGGGAGAAGAAGACACGGAAGAGGACGCAGAAGAGGATCGCGCTGGCTTCAGGTGCCCACAACAGAGATGGCAACGCTGTAGAAGAAATTTTATAAGTGAGTATTTCTTCTTGCAGGTAAGTGCGAACCAGGACAGATCAGAGGCTAGCCATTGTGGAATGTACTAGCCCTGTCTGTCCCGGGGGTATGTTCATTGAAAAAATGTTTTTGTGCCCGGAACTCCGCTTTAAGAGGATTAGGAGGGCTCTGTTTGTAAGAACTTAAAACCTAAAAGGAAGGGGCAAGTGACCCAAAAGGTAATAATTGTATAAGTTGATGGTGAAAGTAAACGTTTAGGTGTTGGGTGAAGATGGGATAGATAAGCTTACCTCAAGAGATGAGATTTCAAGGATCACCTTAACCACTTTACCACCGGAGGATTTTCCTGCTTTACGTTCAGGCCACTTTTTGCAACTTGGCACTGTGCAACTTTAACTGACAATTGCGCAGTCATGCAACGCTGTACCCAAACTAAATTTGCGTCCTTTTTTTCCTCACAAACAGAGCTTTCTTTTTGTGGTATTTGATCACCTCTGCGCTTTTCATTTTTTGCAATATTATTAAAAAAAGAGCGACAATTTTGAAAAAATAACAATATTTTTCTACTTTGACAGTTAAAAAATATCCAATATATTCAATTTTTGTCATATATTTAGGCCAAAACATATTTAGCTACATGTCTTTGACAAAAAAATTTTCAATGAGCTTATTTTTAACCGCTTTAAGACCGGAAGATTGTACCCCATTCCTGACAAGGCCATATTTTGCGATTCGGCACTGCATTACTTTAACGGACAATTGCGCAGTCGTGCAACGCTGTACCCAAATTAAATGTATGCCCTTTTTCCCCCCACAAATAGAGCTTTCCTTTGGTGGTATTTGATCACCTGTGCAATTTTTACTTTTTGCGCTATAAACAAAAAAAGAGCGACAATTTTGAAAAAATAACAATATTTTTCACATTTTTTTATATGAAATTACCTCCCCCCAAAAAAATGTAAAAATCTAATTTTTTTAACATTTTAGGCCAATTTGTTTTCTGCTACATATTTTTGGTAAAAAAAAAAAATCACAATAAGCGTATTTTAATTGGTTTGCGCAAAAGTTATCGCAGCTACTAACTACGGGAAAGATTTATGTCATTTTTATTGGGTTTTTTTAACTAGTAATGGCGGCGATTTTTTTTGCGGGACTGCGACATTGCGGCGGACAGATCAGACCCTTGACTGACATTTTTGACACTTTTGAGGGGACCAGTGACATTACTACAGTAATCAGTGCTATAAATATGCACTGTTACTGTAATAATGACACTGGCAGGGAAGGAGTTAACTTTATTGGTGATCAAGGGGTTAAATGTATGCCTGGTGCTTACTGACGTGTGTGTGGGGGGGGGGGGGATTGTGTGACACAGATCGCAGGTTCAGCTATGTTGAATCCTGTAATCTGTCCCTGCCTGTCACATAGGAGATCCGCCCGCTTTATTTACACAAGCGGGCGGATTTCCTCACTCGATCCCCGACGATCGGGGAAGAGCAGCGGTGATCACCACCTCTCTTCCCCTGACCCGACTCCCGCTGTGTCTGAATACAGAAGGAGCGAGCCTCCGGCGGCGTGCGCGTGCCGCCCAGAAGGGGAGGAGTCCAGCGACGTAGGTCTACGTTGCTGGACGGAATCGAGACACTTTGCCGCAGTACCCTCAATGTGAGCGGTAGGCAAGTGGTTAAATTGAACATAGTAGGAGATAGCCATATGCTTCCTGGGGAAGCAGAGGCTCTACAGAAGTACACAATGTGATGAGGGGACTGGAGAGCAGGGAGGAGCAGAGAGAATGATTTGGGTGATATTTTGAGATGAGGTTGATGATGTAGCTGGGGGTAGATTTGCAGATGGCTCTGTATGTTGTTGCTAGGATTCTGAAATGTAGTTGTTGGGTGAGTGGAAGCCAGTAGAGGGATCGGCAGAGAGAAGTTGCAGACACTAAGCTGTTGGCAAGATCTGTCAGCAGCAATTGTGATAAATTGTAGAAGATGGGATAGTCTGTGGAAGACCAACAGGGAGGGAGTTGCAACTGTTAAAGCAAGAGATAATGAGGGAGTGAATAAGTCGCTTGATGTTATCATTCCTTAAAAAGGACGTGCTAAAGTGGTTCTAAAACTCTAAAGGCTTTTTATCTTCATACACTATGTAAAAAACCTTCCAGTGCCTGTTCCACTGAGCCATGAGTCCTCTCTCGATCCATCACTGAGCTCATCTGCGGCAGTGCTGCTCTCTCTTCCTGGATTCACAGGCTACACTGAAAGCAGCAGGAGCCACTGGCTTCTGCTGCTGTCAGCCAAATGCTGTGAAGAGGAAGCAGGGGGATGTGTCTTAGCTATGCTGAGTGTGTCTGATGGCTTGGTATGGTGGTCATTAGGGTATGGCTGAATGAGATATATATACATATATATACTTATATATATACTGTATATATATATATATATACAGTATCTATCTATCTGTCTATCTATCTATCTATCTATCTATCTATCTATCTATCTATCTATCTATGTATACACACAGCATCTCACGAAAGTGAGTACACCACTCACATTTTTGTAAAAATTTTTATTATATCTTTTCATGTGACAACACTGAAAAAAATGACACTTTGCTATAATGTAGTGAGTGTACAGCTTGTATAACAGTGTACATTTGCTGTCCCCTCAAAATAAATAAACACACAGCCATTAATGTCTAAACCGCTGGCAACAAAAGTGAGTACACCCCTAACTGAAAATGTCCAAATTGGGCCCAAAGTGTCAATATTTTGTGTGGCTGCCATTATTTTCAATAATCCAGCCTCTGACTCCTGGAGAGGATTGGAGTCCTCCTGACTCCCATGCACAGACCTCCTGTCTGTTGGGTGGAGCAGTTTCCAACTGAAAGCTCAGGGTAGGAGATTCTGTTCCACCCACTCACAACTACAGCATACCTCCCAACTTTTGAACTTCGCAATGAGGGTCACTGAAAGAGAAACAAATTGTGGGTGTGGCCAATTTCTTAGCAGTGGGAGGGGCTTAAGGGATAGGGTAAACAAAACCCAGACTTCCTAGTACTCATAAAATATGCTTTGATTGCTCAGCCTACCTTAAAGAAGAACTTCATTAAAATAGTCAGAGACTGCATAGCAACCAGCAACTGTTGAGACAATGAAGACTTTGGTGAGAAGTATATAATATACAGTATTGTGTATATAGTGCAGGAGAGTGTAATGTACAGAATGCAGGAGACAGGAGTATGTAATGTACAGAATGCAGGAGACAGGAGTATGTAATATACAGAATGCAGGGGTCGGAGTCTGCACCATCCACCCCCCCCCCCCGCTCTATACACCCCAAATGCCCACCCAGCTCCATACACCCCCCCCCCCCATCCACCCCAAATACCCCCAGCAGCTCTATCCACCTCAAATGCCCACCCTAGCTCCATCCACCCCAAATGCCCACCCTAGCACTATATATCCCAAACACCCATCCAACCTCCAAACACTCCGTGCCCCCCTTCAATGCAGAGAGATCATCATGCCCCCTTTCAATGCAGAATAACCAGCGTGACCCCTTTCAATGCAGAATGGCCAGCGTGACCCCTTTCAATGCAGAGAGACCAGCGTGCCCCCTTTCAATGTAGAATAACCAGCGTGACCCCTTTCAATGCAGAATGGCCAGCGTGCCCCCTTTCAATGCAGAATAACCAGCGTGACCCCTTTCAATGCAGAATAACCAGCGTGCCCCCTTTCAATGCAGAATAACCAGCGTGACCCCTTTCAATGCAGAATAACCAGCGTGACCCCTTTCAATGCAGAATGACCAGCGCGCCCTCTTTCAATGCAGAGAGACCAGCGTGCCCCCTTTCAATTCAGAGAGACCAGCGTGCCCCTTTTCAATGCAGAATAACCAGCGTGCCCCCTTTCAATGCAGAATAACCAGCATGACCCCTTTCAATGCAGAATGACCAGCGTGACTCCATTTCAGTGCAGAATGACCAGCGTGACCCCTTTCAATGCAGAATAACCAGCGTGACCCCTTTCAATGCAGAATGACCAGCGCGCCCTCTTTCAATGCAGAGAGACCAGCGTGCCCCCTTTCAATTCAGAGAGACCAGCGTGCCCCTTTTCAATGCAGAATAACCAGCGTGCCCCCTTTCAATGCAGAATAACCAGCATGACCCCTTTCAATGCAGAATGACCAGCGTGACCCCTTTCAATGCAGAATGACCAGCGTGACCCCTTAATGCAGAATGATCAGCGTGACCCCTTAATGCAGAATGACCAGCGTGATCCCTTAATGCAGA
Source organism: Pelophylax lessonae (assembly GCF_965119305.1). Lineage (NCBI taxonomy): Eukaryota > Metazoa > Chordata > Amphibia > Anura > Ranidae > Pelophylax > Pelophylax lessonae. The sequence goes on from NC_138768.1 coordinate 147,360,720, forward strand.
ATGACCAGCGTGACCCCTTAATGCAGAATGACCAGCGTGACCCCTTAATGCAGAATGGCCAGCATTACCCCTTAATGCAGAATGGCCAGCGTACCATGCCCCCCCACCCGAGACAGGTGCACTTACCTGCAGCGGCTTCTCCTTTGTCCCCCCTGCGTCTCCTCAAGTCCTTCTGCCTCCTCCTCGGCCAATGGCATGGTTTGCCTTTCGGCCAATCAGGAAGACCCGCTTCCTAATTGTCCAGGAGGAGGATCTGTGTGACAACAGCGAATTTTCATTCGCTATTGTCACACAATGGGTGGGCTTGGGGCGCACTGCTCTGCACCCCGGGTCCACCCTTCTGATCGGGAGCCGAAGACGAGGGCGGAGCTGGGAGGAGGGCAGCAGAGATGGACGGGAGGCACTATCGGAGAAATTATCTAAAAGGACACCGGCGGCCAGATTTTCCGGGACTTCAGCCCAGCTCCGCGGGACCCCCTTCAAATTGCGGGACAGTCCCACGGATTCCAGGACAGTTGGGAGGTATGCAACCTCATAAACACACACACACAGACACACAACACATGTATACACAGACACACAACACATGTGTACACAGACACACAACACATGTATACACAGTCACACAACACCTGTATACACAGTCAAACAACACCTGTATACACAGTCACACAACACATGTATACACAGTCACATAACACATGTATACACAGACACACAACACATGTATACACAGACGCACAACACATGTATACACAGACACACAACACCTGTATACACAGTCACACAACACATATGTATACACAGACACACAACACATATGTATACACAGACACACAACACATATGTATACACAGTCACACAGCACATGTATACACAGTCAAACAGCACATGTATACACAGACACACAGCACATGTATACACAGTCACACAACATATATGTATACACAGTCACACAACACATATGTATACACAGTCACACAACACATATATACAGTCACACAACGCATGTATACAGTCACACAACACATATGTATACACAGTCACACAACACATATGTATACACAGTCACACAACACATGTATACACAGACACACAGCACATGTATACACAGACACACAACACATGTATACACAGTCACACAACACATGTATACAGTCACACAACACATGTATACACAGTCGCACAACACATGTATACACAGACACACAGCACATGTATACAGTCACACAACACATGTATACACAGTCACACAACACATGTATACACAGTCACACAGCACATGTATACACAGACACACAGCACATGTATACACAGACACACAGCACATGCATGCACAGACACACAGCACATGTATGCACAGACACACAGCACATGTATACACAGTCACACAGCGCATGTATACACAGACACACAGCACATGTATACACAGACACAAAACACATGTATACACAGTCACACAACACATGTATACACAGACACACAGCACATGCATACACAGACACACACCACATGCATACACAGACACACAGCACATGCATGCACAGACACACAGCACATGTATGCACAGACACACAGCACATGTATACACAGTCACACAACACATGTATACAGTCACACAACACATATGTATACACAGTCACACAACACATGTATACAGTCACACAACACATGTATACAGTCACACAACACATGTATACACAGTCACACAACACATGTATACACAGTCACACAGCACATGTATACACAGTCACACAACACATGTATACACAGTCACACAGCACATGTATACACAGACACACAGCACATGTATACAGTCACACAGCACATGTATACACAGTCACACAACACATGTATACACAGTCACACAACACATGTATACAGACACACAGCACATGTATACACAGACACACAGCACATGTATACACAGACACACAACACATGTATACACAGACACACAACACATGTATACACAGTCACACAACACATGTATACACAGTCACACAACACATGTATACAGTCACACAACACATGTATACACAGTCACACAACACATGTATACACAGACACACAGCACATGTATACAGTCACACAGCACATGTATACACAGTCACACAACACATGTATACACAGTTACACAACACATGTATACAGTCACACAACACATGTATACAGTCACACAACACATGTATACAGACACACAGCACATGTATACACAGACACACAGCACATGTATACACAGACACACAACCCATGTATACACAGACACACAGCACATGTATACACAGACACACAACACATGTGTACACAGTCACACAACACATGTAAACACAGACACACAACACATGTATACACAGTCACACAACACATGTCAGTCACATTCAGACATGCTGTGCAGCTTCAGCAGGCTTCTCTTCTCCCCGCTGCTTGTAAAACCTGAAAGGGGCTATGAAAGCTTGAAAATAACTTAGCAGCCCCGCCCCCCTTACCAGAGGAGAGATGCCGGGCTGCAGGAAGCAGGAACAAGTGTTCTATACAACGCTGAAGCCTAAGTTGGGGGTGGAGCTGGGCGGGGGCGGAGCTGATTCTACAGCGGCTTATACATTGGTCGTTTCTCTCCTGCACAACACGTCATTAGTTGCCAGGATGCCAGCGGTCCTAGCAACTATGACTGCAAGGAAAATAAACGTGTATGGGGGTTGGGGAGAGGAGCAGAGGGCACAGGCATGCTGGAATCTTCAGTGGGCACAGTCAGTGTACAAAGGTATTTACTGAGCATACCCCATTGAGTGGAGCCCACTGCTGCTCCGGAACTTCAGCCCACATGAGCGGGACTTACTTGAAAAATCGGGACAGTCCCGCTGAATCCGGGACAGTTGGGAGGTATGCTACAGAGCCCCATCCAGGTATACCAAAACCTGGAGAAAGCTGCAAAAGCAGTTTTCTCCACTGCACATCTACACTCTGTAGTCCTGCATGGGGCCAATGTGCACACTCTGTCCTTTAAATGACCACTTTCACCTTGACAGCTTCTCGCCCTGTCACAATAGGTATAGATTAAAAAACCAAGTGGTGATAAAATACCACCAAACGAAATTTCCATCTGTCCCCAAAAATTGATAAAGATAGTCTCCAATGGGTTCATTTACTAAACTGGTGCAGACAGAATCTGGTGCAGCTGTGCAAAGTAACCAATCAGCTGTTAGCTTTTGCTTGTTCAATTAACTACTTCAGCCTTTGAAGATTTACCCCCCCCCCCCTTCATGACAGGCCATTTTTTTTGCGACACTGCACTGCATTACTGACGATTGCACGGTTGTGCAACACTGTACCCAAATAAAATGTATGTATTTGTCCCCCACAAATAGGGCTTTCCTTTGGTGGTATTTGATCACCTCTGCAGTTTTTATTTTTTGCGCTATAAACAAAAACTGACCAACAATTTAAAAAAAAAAACAATATTTTTTACTTTCTGCTATAAAACAGCCAATAAAAAAAAATTTAAAAAAATAAGACATCTTCATCTATTGAGCCAATATGTATTCTGCTGCATATTTTTGGTTAAAAATCCCAATAAGCGTATATTAAATGGTTTGCGCAAAAGTGTTAGAGTCTACAAACTATGGGATATTTTTATTTTTTTATTTTTATTTACTAGTAATAGTGACAACCAGCGACTTATATTGAGACAGCACGATTGCAGCGGACAGTCAGGACACTAACTGACACTTTTGACACTTTTTCGGGACCAGTGACACTAATACAGTGATTAGTGCTAAAAAATATGCACTGTCACTATACTAATGACACTGGCTGGGAAGAGGTTAACATCAGGCGAGATCAAAGGGTTAAATGGGTTCCTAGCCTGTGCTTTACTAAACTGTGGGAGGTGTTTGTAGTAGGGGAAGGATGAGATCAGTTTTCCTGCTTATCAGGAACACAGGATCAATGTCTTCCCTGCTCACACCTGCGCACCCCCAACCTCGAAGTGCTGGATCACATATTAGGTATGTGATTCAGCTCAGGAGAGCCGTCTTGCCACTGTATATATACAGTATACAGTCGGCAAGCAGTAAAGCTTTCACAATAAAACCTGGAAGCTGATTGGTTACTATGCACAGCTGCACCAGTTTCTGTGTGCACCAGTTTTAGCAAATCTCCATACAAGAGTTTACAATTAACAATGGATTACTCACCTAGACACAATGTACAATATTTCTGTAGTGAACACATCAAAGGAGTTCAACCAAAAGACAAAAAAAAAAAAAAAAAAGAATAAAAATAAATCTTGCATTCTTAGACTATAATCCCATTTCACAATCCTGACTGATGCCAAAAGAAAATTAGATACTCCTTGGATCAATACACTACAATTCTGCAGCGTTAGGCAAAAATGTTTTTATTTCTTTCTGTATAAAATAGGGGAGGGTTAAAGGCCACGTTCACCTTTGGAACATGTTAAATGTTCCACCCACATTTGAGGGTGGAACATGTAACATGTTTCAGCTCCTTCCTCCTCTTCCGCCGATACCCCCCCCCCCCACCTCCCGGTGACAGGGGTTGCGGGGATCCTCTCCCTGCAACTGCTGTCACAATTTAAAAAAAGCACAGCTGTGCATAGCTCCACCCACATGGCCACGTCATTCATTTATGGAGTTTTATGAATGAATAAACTACAAGTACCGTCGGAAACCACAGCCAAGGGCTTGTAGTTCTCAATGAACTGCAGGGGCATTGGTGAGCGTCCTCTTAGTTCATTGATTATTCCTGCAATTCAGTATTGTATTTCAGGCACGGGCAGACAATGTACTGAGAGTCTGCAGGATCCTGGCAATGCTTTACAGGCTCCCTTGTAAAAAAAAAAAAAAGGCAAATTTTTTACCTGTAAAAAGACAATTTTTGCCTTTGGTTAAACTTATAGTTATAAATAAAGTCAAAACTTTATTGCACTTTGAATAGAGTAGGGTGGTTGAAACCGCTGTATTTGTTGTCATCTGTCTCTTAGTGAGAGGATCATTTTGGATACGCTTGCTCCTGGTGAGGTGCATAGATTACTATCTTTACCTGTTGGTGCTGTCCACCTTTGTGTTTTCTCCAATTGTTAATGTGCATCGCTGGATTTTGGTCAAAAGCGCAACTCCAACTGTGCATATTTGCTTCACTTTAGCACTATATACTTGTAGGAGTATGCTATTAGCAAATAAGAATTTGGTGATCTGTGAGGTAGAGTAGGGACTGGCCAGAGAGGGATCAGTCTGATGGAGTCACCAGCTTAAACATATCTTGCAATATATGCCAACTAAAAATACCTTTGATGTGTATGAATATGGAAGGGTTAACATGAGGTTACACCTCAGGTGCTTGGCTAGAGACAGAAAGTGATTTAGGACAGTGTGCTGCAGTGCTTTCTGTGTCTCCACTGGACTTCAGGCCGAATGGGTTAACATTACCTTACTTCCACTCACCAGGGGAAGCTGAAAAGTAAAAGGAACTCAAGAGACTTTAATTGTTAGCAGCAGTGAACAATGGGAAATGTAGTTCCCAAGAAGGGAACTCTGCTACAGCAATTAATGTACTGGAGAACTACAATTCCCAGAGATGGGCTGCATTTTTCCAGGTTTCTGATAGAGTGACTTTCTCTTGCTGTGAGGGGGACTGGAGTGAGCACATCTACCTATTTTTGTGTGTGCGCTCTCACCTGACACAAGCCTGCAGCCTGGGCTACAGGGTGGAGGGTGGTCATGCAGTGTGCTGAGTTGTGCTGTATGGATACAGAAGCAGACCAACACATGGACAGTGAAACTAAATTCGCTGTATTTCTGGGACTGGTGAGAGGGCATTGCTGCCATTGACCTATTGCTGTTAGCAGGGACTGGGCTCACAGGGACCTGACATCTAACTAGCAGCCTTTCTCCACTGCATGCAGACTTTACTTTGACTGAAAATATGTGAACAACCTTAAAGCCTGGGCCCCAACACTAGTAAGATGAAGAACTTTCAGATAGCTGCTGTAAAATAACTTTCAATAGGAAGATGTACCTGTGTATGAAGGTCTGGTTCTTAGTGTAGCCATTCATACAGAGTGCACTCTAAGCAGTATAGCCTACTGATTGTGGGAAAGTCAACACAGTACTGATTACCAATGCTGTTACTCTCATCTATGCCATTGCCTTAAGGAGCTGTAAAGGCAGAAAGGTTTTTTTATCTTAATGCATTCTATGCATTAAGATATAAAAACCTTCTGTGTGTAGCAGCCTCCCCAGCACCCCCTAATACTTACCTGTGCCCCCTCTCTGTCTAGCGATGTCCATGAGTCTCTTGGCCGTCCGGGACTCTCCCTCCTGATTGGCTGAGACACAGCACCAGCGCCATTGGCTCCCGCTGCTGTCTGCTCTTTGTATAACCTGGTTTTTCAGAAGGGCTGAGGTCGATCACTGAGTCAAGACAAAAAAATAGAGAACCCAATCTACCAAGCAGCTCCATTGGGAGTAGCCCTACACCTCTTTAGTACATTATTCTATTTTACAAAGTGGTGACAGAGTTATGGCAGGTTTAAATATAAAGTCTCCCTACAATTTTGAACTGGAAAAAATGACCACTGTCACCTCTGCATACCCCCCCCCCCCCATTAAAAGATTTATTTTCTTGCATTTAGCTAAAACTTTGTGTATTAGTACCTTTTAGACCCACAAAAGCTTGTCCTGAAAATGTAACTGTTGGTGCCACACTATAAAAGTATAAGGGACAGTGCTAAATTCAGTTTGACTCCAAATTCTTGTTGTGTTTATTTCCTCTCATAGTTATTTGAAAAGGAAAAATAAGTTGAGATACTGTATTCAGTTGGCCCATATCATCGCAAATCAAACTGGTTTTATTTAGTGTGACACATTTATACATTTTAATCTAACAGCATGAAGCAAAACTGAAATAAAAGTCCCTTAGGAAGTAAAAAAATATTAAATTGTACGATTATGAAACAAAAATCTGTCAACAGTGTCTACAATTCAACTGATTTTATATGTAATTAAATATATGAGACCTAATTTCCATTTTAGGAAGGAGGTGCTTCCCCAAACAAATAGAAAATATAGAAATATACGGCAAACATGCACTGTGGAAAATACACGGTTCATTGGTGGATTTTTACCTTTGCTTAGACCAGATCAGTTAGCTGCAAAGTCATTTTACTGATCATATTCCTATAAGGGAGTATTTTAATCATAAGGAGTGTTTGCAATGGCATTAAGGGGTTGCTTTACTTAAAGACCAACTGTTTGGAAATCTGCTTTGCCAGTCAAGATGCTGTAAAACACATGGCACATGTAAAACACATGGCTGAGCCCCTCTTGTTTTATTGGAAAATTACAGGAACAGAGAGACATGAAAATCCATCTTAACCATATAGTTGCACTAGGAAGAACATTACATTATAGAAGCATTCCAGTTGACATTACCACCTAGTGGCAGAAATTCAAATTACAACATTGTGCATGAAAATACTTATTGCACACTAGCTAACAGAAACTCCAGGTTTTGCAACCCCCACCTCCACATTTATTTATTTATTTAAAAATTTTAGCGTGCATATTTTTTCCATTGTATCATGTAGTAAAGTGTGGGTGCCATTCTGCGCAGCAGAACTGTTAGCCAGGGCCAGTGGGACAAAGCACCCTTAGAAAAGCCTTTGGCTGATGTTGGGAGCTGGACAGCAGAGCAGACTTTCTGCAGGGGATAATCAGAAATTCAACATAGTCTTCGTATCCTGTAGATCTGGGCTGTGTCCTGATAACAGCTGACCAATGCACACAAGGTAACAGCTTAAAAAATAAACATTTTTTATTATTTATGAGCAGGACTTTTTTTTCCCCAAAGAATAGGTGCAGGAACCCACCCTCAGTTTTCTGTACTTAGCTGACAGGAGTGGCACCCAGTGTGGTCTTCGGCTGCTGTAGCCCATCTGCTTCAAGGTTTGATGTGATGTACGTTCAGAGATGGTTTTCGGCATACCTTGGTTGTAACAAGTGGTTATTTGAGTTGCTGTTGCCTTTCTATCATCTGGAACCAGTCTGCCCATTCTCCTCTGACCTCTGAAATCAGCAAGGCATTTTCCTCCACATAACTCACTGGATATTTTATCTTTTTTTCGGATCATTTTCTGTAAACCGTAGAGATGGTTGTGCGTGAAAATCCCAGTAGATTTGCAATTTTTGAAATACTGAGACCAGCTCGTCTGGCACCAACAACCATGCCACGTTCAAAGTCACTTAAATCCGATTTCTTCTCCATTCTGATGTTCGGTTTGAATTTAAGGAAGTCGTCTTCACCACATCTAGATGCCTAAATGCATTGAGTTGCTGTCATGTGATCGGCTGATTAGCAATTTGTGTTAGCAAGCAATTGAACCAGTTTACTTAATAAAGTGGCCGGTGAGTGTATTTGGGCTGTTTCAGGAAAGTAAAACTTTTAGAGAAAATGTATCTAAAAACATACCTTTTGAATTATTTTTTTAAAGTGCGGGAGTGTTAAAACATCTCTCAGGTTTTTTGCTGACTGTGACTTTGTGAGAAGATTCTCCATCTCCAATTGTCCGGGTGAAATCTCTTCCAGTGACAGCTTTGTAAGATGGGATATTCTCTCACTTTGGAGATAGTTCTTCTCAGTTCCTGGTGTGTCTTCACCACGGGAAATATTTTAATTTAGACACGAACAGACAAAAAAAAAACTTGTCTATTCTCTGTTCTGTACAAAGCTGAAAAAAAGTTTTGGTTTTACAAATAATTTAACTACAGTCTGAATAAAACATTTGTTATATGACATATTTACAAGTATTGATCGACCAATATTGTTTTTTTTACTGCAGATACCGATATTTTGGTCATCGGATACCGGTATCGGCCGATATTGGCCGATATTTTCGGAAATTTTTTTTTTTTTAATGTCTACAGGTACTCTTGTGGATGGATCTGGGGGTCTAAAAGACCCCAAACCCCTCCTCTGCACTTAAAAGCATTCAAAACGCCAAGTTTGGCTGTTTTGGATGCTGTAAGTTCTTTTAATTCGGCGCCGCCAGTACCCGGAAGTGATGTCATGTCATGACATCACTTCCGGGTACTCGGCGGCGCCAAATTTAAAGAAATGGAGACCCAGTCAGACGGCGGCGGTGCAGGTAGGATTCCCGGGTCTCCCGGTGGGACATGAGACCCGGGCGAGCCGCGGAAGGCGGCGGGAGGGGGGACGTCCCCTCCCGCTCCTTGGAATGACAGCCGAGCGGCTTCTCAGCCGCATCGGTTGTCATTACAAGACAGCCGACCATCGGCTATGGACACCGGTACCGGGGTGATGCTTCTAGCTGCAGGCATCACTCCAGTACAGCACTTTCCCGAAATATCGGCAATATCGGTAAGTCAAAAGGCCGACTCCGATAAATCGGGAAAGCGCATATCGGCCCCCAATATATCGGTGTTGCCGATAATCGGCCGATCACTATTTACAAGTATCTATTGATAGCTGTCAATTCAGGCAGAAAGTAGGATGACTTTACAACCTGACACATCTTTTCAAGCAGGGAAAGGAAGTAATAAAAAAAAAAACATCTCAAAGTTTAGTCTAAACTAGCATAACAAATTTAGGAATGAAGATACAAATTATTTAAATTCCTATTGGTTCTTTTGTGTCAACAAGTTTTGGGCTTGTGTCAGTGGACAAAGGGTGCTTGCTTTTTAGATGCATTTGAAACGATAATAGATCATTCAGAGTTCTTTGACCTCCTTATGACCTGCATCTGACCTCATTTAGGCTGCATTAACCTGTATAAAGCCTTTGCATTTCCTTTGACTTACATTAGAGACAGAGGCAGTTTTGAAGCAAACAAAACCCATTCAACACAGGTCCTTCAGATCACCATTCAAAATAACAAAAAAATTAATTTAACCACTTTAAGACCGTAAGGATTTGCCCCCTTAATGACCAGGCCCTATTTTGCGATTCGGCACTGCATTACTTTAACGGACAATTGCGCGGTCATGCAACGCTGTACCTAAATAAAATTTACGTCCTTTTTCTCCCACAAATAGAGCTTTCTTTTGGTGGTATTGGATCTCCTGTGCAATTTTTAATTTTTGCACTATAAACAAAAAAAGAGCAACAATTGTGAAAAAAAAAAAAAAAACAATATTTTTCAAATTCTGATATATAACATTCCCAAAAAAAAAAAAACGAAAAAATCTAAGTTTTTAAACATTTTAGGCCAATTTGTTTTCTGCTACATATTTTTGGTAAAAGAAATTGCAATAAGCATATTTTGATTGGTTTGTGCAAAAGTGATCTCGTTTACTAACGAAAAGATTCATGTCATTTTTATTGTTTTTTTTTTTTTTTACTAGTAATGGCGATGATCTGCGATTTTTTTCCGGGACTGCCACATTGCGGCAGACAGATCAGACCCCTAACTGACATATTTGACACTTTTGGGGGGGACCAGTGACAATACTACAGTAATCAGTGCTAAAAATATGCACTGTTACTGTAATAATGACACTGGCAGGGAAGGGGTTAACCCTATGGGTGATCAATGGGTTAAATGTATGCCTCATGCTTACTGACGTGTGTTACTGGGGGGGGGGGGGGGTTCTGTGACACATACAGAGATCTCAGGTTCAGTTATGCTTAATCCTGTGATCTCTCCCTGTCTGTCACTGAGAAGATCCGCCTGCTTTGTTTACATAAGCAGGCGGGTCTTCTCACAGTTTCCCCCGACGATCAGGGAAGGGAGGGGGCAATCGCTGCCTCTCCTCCTCCGGCCCGACTCCCACTGTGTCTAAACACAGTGGGAGCGCGCCGCCAAAATCACTAGGAGTCCAGCGACGTAGGTCTACGCCGCTGGACCCAAGGGAGCTGCACTGCCACAGTAGAATTACTGTGAGCAGTCAGCAAGTGATTAAAAAATGATGCCTATTTGTCCTTTTTTTAGACAATGGTGTGCTGCAGAATGACACAGTGCTGTATTTTAGGGCAGCACTTTGCAGGGGGGCAGCAAAAAGCCCCCCCCCCCTCCACCTGAGAATCTTTTTGGCCAGTGGTTGCTAGAGCTGTCTCTCGCACCCCCCTCCTCTCTTTCTCACCCCCCTCTTCCCTCTCTCTCTTATCCCCCCCTCTCTCTCTCACCCCCTCTCTCTCTCTCTCACCCCCCTTTCTCTCTCTCTCTCACCCCCCTTCTCTCTCTCATCCCCCTCTCTCTTTCCCATCCCCCCTCTCTCTCTCGCTCTCATCCCCCCTCACTCTCTCATCCCCCCTCTCTCTCTCTCTCTCTCTCTCATCCGCCCTCTCTTTTTCCCCATCTCCCCTCTATCTCTCTCTCTCACCCCCTCTCTCTCTCCCTCTCTCTCTCCCTCACCCCCCTCTCTCTCGCTCTCTCTCATCCCCCCTCTCTCTCACCCCCCCTCTCTCTCTCTCTCTCTCACCCCCCCTCTCTCTCTCTCTCACCCCCCTCCCTCATCCACCCCCCCTCTCTCTTCCACCCCCCCCCCTCATGAGATCTCAGGGGTTCATGCTGGGACTTGTAGTCCTTATATTTTGGAGGGAGTCACATCTGTAAAAAAGGAAGGAGTGGGGCAAATTTACATAGGAGGGGGGGGGGCAATTTTAATCTTGCCTAGGGCAGCACAAAACCAAAATACACCACTGGAATGACAGTTATCCTCAAAGGCTGTATAACTTTGTCCATAATGAATATAAAATAAAACCAGTATGACACTAATAAGAAGTAACTTTGGAGACGATCAGCCACACATACCAGACAATTTCTAAGAAACTCTTGATTTGAAAAAAGAGGCACATGTAAACTATTATTATTAGGCAGGCATTAATGTAGATTCTATATATAAATCAAGCATGAAAGCTTCCTTCCCATGCACTATATGACTTTGCAGCCCATGATTAATGCCATAATAATCATTGAGCTTTCAATCTGGTCATAATCTAAAAGAACTTTAAATTACTGTTCCCGCTCTGATGAACATCCAAAGACTCATTTTCCTTGATGTATCGATTAGAAGACAAGGTAAGATACTTACCCATGACATCTATATGAAACGAACAGGCAGCTTTAATTTGTTGAGGGCTCGGAGTGTTTTTAAACTTTGGTTCTGATCAATAATCTCCCTTTGGTTAGTTGTTTCTTGCCAGATGCTTTCTGATTGGAGAGTGATCAATGTGTGACTGAAGCAAGCTGGCTGAAAGGGCATCTCATCCTATTTCATCTTCCATAAAGCACTCTGATCAAAAAGGAAATTGATGTTTGGTTTACCAAGCTTACTTTAGTATTGATAGGAATGTTTTATATTTAATAATATTTAAGAATGAACACATTCTGTTCATAAAATAGCTTGATGGTTTAAAACATCTGCAAAAAAAAAAAACAACAACTTCAAAAGAAAACTATCATAGTTTTATTTTTTAATCTTTGAAACTGATGTTTTATATTTTTTTATTTACATATATTGTAACATGGGGGACCATTAGCTCAGTGGCATATGCATTTCTCCAGTGATTCACTGCAGTCAGGTATTATATTTTAAGGGCCTGGTAGCCCATTTTTATTAAAAGGCAAAACAAAAAGTCCATAACACAGGTTTTCCCCACGCAGGGGTTCTTCGCCAGTAAATAAAAAACTGAAAATACTAGTCCACCTGGCTCACTCGCGCAGTTTTTTCTCAGCAGTACCTCTGTAGAGATGTCCCGAACTGTTCGCCGGCGAACACTTCCCGGCGAACTTCGCATGTTCGCGTTCGCCTCGGCGGGCGAACATATGCGATGTTCGGTCCGCCTCCTATACATCATCATTGAGCAAACTTTGACCCTGTACCTCACAGTCAGCAGACACATTCCAGCCAATCAGCATACCCTCCCTCCCAGACCCTCCCACCTCCTATAAAAAAGCAAGGGCAGCATCCATCTTAGATTCATTCTGAAGCTGCAGAGTTAGTTAGAACAGGGAAAGTGCTGCTGCTGAATTAATAGGGAAATCATTAGCTAGGCCAGTGTTCTGTGTCCACTCCTGCTGTAAGGACAGCATCCTGACAGCACCCCAAAAAGCCCTTTTTAGGGCTGGTATTTCAGTCTGCTTTTATTTATTTTTTTCTATATATTTATCAGGCATTTTTGGAGGCAGGCATGACTTTTTTTTGGATTAGTGTCGGGGGGGGGGGGGGGGTCTAAAAAGTGTACCTGTGAAGTTTCAGTTCTGTAGCATGTGGGTTTTAGGGCTTCAAAATGGTGTTTTTTGATTACCGAAGTTCGGGTCCCATTGATTTCAATGGGGTTCTGAAATCCGGGCCGAACTTTCGGGAGGTTCGGGTGTTCTGGTCGAACCGAACTTTTCAAAAGTTCGATCATCCCTAACTGTAACCCTAATACTATGTATCAAATCCGAACCCTAACCCTATGTATATAACCCTAACCCTCTATATCTAACCCTAACCCTAACCTAACCCTCTAACCCTAACCCCCTAATGCTAACCCTAGGTATCTAACCCTAACCCTATGTATATAACCCTAACCCTAAGTATCTAACCCTAACCCCTAACCCCCAATCCTAGCCCTAGAAAAGCCCTAACCCTAACCCAAACCTCACCCAACCCTAACCACTAACCCCTAACCTTAACCCATAATCCTAACCACTAACCCTAAACTTAACCCCAACCCTAACCCTAACTCTAACCCTAACCCTAAACTATAACCCTAACCCTCTAACCCCAACCCTAACCCTCTAACTATAACCATAAACCTAACTGTAACACCCTAACCCTGTAACCCTAACCCTAACCCTTACCCTAACCCTAATCCTAACACTCTAACCCTAACCCTAAGTATCTAACCCTATCCCTAACTCTAACCCTAACCCTAACCGTAAGTATCTAACCCTAACCCTAACCATAAGTATCTAACCCTAAGCCCTAACCCTCTAACCATAACCCTAACCCTCGAACCATAACCCTAACCCTTACCCTAAACCTAACCCTAATCCTAACGCTCTAACCCTAAGTATCTAACCTTAACCCTAACCCTCTAACCCTAACCCCCTAACCCTCTAACCCTAACCTTAGCCCGAAAAATAACCCTAGCCCTAATTCTAACCCTAACCCTCTAACCCTAACCCTAACCCTCTAAACCTAGCACTAAAAAAACCCCTAACCCTAGCCGAAACCATAGCCCTAACCCTAATGCTAATCCTAACTCTAACCTTAGCTCTAGGCCTGACCCTAACCCTAACGCTAACCCTAAGCCATAACCCTAACACTAACCCTAACCCTTAACCCTAACTTTTAACCCAAACCCTAAACTCTAACCCTAACCCCAAACCCTATCCAACCTGTTATCTAACCCTAACCCTAAATCCCTAACCCTAAATTCTAACCCTACCCCTACCCCTAACCCTAACCCTCTAACCCTAAGCACTAAAAATAACCCTAACCCTAGCCCTAACCCTAACCCTAATTCTAACCCTAACTCTAACCCTAGCCCTAGGTCTGACCCTAACCTTAATTTTAAACCCTAAGCCATAAACCTAACCCTAACCCTAACCCTTAAAGCCCAGTTCCTGTCCCATTTTGGTCGGTTCTGGTCTGTTTGCGGTGCGTTAAACGGGGAGTTTGGTCTGTCAGAGTTTGGTCTGTCACTGTGAAGCGGGCGTAACCCTTACACTACCTGATCGGTACAACATCATACCTGATCGTATTCACACACTGGATGATTTAAAGCACGTTATTCCAAACAATTTAGGAATGTTAGGTGATTTATGCCCTTTATGGATTAAAACCCGACTCTGCGTCAACTACGTAATTTTCCATGGGAGTTTTGCCATGGATCCCCCTCCGGCATGCCACAGTCCAGGTGTTAGTCCCCTTGAAACAACTTTTCCATCACTATTGTGGCCAGAAAGAGTCCCTGTGGGTTTTAAAATTTGCCTGCCTATTGAAGTCAATGGCGGTTCTCCCGGTTCACCGGTTCGCAAACATTTGCGGAAGTTCGTGTTCGCGGTTCGCGAACATTAAATTTTATGTTCACGACAATTCTACTCTGATCTGTATTTGTATTGTAATTGTATTGTCTCCCTCTAATATTGTAAAGCGCTACGTAAACCGCTGCCACTATAGAAATCCTGAATAATAATAATAATAGTTAAAAAAAAAAACAATAAAAATGACATAAATCTTTCCCGTAGTTAGTAAATGCAATAACTTTTGCGCAAACCCTATCAAAATATGCTTATTGCGATATTTTTCACCAAAAATATGTAGCGGAAAACAAATTGGCCTAAAATGTAAAAAAATTAGATTTTTACATTTGGGGGGGGGGGGGGGTTTCATATAAAAAAAATGTGAAAAATATTGTTATTTTTTCAAAATTGTCGCTCTTTTTTTGTTTATAGCACAAAAAGTAAAAATCGCACAGGTGATCAAATACCACCAAAAGAAAGCTCTGTTTGTGGGGGAAAAAAAAGCACGTCAATTTCAGTTGGGTACAGTGTCGCACGACTGTGCAATTGTCCGTTAAAGTCCCCACCCCATTAGATTGTAAGCTCTTCTGAGCAGGACCCTCTTAATCCTTCTTGTATTTTACTGTATTGTAAATGTATTGTCTCCCTCTAATATTGTAAAGCGCTGCGTAAAAAGCTGGCACTATAGAAATCCTGAATAATAATAATAGTTAAAAAAACAAAAACAATAAAAATGACATAAATCTTTCCCGTAGTTAGTAAACGCAATAACTTTTGCGCAAGCCCTATCAAAATATGCTTATTGCAATATTTTTCACCAAAAATATGTAGCGGAAAACAAATTGGCCTAAAATGTTAAAAAAATTAGATTTTTACATTTTTTCAAA
This sequence comes from Pelophylax lessonae, assembly GCF_965119305.1. Lineage (NCBI taxonomy): Eukaryota > Metazoa > Chordata > Amphibia > Anura > Ranidae > Pelophylax > Pelophylax lessonae. The sequence continues at coordinate 147,376,602 of NC_138768.1, forward strand.
ATTGTGGCTCTTTTTTTGTTTATAGCGCAAAAAGTAAAAATCGCACGACCGCGCAATTGTCCGTTAAAGTCACGCAGTGCCGAATCGCAAAATAGGCCCTGGTCTTTGAGCAGCCAAATCCTCCGAGGTTAAGTGGTTAATTTAATTTAAAAAAAAAATATGTATATTTTTATTAAAATACCAAAGAAAGAACAAAAATGACAATTAATTTAATTAACCACTTACCGCAAAGGGACTTAGATCTACGTCGGCAAACTTTGCGGTAGTGTACCGGGATGATGCCTCTAGCTAGAGGCACCATCCCGGTACCGTGGTTTAGAGCCGATGGTTGGCTTTCCGTCGGTAATGACCGATGCGGCTCGGGAGCCGCTCGATCGTTACTTGGGTGAGCGGGAGGGGACGTCCACCCCCCTCCCGCCGCCTTCCGTGACTTTGTTCGGGGCTCCCGTCCCACCGGGAGCCCCGAGCACCCAGCCGGCTGGATGGAGTCCCGATCAAAGCCGGTAACCCGGAGGCGGCTCCCATGACGTCACTTCCGGGTTAGTGTGCTGCAAAAGGCGGCAAATTTAAAAAACGGCTGTATGCAAAAACGCTGTTTTCGGCGTTTTGCATACAGGGAAGTGTAGTGGAGGGGTCGAGGGTCTTTTAGACCCTCGATCCCTCCATAAAGAGTACCTGTCACTACATATTGGTGTCACAAGGGATGTTTACATTGCTTGTGACAACGATAAAAGTGATCCGTTTTTTTTTTTTTTTAAACTGTAATAAAGTTGAAAAAAATAAAAAAATAAATGGGAAAAAAATAAATTAGCCGCCCCCCGTCACCATTAGCTCGCGCACCAAAAAAACGTATACGGAAGTCGAGCCGCAAATGAAATCCCTGTTCAAACCACACATGTGAGGCATCACCGCGATTGCCAGAGTGTGGGCAATAATTTAAAAAATAGAGCTACACTCTCAACTGGTAACCGTTAAAAAAATTTAAAGCGTCACCTATTGAGATCTCTATTGACCGTAGTTTGTCGCCATCCCACGGGGGGGCGCAATTTTAAACTGTAACATGTTGGGTATCTATATACTTGGCGTGACATCATCTTTCACAATATACAAAAAAAATGGGCTAACTTTACTGTTTAGTATTTTTTAAATGCAGTGAAATGTGATTTTTCAAAATTTTCCCAAAAAAATGGCGTTTTAAAGAACGCTGCGCAAATACCGCGTGACAAAAAATATTGCAATGACCGACATTTTATTCTCTAGAGTCTTTGCTAAAAAAATATATATATATAATGTTTGGGGGTTCTAAGTAGTTTTCTAGGAAAAAAAAAACTGGTTTTAACTTGTGAACAAAGTGGTCAAAATGATCATAGCTAAGTACAATGCCTTTTCACTGTGCAGATCATGGTTATGAAAGATAACAGGACGTTTTATACCAGGTATTACTGCATTAGTACGCTGGTTCAATAGTTTACCATTAGGGGAGCACGGGGTTAGATTCCTGGCTAATGCAAGTCAATATTTTTTTTTTTATCAAGTTCCAGATAGCAGTTTGTGGCTGATAACTGTAGAAGAAAAAGCCATCATTGAATCACACACAAACAAGCCATGCCTACAGGTAAAGTGTAAATGGGGCAGCAGCTATGATCATAGCTAAGTACAATTTTCTCCAGGAGAGGGAAGGTAAAACTGGATACGGGCAGTACTGCATAAGAAAAGAGGTATTGAAAATATAATATTAATTTTAGAAATAAGGGCGAGGGGGGAGGGGGGGGACTCTTAGCCTCTTCCGGCTACTCCCCCATTTAGGTAGGCACACAAGTGGCACCCAAAATGCCGTGTGTATAAAGGATAGAAATCCCTCCCGTGGAAGGGACCAGGAGAGTGGGAAATATCAGTCCAGACTCCTCTGGGAACTAATCCGGGATAGGGGGGGAGGGGGGTGGTAGAGTGTAAAGGGGGGGGGGGGTTGTGTGGGTTTTTTTTTTTCTTTTTCCCAGAGATGGAGGATATAAAACTAATTTCCCTTAATGTGAAATGATTAAATATTCCTGAGAAGAGGCGGATTTTATTAAATGAATTAAAACGAGTAAAAACTAATGTTGCATTCATCCAAGAAACTCACTTTAAAACAGATAAATGACAATATCTTAACAACAGAGTCTTTACTTTTGTTTACCATTCAACCAATTTACAAACTAAGTCACGTAGAGTGTCGATACTTATAGCTAATAATGTCCCTTGGACTTATTAAGAAAGTGTAAGTGACATTAATGGTAGATTTCTATTCTTAAACAGGGCCGGCGCTCCCGCTAGGCGAACTAGGCAGCGGCCTAGGGCGCACTGCCTCCTAGGGGCGCACTGCCGCTGACTCAGATTTAGAGATGTCCCGAACTGTTCGTCGCCGAACAGTTCCCGGCGAACTTCGCATGTTCGCGTTCGCCTCGGCGGGCGAACATATGCGATGTTCGGTCCGCCTCCTATACATCATCATTGAGCAAGCTTTGACCCTGTACCTCACAGTCAGCAGGCACATTCCAGCTAATCAGCATACCCTCCCTCCCAGACCCTCCCACCTCCTATAAAAAAGCAAGGGCAGCATCCATCTTAGATTCATTCTGAAGCTGCAGTGTTAGTTAGAGCAGGGAAGTGCTGCTGCTGAATTAATAGGGAAATTATTAGCTAGGCCAGTGTTCTGTGTCCACTCCTGCTGTAAGGACAGCATCCTGACAGCACCCCAAAAAGCCATTTTTAGGGCTGGTATATCAGTCTGCTTTTATTTATTTTTTTTCTATATATTTATCAGGCATTTTTGGAGGCAGGCATTACTTTTTTTGGATTAGTGTCGGGGGTCTAAAAAGTGTACCAGAGTTCAGCTCTGGACATGCTACAGAGCTGAACTCTGGACATGCTACAGAGTTTCAGCTCTGTAGCATGTCCAGAACGAGAAAAGAAAGATCATATAGGTGTAAAAGGAGGGTCCCACCATCCCTGCTCTACTGAAAAATTATATTTTTTCTGGTTCTGGACATGCTACAGAGCTGAAACTTCACAGGTACACTTTTCACCCCCCCCCCCCCCGACACTAATCCAAAAAAAGTCATGCCTGCCTCCAAAAATGCCTGATAAATGCCTGCAAGAAAAAACGCCGTAGGGAAGCCGTATTCCTGTTCTAATAAAAATTATAAGAACAATGCTAATTTTTGGGGGGGTTCTGGACATGCTACAGAGCTGAAACTTCACAGTTACACTTTTTAGACCCCCCAGACACTAAATCCAAAGAATTTTTTTTTTTTTTTTTTTAATTTTTCCAATAATTGGCTCTCTATTAAAAATGACAATTTTTAAGAACTTTTTTTTGTGTGATTGATAGTCCCTGGGGCATGACCCAGAACCCTAGGCACTTTTTAGGGGCATTTATTGGGTTTTAGGGCTTCAAAATGGTGTTTTTTGATTACCGAAGTTCAGGTCCCATTGATTTCAATTGGGTTCTGAAATCCGGGCCGAACTTTCGGGAGGTTCGGGTGTTCTGGTCGAACCAAACTTTTCAAAAGTTTGATTATCCCTAACTGTAACCCTAATACTATGTATCAAATCCGAACTCTAACCCTATATAACCCTAACCCTCTATATCTAACCCTAACCCTAAGATAACCCTAACCCTCTAACCCTAACCCCCTAATACTAACCCTAGGTATCTAACCCTAACCCTATGTATCTAACCCTAACCCTAAGTATCTAACCCTAACCCCTAACCCCCAATCCTAGCCCTAGACATTTTTTCCCACATTTCTTGGGAAAATGAAGAAATAATTTTTCACACAAAATTGTCATAATAACAAGTTATTTCTCACACACAGTATATGCATACTTGCAATTACACCCCAAAATACATTCTGGTACTCCTCCTGAGTATGGCGATACCACATGTGTGAGACTTTTATACAGCATGGCCACATACAGAGACCCAACATGCAAGGAGCACCGTCAGGTGTTCTAGGAGCATAAATTACACATATAATTTCATTACAATCAATCACACTTTTGAAGGTCCTGGAACACCAAGACAATGCAAACCCCCACAAAATGACCCCATTTAGGAAAGTAAACACCCCAACACATAATCTAGGAGGCATGGGCTGCAGATAGATACCCAGGTACACTGATAGGCTTCAGAAAGGTACTCGGATGAGCTTCAGAGAGGTACTTGGGTATTCTGATGGGCTAGAGACAGGTACTCTGGTAATCTGATGGGGTGAAGATAGGTACTCGGGCGCTCTGGGCTGGAGACAGGTACTCGGGTACTCTGATGACAGGTACTCGGGTACTCCGATGACAGGTACCTGTCATCAGAGTACCCAAGTACCTGTTATCAGAGTACCCGAATACCTGTCACCAGCCCATCAGAGTACCCGAGTACCTGTCACCAGCTCATCAGAGTATTCGAGTACCTGTCATCAGAGTACCTGATGGGCTGGTGACAGGTACTCGGGTACACTCATGGTCTGGTGACATGTACTTTGATGGGCTAGTGACATGTACTTTGATGGGCTAGTGACAGGTCCTCTTTATTGTGGGGGGGGGGGGCAATCAGTGTGTTTTGGGGTGCACTTTAATCAGTAACTAGCTGTTACTACAATCTCATCCTCACACAGGATCATTGTGTGAGGAGGAGAACATGGTAACAGCTAGTTACCGTATTCTCTGTTGACATTCTGTGACCAGCTGTGATTGACAGCCGGTCACGTGGTAAAAAGCCAATTTCATTGGCTCTTTAGTTAGATCCGGGATGGGCTCTGTCCGAGGGACAAGCCTCATCCCCGATCACCGCGCTGCGAGCCCCCAGGGGCCCGCATTGCGGAGAGAACGAGCGCTCATGTGATCGGCTGTGATTGGGTACTCACAGCCGAGCTGGAGCCGCTCATGTGATCGGCAATTTCATTGGCTGTTTACCTTGATTGGGGATGGGCTCAGTCTGAGGGACGAGCCTCATCCCTGATTGCCGCGATGCGCGTCCCCGGGGGCGTGCAGTAGTGGCGAGAGCGGGCGGACGTCATATGACGGCCGCCCGGATCGAGGAGCCCTTCCTGCCGACGTCATTTACTATGGCCCGGTATGGAAGTGGTTAATATTGGTTGGTACACTAATACTAATGTCACAACATTTTTTTAATTTATTATTTAAGTAGAAGCACTGAAATATATAACACTATAGCTGATTTTTGGAATCCTAAGCACAGTGAAACACACAAAATTTTCACATAGTATGAATACACAGAGATTCAAATTCTTCCATACTCCATCCAAAACTAAGAAAAACATTTAGCTTGATGTTAAAGAATAATTAAGTGTATGGTATATTTTAAATAGTTACAGCTTGGACTAATCTAACTAAGCATAAAGCATACCTTTGTGATCCCTCTAGAAGTTGGTAATCACTGGTTTAGATGCTACTCCAGTGCTCTCAACTAGCTTCCAGGTCCCTTGCTGAGCAACTGCCCTACTATATGGTAAACACTTGGTACGGGCGCCATTAAAAGAAAGCTTTACATTTTCTCAATGAATGCAAAACAGGTGGAGGTGTGACATCACCGCCCTGCCTTTCCGCCTTGTCCAATTGGAAGAATGCTTTGCATTCATTGAGAAAATGCAAAGCATTCTCTAAATGGCACCAACCAAGCAGTCAACCTCCTACGTTCAGAAAGCAGTAGGGCAGCCTCCTGGCACGGGACTCGAAAGCTAGTAAAGATCACTGTGATTGGGTTGATTTTCAGCTTCTAGAAGAATCTCCCCAGGGTAAAAAAATGCCATGTCATTGTATTAAAAGAGTGCTATGATATAGCTTGTAAAGCAGAATTGCAAAAGTATCTCCTTTTCAGGCAAAACTGTTTCAAACTGAAATGTCAGACAGAGCTATTTCATATGCAAAAAGTAATTGTGTGTTTTTATTCAACAAAAATCAAAAGAATAAGGTCAATAAAAAACAACAAAAAACATGGTGTAGACTATAAACAGGCACTATCGCATTTTATTGGTAAACGTTATATGGTAGACTGGAATTGACTATTTTATTTCAGAGCTTATCATGAGAAGCAACATTTACAATATTTAGACTCTGTGTATTTGGCAAATGAATGTCCACTGGGATCTTCATGTACTATGTTCTTATCGTGGTAGTTAAAAGAATTATCATTAGCTAACAGGCATGCTGGTTTAGCAGAAACCTGCTGAAAGAATGATCATGATAAGCAATAACTGAAGTAATAATTAGCTGTTACCGATTACAGTGATTAGGTAATACTTGTGCCAAGCTCTCTAAGCACATTAGTTCGTATTTTAAATGTATGAATCTACCACCAACAGTTGATGCTTTTATCTGTTACAGAGTTAGTTATTAAGGAAAATGATCAAAGAGCAGTTTATTGTGGAGGCTTTTATTTCTGTATTCAATATCACACTTTCTGTAATCAAGTAGGTGTTCTCTTATACAGTTACTCACAGCTGTTTTGCTTAGGGCTTATTTCATGGAGTTTTACTGTAATTTGAACTGCAGACAAACCACACAGTAATTTAAAAATTAATTTATGCCAATAAGGCCTGTTCTCACCAACATGATGCAGTTTTGGGTGACACCGGGGAAGAGGAGGGAAAGCGGGAGCTCTACATTAAATCAGGCAGCTAGGTCTGCCAATAAACTATCTACATACACTATATTAGTTAGTCTGGATCAGATTTAAGCCAGGGCAATAAATTGTCTTTATGCATAGACTTTTACCCTTTTAAAGAGGAAGTAAACCCTCCTCTGCAAGTTGTACCTATAGGTAAGCCTATGATAAGACTTACCTATAGGTACTGTAACTATCTCCTAAACATTTACCGTTTAGGAGATATTTACCTTACATGCAGCCAGTGACGTCACTGGCGCATGCACTCTGAAGGAACGACCGCTGGTGCCGTTCCTTCAGAGTCCCGTGCCGTGACCGTCGGCTCCCGCGCGTGTGCGCGGAAGTGATGTCACCGTGGCTCCGGCCAATCAGATGGCCGGATGCCGCGATCCCGGAAGACGGGCGACTGCACATGTTGCCCGTCATACAGGTAAGCGGGCGGCATGGCGGGGGCTCGTTCTAAGGTAAGTATTTCATAATGAGCTAGTATGCGGTGCATACTAGCTCATTATGTGTTTCTCTTTCAGGTTACAAAAAAATATATAAATATATATATATATATATATATATATATATATATATAAGGGTTTACAACCTCTTTAAGTGTTTGTGTTCCATGGTGCATTTTTTGGGAATGTAAACCTGACTTTTTCAATATGTGACCATGGCCACAGTGGCATTAAACTTGTGAGGAACTGGGTCCTGACAGAGTATGGAGGTGGCAAAGGCTGGTTTCTGTTTCTGAAGGAGAGAGTCAGTGAGATGTTAGAGGGAGGAGGATTAAGTCAGGGTTGGACAGGATGCTGGCAAATGATGTGGGAATAAATTAGGGAGGGACAGAACTTTAGAGGAGGAAGGTGGTCGCAAGGGAGAGTATAATTGTGGAAGATAATGTTGGTGACTGTCAGGATACATCCTAATGGTGGAGAAAGCAGTTATCAATGGACCAGTTGTTGACAGAGAAAAAAGTTAGGGAAGAGTCAGCAAGATACTTACATAAGAAGATGTTGGTGAAGTCAGCAAGGGACAAGATGCTGCCCTAGGATGAAACCGACAAGGGACACAACGTCAGCGAGGGATAGAATCTTGTCAAAGTATAGAATAAGCAAGGGACTGGAAGCTCATGAATGTTGAAAAACTGAGCCACAATGAACAGAAGCACTAGTTTATGAAAGACCAGATGATGATGGAGGAGTAAGTTTGTTAAGAAGAAAATCATTGGTGAGAAGTAGGATACTGGCAAATGAAGTATTTAGTAAAAATAGGATGCTGGCAGAGGTAGGGGTCAGAAAAGACAAAATGCTGGTGAAAGGCAAAGGAAGGGTTAGCAATGAGCAGGATGTTGGCCACAGAAGGAGTCTGCAAGGAGCAGGATGCGGGTGGGAGAAAGATTCATCAAGGAACTGGAAACTACTGTAGGAAGGATTTGGTTAGGGACCAGAAATTGGCAGAGGAATGATTTTATACAGGGAAAGGATGCTAGCAGAGGAAAGGTCAATGACAGGAGGCATGCGCATAGCGGAGGAAGTGTCAGCAATATAAGGAGACAGTGAGGGATAGGATTCTGCAGGATAGAAGAGAAAGTTCCTACTGAGGAACACAATGGAGAGATTTACAGCATTTTGTAAATTGGAAAGGATGATGTTTAATGGTGAAAAAGCAAGCTGGTGAAAGAAGTAATTAATATGCATCCATGTGCATCTTGCCTGTCTTATGCTTTTTTTTCTATTTGCATCCCCACTATGGAGATTAACCCTCCTATTTGTTCTGGGGACCACTGTTACTGAGACAGTAAGGAATTGGAAATCCTAAACTTTATAGCTGCCAGGAAGACCCGAGGGAAGGGCTAATAACCCAATGGGGAAACATGTTCCGGTAACATCTATCTAAGATAAAAAGTCCCCTCACTTTGAGATCTGTTACCTCTTATAGAAGTGAAGGAAAAGCTCAACAGCAAACAGTCAAAAATCTAACAGAGGTTAACCCTTCACTACAGTGTCCAAATCTCTATATTTATATTATTAAATATTACATTTTTTGTCTTTACTCTCCTATCAATATGTTTATCAGTGTAACAGTGGTATTGATCATTTCCTCTAAACCCTGATACTGACCCTAAAAACAATTGCTCTTTTTGCCTGTACGACAGCTTATTCCCTTTTAACACCCACTCATCAAACACCTTTTACCCTTTCCCTGCTGATACTTGCTTTTTGGGGAGGAGAGAGGTCTCCTATAGCTGTCTCCATTTTCCCGATCATTTCTATGTTATACTTTCTGTATCTTTAATATTCCTTATTCCTCTTCATCAAGTTTTTCATTTTTGGTCAGTTGGTAAACTAAACATGCCCCCTTGCATTAGTGGTAAGTGTGTACTCCAACATTGGTGTTTAATGTGCCCCCTTGCATTGGTGGTCAGTGTGGGAGACGGGGAGATATCAATTCTATGTGTCCTCCATTTTGTATGTTCCCACTCCATTTTCTATGTATCTTAGTTATACAAGCTTTGCAAATGTGTATGTGTTACAGTTATGGCAAGTTTCTGTTTGTGGTTTTTGATGAAATCATGTCAGGCGCTTCTAGCAATAAGCTATATGCCCTATATGGTATTAAGTGTACTCGCTTATTTCCCAAAATGACGCTTGGTTTCCTTAAACTGTTTAACCAATAAGAACGTAACAAGTATCCTATACTTATGCTATATGCCTTTACTCTTTACTATATAACCCACAACGAGCCTATAATAAACTGAGAGCTTGGTTTCACTATACACCTGTCTCCGTCTGTGTTACTTCCAGAAACCAGCCTCCCAGGCCTGCAGACACAAAACGAGCAAAGAAGTTATAGATAGTCCGGGACTATCATTGGGACCAGGGGTCTCAGCTACCATCAGTTTTGGGGGCTCGTCTGGGATATGAGGATCACTCCCCGCGGACACCCACTCGCCCGGTAAGTAGAAAAATCCTTTTCTATGTAACCGTTTGTAGTGAGGTTCTGGGGGACCCTGATTAGACTCATATCCAATTGAACAGGGGTTGGTGTGTTCCGGGAACACACGCAACATACCTATAATTGAAATATTTCAGGGAAATATTTAGTCTCAGGGAGACTTAAGAAGTATTAGAAAATTGCTCGTTTTGTGTCTGAAAAATCTTTAAGCTTTCCTTCTCTGTCGCATAGAAGTGTAAGATAATTTGTTTGTGTGGCCCAAAAGGTTTAGTTGGTAAGTGTTTAAACCTGTTGGTCACTTGATTAATTTCTTATTTAATTTGAAACCAGACAGTCATACTGCATTGAAGTATCATATTACTGGTCTGACATACATTGAAGCCGTCTATAATTATATATGACTTGTAAAAAATTGCGCCTGCGGACTGTTAATATAACACACTGTTCATGATAGCGACAGTCTCATTATTACTGTAAAAATTGACTGACCGATCGTAAGACAAATCAAGATAAATGTTTATTATGTGCATTGTTTGTTTGTCTATAATGGTAGGAAAACCTTCTTGATAGCCACTATACCTGGGAGTATCAGTCAAGACTCGGAAAAGTTTTTTTTTGGTTGTTCCAAGAGGGGACATTCAGAGTCAAAAAAAAAAAGTATAAGGTTTAATATACATACACCAAGTGGCTTTTCAGGAGGGTTTTTAACCATAAAAAGGGTCTAAGGACCCAGATACATTTAAGTGATTTTGTGAATGTGTAAATCTTAGAGACATGTTTTGTTAAGTGAGAGAATATTGGATTTTGTTTATGGTTTTGTGAAATTATACTGAAGGTTTAGGTCTGATGCTGGCCATACATGATACAATTTTCTTACAATTTTCAGTGCAGTTTTCTTGAAATTTACCTTCAACTATGTAGTACAAACGTTTGCCTAATTAAAGACAAGTAAATTACAGAAAAAAGAGTTCTGTCCGTCCGCATTCTCTTTCAGTAAATGTTTAGTTGTAATATCTTTAGAATGAGGAAGTATCAAACCAAACAAAACCCATCCCCCCTGATCGAGGCGAGATATGTCGCCTGGGTCTCTGGTGGATGCACATTTATTAACCCTTGGATAGATAACCAAGCAAGATGGTCAGAAAAAAAATAGGGAGTTGTAATATAAAGTACATGGAAAAAGCGGGGAGAATTGGAGATGCTAATATAAGTGAAAGTTCTTTACCCACAGCAATTGCCTGTAGACCGGTAGACGGGTGAAACTGTTTGGTGGTTTTGGACTCTAGGGCTCCATTTCCACTTTTGCGACTTGTTGTGCGACTTGACACATGTCAAGTCGCATGATAGGTCAAAACCCATTATTTACAAATAGGACCGCTCAAACTGCTGCGACTTGAGTCGCAGCAACTTGAAAAAAGGTTTTTGCACTACTTTTGGGCGACTCCAGGGCAACTTGTCCCTCACAGAAGGAGGTCGCGCTGGGGTCCCCAGAAGTAGCTGCAAACAAATTTCACTACAAACTTGCGCTTGAAGTCGTGTGACTTTGTAGCCGCAATAGTGGAAACATAGCCTTAAAGCTGTGGTTAAGTGTCACTGCGGAGTAGCACAGTCTTAGGATTCAAACATTTGTCGGTAATTTAAAGTCACAGTACATGTTAATTATAAAACAGCACGTTTCTGATTGGGCTACTAAAACCATGGAAGGTTTTTAAAAAAAGCCATAACAGAGAGAGATGATCTGTCTAAAGAAAAACAGCCTGTCAGCGCACATTTCCAAGGGCCTTATCAGAAGAGGCAAAGCAAAGAGTAGGACATTTTCAACCTAGGCCCCCCTACAATGAAAATATTACCTTACAAATGCCCCTGACCACACCTGCACCCCACGGTTTCGTTTTCCAAGGCAGATGTCGTTTTCTTTGCAGCCATTATATTATCTCAAACAAGCAAAAAATGTTTGTGTGTCAGATTCATTTAAAACTAGTAAATTTCCTTCCGTGTGAGAGGAAGTAATGGTCACTTCTGCAATTGCAGCTAGAAGAAGTTTCTAAAAAAAAAAAAAAAAAAAGGAAGTTGTGGCACAAACGGTCCCAGCATCCCCACACATATACAATTTTTTTTTCTTCTTGAAGTTTTGCCATTTATACATTTTTGCCTATCTTGTATGAGCGTAGTAATAATGAATAAAAACACTATTTTATTAGGCAAAACATAAATTGCCGTTGTCGGCAGGATATTTTGAGGTTATTTTTTATAGAATTATAGATAATGAAAAATTATATTTTGCAAATGGTCCCCTATGTGAAGGGAGCCTTGGTGCACAATTTTGAAAATTGGCTACTGGCCAAGAAAGGGTTCAGATGCCATATCTTTGTTATGGAATTTATTTTTGGACAGAAAGGGTTACTGCAATTAGTGTGACCATTGGACCCTGTTGGCACCGAGCCAAAAGTTTCAAACCAGATTAACTTTTTATCTGATTATAGTTTTTAAATTATATTTTATGGGTATCCTCTATTGAAAGAGGGGAACCTCTGGCCAGACTTTTGTTAAAATGGCACGAAAAAAAAAAAAAAAAAAAAAAAAAAGTTTTTTTTGAAAATTGGCACTAAGCCAAAAAGTTTTTTAGTTCTTTATCTGCTCATAGCATGCAAGTGGTATCTGATGTGCCATCTCTACTGACAGCCATACCATCCGATGTTACCCACTTTACAGTGATTGGTTTAAGTAGTGTGTTTTTTTTAAGTGTCCTATTGGACGAGGAGACACAGCCATCTTTGTTTCTTATTTTTCAGTCAAGGTAACTTACCTGGTGTAGAAATGCCTTAGGGATAAGTAGACAATTCAATTGTCCGCTCCATAGTTCTCCAGACCATGCCAGAGGGGATGGACACCTGCTCATGGTTCAGTCCCGCTACAATATGTATATGACATATGTAGTCACTCTGTGGAGGCCAGTCAGAGCGAGTGAGTTTATTGAAATGTACATGTATGTGGACACAAAGTGTCACAGGAATTATGACAGTGGTGTCAGGAAAGTGTTGTTCACCTTGGTTTTGTTCTCACAGAGAGTGATAGTAGAGTCAGTCACATAAGAGCTGCTGCTCTAGTGGGTCTTGCCAGCCCACAGTGAGTCTTGCCCGCCCACAGGATCATTGATTGTTATGGATCCGGACTACTCCTATCTATAATAACATTTTGAGACAAACCACAGGTCCAGAAATGTCACCAGAAATGTTAAATGCGTTTATATATCTGAAAACTGCTATGGTTGTAGCGCCTGCACTGGGCCTCCCAAATCATGGAAAAATGTTTTGTGTTTATGCAAGGGACAATTGTAAGACCATGACAGGTGTACTTGCCCAGGAGTATGGTGGTAAACTTTGCCCTATAAGTTTTTATCCAAAGATGGTCGCAGTCCAGGCCTAAAGGCATGCCTGAAGTGACTCTGAACATAGCACATAGCATCTTGTGAGATGGTAATAGGGATGGCCACATCATTTGCCCTAGGTAGGCCCCAGTTTTAAATGGGCTACTGGTAATAAACGTTATGTTACACCACAACATGCTACAGAACAGGTTTTAAGGACTTGGGTGATGTTTTAGAAAAAGTTGAGAACGGCCTTTTTCTAAAAGAGGGGAGATCTTGTGTGTATCCCCGCAGCTAGCGCCCCACTGTTTATTGCCTAGTATTATGGAATAGGACACGGGGGGTGGGAAAGAACATATGAAGTATTACTGACAGTTTAGTGCAAGCATATGTTGCTAGATGCATCACCTGTATTAGAAACAAACAGGCCAAACATGAGCATCTCCAATACCCATCAAACCCATTCACACATCTACAAATAGATTTCACATATAGGCCCAAAGCAGGGAAGAAATAAGAGTTCTTTTTAGTCAAATAGTGGACGTGTTTAGCAGATAAGTGGAAGCATTTAGGACCACAAAAAGGGAGATGCCCACACGGTGGCACGCATTCTCAATCAGGAGATTATTCCTGGATGGGGGTGCCTGCTTTGAATTAGTCCTAATAATGCTCCAGCTTTCATCAAAAATATTTCTTATCAAAAATATGCCAGGAACTTGTTAAAATCTTGAAAATAGATTATTATCCGCAGAGTTCAGGTATAATGGAAAGAATGAATAGCACAAATAAAAGAGTAATTGAAACTTAGAATCAAGTGGAACGGAACGAAAAGTTGCTCGCACCTTTCTTTTCTTTTTACAGGAAAATACCCATCCCTTCAGAGAAGGAGACGTAGTGGTGATGAAGCTGCTGACCAAAGGAAAGAAACGAAAGGATTTCGCCTACGGCCCAGAGACCACTGTGGTAGCAGTTACCAGGACCGCCCTGACCTTGAACAGGAGGATCCAGATCCAAGAGAGGTACTAACGGGGGCGGACAGCCCTGACCTTGAACAGGAAGGTCCAGAAGCAAGAGAGGTACTAACCGGAGTGGACAACTCTGACCTCGAACAGGATAGTCAAGAAAAGGGGGTTTCAAGAGGCAGGCGGCCCTGACCCTGTAGAAAAATGACATTCCCAATAGCACCAGATTCTGGAAAACTTTGGCTACTTATAGGACTCGTATCATTTTCAGTCTTCTCTGTAGTATGGGTTACCACTAACTGTATTTATCATCCAGAAGACCTGGTAGGGCTACAGGCCATTTGCGGAGCTTCCAACACCCCAACACAGAGTAATGCACATAACAGACAAAAGAGAGATGAAAGCTCAAAAAGTCTTACAGATAAAATGTCATTGTTGCAATTTAAATATGCCTATGCCCAGAAGTCCGGATATGAAAAATGTTGGATATGTAGTAAACTCCATCCTAGCACAGCTAGAATCCCCCTAGTAGCGATACCTTTAAACTTCACCCCTTTCCTAAATGGTACACCTCCTGTTGTCCTCACCAATGTCACGAGAACACTCTCAAATGATACCCTCACTTTCCAAATTATTGGTAGGAGTCATTCCCCAGACTGGTGTTTTAGGTTGGGAAACTCCACCAAGGGAGCTGAAGTGTGCCGGCAAACTAAGATTAATTTCTCAATGACCTCGATGGACAGCTCCTTCTGGCACACCTCAGAACCAGCCCTAAACGCCACTCTGATGAACTTTCTTAACTCCAGTTCCACTTCCTCTTCCCCAATAGGACAGTTGTTGTCAAATTTAGCTTGGTCCAGTTATGATGATCAATTAATGGCACTACTTCACAAACGTCCCCTAGCTTTGGGAAACAGTACTTATATTTGTTGTGAAAAGATTTGTCACCCTTGGATCCCCATTGAACCCCAAGGGTGGTGTTACCTCGCATCCCTAGTTCCCATCATGGGTGTAGTGGGAGACAACAAAGGAGGACATCTCCTCGAAGCTAGTATGTATCCTAGGTACCCCCTCAAACACCGCAATAAAAGAGAATTATTCCTTGAAAAGGATATGGTATGGGCCTGGTTCCCCTCATGGACCGGATGGGGGATAGACATGATGAAAAGGTTGAATAATTACTCTAAAATTCTCGATGACATCCTAGATAAGAACTCAGGGGACATTACTAAATTAAATATAGAAGTGAGGGCAATTAAGAAACAACTTGAGCTCCATGACCTAGCCATAGAAAGCATGAGTGCTGCTCTTACTGGGTTATGTGAAGTTACGGAGGATTATGAATGTTGCACATGGATACACAATACATCTGTTGAGATACCCGATTATTATGATATTATTACACAGCACCGAGAAGAAGTAGATAAGCTGCAACAGGAAGCCAGGAATATTGCTAAGACATGGAGTCCCTTTGGTAATGTGAATTTTGGATTTGGAGGAATATTTTCTTGGCTGAAAAATATTGCTATGACTGTTATAATGGTTCTGCTCTTTTTGTTATTTCTATATGCATGCTTCAAACTTGTAATGTGTATTATTGCTAGAGCTTCCCGACCAAAGGTGAAAAATGTCTCTATGCTATCCCACCAAGTTCCAGATTACCAAACCCCCCCGACTAACAACCCTAATGAATATACTGAGTATATTAAAAGACACAAACAGAAGGAAAAGAAGAACCTTATTGTTTAAGGGATGACACATGATCTGGTCTCTCGAGCAGCAGGGATATAGAGAATTAATCTGCCAGTCATGTCACTACACCCCTGGGAGGTTTAGAGCCCCCTGATGACATCCCTAAAAAATTATATATTCCAATGACATGCAGGGTAACAAGGGAAAATCAATTAAGGATTAATGATTTTAAGAGGGGATTGTGGGAGACGGGGAGATATCAATTCTATGTGTCCTCCATTTTGTATGTTCCCACTCCATTTTCTATGTATCTTAGTTATACAAGCTTTGCAAATGTGTATGTGTTACAGTTATGGCAAGTTTCTGTTTGTGGTTTTTGATGAAATCATGTCAGGCGCTTCTAGCAATAAGCTATATGCCCTATATGGTATTAAGTGTACTCGCTTATTTCCCAAAATGACGCTTGGTTTCCTTAAACTGTTTAACCAATAAGAACGTAACAAGTATCCTATACTTATGCTATATGCCTTTACTCTTTACTATATAACCCACAACGAGCCTATAATAAACTGAGAGCTTGGTTTCACTATACACCTGTCTCCGTCTGTGTTACTTCCAGAAACCAGCCTCCCAGGCCTGCAGACACAAAACGAGCAAAGAAGTTATAGATAGTCCGGGACTATCATTGGGACCAGGGGTCTCAGCTACCATTAGTCAGTATTCCCCCTTGCATTTGCAGTCAGCAAGCCCCCATACATTGGAGGACAATGTGCCCCTTGCATTGGCAGTTGGCGTGCTCACTTGCATTGGCAGTCAATGTAGCATGTTTGCATTGGTGATCAGTGTGCCTTCATTCAGTCATGGTCACCATGTCCCTTTCATTGGTGGTCAGTGTGCCCTTCGTGTTTGCAGTCAATGTCAGACTTGCTTGCTGCATGCTGGATTCAAACTACTAAGCAAGCTTCCATCTGGGGATTCTCACATAGGAACCTTGCCTTGTGGCAACTTCCCTTCAAAGAAACGAGTGCTGTAAAACAGAAAGCCATATAAATCAATCAGCAGCTTTGTATTAGAGGTTAGTTCTGACTACTTAAAAAAAAAAAAATAGTTGGTTTGTATAGTTAGCCTTTTATTGTCTTTTAAATAAATCATTGAAAACACAAGGATTTTTTTTTTTTTTTTTAAATAAGTACACTTTATCGGTCTTAATTTAGCTTTTTAGATATCATATATATCAGGGATTCCCAAACTACGGCCCTCCAGTTGTTCAGGAACTACAATTCCCATCATGCCTAGTCATGCATGTGAATGTCAGAGTTTTACAATGCCTCATGGGATGTGTAGTTCTGCAACAGCTGCAGGGCCGTAGTTTGGGAATCCCTGATATATATGTTTAGCTCAGTATGCCAGATGCTAACTATCTTTTATAGTTATCAAATATGATACTCTTGTTAATAACTAATTTGAATATTGTTTATTCTTTCTATTACTGTTGGCATTAGAGGTTTATCATGTCTCCATTATCATCTAATGTGCATCCTTCAGGCTGTACAGCAAAAGGAAGGCAGGTTTTCTATAGAAAACTATAATAAACTTAGTACTTTTGTAATCTGTGCCACAGGCCTAGGCCCAGTCAGGAAAATAAGGCCACAGTTTTCAACTTGACAGTGTCCTCCTTCTTCAATTAGTGTACTGTATATGAACTGTTAAGTATATACGTATTCTGATTGACAGCAGGAGCTGTTACCAGTGCTGGAAACTGTGGTCAGATTTATTCAGTGTAGCAGTATAAAATTTATATTTACCTATACCAACTGTTCAATAACTATTTACAATTACAAATCGAATTACAATTTGCATGTAAATTAACCTATACTTTATATAATTTTGTTGTATAGCATAGTGTGTCAATTCATCCATAATTCACCAAACATCACTGGTGTCATGAAGATTGCCTTTGCCGAATTGTGTTTGACCCAGAAATAGCCACAGTTCAAGGAACCTCCAGCAGCCTCTGTAGGAGCCCTAGTATTCCAAAGAATCTTGGTGAAGGACTGTGCTAGAAGTATATATTTATTATATGCATGTATACACATACACACGTATATTTATTTGTACATACTCAGCAATATATCATAGGATATATTTTAACATACTGTATATATATATATATATATATATATATATATATATATATATATATATATATATATATATATATATAATTTTTTTTTTTTTTTTTTTTTTTCTACTTAGAAGGAGGGATTTTACCAAGGAATACAGAAAAATGATAGATTCTGAATATTGCTTTGGATGCAGTATATTTTTTGTGGCAGTCCTCCAAACATTTAATATTCTTTTAATGTTCCCTTTTTGAGCTTTTTTTGTGTCCATTAAAATATTAAAATGTTGCATGATATGTATTGTAGAAATAGGTATAAAAATGAATTCTTCAAGGGACAGATTTTATTACATTGCCAAAAACAATTATAAAAATTGTTGCAGTTTCCTGGCATCCAAGCAAGTATATTTAGTAGCCAAAAATCTGGGCTCTATAACTGATATGTCCTTGAGGAAAAAATTCAGACCTATATCTTGATAGCAGGAGAAGGTTATCATATTACTTTAAGAGTTAAGGTTGCATTTGGTAACATCTGCACCTGTTAGCCGCAATTCACCATTGGCTTAATGATTTTATAAATTATGCTAATTGAAGTATAATTGGCTCTATTACTCTTGACAGAACACTCTAGAGAGGACTATAGACATTGCTGGGACACCAGTGACATTACCTTACTAAGGCAAGGCTTATCAGATGGAAGAAGCTAAAAATGTTCCGGTCAAACATTTGAAATTGTTGTTTGGCAAGATCAAACACTGTTCACTTGAGATTTGAATGCATTAAACTCTTATTCTAAAACAATCCTGAATTGAATAAATTATTAAATGATGGGACATGTTCTCATATCATAGGCACCATGCATTATGCCTAAATTGTTGTCCTGATTGTCTCCATATTTTTTAGTCATAAGAGACAAGTTGATGTAAGTTCTTCTGACATATTGTGACTGGTGATGTGGTATTATTAGTTAAGGTCTATATTAAAATATAATTGGCTGCAAAGAAATATTAGCACAGTGGGAACCAATATTGGTACAACATTCAACAAAAAGTTTGAAGAATTGAAAAACTTAAATTACCTGAAAATGCAAGACCTAACTAAAGTTTCAGTGTAAATGCTAGTATGTTGCTTGTGTGCAAACAACTAATTATTTTCCTAACAGTATACATGCACAGGCTTTATATAGCGGATAAAATAACAAATGTGGGATGCAATGGCTTACATATTATAACATCCAAATGTATAATGTAAAATGTGCTTAAAATAAAAAATGTATTTTCGCTAATGTTTTTGACCAACTGACTGTGATTGAGGTTTACATGGACATCTCATGTAGAACATAATAAAGTGAGTACTGACATCAAAGATGATTATAAAAAAACAGTATAGGTAAAAAGCTATGTTGCACACTGTGCTAACTAAGGGAAGAGCAGTGTGCATGCGCAGATATGTCATTTTATTCCAAAAAACTCATAAAATGAAAATTGTATATTTCTGTGCAAATGTTGTAGGCAGGTGTGATAAAATGCTGTAAATTAAGAATGCTTTCAGAAATAGAAGTGTTAAAAGTTTATTTTTCTCTATTAACAAAAATGGAAAGCAAATTAACAGAAGAGTAATCCAAATCAAATCAATATTTGGTGTCCCCACCTGTTACCTTCAAAACAGCATCAATTCTTCAGTTCTTCTAGGTACACTTACAAAGCATTTGAAGGAACCCAACAGGTATGTTGATCCAGAACTAACCACATATCTGCTGTGGATGTAAATTGTCTCAAATCCTTTTGTTTCTTCATGTAATCCCAGACAGACTCGATGTTGTTGAGACCAGGGCTCTGTGGGGGGCCAAACCATCACTTCCAGGACTTCTTTTTCTTCTTTATGCTGAAAATAGTTCTTAATGACATTGGCTGTGTGTTTGGGTTCATTGTTCTGCTGCAGAATACATTTGGGACCAATCACACACCTCCCTGATGGTATAGAATGCTGGATAAGTATCTGCCTGTATTTCTTAGCATTGAAGACTCCAACTCCATTTGCAGAAATGCAGACACAAACTTGCAATTAACCTCCACCATGCTTCACTGTTCCCTGGAGATACACATTATTGTACTGCTCTTCAGCCCTTGACTGCCTTTTGCTAGAGACAAATATTTCTAATTTTGACTCATTAGTCCAGAGCAACTGCTGTCATTTTTCTCCAATCCTATGTTTTCGTACATAGTGGAGTTGATTAGCCTATGTTCCACATCAGAGGTATGGCTATTCGGCCACAATTCTTCCATGGAGACCACTCCTGGCCAGACTTCTCTGGACAGGAGATGGGAGTTCCTGGACACCACTGGTTTCTGCCAGTTCTGTGCTGATGGCACTGCCAGAATCTTCTGATGTCGAAGGGAAGTAGGCATTATGTGTCTTTCATCTGTTGCATCAGGTTTCCTTGGGTGACCTTTGTGTCTACTGTCCTCCGTGTTACCTGTCTTTGCGCTTCTTCAAAAGAACTTGAACAGGACATCTTGAAACCCCAGTCTGCTTTTAAAATCTTTTCCTGGGAAGACCTTAGTGATGCAGTGTAACTACCTTGTGTTGTTGCTGTGCTCAGTCTTGCCACGATAGCCAACCTCACCTTAGTAGCAGAGTTTGGCTGTTCCTCACCCAGTTTTAAGCCTCCTACACAGATGTTTCTGTTTCAGTTAATGACTGTGTTTCAACCTACATATCAAAATTGATGATCATTAGCACCTGTTTGGTTTAAATTGTTAGTCATACACCTGACTCTAATCCTACAAAATTTCTGACTTTGTGCAAGGGTACAAAGTGTTCAAGTGCAGGAATTGATGCTGGTTTGAAGCCAAAGGGTAGTCACACCAACTATTGATTTGATTTAAATTTTTTTTCTGTTTGCTTACTTTGCATTTTGTAAGTTGACAAAAATAAACAATTAAAGTACAGTATATGTATATTTTTGAAAGCATTCTTACTTTAAAGCATTTTTTTACACCTGTCTAAAGCTTTTGCACAGTACTGTATATGCACTCACGAGTGAAGGGAAGACATGAGCCTTTCAAAATGCAACACAAAGTCCTTGCTTAGGATAGACTGGGGGGATTGGCTCAGCTGGGGGAGGGGGGGGGGTATAGATTGAATCACTAAAAACTTTGAGCAGAGACGGATCGCTTTTGTGACAAGAGGTGAAATAGTGCGAGATGCTAAATTTGGGGGCACTGTTTTCCACGTTCCACCAATATTCTCCAAATCTAGTGCACAAAGATCTAAAAGTATGCCCCACATAAAACAACATAAAACAAGCCACACAGGCAGGTGATTAGATAAACTACAAAATTGCAAAAGTAGGTAAAAAATGTATTAATAAAAAGTTGTTCTGCAGTTCCTGTCAGTAAAGCTTTTCTGTCCATTGTGAAAATGTGCACAAATTTGAATAGTATTTATGAGCTTCTGATTTGTAATATTCAAGCTTAATGAAAATCTGTGTTTTATGGTTCCTCATATGACTGTTGTAATGTTTGGGGGGATCAGCTGGATCGCAGGACACAGGCGTTGCAACCAAAGAAATGTTTATTAACTTAAACAGGCTTCATAGCAGCAAAAGAAACACAACAAGGAAAAGACAGTCTCACCGACTTGAAGAGTTCAGAGCTGCTTTTGCAGTCAAACAGTCCCAACTTTTGAAGAGGGTAGCTTCCCCTGGCAATAGGCTCCCAGTCAGCACACTGACATGCACCTTCTCGGCTGTACAAAAGTCCACATTCACCATCCACAGTCTCCTCTATGCTCCACCACACCCAATCTACAACTTCCTGTCCTTCTTAAACCCACTTCCTCTGATCAATGAGTTAACCCCTTTTGCTCCCTTAAAGGGCCCAGAGCCCAAACAGAGGGGAAATATAGCGTCCTTCAAGGACCCACCCTCTACGACCTGTACATATCCCCCCCCTCTGCCCCAACGCCAAGGAGGTGGAGGCAACAGTGGAGCTAAGACAATGGGCTCGAGAGAGGGCATCTGCATTTTGATGCTGTCTCCCGGGCCTGTGCTCCACTACAAATTTAAATTCCTGGAGTGCCAGGAACCAACGGGTAATCCTGGCATTAGTCCCTTTACTTTGTCTCATCCATGTTAAAGGAGCATGGTCCGAAATCAGCCTAAATTTCCTCCCCAAGAGATAATACCTGAGGGATTCTAAGGTCCACTTAATGGCCAAACACTCTCGCTCAACTATCGCATAGTTTTTCTCCGCTGGTGTCAGCTTCCTACTGAGGAAGACTACCGGGTGCTCCTCACCCTGAACAACCTGTGACAGGACTGCTCCTAACCCTGTATCTGAAGCGTCAGTCTGGACAATGAATTCTCTTGAAAAGTTTGGCGCTATCAGGACAGGGTGTTGGCACAGTGCTGACTTAAGCTCCAAAAAAGCCCTTTCAGCGTCTGCATTCCACTCAATCATGACCGACTTCCGACCCTTAGTCAGATCGGTCAGTGGAGCCGCCAATGTGGCAAAGTTGGGTACAAACCTCCTGTAGTATCCCACTATGCCCAGGAATGCACGTACCTGCTTCTTTGTTAGGGGGCGGGGCCAGTTCTGTATCGCCTCTACCTTGTTGACCTGAGGTTTTACCAGCCCTCTACCTACGATATACCCCAGGTATTTCACCTCCTTTATTCCCAACGCACATTTTTCTGGATTCACTGTGAACCCCTCCTTCGAAAGGGAGTCCAGCACTGCCTGGACTTTAGGCAAGTGTGATTCCCAGTCTCTGCTAAAAATGACTATGTCATCCAAATATACGGAGGCATAATCTCGATGAGGTCGTAATACCCTATCCATTGCTCGCTGGAAGGTGGCTGGAGCAGTTTGTAGTCCAAAAGGCATTCTTTTGTACTGAAAACTCCCCTCTGGGGTAGAAAAAGCAGTTTTCTCTCTGGCAGCCTTAGTCAGGGGGATTTGCCAATACCCCTTAGTAAGGTCTAAGGTGGTGATATACCTGGCTGGGCCTAGTCTCTCGATAAGCTCATCCACCCGGGGCATAGGGTAGGCATCAAACTTTGAAACTTCATTAAGTTTACGGAAATCATTGCAGAACCGCAGAGTCCCATTGGGCTTTGGTACCAACACAATTGGGCTTGACCACTCACTCTGCGATTCTTCAATAACATCCAGGTCTAACATCTTCTTTACTTCCTCTGAAACGGCCTTTCTCTGAGCTTCCGGGATACGGTACGGCCGGACACAAACTTTGACCCCTGGTTCCGTGATAACATCATGCTCGATAACCGTAGTAAGACCTGGCAAGTCTGAAAATTTTTCTTTATTTCTCTGCAAGAACTCCTTTGCTTGCTGACTTTGGATTTTAGACAGTGTATTTGCTACTTGGACACTCTCCACACCAACCTGAGGTTCACGTCTTACACCAGCCAGGGAGGTCACCGGTTCCCTGTCCATCCAGGGCTTTAACAAGTTTATGTGATATATTTGATACGGCTTCCTCTTGCCTGGTTGGTGGACTCTATAATTTACCTCCCCTATTTTTTCCACAATTTCAAAGGGACCTTGCCATCTGGCCAAGAACTTACTTTCCACAGTGGGAATCAGTATCGCCACTCGATCCCCCACTTGGAAGTGCCTTATTCTAGCGGCCCTATTATATACCCTCCGTTGAGCCTCCTGGGCTGTTTGCAAATGTTCCTTGACCAGGGGCATCACACTCATGATCCTTTCCTGCATTTGGGAGACATATTCAAGAACACTCTTATGCTGAATAGGTTCACTTTCCCATTCCTCTTTAACAAAATCAAGCAATCCACGAGGTCTCCGCCCATACACCAACTCAAAGGGTGAAAACCCCGTGGAGGCCTGAGGCACTTCCCGAATAGCAAATAGGAGAGCTGGTAACAGGCAGTCCCAGTCTTTCCCATCTCTTTGTACCACTCTCTTGAGCATTGACTTCAGAGTCTTATTAAAGCGTTCTACCAAGCCGTCTGTTTGGGGATGGTATACTGATGTGCGCAGCTGTTTAATCCGAAACAGCTTGCACACATCGGCCATAACCCTCGACATAAACGGAGTGCCCTGGTCCGTGAGGATTTCCTTAGGAAATCCAGTTCGTGTGAACAATTGGAATAACTCCCGAGCAATAGTCTTAGAGGAGGTATTCCGCAGGGGTAGCGCCTCTGGATATCTGGTGGCATAGTCAAGGATCACCAGTATATAGGAGTGACCTCGAGCAGACTTTACCAATGGACCCACTATATCCATCGCTATCCTTTCAAATGGGACCTCAATTATAGGCAGAGGGACCAAAGGGCTACGGAAGTGAGTCACCGGAGCGGTTAACTGACAGGTGGGACAGGAGGCACAGTATTTCTTTACCTCCGCTTTCAGACCTGGCCAGTAAAACCGGTCGGTGATTCGTGCTTCTGTCTTCTCCACTCCTAGGTGTCCCCCTAAAACATCGTTATGGGCCAGGTCAAGAACCTTCCGTCTATATTGTTGGGGTACCAATAATTGATCTACCACATCTCCTCTTATTTGGTTAACCCGATAAAGCAATTCATTGCATACTGCAAAGTGTGGCCATCGCTCATTTGCCCCTGGCTCTTGTGGAACTCCCTGGGTAACACCCAAATCTGGTAGAGCAGGGGTAGAGGCCACTTCCTCCTCCTCTTCCCCCAGCATCACCTGAAGAGGAGAAGGTTCCCCCCCCTCAGTATTCAGGTTGGTCTGTGGACCATGTATTTTGGCATCCTCAACAGTTTCAACATTACTTTTATCCAGTTCAACCTTCACAAAATTTGGCAGTTCAGGATTACTTTCCTCAACAGCAGGAACAGAGGACGTTTCTCCCCAGTCTCTGGGCCATTCATGTGGTTGTCCTTGTTCCCACAGTTTTGCAAACAACGGACAGTCTCGTCCTATGATCACATCATGCACTAAGTTTTCCACCACCCCCACCTCTTGAGTACCAGTGCCACATGCCGTGGAGATGGACACCAAGATGAGAGGGTACTCTCTAGTGTCTCCGTGAATGCACACGACCCGTAAAGTTTTGCTTACTGGGCCGATTCTCCCAATGACTCTAGGATGAACCAGGGTCACCATGCTTCCTGAGTCCAACAAAGCCCTGGCAGGAAGGTGGTTTACTCGAACTTCACACTCGAACTTCCCCTCACCAAGATCCAGATGTGTTGTGCATACTTTATGGGCATAAAAAGACCCCTTTTGGAGGACCCCGCATTCCATGGGCTCTTCTTGCAGTGGGCAGTGTGCCCGGGTATGGCCCCAGGAATGACACCGCCAACATTGTATATCCCCCACTTTCCGAGCAGGAACAGGCCTCTGAGAAGGCACAAGGAGTGACTCCTGGCCTTGTGGAATTGGTGCTCCAGGGTTCCGTGGGATTTCCATCAGAGCGGCTGCAGTTGGCCGAACCGGCCGAGACGTGCTGGGGCCTTGGCGCTTGGTAGGGCCAAGAAGATCCTCCACTACCGTATATCGTTCCACCATCTCAACAAGGTGGTTCACTGTTGTGGGGTCTCCATGGCTGACCCATCGTTGAAGGTCGTCTGGCAGGGACCTCAGGTATCGGTCCAACACAACTCGTTCCACAATTTGGAGGCCAGACAACACCTCGGGCTGCAGCCATTTTTTTACCAGTTGCACCAGGTCATGCATTTGGGACCTTGGTGGCCGGTCTGGACAATATTTCCACTGGTGCACTCGTTGGGCCCGAACAGCTGTAGTTACCCCCAGACGAGCCAAAATTTCTGCCTTTAATCGTTCATAGACTTTCGCTTCTTCAGGTGGTAGATCAAAGTAGGCCTTTTGAGGATCTCCGGTGAGGAAAGGAGCAATGAGACCGGCCCACTGGTCCTGGGGCCACCCTTCTCTCTCTGCCGTCCTCTCAAACGTAGCAAGGAATGCCTCTACATCATCACTCAGAGACAGCTTCTGCAGGAAATGACTGGCCCTCACCGTCACCTGGTTGCTAGGGGTAACCGCTGCCTGTTCATGACTCTGGGAAAGGTGCTGTACTACCTCTTGTAAGGCCTTCACCTGAGTCTGTATAGCTCCTTGCTGGGCGGCCAGCTGGGTTACCAACAGGTGAGTACTTTCTTGTTGCTGAGCCAGAGCCTCTTTGTGGTGAGCTTGTTGTACCTCCAGCTGGGTTGCTAAGCGCTGATTAGCTTCCTCATGACGAGTTTGCGCTTGCATATTAGCCAGGGATAACTGTTTAATTAGCTCCTCCATTGTTTCAGCTTTTAGTGCGGCTTTAACCCAGGACATAAGTCAAGTGTACTGTCCCTTTAAATGTCAGTTTCAGTCCAATGCAAAAAAAAAAAAAAAAAATTTTTTTTTTCCTTCTTGTGCCTGTTACTCAGTCCTGCCCGCATCCGAGCACCACTTGTAATGTTTGGGGGGATCAGCTGGATCGCAGGACACAGGCGTTGCAACCAAAGAAATGTTTATTAACTTAAACAGGCTTCATAGCAGCAAAAGAAACACAGCAAGGAAAAGACAGTCTCACCGACTTGAAGAGTTCAGAGCTGCTTTTGCAGTCAAACAGTCCCAACTTTTGAAGAGGGTAGCTTCCCCTGGCAATAGGCTCCCAGTCAGCACACTGACATGCACCTTCTCGGCTGTACAAAAGTCCACATTCACCATCCACAGTCTCCTCTATGTCCACCACACCCAATCTACAACTTCCTGTCCTTCTTAAACCCACTTCCTCTGATCAATGAGTTAACCCCTTTTGCTCCCTTAAAGGGCCCAGAGCCCAAACAGAGGGGAAATATAGCGTCCTTCAAGGACCCACCCTCTATGACCTGTACACTGTGTATTCGGTTTTTCAATGATTATGGAATTATTAACCACACATTGGCCCACTATTCATTAATGATTTATCTATTAACCACTTAAGCCCCGGAGGATTTGGCTGCTCAAAGACCAGAGCCTATTTTGCGATTCGGCACTGCGTGACTTTAACGGACAATTGCGCGGTCGTGCGACGCTGTACCCAAATGAAATTGACATCCTTTTTTCCCACAAACAGAGCTTTCTTTTGGTGCTATTTGATAACCTGCGCGATTTTAACTTTTTGCGCTATAAACAAAAAAAGAACGAAAAGTTTGAAAAAATAACAATATTTTTCACATTTTTTTATATGAAATTCCCCCCGAAAAAATTAAAAAATCAAAATGTTTTAACATTTTAGGCCAATTTGTTTTCTGCTACATATTTTTGGTAAAACAAAATCGCAATAAGAGTATTTTGATTGGTTTGCGCAAAAGTTATTAAGGGAAAGATTTATGTCATTTTTATTGTTTTTTTTTTAACGGGTAATGGCGTCGATCTGCGATTTTTATTTTGCGGGACTGTGACATTGTGACGGACAGATCGGACCCTTGACCCGTGACTGACATTTTTGACACTTTTGGGGGTACCAGTGACATTGCTACAGTAATCAGTGCTATATATATGCACTGTTACTGTAAAAATGACACTGGCAGGGAAGGGGTTAACTTTATTAGAGATGCAGGGTTTAAATGTGTCCCTAGGGGCGTGCTTCTAACTGTAAAGGGGTGTGGCTTTTCATGTAACCACAGAGACATACGATACTACATAGCAGGATCGAATGATCTCTGCTGTTACACTGGGGAGAATGACAGGCGGCTTTGTTTACATTAGCCACCTGCCTTTCTCCCTCTCCCCCGGGAGATCGCGAGTGACCGGCGGACATCGGACCCACCGGTCACACGCGCGGGGATGCAAGGGAACGAGCGGGGGTGGGAGCGCGCCTTCGGCGGCGTGCGCTCGCCCCCTACAGGCTCCTGGGCTAGCGACGTAGTACTACATCACTTTGCCCAGGAGGGGCTGACTGCCGCAGTAAATGTACTTGCGGTGGTCGGCAAGTGGTTAATCTGTTATTTACTTTTTATAATTTATGCATGAATAATCCATAATTTTACCTTGTTCTTGTTTAACCTCACCCCCTTTTACTACATAGCTTATAGATAATGGCATTGTATACTAGCTCAGGCCACCAAGGGTTAACTCCCATTGGGCGTGATCAGTGTATTTAATTTCTGGGAGGGTAACTATAAGTCAGACTGATGAAGGGGATGTATGGTTTAACCAAATGTGTATCCCATCAATCTTTGTGACAGGACATGAGTAGGGGGAGCACAGAGTGTTGGTCCTGTGTAAAGGTGCTTTACACAAGTCGGTAACTGCAGTGTCCATCTCCCAAGCAGTGGTATTCCATCCTCCCATAGCAGCTAAGCCTATCCCGCTGGTCCATCTATGGCAAGGATTTCCTGTTGCATGGTGGCATGTTCACTTCTTCCCTTCACTTGTGAGTGCATATATCATTTTGATTCTGTGTTTTTTTTTGTTTAATAAAATGACACACTACACTACATACTACAGCAACCCCTCTTTTTTGTCGTCTCACAGAGTCTGGTTTCCCAAGCCTAATATGAAGAGGCAGACCTGCAATCAGTGGTTATTGTCTAGCTTGAGCTACACCCCTTGGAGTTGTGTCAGGTTGATACATGGCTATTGCAAATTCAATTTAATTTACTATAGTAAATTATTATATTATTATATTATTATAAGTCTACCTATTCAGTAGTTTTGTTTATATAGCAGTTGGAAGAGTTTGCCACATCTCACCTCTCCTGCTCTTAAGTTTAATTCAGTATATGTTCCTATTGATCATCTGCAATAAACGTTTTACTTTTACCCCTTGTCTTAATGCCTTGGGTTATGAAAGTGAGCTTTTTCTCTTTTTCTGCATGCGTAGATACTGTATAACTGCTGTGGCATGACAAGACATGTTAAAACACAGTGAAAACAAAATTGCATCTGCAAACAGCCGCTACTATAAAAAAAGATATACATCTTAAAAAAATGTTGCTTCTAACACCCAAAATGGAATAAAAGCATGAGCAGCGCTTTACAATATATTCAATGAGATATATTTTCCAGTAGTTCCACCAATCCACCATGTGAGTCTTAAATTGTTCAAAAGTGTTGGGTTTGGAAGTAGATGATGGCTTAGGTACAATTCATATATTCCATCACCACACCTCATTGAATACCACTCCCCGTGGATAATGAACTGTCACCAGTAGAGATGTCCCGAAATTCCCATCGCTTGTTCGCGTCCGCCGCTGCTGGCGAACATATGCAATGTTCGGTCCGCCCCCTATACTTCATCATTGAGGCAAACTTTGACCCTGTACTTCACAGTCAGCAGACACATTCCAGCCAATCAGCATACCCTCCCTCCCACACGCTCCCACCTCCTATAAAAAAGCAAGGGCAGCATCCATCTTAGATCATTCTGAAGCAGTGTTAGTAGTGAGAACAGGGAGAGTGCTGCTGTTAATAGGGACAGTTGTTAGTCTTATTAGATTCTAGATAGTGTTCTCGGTCCACTCCTGCTGTAAGGACAGCATCCTGAGACAGCACCCCAAAAAGCCCTTTTTAGGGCTGGTATTTGAGTAATTTTTAATATATATATATATATATATATATATATATATATATATATCTATATATCTGTTGTGCAGTTGCCTGCCCGCCGTGTGTGGTGTGAGAGGCCACAGACCCACCACAGACTGTACTGTGTGCACACCACACTCATATCGGGTGGCACAGTACCTTGCAGTTTAAAAAATATTTTTTTTTTCCTCTGTCATAATTGCAGTGAGTGTCAGGTCCACAGAGTGTACTGTACCCACTGCAGTGCCCACCACTCATATATACGGTGGCACAGCAGCTAATTGAAAAAAAAAATATTTTTTATAATTGCAGTTGCCTGGCCTGCCAGTGACTGTCAGGTCCACAGAGTGTACTGTGCCCACTGCAGTGCCCACCACTCATATATACGGTGGCACAGCAGCTTGCAAATTGAAAAAAATATATTTTTTATAATTGCAGTTGCCTGGCCTGCCAGTGACTGTCAGGTCCACAGAGTGTACTGTGCCCACTGCAGTGCCTACCACTCATATATACGGTGGCACAGCAGCTTGCAAATTGAAAAAAAAAATATTTTTTATAATTGCAGTTGCCTAGCCTGCCAGTGAGTGTCAGGTCCACAGAGTGTACTGTGCCCACTGCAGTGCCCACCACTCATATATACGGTGGCACAGCAGCTTGCAATTTAAAAATATATATATATATATTTATAATTGCAGTTGCCTGGCCTGCCAGTGAGTGTCAGGTCCACAGAGTGTACTGTGCCCACTGCAGTGCCCACCACTCATATATACGGTGGCACAGCAGCTTGCAAATTAAAAATATATATATATTTTTTTATAATTGCAGTTTCCTGGCCTGCCAGTGAGTGTCAGGTCCACAGAGTGTACTGTGCCCACTGCAGTGCCCACCACTCATATATATACGGTGGCACAGCAGCTTGCACGCATAGTACCACAAATCTAAAAAAAAAAATGACAGGCAGAGGCAGGCCACCCCGCAGGGGCCGTCGTGGTGCTGTGATTTCCTTTGGCCCTAGAATAATGCCCAGTGTTAAGAAGCCACGTACCCTGAGGACATAGTTGACTGGCTTACACAGGACACCCAATCTTCTACAGCTTCCGCTCGGAACCTTAATGCACCATCCTCCTCCAGTTCAGCTTCGGGTACCTCTCAATTTACCACTCGCCCGCCCGCTGGCACCACCACCAACACTAGCACCACAGCCGCTTCACTTGATCTGTCAGAGGAGTTATTTACACATCAGTTGGAAGAAATAAGTGATGCGCAACCATTAGTGCCAGAGGATGTAGATAAAGGGGATATGTCTCAGTCAGGCAGCATTATACACATGGACGTACATTGTGATGATGATGTTGTACCTGCTGCTGCTGCCTTTGCTGAGTTGTCAAGTGAAGCGGCTAATGATGACGATGTGTCCGTGGATGTCACCTGGGTGCCTGCTCGAAGAGCATAAGAAGAGGGGGAAAGTTCAGATGGGGAGACAGAGAGGAGGAGGAGACGAGTTGGAAGCAGGGGGAGGTCATCGCAAGGACCTAGTGGCACAGTCAGACAGCATGTATCGGCACCCGGGGTCAGCCATACAGCACGCCAATCAACGCAGGCTGTTGCCACCACCAGAATGCCGTCATTGCAAAGCTCAGCAGTGTGGCATTGTTTTTGTGTGTCTGCCTCTGATAGCAGCGATGCCATTTGCAACCTGTGCCAAAAGAAACTGAGTCATGGGAAGTCCAACACCCACCTAGGGACAACTGCTTTGCGAAGGCACATGATCTCACATCACAAACGCCTATGGGATCAACACATGAGTAAAAGCAGCACACAAACTCAAAGCCACCCTCCTCCTCCTGGTCCAGCATCTTCAGCCACGTCAACCACTGCTGTCCTCCTTGCCCCCTATCAACAACCCGCCACTCCGCCTCTCACCTTCAGCAGTTCCTGCTCATCTGCCCACAGTCAGGTGTCTGTCAAGGAAATGTTTGAGCGTAACAAGCCAATGTCACAGAGTCACCCCCTTGCCCGGCGTCTGACAGCCTGCTTGTCGGAACTCTTACCCCGCCAGCTTTTACCATACAAGCTGGTGGAGTCTGAGGCCTTCAAAAAATTTGTCGCTATTGGGACACCGCAGTGGAAGGTACCCGGCCGAAATTTTTTTTCACAAAAGGCAATCTCCAACCTGTACTCTATTGTGGAAAAGGAAGTCATGTCATGTCTGGTACACAGTGTTGGGGCAAGGGTCCATCTGACCACTGATAGCTGGTCTGCAAAGCACGGTCAGGGCAGGTATATCACTTACACTGCGCATTGGGTAAACCTGCTGGCGGCTGCCAAGCATGGAATGCGTGGCTCTGCAGAGGAGTTGGTGACACCGCCACGACTTGCAGGCAGGCCTGCTGCCACCTCCTCTACTCCTCCTACTCCATCCTCTTTGCTAACCTCCTTGGCTGAGTCCTCTTCTGCTGTTGCATCTTGCTCCGCACCAACTGCACCCCCCCAGCTCCCCAGGGGCTATTCCACATGCCGGATACGACAGTGTCACGCTGTCTTGGGGTTGACTTGCCTGAAAGCAGAGAGTCACACCGGACCAGCACTACCGTCCGCCCTGAACGCACAGGTGGATCAGTGGCTGACCCCGAACCAACTGGAGATCGGCAAAGTGGTGTGTGACAACGGAAGCAATTTGTTGGCGGCATTGAATTTGGGCAAGTTGACACATGTGCCATGCATGGCACATGTGTTGAATCTGATTGTACAACGCTTTGTGCATAAGTACCCAGGCTTACAGGACGTCCTCAAGCAGGCCAGGAAGGTGTGTGGCGATTTTCAGGCACTTTTCAAATATTCAGCGGCGAAACAACATGCCAGTGAGGCGCTTGATTTGCGACAGCCCGACACGTTGGAATTCAACACTCCTAATGTTCGACCGCCTGCTCCAACAAAAAAAAGCGGTCAATGAATATTTGTAGGACCGGGGTGCTAGGACAGCCTCTGCGGAGCTGGGTATTTTTTGCCACGTTACTGGACGCTCATGCGCAATGCATGTAGGCTCATGCGTCCTTTTGAGGAGGTGACAAACCTAGTCAGTCACAACGAAGGCACCATCAGCGACATAATCCCATATGTTTTCTTCCTGGAGCATGCCCTGCGAAGAGTGCTGGATCAGGCCGTAGACGAGCGTGAAGAGGAAGAGTTGTGGTCACCATCACCACCAGAAACAGCCTTATCATCACTTGCTGGACCTGCGACAACGCTGGAAGAGGATTCTGAGGAAGAGGAGTCAGAGGAGGAATGTGGTTTTGAGGAGGAGGAACACCAACCACAGCAGGCATCCCAGGGTGCTCGTTGTCACCTATCTGGTACCCGTGGTGTTGTACATGGCTGGGGGGAAGAACACACCTTCAATGACATCAGTGAGGATGAGGAATTGGACATGAGTAGTTCGGCATCCAACCTTGTGCAAATGGGGTCTTTCATGCTGTCATGCCTGTTGAGGGACCCTCGTATAAAAAGGCTGAAGGAGAATGACCTGTACTTGGTGGCCACGCTACTAGACCCCCGGTATAAGCAGAAAGTGTCTGATATGTTACTGAATTACCGGCAGTCACAAAGGATGCAGCAGTTACAAAACAAGTTAAAAAGTATGCTTTACACAGCGTATAAGGGTGATGTCACAGCACAACGGGAATCTAACAGGGGAAGAGGTGAAAGTAATCCTCCTCCTACCACAACCACGCTGGCAAGGACAGGACGCTTTACAGACGTGTTGTTGATGGAGGACATGCAGAGCTTTTTAAGTCCTACGCATCGCCACAGCCCTTCGGGGTCCACCCTCAGAGAACGACGCGACCGACAGGTAGCAGACTACCTTGCCTTAACTGCAGATATCGACACTCTGAGGAGCGATGAACCCCTTGACTACTGGGTGTGCAGGCTTGACCTGTGGCCTGAGCTATCCTTATTTGCGATAGAACTTCTGGCCTGCCCCGCTTCAAGTGTCCTGTCAGAAAGGACCTTCAGCGCAGCAGGAGGTATTGTCACTGAGAAGAGAAGTCACCTAGGTCAAAAAAGTCTAGATTACCTCACCTTTATTAAGATGAATGAGGCATGGATCTCGAAGGGACTGACAGTGGGGGATGCATTTGACTAAAAAAAGGCCTGATGAGATGCCTTGGGCTAAAAATGGTCCACACGCTGCTGTATTTAATCTCTGCATGCCGGATGACTTCCGTGACTTCTCCGCCACCAAGTACGGCTCAAGTCGCAATGTTTTAGTGAACTTTCTGCCTGGAAAACCTCAATTTTTCCGGCCGCTGCAGCTGCAACAATACCTACTTTTTCAGACATGTGTACATGCCTAATTTTTCTGGCCTCTGGTGCTACACTATGGCTGCAAAAAAACAAAACACAAAAAAAAGCACATACATGTGTCAATTCCCCTTCGTGATCGTTACCTTGTTGTGGTGAAGGGGCTTGCGTATCACAATGAAGCGATCACCTCTAGGAGTGTGTTGGCAATGTTGGCACACCCCAGATGATAAGGTCGTTGCTTCATTGTGAACAGACCAAAAGTGATCCACTGGATAATTTTTCATAGAAAATACATTCATTTTCTTTATGATCATCTTGGGTGATCATTAAAGCCTACTAGGCCAACAATGGACCCACACTGCAGAATCATTGTTTTCTGGGTCACTTAATTGTCACTGAACTACCTCAGCACGACCATAGGCTTTGAAAAACCGCCATCGCCTGCAATCTCCCAAACGTGCGCATGAGCACAGTCATCACTACAGCAAGAATGACGCATAGAGGAATAAAATTTATGTCATGAGTGTGTCAACTATTGACAACTCTTTGCGGTTGTCTGAAATCTATTTGATACACGTCCCCTGATAGGGGACGTAACAGGGATTAAACTGATAAGAATAGTACCACTTAACACACCACTCATATAGGATGGCACAGTACATTGCACGGCGCACGGGCAGTGCCCAAAATTGGAAGTAAGAGGACAGACCAACCATCTTTTTCCATCTCCCGTTTCCTAAAATCTATTCCGTACACCGGCCCCTGATAGGGGACGTAACGTAACAGGGATTAAACTGATAAGAACAGATTTTTTTAATTTAAAAAAAAGAGGACAGCCTCTGCGGAGCTGGGTATTTTTTGGCCGTGTTACTGAATGCTCATGCACAATGGCTGTAGGCTCATGCGTCCTTTTGCGGAGGTGACAAACCTGGTCAGTCAAACCCAAGGCAACATCATCGACCTCATCCCATATGCGTTTTTTCTGGAGCATGCCCTGCGAAGAGTGCTGGATCAGACCGTAGATGAGCATGAAGAGGAAGAGTTGTGGTCCCCATCGCCACCAGAAGCAGCCTTGTCGTTGTCGATTGCCGGACCTGTGGCAACGCAGAGAGAGGAGTCTGAAGAAGAGAAGTCAGAGGAGGAAGGTGGCTTTGAGGAGGTGGAAGACCAACCACAGCAGGTGTCCCAGGGGGCTTGTTGTCACATTTCGGGGACCCTTGGTGTTGTACGTGGCTGGGTGGAGAAAGAGACCTTCAATGACGTCAGTGAGGACAGGGAACGGGACATGGCTAGCTTGGTATCCAATCTTGTGCAAATGGGGAGTTTGCGGTTGTGCAAATGGACTGACTGACTGTTAAATGGTCACCTGTGGTCAGGTGACAACTGCACCCTGTTGGAGGCAGGGGCGCAGCGCAAGGTAGTGAACCCGATAGAAGACTGCTGCGGATGGCCTGGAACGTGAGCCCAAGATTCCCCAGGGCGCGGAGTCTAAGACCCAGCAGGTGTTCACCAGAGCCTCTAGTGGTGAGGATGGACTTGGCTGCAGCTGGGCCCAGGTCGCGGCCCCTGGGGTCCCCCAGGTCACGCTCCGTAGGGAGAGAAGGGAAGCAGCCACTCAGGACACACGGAATGGTGATGGGTAAGCAGAGGTCGGGGTAACAGGCAGACAAGGGTAACCACGGGACAGGCCAAAGGTCAGGGTAACAGGCAAACAGGAATAATCAGAGACAAGCCAAAATCGGTACACAAAACAGTAGATCAAGCACACAGGAAACTAGCAACAGGGAACAGCAAAGCAGACCTGCAGGGCACTGGTTAATATAGACTTCCTGGAATGGCCTGGGGTGGAGCCAAACAGGGAAGAGAGATGATAAAAGCAGCCAGAAGGAAGAGTCTGGCCCTTAATGCAGACATGAGGAACAGGTAAACTACCAGACATTATTGCATGTCCATGACAATGGGGAGTTTGGTCTGTCAGAGTTTGGTCTGTCACTGTGAAGCGGGCGTAACCCTTACACTACCTGATCGATACAAAATCATACCTGATCGTATACACACACTGGATGTTTTAAAGCACGTTATTCCAAACAATTTAGGAATGTTAGGTGATTTATGCCCTTTATGGATTAAAACCCGACTCTGCGTCAACTACGTAATTTTCCATGGGAGTTTTGCCATGGATCCCCCTCCGGCATGCCACAGTCCAGGTGTTAGTCCCCTTGAAACAACTTTTCCATCACTATTGTGGCCAGAAAGAGTCCCTGTGGGTTTTAAAATTTGCCTGCCTATTTTTTTTTTTTGCAAATATTCTTTATTCAAATTTCTGGAGCATAACAAAGAAATAAGAGAAACCAAAAAAAAAAAACATATGTTTCTCAACATACGGTCATATAACAGTAACATCTCAAGAGGAACCTTACATAGCATAGTATGGTATTACATAAATGTCGTTACACAAAATGGTATTATGTACTGTAGCCAACAGCTCCTAATAGTGCTCAATTAAACAGCAATATAATCAGGATATCAACACAATTAGGATAACGTCCCAGCCCAAAAGTCCCATCGAGCTTCAAAGGATCGCAGCTGCAGTCTATTTATCGCTAATGCTTTTTCGAAGCGGTAGTTCATTTTCAGAAGATGGACTACCTCTTCCAAACGTGGGGGCTCAGTTGTTTTCCATTTACGAAGAATAACCGTTCTGGCAGCTAATAGCACATGAGTGATCCAAGGCCTATAGGTGACCGGCATACAGTCTATTCCTATATGTAGAAGGGCTAGCCCCGGGGATGGTTGGAGTATACACCCCGTATGCGTGGATATATAAGAAAACACCCTATTCCAGTAGCTCGTCAATGAAGGGCAATCCCATAGAATGTGTAACAGGGTCCCCACCTGGGAGCATTCCCTCCAGCAGAGTTGGGAGTAAGACGGAGAAAAACCAGCAAGACGGTAGGGAGTGTAGTACCATCTGTTGAGAATCTTTTGGGTCATCTCCCAATGATTCGCGCAGTGCGAATACTTATATAAGGTAGCTAGGGCAGAACACCACTGTGATATGGAGAATGTAGTACCCAGATCCCTGTCCCATTTAAACATGGAGGTAGTTTTGTAGAAGTTGGAATTATCTAATAGAATGTCGTAATAATGTGACAATTTGGATTTTGCTGGGGTATCGAGTATTAAAAGATCCCATATACTGCCATCCACCACGATAGGCCGTAACGGATGCACCCGTAGAAAATGGAATATTCTCAGAAGATGATAGTACATGTGACCCGGAAGTGTGTACTTTTGAATCATCTCTTCTATGGAGAGAAGTGATCCTTCCCCATAAAAGGATTTGATAGATGTCACTCCTGGTGTGATAAGCAAGTGAACCGGTATATCCGGTAAGTGGTGCGCGAGTATGGTCAGGGGTAGTGATGCAATAGTTGATATATCCCTTGTGTTAGATACCGGAGATAATCGCCATGCCCTCAGCGCCGCCTGCACAGTTGGCGGCATTGGGGCAAGTCGCCACTCCAACCATTTATCACCCCAAAGCAGGATCCGCAAATCTTTCGTTGGGACTACATTCCTTTCTAGGTCTACCCACATGGGTGTCTCTTTGGTGTTTAACCACTGTTTTAGCTGGGTCAGAATTGTAGCCTTATAGTAAGTAGTGATTTCGGGTACTGCAGCTCCGCCGAATTGTTTTTTTTTAACCAAAAGTGGCAAAAGGTCTTTTGCCACTCCATATAAAAGACCCCATTAGTTTGGAAAATTTTTGGAGATATGTCGCTGGGAAGTGGATGGGGAGTGCCCTGAAGAGGTACAAAATTTGAGGAAGTATGAACATTTTAAATGCTGCGACTCTGCCACTCCAAGAGAAATAGGGGTTTTTCATGTGAGAAATGTCAGTGGTGAGTTTGGCCAATAGTCTGTTTACGTTGATGGGTAAGAGTTTGAGAGGGTCGGCAGGAAGGTCAATGCCTAAGTAATGGATACTTACATTAGACCAGGGAATAGGGATGAGCCGTTGAATGCTAGACTGGATGCGAGTGGGGACTCCTAAATTGAGAACAGTGGATTTAGTTGCGTTGAGTTTATAATACGAAACCTTGCTATAACTTTGTAGTGTATTATAGGCCTCTGGCAGGGAGCTCTCTGGGCAGGTGAGCATCATGATGATATCATCAGCAAACAGGTTGATTTTGTGATGATAAGTCGGTAATTTGAATCCTGTAATGAGAGGGTTAGATCTGATGGTCTCGGCTAATGGTTCTATTACCAGGTTGAAAATTGTAGGTGATAATGGGCAGCCCTGCCTAGTTCCATTTGATATGTGGAAAGTTTTGGACACGATACCGGAGGTGTACACCTGCGCTGAAGGAGACGAATAAAGGGATAATATGGCTGAGAGGATGGGGCCCGTGAAACCGAATTTTTGCAGGGTGGCCTTCATATAACCCCAATGAACCCTATCAAAGGCCTTCTCGGCGTCTAAGGTGAGTAATACGGAGGAGGCTTTGGAAGAGTGCGCTTGGTGCATGATGTTCAAGATTCGCCGGGTAGCGTCCGATGTCTGCCTTCCAGGGGTGAAACCCATTTGGTCCTTATGTATGAGTGTGGGGAGCATGGTTTGTATTCTTTTGGACAGGATACGGGCATAAATTTTTGCATCCGAATTGAGGAGAGAAATGGGGCGAAAATTGGCGGGCGTGGTAGGTTCTTTACCTGGTTTAGGTAGAGTAACTATGTGTGCTCTCAGGATATCAGGTGGAAGAGAGGAGGTGGACATAGCCTTGTTAAAAACAGCTGTCATAGTGGGGCTAAGATGTTGGGTAAAGAGTTGATAAAACTCATTGGTGAACCCGTCTGGGCCGGGCGATTTCCCCTTTGGCAGGGAAGCAATGCTAGAGCAGACCTCCGCATCCGTTATTGGGGAGTTGAGAGCGTGCAATTGATGTTTAGAGAGAGAGGGCAAGGACACCTTGTGAAGAAATTTCTGTATTTCTTCCTCGGATGGTTGGATTTCAGAGGTATTAGTTTTGAGGTTATATAAGGCGCTGTAGTACGCAGCAAATTCATCCGCAATGGCTTGAGGATGAATGATTTTGGTTTTTGTTGTAGGGTGAATTAAGTAGGGAATTCGGGATTTCGCTTGCTTGCGCCGAACTTGAGATGCTAAAAATTTGCCTGCTTTATTAGCTTGACAGTAGTAAGTTTGTTTAAGGTAATTAAAGTGTTTGTGGGAGAGCTCCAAGAGCAGGAGACGAAGTTCCTGTCTCAATTTAAGGATAGCATGTGATTTAGATTCAGTAGGGGCAGTCTTGTTGTCCGCATCTAACTTATGTATTTGCAGAGTCAACTGGGATATCTTGTCCTTTCTCAGCCCGCGAAGCCGCGCCTGCTGCTGGATGCACACCCCTCTTATGAAGGCCTTTTGTGCACCCCACAGCACCCAAGGGTCGGAGACAGAGGTCTCATTAAATTGGGTGAAGTCCTGCAGTTGTTTAGAAATGTGCGCCTGGCACTTCGTATTTTGCAACTTATGAGCATCACATCTCCAAACATAAGAGCTTTTACACCTCGCCGCATCCTCTATTGTCAATTCCACAGGTGCATGGTCAGACCACATTATGTCATGGACAGCAGAGGAGGAGGCTTTGTCTAATAAAAACAGATCAACAACGAACATATCTATACGAGAATATGAGCAGTGCCTTGAGGAGAAAAACGAATAATCCCGCTCCATAGAGTGGTGACATCTCCATACATCAAATAACTTTTCCTCATGTAACACCCGCCCAAGGGGCTGTTGTCGACTCCGGGGGGACGCAGATGAGTCCAGCCCGGGGTCGACAACGGCGTTAAAATCCCCACACAGTAAAAGATGCCCGTATAGAAGTGTCGATACTTGCTTGAGGATTTTGCGTATGAAGCGTATTTGATGAGAGTTCGGTGCGTACAAGTTCACCAAGGTAAGTGGCAGATTGTTGATGTCGCAGGTCACCAGTATGTATCTGCCTTCAGGATCTAGAACCGTCTTATGGATTTGGACCGTCAGTGTGTCCCTGAAGGCCAACATCACACCTCTCTTTTTATCCGCACTAGATGCAAAAATGGTTTGGGGGTAGTTCTTGTGTCCGCAAAATGGTGAAGAATCTGCTTGGAAATGGGTTTCTTGAACCGCTAAGATGTCAATTCTGCGGGTCAAAGCTTCCTTCCAAAGGGATCTCCTCTTGGCCGGGTGATTTAGGCCATTGGCATTCACCGATAGCAACTTAATGGTCATCAATCAGAAAAAAGAGCGTTAGGCAGTCGATGTCACCCATGAGAACGGCAGTGTCGATTTTCAAGAAAGTTGAGAAACATGAGGAAAAAAAAAAACAAAAAGAAAATATAACCTTAGGAAGATATAAAAAAAGAGCCGTCTCGGCGGCTCGAGAGCGACAAAACTCGCAAAAGAATTGAGAGGGGCCAGGTGAATGGGTAACATTCAGAGTCCTGAGACACATATGTGAAGGTCAGTTGCGGTTGGGGCTAGGATGTGAGGAAGAGGGCCTAGAGTGCCTTTTGCGGGAAGACTCATGCCACTCGGTTTCCAATGAGCGCAAGGGCGGGGAGGCCACAGCCGCAGCTTGGTCAGCAGGCAGGATATTCCATCTTCTCAGTAAGGAGAGTCCCTCATCCAGCGTTCTAATGGCTGTGGTGGAGCCCCCTTGTGTCACCAAGAGCGTCGCAGGATACCGCCATTTATGATGTATTTGGTGGTTGCGCAGGGCCTTAGTAATGGTAGATAAGTTGCGCCTTGATTGCAGTGTGATTTTGGAGAGATCCGGCAGCAGTAACACATTACTATAGGGTTCTGGCAAGGTTCCGTGCTGTTTGGAAGCCAGCATGATTTTGTCTTTTACGGTGAAAAAATGGACTCTGAGCAATACATCGCGAGGTACATTGCCCTCCAAAAAGGTGGGCTTAGGCAAACGGTGAATCCTGTCTATGAGGAGTTCGGACTCAGACAGTGAGGGCACCAGCAGCTTGAAGAGAGCTGTTGCATATTGTTGTAACTGATCAGTAACGATCGATTCGGGTATACCCCTGAGTTTGATGTTGTTACGCCTGGAGCGATCCTCCAGGTCGGCTACTTTATTTCTCAGCCAGGAAATTTCATCCGAATGATTGTTTAGTTTGTCTATGACTGAGTTAATGGTATCAGCATGCGTTTGTACCGAGTGCTCCACTCGATCTATCCTGGTTCCCAGAGCAGAGATCTCTGCAGTGATGCGATCTGTGTTACGCTGCATATCAGCTTGCATGGATGCCCTCAGTGAAAAAAGCATTTCCCTCATGGAAGCCTCCGAGATAGGGTTCCCCCCTGAGGATGCAGCACCTGATGTAATAGTGGCAGGTAATGCCTGCATCTCTGGCAATGAGTGGTGATGAGAGATTTCCATACCTGAGTTGTCTAGAGGTGTTGGTGGTGAGTCCCTCCTCTGCCTGCTTTTTGCTGGGCTCCGAGATGTCGGCGAGGGTGGTGAGGGAGACCCCGAGGACTGACCGCTGTCAGGGTTCCCAATAATCCTGCACTGAGGAGGCGGGAGTAGAGGCAGTTTGGTGAGCGGTTCGGCTCCCTGCTTGGAGCTCCGTGCCTGACCTTTCCCGCCGGCGCCATCTTGGCGGAGTCCATGTGCCTGTGAGGTGAAGAAACCGGACAGTTTATTAAGCTGTCCGGCGTCCTTCTTCCTGCGGGTCATCTCGACGTGGTCAGCGGGCTATTAGGCAGCGGCACCGCTAGTTATGCGGTCGGTAAGTGCCCTCGTTGCGGCTCGTGTCCCTGGTGGCTCGCGGAGCTGACTCACAAGGCAGCCATCTCTCGCGCTGGCAGCCACGCCCCCCCAAATTTGCCTGCCTATTGAAGTCTATGGCGGTTCGCCTGGTTCGCCCGTTCGCGAACATTTGCGGAGGTTCGCGTTCGCCGTTCGCGAACGGCAAATTTTAGGTTCGCGACATCACTACTCACCAGATCACAGATATATCATATATCAGATCATCATATATATTTTTTTTCTCAATTACCTTATTAATAAGCACAGTATTTACATTATAAATTTGCAATTAATTTTAGAGTGTTTTATATTGTTATATTTTCACTTATATCACTTGGTTGACACATTCTAGCAAGCGCTATAGGTAATCTACCTACCTTGATTACTTCAATTCATTATTAGCACCAGCACCTTACTATAGCAGCTGCAATCTAATTATTCACTTTATTAATTTATTTATTGTCACTATCACCACTAGGTCCTTAACACCTTTATTGGTCCCCTTTGGCGCGGGTAATATACTCTGTATATTTCTTTCTTACTTTTGTTTCTTCACACTGAAAAAGTTAATGAACTTCCCTTCATGTAAACATAATTTTGCACAGCCATTTTATCAATATTTTTTAAACTTGTATTTTTCTTTTAATTGTCAATCTTTAAAATCCTTATTGTTATGGATTTTTCTGGTTGAAACACAGAAAACCAAACTAAGTATGCAATTGCAAAGAAATAGATACACAGGACCCAACCGCTGTGTTACAGTCCGTTCTTCACAAAATGTGTTATTACATTCAATTTTATACAGGAAAAAAAGAAAAGAGGTGGTGTGAGATGTTATTAAAAACTGGCAAATAGAATAATGTCATATTTCATATGTCATCAGCTATCTAACAATTGAAAAACTTAAACCTAATGAAGACAGGGGGAGTGAGAGAGAGAACATGTTAGGAAAATTCTGACTGTGTACAAGGAGGACATTGCAAGCAAATTGGAGTCTCCTGTACTTAACCACTTTACCACTAGAGCATTTTGCTGTCTTACGTCTGGGCCACTTTTTGCGATTCGGCGCTGTGCGACTTTAACTGACAATTGCGCGGTCGTGCGACGCTGTACCCAAACGAAATTGACGTCCTTTTTTTCCCACAAACAGAGCTTTCTTTTGGTGGTATTTGATCACCTGTGCGATTTTTACTTTTTGCGCTATAAACAAAAAAAGAGCGATTATGTTTTGAAAAAAATAACAATATTTTTAACATTTTTTTATATGAAATTCCCCCCAAAAAAGATGTAAAAACCAATTTTTTTAAAAATTTTTGACCAATTTGTTTTCTGCTACCCATGTTTGGTAAAAAAAATCGCAATAAGCGTATTTTGATTGGTTTGCGCAAAAGTTATTGCGTTTACTAACAATGGGAAAGATTTTTGTCATTTTTGGTGTTTTTTTTTTTAACGAGTAATGGCGGCGATCTGCGATTTTTTTTGCGGGACTGCGACATTGCGGCGGACAGATCGGACCCTTGACTGACATTTTTGACACTTTTGGGGGTACCAGTGACATTACTGCAGTAATCAGTGCTATAAATATGCACTGTTACTGTAAAATGACACTGGCAGGGAAGGGGTAATTTTATTGGAGAGGGAGGGGTTAATGTATGCCTGGTGCTTACTGACGTGTGGGGGGGGGGGAGGTGACTGTGTGAGACAGGGACAGATCGGATGTCCAGCTATGCTGAACACTCCGATCTGTCACTCCCTGTCACTGAGGAGATCCGCCCGCTTGTGTTTACACAGGCGGGCGGATTTCCACACTAGATCCCCGACGATCGGGGCAGAGCTCCTCCCCTGGCCCGACTCCCGCTGTGAATGAAAACAGCGGGAGCGCGCCTCCAGGGGCGCGCGAGCGCCGCCTACAGGGGAGGAGTCTGGCGACGTAGGTCTACGTCGTCAGACAGGATCGTGCCACTTTGCCACAGTACTATTCCAGTACTCAGTGGTAAAGTGGTTAAAGGAGTTGTAAAGTCAGGAAGGTTTTTTTTTTATCCTAATGCATCCTATGCATTAAGATAAAAAGCCTTCTGTGTGTAGCAGCCTCCCCAGCACCCTCTAATACTTACCTGAGCCCCATCTCTATCCAGTGATGTGCACTAGTCCCCCGGCTATCTGGGATTCTCTCTCCTGATTGGCTGAGACAGCAGCACCATTGGTTCCCGCTGTGGTCAATCAAAGTCAGTTAGCCAATAAGAAGATAGGGGGTGGGGCCAAATGACAGCTCTGTGTCTGAATGGACACATGGAGCAGCAGCTCGTCTCAGGTGCCCCCACAGCAAGCTGCTTGCTATGGGGGAACTTGACAGGAGGGAGGGGCCAGGAGCAGCAAAGAGGGACCCGAGAAGAGGAGGATCTGGGCTGCTCAGTGCAAAACCAACTTCACAGAGGTGGTAAGTATAACATGTTTGTTATTTTAAAAAATAAGACTGTACAATCACTTTAAATGAACAATATAGTGAAATTTGTCATTGATTACCATTTGTTTATTGATCCCCATTCTTCTTACAGTCTTGTTACGTTCAGCCGACTGCTGGTTGCTCCTGCTACATTGGCACAGAAAGATAGTGTCCTGTTTGGTTCTCCCCTAGCTTTCTCTAAAATATGTATTCTCTCTGCTTTCTGATAAAAAGGTAAACAACAAGTATGAGAAACCAAATCATTACAATGTAAACTCCTATTTCTTTACACATGTTGCTATTTCAAATAAGAAGTCACCAAAAGCTTCCAATCCCCTAAAGGGTTTCATCCATCTTTAGCAATATCTCTGGCTTAATTTTGTGCTTCTCTTTTCTTAGCAAGACGCCCCTTAATAATGTCCTTATTATCAGAAATATATATACAACAGTCAGTTTGAATAACCTTACATATCCCACCTTAAGTTGCAACTAGATAATTTAGTATCAGTCTGTGCATGATGAATACTACTTTTTCAAGCTGAGCTACTTAATAAGCTTTATCTCCACATATAAAATATAATCTTCTACATATAGATGGTATTTCCGTTCCAATAAAACTAGATAAAATAGGATGAAAATAAGATGGGTTTGTAGGTAACCAAGACTTTCACATATTGGAAACTTTAAGTAATGAGTACTGTAAAGTGCTCTATTTAGGTTGGGATTTGGGATATAATATAGATCTAAGTTTCCTCCGTAAATTGTAAACTTTGCTCTAGTACAATTTGATTAATTCAGCTGTATTAGTTTTAAATGGGCCTGTGCTATTTAGACATACTTGTGGAGCATCTATGTGTTTCAAGACACTCAGAATTACTGATTA
Source organism: Pelophylax lessonae (assembly GCF_965119305.1). Taxonomy (NCBI): domain Eukaryota; kingdom Metazoa; phylum Chordata; class Amphibia; order Anura; family Ranidae; genus Pelophylax; species Pelophylax lessonae. Next base: position 147,421,322 of record NC_138768.1, read on the forward strand.
GTGTTCATTTGCTGTGGACACTATGGAGTTGATTAACTAAAACTGGAGAGTTAAAAATCTGGTGCAGCGGTGCATGGTAGCCAATGAGCTTCTAACTTCAGCTTGCTCAATTAAGCTTTGAGAAAATAAACTGGAAGCTGGTTTCTATGCAGAACTGCGCAAGATTTTCCACTCTCCAGTTTTAGTAAATCAACCCCTATGTATGAACCCTGTTTTATGTTCCTGTTAAGACTAATGAAAATAAGGTGCACTGCTATCATAGACTGTATATCATTCCCATTTGGGTACGTAAATAGGAACATGCACAGCAGTCACAAACATTGCTATTGGTTGCATACATTTTCTATATTTGGAAAAAAATATTATTTTCCCATGCCAGAAACACCAGAAAGTATACTTTAAATACTTTATATAGTTTAAAGGATATCATCAGTTCATATCATCATTTAAATCTTTTTTCCAAGTGACAGGCATGAAACCAGGTGGGTTTTCCTTCAAACTTGATGGAGGTGGCTGTTGTCAGTAGTACTCAACAGCTTTCTGACATGTCATTTAATTACCACCCAATCATTTGTTTTGATTCTGTGGAAATCTGAAGCAGAATCTGGGTCAGGGATAGAGAAAACACCTTCATACACATTATTCAATGTTCTCTGAAAATTTTGAACATGTTTTTGTAGATTAGAGGGAGAAGCTTGTAATTGTTGGGGGAACTATAGCCCTGTTTTGGGTGACCCCCCCCATAAAAATTTAATAGGGGACAGCCCTGTTGTTGTTTAGGTGTAGTTTATACATAATATAGGGCTATGGCAAATTGTTTTTAATCTTAATGCATTCTATGCATTTAGATAAAAAACCTTCTGTGTGCAGCAGCCCCCCCAATACTTACCCGAGCCCATCTCTATCCAGCGATGTGCCTCAGCCGTCCAGGACTCTCCCTCCTGATTGGCTTAGACACAGAAGCAGGACCATTGGCTCCCACTGCTGCCAATCAAAGTCAGTTAGCCAACCAGGAGAGAGAGGGGCGTGACAGAACCCCGGCTCCGTATCTGAATAGACACATAGAGCTGTGACTTGGCTCGGATGCACCCATGGCAAGCCAGAAGCGCCAAAGAGGGACCTGAGGAGAGGAGAATCTGGGCTGCCCTGTGCAAAACCACTGCACAGGGCAGGTAAGTATATGTTTGTTAATTTTAAAGAAAAAAAATGAGACTTTACAATCAATTTACATTTTTGTACATCTGTTAAAAATTCCACACGTCTCTCAAATTTAACTCTAATTTTTGGGTGATAAAGAATATGGAAAGCTTGCTGTATGTTAAAGGGTAACTGCTCTTTCGTGGGGAAAAAATAGCAAATAAAGAAAAATAATATAGCGTAAACAATTACAAACCCAAGTCATATTGAAATTAAATATTATTAAAAAATACCTTTCCTTTTCAATCTGCAACCGCTGAAAATGCAATATGGTTACCTATAGGTGTTCTGTACATAATGTGTACAAACGCCCCCCAGAAGCATAATTTCCTGCTTGTGTGATTGGCCCACTGATTTTCCTAGAAGTCTGCACTAAGATGCAAGTCAGATTTCTTGCATCCCCTGGAACAAAAAACTGGATTTTTGTCTTACCTTAAAATCCTTTTCTCTGATGTTCATTGACGGACACAGCTTCATATCTTCATTGACTCTTGGGTTATGCTGCTCTTCCTAGGAGTAGGACACTAGGCGGAAAAGGGTTAACAAAAGTTAACAATACTTTGACTACGCCCATGGGCGGTCCCAATGGGTATACTCCCACTTCCTGCTCTAGGATGTCAGTTTTGTAGCAAGCAATGTCAGAAGAATACATAACCCAACTCCACAGAGGGGCAGGGGCTGTGCCTGTCAATGAACACCAAAGAAAAGGATTTTACGGTAAGACAAAAATCCAGTTTTCTCTTTCGTTCATTGGCAGACACAGCTAAATATCTCCATTGACCATTGGGATGTCTCAAAGCAGTGTCATAATCAGGGGTGGGCACACAGCAAACTGTTAACCAAAAAAACGACTAACAGAAAAAAATAGCCAACCAGAAAATAAGGAGCCTAACCAGGAACAACCAGGGCTAACCAAAAAAACACACCCTCAAGAGCCTGCAGTCTCCACAACAGTGGCCTGCAAAACTTTGCGGCTGAAAGCAGCATCTGCAGATGCCAGGATGTCCACCTTGTTAAACTTGGTGAACGTATGCACAGACGACCAGGTGGCCGCCTTGCACACATGGACCACCGACGCCTGATGATGAAAGACCCAGGAGGCACTTAGCGCCCTTGTAGAACACGATTTGACAGGGAAAGGAGGGACCTGACCCTTAATAGAATAGGTCTGCACCACCATCTGCCTGATCCACCTGGAAATAGTCGCACCAGATGCAGCCTGCCCCTTACGGGGTCCATCCGTAAGTATAAATAGGGAATCCGATTTACAAATGGTTTCACCCTGATGGCAAGAACCACATCCAAGGAATGTAAGGCAATCTCTTTTGTATGTTTTGGCTTAGGACACAGCGAAGGCAACACAATGTCCTCATTCAAATAAAAGCCTGAGACGACCTTAGGAAGAAATGACTGACAGGGACGAAGAACCACCTTGTCACTGTGAATCACCAGATTAGGTGTCAGACAGGAAAACGCAGCCAATTCAGAAACCCTAAGTGCCAAAGTGATGACCAACAAGAAGGCCACCTTCTGCGATAGAGTCATAAAAGAAATCTTGCGAATATTCTCAAGGGGATCTTTTTGAAGAACAGATAACAGCAAATTAAGATCCCACGGGGCACCGGAGACCTCATGGTAGGGACCACATGGCAAACTCCTTGCACAAAAGCACCAAGGAATTCAAGGCTAACGGGTGTTGGAAAGAAATTGCCATTGCCTTTGCAGAAATCTGGCCCTTAATGGTGCCCAGAGCTAAGCGCTTTTCTACACCCTCACACCAAGTAATATATGCCTTCCTAAAAATAATAGATCTTGCGGGAAGTACATTTTCTTGCTCTTAACAGAGTAGGAATCACTGAATCAGACAATCCTCTATCTTTCAGTACCTAGCTTTCAATAGCCAGGCCGTTAAAGCCAGTAACTGTAAAGCAGGTTGGAAGATCGGACGTTGAGACAACAGATCTTCTCTGAGATGGAACCACCAAGAGCATCGGCAACCAGTCTTACCAACCCCGCGTACCAAGGGGACCACCAGAGCATCTACTGCATCTGCCAAGGGATCTCGAGATCTTGCTATGAACCTGTTAACTTTCCTGTTGAGACGAGAAGCCAGTGGATTCACATCAGGAGTCCCCCACCAGAGGCACAATTGTTGAAACACTTCCAGATGGAGAGACCATTCGCCCGGACTCAAAGCCTACCAGCTGAGGTAGTCTGTCTGCCAATTTTCCGATTGAATCCTTACCAGACACCCTTGTAGACAATCCGTCCACTGGGACAGACAAAGTCTGATCGCCCAGATTTTCAGGATGTTTCATCGGCAGAGCCGACTCCTCGTGAGTCCAAACCCCCTGGGCCGAATGTCTGACCAGGGTACCTCCCCAACCAGACAAACTGGCGTCCATGGAGATCACCGTCCAGTACAAGGGAAGGAAGGATTTTCCCTGTTGAAGTGCCAGAGAGCGGAGCGACTACAGCAAGGCGCCCCTCGTATCCTGGGTCAACCTGATCAGATTGTCCAGGGATTCAGGATTCCTGTCCCATTTTGCCAGGATCTCCCTCTGCAGAGGTCTTGTGTGAAACTGAGCAAACGGAATTACCTCGCAAATGGAAACCATCAACCCCAGCACTTGCATGCAAGTCCTGAGAGATGACCAGCGATTGGATAACAGCAGCTGAATCGCATGCTGCAGCTTTTGCAGTTTCTCGCTCCGTGGCCCGCGGCCTCTGAGAGTGGACCCGGTGGTGACACATGCTCTGAAGGTTCCATTGGAAACACCTGGGATCACAAGATTAAAAATGTGTCCCACCACTTTAACACGTTCCAGACCGCCCCCTGCACATTTACTGCAGCAGGCTGGCCCTTCTGCGCGAACTGACATAGTCCTACGTTGGTTTGGCACTTGGTGCTGGGGGGCTACTAAACAGCGGTGATGTCGATGCAGGGGGCCGGCCGCCCCGATTGCTGCCGGTCACCCACAATCGCTCCCCGCTGAGGGAGAAGAATGGTCAGCTGTTGTAAACACAGCTGACTGTTCTTCTCTCTGAAATCAACACAGAGCGCCTGTGATCCTCCTATATAGGATCACAGGTCTCTATAGTCATTTCACAAGCCCCTCACCCCACAGTTAGTAAACACTCCCCTAGGCTCACATTTAACCCTTTTATCACCCACTAGGTTAACCCCTGCCCTGCCAGTGTCATTATTACGGTAACAGTGCATATTTTAAGCACTGATTACTGTAGTAATGTCACTGGTCCCCCCAAAAGTGTAAAAAATGTCAGTCACAGGTCTGATCTGTCCGCCGCAATGTCGCAGTCCCGCCAAAAATTGCAGATCGCCGCCATTATTAGTAAAATAAATAAATAAATAAAAATGACATAAATCTTTCCCCTAGTTTGTAGACGCGATAACTTTTGCGCAGACCAATAAAAATACGCTTATTGCGGTTTTTTTTACCAAACATATGTAGCAGAATACAAATTGGCCTAAAAGGATGAAAAAATTTGATTTTTACATTTTTTTGGGGGGGAATGTTAAATAGCAGAATGTTAAAAATATATATATATTTTTTTTTCAGAATTGTCGGTCTATTTTGGTTCATAGTGCAAAAAATAAAATACCGCACAGGTGATCAAATACCACCAAAAGAAAGCTCTATTTGTGGGGAAAAAAGGAGACATACATTTTATTCCAGGACGGTGTTGCACAACCACAAAATTTTCCATTAAAGTAAAGCAGTGCCAAATCAAAGAAAATGGCCTGGTCATTAGGGGCCAAATCCTTCCGGTCCAGAAGTGGTTAAGTATGGCACTACAGGTCCCGGCTAATGCTACAGCAGGAAGGAAGGGTCGCATACACCCCCGAAGACTCACCACACTGTCACAGAGTGAGAGCCAGCAGTGATAGTCAGCTTATTCCGTGCCATACTGAGAGGAAATTGGAACGGCCGTGTCACCACTAGAGGCCCCCGCTCCCGCAGAGGAGCACACCGCTACTCTGACTAAAGGAATATGGCCACCAATAGGCTTTTACGGAAGCCTCTAGAAACATGGCCACCGAATGCAGCAAAGAAGGGCTACAATAAAATGGTGGTGACGCGCGGCACAGTAGACCCCAGGGCCTGTTACAATTTTTTTTTTTCAAATGGGGCACCAGAGGGTCGGCAGGTCACAGGAGGGACCAACCACCTCAGAATGAGCCCGCTTCCACCCAAAGTTTTCCAGAGGAGAAAAAAGGAGGAACAAGTTACTCACCATACCTTTGGAGACCGTGCGGGCACCACTCCAGGCAGAACATCTCCCCATCTTGGTTTGGGGCAGCTGCGGGCCAGGAGTACACTGCGACTCAGGCCGCAACACAGTCGCGTGCATCCTTGCGAGGTGTTCCACTCGCCGCCCAGCCCCCATCCAATGGGGCTATGTCACGCCTGACTGAGCGCAGAGCTGGGAGGACCTTAAGGATCTAGAATACCCAGTGTGTCACCCAGTCTGGCAGTTGATTGCAGTTCTCACAGGAACAGCTTGATTGTAGAAGAAAAAAAAATCAAAAAAGAAAAAAAAATTGTTTAAAATTGAGAAAAAATGGGAGGACCAGAGATCCCAGTAGGGACCTAGGTCCTTAATCCTACTAGGCAGAAAAAAACTGACGTCCTAGAGCAGGAAGTGGGAGTATACCCCCTGGGACTGCCAATGGGCGTGGTCCAAGTCTTGTTAACTTTTGTTAATCCTTTTCCCCTAGTGTCCTACTCCTAGTAAGAGCAGCAAAACCCAACTGTCAATGAAGATATGAAGCTGTGTCCGTCAATGTATGAAAGAGAAATGCCATTTTTGATGAGATGCTCCCAAAAGGAACACATCTAAAGGGATGCAGGCCCAGAAGCTTTCCTCATTAGTGTCTTGCAGCTACTGCAGGTGAGAGAAACAAACAGTGATTTCTTCAGAATAACAAAAGTTAGGAATCTGCAACAAAGTTTGTTAACAACCTTGTAATGTACATAGATCACCCAGAGGGGAATGTTTTTTTCTCAACAAAAGTGAAGTTACTCTTTAGGTGCTTCCGTTACCTCTCTCATCAGTGGGTTCCCCTGTCACTCCCAATAGTTTCAAAAACTCCATATCTGCAAACTATTTAATTTAAAATGTTCTTTGAAGTTGGTTTTGTATTTGCCTTAGCCACACTAGGCCTCCCGCCATCCTGGAAAAAGGCCAAGGCACACTAGAGCATACTCATAGGTGCCTTTTCTAGGCATCTCAATGTTGTCTACTTGAATTTTTCGGATAAGAAAATCTAGCTTAGGAGAATTATTTTGGAGAACCTAAACAGGCCTTCCTGCAATGTACAGAACTCAAGTCAATCACAGGCTGTGTGCTGGAGCTCCCTCCCCTGTCACCTTTTTGTCTCTTGGTGCTGGGAAAACTTGTCAAAAACTTGACTTATGCAGATAGCAGAGTAATGAGGCAGCAGACGGAAATTACACTTAGTTCTCTGGATTGAGACAAGTACACATTATAGAGGGATATGCTTTTTATTCATATTTGATATCAGAGGTTTTCAACCACTGTAAGATTATTATAGCCACCCGCTGAAGGGCAGAGTTAATTTTGATGTAAAATTTCAATCTAGTTTTAGTCATAAACTTTTGACTAAAATGGCATTTTAGTTTTATTCATATTTAAGTTATCTAGCTTTTAGTTTTAGTCGCATTTTAGTCTACTAAAATCTCCAGTACATTTAGTCGACTAAAATCAGGTCAATTGTAAAGCATTATTTAAGCATTTCTCTAGAATTGCCAAACTCATTATATATTTCTGGAGTAAAAATCTAATAACATGTTATTATTTATGGTATTAAGGTTTAAACATGAACTACAAACACAGATTTAGCCGTTGAGATATATAACATCTTCATATATAAAACCAACTTTCATAAACAAACAAAAATATTGCTTTATGACAAACAGAAGCACAACTTTAAAATAATAATAAAAAAAAACAGTAAACTCTATTGGCTGTAATGCCATTGCACATATTACCTGAATATATCACCAACATTAAATATTAACACCTTTTTCTTATTTTATCTTCTTTCAGCAGCTTAGTAGGTGCTGTCTACTTATCCTTATATGGTAGTGCAATACATGTTTAAACTTTAATGTGCTATTATAATATGCTGGGGATGGAATTGTATTGCCGATTTAGAAAAGGCCAGTAGAGGGTGCCAAAGAGATAGTGTGAATGAGTTAATGCATGGAACTGCATAGGAAAGGGAAAGGATTGATGGAAGCCTGTGTCTCTCAGCCAGTACATTTTGCTGATAGAGTCAGGGAGCTGGAGCTTTAACAGACAGGTGGAGCTCAGAGGAAAGTGGAAGTTGTTCAGGTGGGTAAATGTCCCTCCTCACATTTTTGTTCTGTTCTTGGTTGTTTGACTTTTGTCATAGTTTTCATAGTTTTCATCAATTGACTTACTTCTAATTTTAATTTTGTTTAGTTTTTATCACTGCAGCTGACAAAAACTATGACAAATATATTTTCGTTGACAAAATTAACATTGCTGAAGCAAATCTTTCCCTGCTACCTGGGTGACATGTACAGTGGGTGTCATGAGGGAAGAATCCTTCCTGATCCGCTAGAGCATTTCTTCTTGCTGTCCTTTAAAAAAGGTAACTTCTGCTGTTTTTCAAAGGCCTCAAATAGCCACTCTACATATTTTGTATGTCTCACTGGCTTCCCTGCACTGGTCAAAAAGTTCAGTGCTTTCCATTTAGGCCCATAATAATAAGTTATACCAAAAGCATATCTACTGTGTGTATAAATATTACCTTTGTATTCATCCAATAGTTGACACATTTGTTAGCAAGCAGGCAGGTATTCTAATCCCACATAGTATTCTGTAAAAAGAGAATTATCACAGTTAAAAGTTAAAACCAGTGTGGGAGAAAGAAAAAAAAGTGGGTAAAAGGAGGGTAGAGGGAGTGGAAGGGGAGAACGGGGGAGGGGGGAAATGGAAAATAAAAAATGGTGGCAAATGTCCCGACCAAAAAACATGGCTCATAGAGATTTTGTTTTAGAGGTGTCCCTTTTAACTAAGAAATAATTAAAACAGTTCAGTATAAATAACAGACTGTAGTGTCAGGGCCTGGGTCACCTGCTGGTGGCACTGTGCTTCCCAGAGTGGATAGTTGTAGTTCCAGTGTCCACTAGTGAGTGTCTCCCAGCAGCCAGCAGTTTCTAGTTATTCCGTCTCCACCTGATGCTGGTTGCTGGGAGGGTATTTAGTCTCTCCTCTGCTAGTACACTTTGCGTCAGTGTTTTGCCTTGCTGTGCTAAGTCAGATACTGCTTGCCATTTATCCTGCTCTGGATCTTGCTCTTGCCCTGCATCCTTTACCCTGCACCATGCACCCTGATGTTTTATATAGGCTCCCTTTTTTCTGATCCCAGTCCTGGTTCCCCCCTTCCTTGCATCTCCAGTATTCCCTGTGACCTGTGTTCATCATATACTGTATATATTGTATATACTGTATTATAGTTAGGCAGTTAGGTAATTTGTCATTCTGTGTTTGGATGTCTTTTGATGTACTATTAATACATTCACTTAAATATACACTGCTCAAAAAAATTAAAGGAACACTTTAAAATACAGATCTCAATGGGGAAAAATATCTTGCTGGATATCTATACTGATATGGACTGGGTAATGTGTTAAGAACGAAAGGATGCCACATCATTTGAAGAAATGAAAATGATCAACCTACAGAGGGCTGAATTTAAAGACACCCCAAAAATCAAAGTGAAAAAATCATGCAGCAGGCTAGTCCATTTTGCTGAAATTTCATATCAGCAAGTCAATATGGTATTCAATAGTTTGTATGGCCCCCACATGCTTGTATGCATGCCTGACAATGTTGGGGCATGCTCCTAATGAGACAACGGATGGTGTTCTGGGGTATTTCCTCCCAGATCTTGATGATATGGGCATCACTGAGCTCCTGAACAGTCTTAGGTGCAACCTGGTAGCATTGGGTGGACTAAAACATAATGCCCCAGGGGTGTTCTATTGGATTTAGGTCAGGTGAGAGTGGGGGTTATTCAATGGTATTAATTCCATCATCCTCCAGGAACTGGTTGCATACTCTCGCCACATGAGGTCGGGCATTGTCGTGCACCAGGAGGAACCCGGGACCCACTGCACCAGCGTAGGGTCTGACAATGGGTCCAATGATTTTATTCCGGTACCTAAAGGCAGTCAGGGTGCCACTGTCTAGCCTGAAGAGATCTGTGCGTCCCTCCATGGATATGCCTCCCTAGATCATCACCAACCCACCAATAAACAGTTCATGCTGAATGATGTTACAGGCAGCATAATGTTCTCCATGGCTTCTCCAGACGCTTTCACGTCTATCACATGTGCTCAGGGTGAGCCTGCTCAAATCTGTGAAAAGCACAGGACCTGCCAATTCTGGTGTTCAATGGTAAATGCCAATCGAGCTTTATGGTGCCGGGCAGTGAGCACAGGGCCCACTAGAGCACATTTGGCCCTCAGGCGACCCTCATGAAGTCTGTTTCTGATTGTTTGGTCAGAGACATTCACACCAGTGGGCTGTTGGAGGTCATTATGTAGGGCTCTGGAAGTGCTCATCCTGTTCCTCATTGCACAAAGGAGCATATACCTGTCCTGCAGATGGGTTAAGGACCTTCTATGACCCTGTCCAGCTCTCCTAGAGTAACTACCTGTCTCCTGGAATCTCCTTCATGCTCTTAAAGCTGTGCCAGGAGAGACAGCAAACCTTCTGGCAATGGTGCATATTGATGTGCCATCCTGGAGGAGTTGGACTGCCTGAGCAACCTCTTCAGGGTCTAGGCAATGCCTCATGCAACCAGTAGTGATACTGACCCTAGCCAAATGCAAAACTAGTGAAAAATGGTCAGAAAAGATGAATATTTTGAGTATAATCAGCGCTATCTCCCTTAACTTAAAACACACTAAAATAATGATAATAAACAATAATTTCCAATACTAGGTTGCTAGCCAACCGCTGCCAGTGTTCCACTCACCGCATAAATATTGCAAAAATCACAACCTTCACAATAATAGTGCTAAAAATGTATATAGTAAATAATATAAAAAAGCTTCTTATTTTCAGTGTCCTTTAATTCCTATAGTCTCTGTCAGTAAAAACACTTTAAAAAAACCACAGTGCTCTAAATAGACTCTCAAACCTGCTCACCTCAAACTTAAAAAAGAAGCTCATGTGTCTTATTGTGTCCTCTGTGCATCTCATGCAGAGACCAGCTAGATAGCTATCACTATAAGCCTTGGTTGTGTAATTTCCCTAGAGGTCAATTTATGAGGTTGCAAAGAAATTGCACTACTGAGGAAGAATGTTTGGCTAAATGTGGGGATTTTGTAGTTAAATTCACCCAAAAAGGATATAAAAAAGAGGTGATTCAAAATGAAATAGAGCAAATCAGACAGTTAAATAGAAATTACCTTATTAAAGATAAACATACGGCTATAGAAACAAGTAGATAAGGAAATTAGGATTTTCTTGGATTATTTTGTACAAAATAAAAAACTAAAAAACATTTTTTTTCCCCAAAAATAGTTTTATTGAGTATGATTAGGAAATACACAGCAGATTCAGTTGACAGATAATATAACAATCAGAGTTTTCCTCTGAAAATACATAGCATAACAAAAGTGTAACAGATGTACAGGCAAGTATGAACATTTAAAGCTCTTCTGGAGTTAACAACATTGTATAAATGATATAACATACATTATAGCCGTATGATAAAGTGCCATATACATCTAGATGATAGTATACATTATTAAACTTTTCCCCCTTCGTGTAGAAAAGAAGAGTCTCATAGAATCGGGATTGGGGGATTTCAAGAAATCATGTTGCTCTGATTGGAAATAGGTAAATTGTGGGTCGTGTTAAATGAGAAAGTAAAGACACAGGCCAGCCGTTCTAAAGGAGCAACCGTCATACGTTCTCCACTACCAAGAAACTACATTTTCTATAGAGTAAATAAGAAGAGAAGGTGGGGAGCAAGAAGGGGGGAGGGTGTGAGGGGGTGGCGAGGTGTTTGCAGATAAGGGATATAGGGGTGTTTGGTCTCCTCCTCAGCCTCTATCCAAAGCTCGTTTGCTCGGGTTAGTGGAGCCTTGAGATGGTATGGTATGAATGAATAGAACTTTTATTGGGGATCCAAGCTAATGTTAGGTCAAGGATCCCATGGGACCTTTCATATTCATCCCTTTGGTAGGGGTGAGAGGTTCCATGTGAAGTGTTATTTGGAGGGGGCAGCTAGGGAATGGAAGATTGTCTCCTATGGATTTGTGTGCTAGGTGTTTAGTGCGAGGATTAAGGTTGCAGTTGTTTCTTTAATATTGCATATTTAGTTGTGGTGCAGAAATGTTTCCAGTCTGTCCAAAGTTGTGCATATTTAGCTGTGGTATCTTGGGATATTGAGCTTAATTCTTCCATTTCAGCTATTTTATTGACTTTTTGGAGCCATTCCGAGATGGTAGGGGGGTGAGGTGATTTCCACTGTTGGGGAATATATGTTTTGGATGCATTAATTAGGTGTGGTAGAAGGGTTTTGCGGTAATGGTAGGTTGGTAGGTCTGAGTGGTGAAGCAAAAATTGGGCAGTGGAATGGTCTAAAGGGCAATTAGTGATTTCTGCGATTAAATTGTGAACTAGCCAAAATGGTTAGATTAATGGGGGCATGACCAAAATAAATGTAGTAAGGTGCTTGGCTCTTCGTCACATCTCCAGCACTTATTGGGAATGGTCAAATTTAGTTTATTTAGCAGGACTGGAGTTCTATATCCTTGGGTCAGTGTGTTGTAATTATTTTCCTGAATTGATGCATTTAAAGAGCCTTTATGGGCTATAGTGAATATGCGTTCCCATTGGAAGTAAGTTCTGTAAGTTCTAGATACAACTCTGATTCCCAGGCGGTGCATGATTTTGATGACTTTGGGGAGGTATCTGCAAATTGCATATTATATGTGGTAGATATTAAGTGTCTTTGTGGGAAAGATTGCGAGCAGAGGTGTTCGAATAGATAGTGTGAGGGTTCCTAAAATTGAACAATCTTCGTACAGTTCACGTAGGAAGTGACGGATTTGCAGATAGGTCCAGTGGGGAAGGAGGGTGTCGTTTGTGTTGGTTCTAAGGGCAGATCAATCAAGTAAAGTGTCATCTTTATAGAAGTGATGTGCTAGTACTGTGGGGTGTCAGCAAGTATTTTCTAAAAATGGAATGGACATACCCAGAATGAAGGCTGGGTTAAGTCTGATGGGTGTCAGGGGTCCAGGGCTGGGGGAGACAGAGGTATGCCTGCAAGCTTCTCGGAAGCAACAGAGCATTGCACTTAGCAGCGAGTGTCCTTTGAGGCTGTGGGGGATTTGTTTTGGTACATTTTCCGTGTGCAGGGGTATGGAGGATAAAGAATTCTCCAAGTCAATCCAGTCTTTACTTTGGCTGTGTAGGGTCCAGTCCACTACTCTAGTGAGATGACAGGCCCAGTAATATTTCTTAAGGTCTGATAGTCCAATACCTCCCTTGATTTTGGGCTTAGTCAGAAGGTTATAGGGTAATCTAGGGTGTTTTTGGTTCCAAAGGAATCTCGTACAGATTTGTTTATATGTTTGGAAAAGGATGTAGGGATTTTTAATGGGGATTGTTTGAAAGATGTATAGAATGCGCAGAAGGATATTCATCTTCAAGAAGGCTGCTCGGCCGAACCAGGAGAGATGGATTTTGTTCCAATTTTTTCTATGGTTATGGTTTTGAGGCTAGGCAGATAGTTTTTGGTGTAAAGTTTGGAGAGTTTTGTTGGCAAGTGGATCCCTAGATATTTAATGGAGTCGTTTTTCCATTGGAACGGAAAATTGTTTGCAAGTCGTGTTGCTAAGTCTTGGGGGAGAGAGACATTGAGGGAATGTGATTTTGAGAAATTGATTTTGAAGATAAGATAGATGTTGAAAATGTTGAAATTCTTTCAGTAAGTTCGGAATAGAGATAAGGGGATCTCTCAGAAATAAAAGGATATCGTCTGCGAAGGCTGCCACTTTATAGGTGTGATCCGCAATAGATACACCCTGTAACGGAACCACGACCCACACTGTGCTTGTGGACTTCCATCAGTATACGGCTTTAACATAGATATCAAATATTCCAGCCACCCCCATACAAAGCTAGCCAACAACTTAGCTTGTACTGGAACCTTCTCCTTTATTGACCAAAGCACGCAGTTTATATACAGCATGGACATTCCCCTCCTGATCAGATTACCACACACAGGTCAGGGGTTGCCTGATTACATTATCATATGCAGATGAAATTGTATACAGAAATAGAATTACGGTAACCTGAACTAATTATCTAGCCATCTGGACAGTATGTGAGTTCATTAACAATTAACGATGGGACAGACCGGCTTAAGAGAATACACATCACACCTCAATACACAGACAATAGAAAAATACTGCCAGTGACAGACTGTCTGCCTCTGACATTGAAGTACAATACACATTAGCATAAGTGTAAACACAGAACCCATTTGAAGCAATCCAAACCATATTCTCAGAGTCCATTAAGTATGTCTTTCACCCCCAGTGACAGTAAGTACCGTCACAGTCCCTTTATATTTTCATAAGTCTTTAGACATCGTAAGAAGGGCTCTAGGGTCAGGACGAATAGAATGGGTGATAATGGGCAGCCCTGTCTTGTACCAATGCTGATAGAGAAGGCATTCGACAGGTGACCATTCACTCGGACACTGGCCGACGGGTTAGAGTAAAGGGACATGATTGAATTGAACATTCTGTTTTGGAGTCGTGATGTGACGTGATGTAAAACTGCTGCCACATAGTCCCAGGCCAATCTGTCATACGCCTTCTCAGCATCTAATGACAGCATGAATCCTTTGAGGTTATTAGTAGTCATCCAGTGATGAACATTCATAGTTACATAGTTACATAGTTACATAGTAGGTGAGGTTGAATAAAGACAATAGTCCATCCAGTTCAACCTGTGTAGGTGTGTGTGACTGTAATCATCTAACATAGCCCTCAATCTCCTGATCCTTGAGATGTAAGTCTAAGAGTCTTTTGAAAGTCACCATACTACCCACAGAAACCACCTCTTGTGGTAGACAATTCCACAATCTTGTAGCCCTAACAGTAAAGAACCCCCCATGTTGCCTGAGGTTAAAACGCTTCTCCTCTAATCGCATTGTATGTCCTCGAGTCCTCATGCAATTCCTTCGAATGAACAGCTTTTCTTCTAAGCTGAGATCCCCATTAAGATATTTATAAATTGCTATCATGTCCCCTCTCAGACGTCTTTTCTCCAGGGAAAATAAATCGAGCGATTGCAGCCGCTCTTCATAGGTAAGGTCCTCCAACCCCCTAATCAGTTTAGTTGCCCTTCTCTGGACATTCTCCAGCTCCAACACATCCCTCCTGAGGACTGGCGACCAGAACTGGACAGAATACTCCAGATGCGGTCGGACCAGAGTTTTATAAAGTGGAAGGATTATAGTCTTATCTCTGGAATACATCCCTTTCTTTATGCATGCTAATATTCTGTTGGCTTTGGAAGCTGCCGCTTGGCATTGCATGCTGTTGCCTAATCTATCATCAACTAAGACTCCCAGATCTTTCTCCATTTTTGATTCCCCCAAGGGTTCCCCTCCTAACGTGTATTGTGTTTTTATGTTTTTGGTCCCCAAGTGCAAAACCTTACACTTCTCCACATTAAACCTCATTTGCCATGTCGTTGCCCACTCCGTAATTTTGTCCAGGTCATTCTGTAGGATATCTGCTTCATGCTGTGCAGTTATTGCCCTGGCCAATTTTGTGTCATCTGCAAAAACTGATAACGAACTACTGATCCCTTCCTCAATGCTGTTTATGAATAAATTGAACAAGGTTGGTCCCAGGACTGAGCCCTGGGGCACCCCGCTTACTACCTCAGACCAGTCTGAGTATGCGCTGTTTATTACTACCCTTTGGACACGGCCTTTTAGCCAATTCCGTATCCAAGAGCAAACCCTGCTGTCGATACCTGCAGACCTTATTTTATAAATTAAGCGCTTGTGGGGAACTGTATCAAACGCCTTAGCGAAATCCAAGTACACCACATCCACTGGTCTCCCCCTATCTAGCTCACAGCTCACTTCCTCGTAGAATGCTAAGAGATTGGTTTGACAAGAACGCCCATTTGTAAACCCGTGCTGGTTACTACTGATGATGTTGTTGTCTTTAGCATACTCTACGATATAGTCCCTTATCATCCCCTCCAAAAGTTTACATATTATTGATGTCAGACTGACAGGCCTATAATTTCCCGGGATATGTCTCTGGCCCTTTTTGAATATCGGAATCACGTTAGCCTTCCTCCAATCCCCTGGTACATCTCCTGTCCTAATACTGTCAGCAAAGATCAGGAACAGTGGTCTGGATATAACCTTACTGAGTTCCTTGAGCACTCTCGGATGTACGCCATCCGGGCCTGGTGATTTGTTTGTGTTAAGTTTATCCAGTCTTTCCCTGATTTCCCCCTCTGTTAGCCATAGTGGCAAGTCCTGTGTATTACTACTAACCATACAGTCATGGTCAGTGTACCCTTCCTTTTCCTGCATAAAGACTGACGAGAAAAAAGAATTCAGCACGGTTGCTTTTTCAGTGTCCTCTGTAACCATCCTCCCATCATCGTTAATTATGTGTGCAATATGCTCTGCCCTAGTTTTTTTGCTGTTGATATATTTAAAGAATTTCTTTGGGTTTTTTTTACTATCCTCCGCTATTTGTCTCTCAAAGTTGATTTTAGCCATCTTGATTTCGTGTTTACACTTCTTATTTTCCTCCTTGTATTGCTGGAAGGCCGATACTGTGCCCTCTGATTTATATTTCTTGAAGGCCAATTTTTTTCCCCTAATAAGTTTTTTAACGCTACGGTTTAGCCAGCCAGGTTTGGCTTTGTCTCTTCTAAATTTATTCCCCATAGGAATGCACTGCAAGATGCCTTTGCTTAATATTGTTCTAAAGCATTCCCATTTTTCCTCTGTGGTCAGTGATCCCAGGGTTTGGTCCCAGTTTACCCTTTCCATCAATGAGTACAATTTTGGAAAGTCTGCCCTTCTGAAGTTTAGGGTTCTTATGTTCCCCACTTGCCTTTTTATATTGTTATTTATACTAAATGTGATCATCCTGTGATCGCTAGAGCCCAGGTTGTCCTGGACTCCTACCTCCGAGATTATGTCTGGGTCATTAGTGATCAATAGATCCAGGATAGCTAGTAGGGGAATCCACCAACTGCGACATGTAGTTATCCTGTAAGGTTTCCGTGAATAGCCGGGCCTTATGCGAGTGTGCAGTCCCCTCTTCCCAGTCAATGTCGGGATAATTGAAGTCCCCCAATATGATGACTGATCCTAGTTTTGCCGCTTTACCTATTAGTGCTAAAAATTCCAGCTCTACCTCCTCCCCTTGGTTAGGTGGCCTATAGCAAACCCCCACAACTACTTTTCCCTTATCTTCTTCCCTATCGAGTTCAACCCACACAGATTCTAAATTAATGCTCATCCCATCCGTAATGTCACTCCTTTCTAGCACCTTTATATTGTTCTTGACATAGAGACATACCCCTCCCCCTCCCCCTCTTTTACCAACCCTGTCCTTCCGGTACACCGAATACCCTTGGATATTGGCCAGCCAGTCATGTGAGGGGTCGAACCAAGTCTCCGTTATTCCCACAAGGTCTATGTCTTCCTCATGTACTAACATTTCCAACTCATCCATCTTATTAGCTAGGCTCCTGGCATTAGCATATACCCCTCTTAGTTTTACGGAAGTTAAACGTGATTGGCGGTTTTGTTTATTTCTGTTTGGTCTGCTGTTCTCCCGCACAGACCCGCCAATTGATGTTGTTGACCTACTGTCGCTGTTGACCCTACAACTGCCTTCAGTCCTCTGCTCCCTCCTGACTGATTCTACTTCTGAGCCCTCCCCCCCGTCTCCTAGTTTAAAAGCCCCTCCAACTCGGTGGCCATCTTTCTCCCCAAAAGAGCTGTACCGTCCCCATTAAGGTGCAGCCCATCCTTACTAAAGAGCCGGTAACCGACTGAGAAGTCAGCCCAGTTCATAGCTTTCACTGTGTTGTCTCGCGCCTCTCTTGGCGAAAAGTTTTATATCGGCATTGAGTGAAGAAGTTGGCCTGTAGTTAATCATTGAGGTGGTGTCTTTTCCTTCCTTTGGGATGACTGTAATTTGGGCTTCTAACATTCTATGGAAAGGGAGTGTGGGGGGGACAATGAATTAAAGTTTTTTACAAGGGGGTTAGATAGTGTCTCTGAAAATGTTTTGTAGTAGATTGCTGTAAACCCATCTGGACCAGGGCTTTTCCCAGTTTTGAGTTGCTTAATTGCTAGTTTGAGTTCATTTGTCAACATTGGGTTTTCTAGAAGGAGCGCATCATCCTTGGATATGGGTGTAGGGCTATGTTTTCCAAAAAGTTTTGAAGGAGCGCAGCCCTGTTCTCAGTACCTGTGGGGTCGGTTGAGTGATGTTTGAGGTTAAAAAATTTGAAGTAATATGTTTCGAATTGGGACGCTATATCTGGTGAGGTCACCTTGGGTCTACCTTGAGATCTTTAATGGTATGTATGGACGAGGCTGCTTTTTTCGTTTGGATTGCTCTGGCTAAATATTTCCCACTTTTCTTTCCAAATTCATAGAACAATTTCTGCTGCAGGATAAATTTACGTCTCCTTTTTTTATTTAGTTCCTCTAGGAGGGTTTTCCTGTATTTGTGAGATCAAGATTGGTCTGTTGAGCTTGCGTGTGTTTGTGTGCGAATTCCAGCATAGGAGTAGTTCCTGGAGTTACAGTTTAATTTGTCTTAGGGCTCTGTATGGAAGGGAGGCAGAGCCCTAAGAGTAAACTATACAAACAGTTGCTATTTTTAAGGAAATTAGCAATTAAAATAAAAATAGTCTTTCTACGTGGTATTATCACGTTAAAACGTATAAGAGATTGGTTGGTTTGGGTTTACATCAACTTTAACAAAATATTCTTGAGTTCTTGAGTTCTTAGAACTGCAAATGCAGGGGTATATTTACTCATGTGCTCTGCCGGTGTGCATAGATTTCCCCACCAAAATTCCTTTCAAGGACCAATATCTGTCAGCAACATCTGAATAATAGCTGACTCTTAAATGGTAGGACCTTAACTTCCTTTTATAACATAGAACACATCACGCAGTTGTTGCTGACAGTTAAAATCTAGAAAAAAGTTAGGAGCATGTCCCCAACTAGAGGATAAATGGACTATTTCGGTACCCAAGGATTACAGTAACGTTTTACAAAATATAAAATTTTATTTATCCATGATTAAATATTACAACAAATGTCCACAACGATAAAATACAACAGTTCCAAGATCCCTCCCCTCATTAATTTTGTCTTTATACACATTATTGCATTGTTGTGATGACAAACTGTATCGTTATAGATGAATTATGTTTTCGGTTCTCCTGAAGAAGCAGTTTCTAAAGCAAAACATGAATCACGGATAAATAAAATGTTATATTTTTATAAAACTTTACTGTAATCCTTGGGCTCCTAACTTCCTTCTAGATTTCAAGCGTTAGATTGATGGTACCCCTCCCTACTCTTATTACCTGTATCCTTTCCCTAGGCCTAAACTCTATTTAGTTGCTGACAGTTAGTTTAGGAATTGGCTTTTTTTTGCAGCACCTCACTGCATCTTTTGATGTACGGTGCACCCAAAACACCGCACACCCTTACTCCATATGCACGGTACCCAATGCTGTATCGTCATGTACCCAAAAAGTGTTTAGTCGTTTTTTTGGTTTAATGCATATAAAATAAAAGGAATTAATTTATTCAATAATATCTCCACTGTCCAGTTAAAGTGTTTGGTAGTTCTCCAATCAGTGGAGCATCATTGAAACACTGTAGTAAATTGGAATTAAAGTTTTAAAGCATTTTAGTTACAGCCTTGCCAACCCTGACTGTGCTTGCTTGCTTGAGCAGAGACAGTTTTATGAAGAAAAAAACATTAATAATAAAAAAATGATAAATACTGTGCATTGAAAAAACAACAATAAAATGTAAAACTGTGAAAAAAGATATACAACGAAAAATCCCAAGGAGAGGAATTAACGAAAAGGCGGGAGAGGGATGTTGTGATGCCAAAGAGAGAATAGGACTGTGTGATAACTAGAAACAGTAAATAGCAATACATTTTTGAGTCTTCCTCAGGGGGTGTATTAGTCCAAAGCTCCTTGTGAAGCATATCTATATACATGATAAACAGAACAAATAAATGATACATAAATACAGGACATGATATAATATATTTCGGACTCAAAAAGATATCAAGGTGGAGCTCTTACATCAATATGTGATCCACCAAGTATTGCACAGTGATATTGTAGGAAGAATTAAGCTGCATTGACTGTATACTGTTAGCGACTCAGGGAAGCACCAGGACGGCGTATACAGCCCAGGAACCACAATAGGCAAGGGCAAAAAATGATAGAACCAGTCCAGGTGGAGGGGGGGGGGGAGAAGGCAAGAAAATAAAAGGCCAAGGTAATGGTCCCAAAAGGTAAGGCAAGGCTATAACCCATGAGTCATTTTTGCAGAAAAAGAGATAGCCTTGCCTTACCTTTTGGGACCATTACCTGGGCCTTTTCTCATCTGTGGACTGTGGGGCTTTCAAACCCCTAACCTTGGGCTTTTTTCCAAGGTGAATAGGTATGTTGGTTGGTAAATACCCATGTGGCACTTCCTTTGTAATTTTTATATTTTTTGTTGTTACCTCTGTTTTTTCTTTTCTTGCCTTCTCCCCCCCCCCCTCTCCACCAGGACTGGTTCTATCATTTTTTGCCCTTGCCCCTTGTGGTTCCTGGGCTGTATCCACCGTCCTGGTGCTTCCCTGAGTCGCTAACAGTATACAGTCAATGCAGCATAATACTTCCTACAATATCACGGTGCAATACTTGGTGGATCACATATTGATGTAAGTGCTCCACCTTGATATCTTTTTGAGTCCGAAATATGTTATATCATGTGCTGTATTTATGTATCATTTATTTGTTCCATTTATCATGTATATAGATATGCTTCACAAGGAGCTTTGGACTAATACACCCCCTGAGGAAGACTTTTTCAAGTTGAAACGCGTAGGAGTTTCAGGTACTTCCCCAGAAATACTCCTTGCTCTGCATATGTGCCATGTGGTATTTGCTCTTTGGATATTGTATCAAACGTTTTTATAAAAATGTATGTTGTACTACTTTGAGTGTCGATTCTGACCTTCCTGTACAGTCATTTAAACTTTTTTTTATCATGTTTTGAAATAAAGATTGTTTCTTTTATATAAAATTTAATGCTATATACTTTTTCTAGTTATCACACAGTCCTATTCTCTCTTTGGCATCACAACATCCCTCTCCCCACCTTTTGGTTAAATCCTCTTAAATTTTTCTTCGTATACAATTTGCCTGGGATGGATGCTGTCAGTTGTTATGTGTGAGTGGAATTGAGCAGCTTTTGCGGTTTTTACATTGAAAAAAGAGTGTCAGCGGCTAGAGAAATGTTGGGCAAAAACTGAAGAAAAAGGTTCTAAATAAACCTGTCTAACAATGTAGGTTAAAAACAGGGGTTTGGTTAACACACATTTGCAAATGCATGTGTAAGCTGCAAGGCCTCTTCACGGCACCCTGTGTATCTTGCAGTCCTAACACTACTCAACCTAAGTGCCTCCACAATTGAAGCACATGACTGATAATGGATGTATGGGATACAGGTGGGCTTGGAGGTGGCCCGTTCCTTCCCCAACCTGCTCTTGTTTATGACTGGTATTGAAAAATTAATGTCTGTGTAATAGCCATAAGGTGCAAACTAAAAAATGACCAGCTGAGAAGCACACACCTCCATCCCTTTAGTATAGATAGTAAAGACAAATTGGAACTTTAAATGAGGTACCAACCTGTAAAGCACAGTGTCTCCATCCCTGATTACATATAAAATATGGGCAGTTTTGGGACTTTAAATGAGACACAGGCAGGTAATGCTCTGCGTCTCCATTCCTGTATATATAAGAGAAATGTTGGGCATGCCCAGGCCTCGAACAGTTTCCACCAGCTAGTAAGAAAGAAGTTGAAGTTCCAAGCTGGTATACAGTCCCTGGTTGTGTGGGCGACAAGCTTCACGTGATGCGGTTTGCTGCAATTGCCTCTTGATCGATTACAAAACAATTGTAGCAAAACCTCGCCACATTTGCTGTAGGTGCCATTAAAAATTAATGGCACCCAAACAGGTGTGGTGCATTTTTCTATTATTACGGTGCAATTTGGGATCGTGGGCAGAATCAGAGAGATTATGCCCACAATCTCAAAATGCCAACGAACGGGGACTTAAGGATTCATTCTGTGGAAGGGAGGGACTCCTAAATCCATAGGGTTGTATGCTTAATTTTTGCTGCAACCTGCCTTTCCTCTTTTATCCCTGGAGAAAGACCAACAAGCACAAATGGGGGGTTGAAATTAGTCTCCCAGCAGAGTGGTAGTCTCAAAAATTCCAATGAGGTTTCCCTTTACAGCTGTCATTATTTACATGTTGTCTCTGCCTATGTTTGCTTCTCCAGAACAGGGATGGCCTTATAAGAAAAACAATAAAAAAAGGTAAATCCATAATTTATAAAAAAAAAATTAAATAATAAAAATAAATAATGCTTGGTAAATGTTAATGAGGGACTGCCCAGTTCATGAACTGGAGGGAGGGGGCTGTTTTCAACAGTTCTTTCTTAATAATTTGGCTTTAATGCTCTCCATATTACCCTAGCACCCCAGAGCCGCTCCTTATGCAATATTCACATAGGAGGAGTAGGTGGAGGAGAAAGAAGTGGAGGAGAAAGAAGTGGAGGAGTAAGGGGAGGAGAAGTAAAGGGAAAGGCAAAATCATCCAAACTTTCTACCTTCTACCTCCATTTGGCAGCAACTATCTCTCCTTTTAGGATTTTGTGTAATTTTTGCGGTGCTGATTCTGGAAAGGACTGTAGGATTCCACCCTTAATGTTGCGGCCTGCTCTTGCACTTGTGTTGGGGAAGGCAAATCAATAGTTGTAGGTTTTCCCCCTGCAACCATACCTTTAGTGAGCTGTCAAAGCAGAGAAATTTCAGAAGTGCCTGGCCTCTGCTGTGTGATGTCTGACCACAGCATCAATATCAACAAATAAAGAAAACACCGAAAAAAAAAATAAATAAATAAAAGACATATATAAATCCCCCACTTTGGAGCAACCAAGGCCAGGCATTTTATGCTTGATTATAACAGAGAGGTTTGAGTGCAAAGTATTATATTAAAAATCAAAATAAGCTTTCAAAACTAACAAAGACATCAGTTATTTTACAGTGTATGAAAGATCTAATAAGGTGGCCACCCAATAGTGTTCCCTCTCTTTGATGATCCAAATCCTGAGGTCCTTGAACAGGCATTTGAGCATAAAAGACCTCCTTCAACAAAAATGTCCTTACAGCAAAGGACGCTGAGCCCCCCCCCCCCCAATCTTATGCCATCCACATACAACTACTGGGGTTTAGGGGGATGAAACATCCCCCTTGAAGCCTGCTCTATTTCCTCCTCCTTCTCACCACCATCACCTCAATCCTTCTTCTCCTTTGCCTCCTGTTGCCTCATTGTATGCTACATGCTGATGGAGGGCAGAGATGGCCTGCTGGGTAAAAATAACATCTGCTGGGGTATAATGAGCAGAATTATAATGGCTGGGTAAACTGTAGTGTAACACAAGCCATACATTCACAGAGGGGGAGGCCGCCTGCAGCTATGACTCCAGTACCCTGACTAAAAGGAAATCAATAAATATTAATAATAATAAAATAGCTGTTGAGTGGCTAGGAGGAGAAAGATTAGGCTGACAAAGAAGAGGAATTTCATACATGTCTGGCCTCTGCTGTATGCAGCCCAACCACTGTCTCTGTATCTAAAAGTGCAGAAAAAAATATTTACATAAATACCCACAAAAAAGTAAAACACAAAACAAAGAACTGCAGATGGGAATCTACCACTCTGAGGCAACCCAGGCCGGGAGATTTCTACTTGATTAGATAGGAAAGGAGTTGCAGCTTAGGAGATGCTCAAACAGGAGTATCGTGTGCAAGAGGCCTTAAAGAGCTTGGAAAAAGTGGCTCGGAGTGCCAGACTAGAGGGCGATTGTAGTGTAGCTTTTCTTTTTTTTTTTTTTTTTGCATCACTAGATGGTGTCTGATGCCCATTGCTATCTGGTCAAAAATACAGTATGTGATAGCAGAATTTTGTGGTACTGACATTGTACCGTTTTGAAACACCACATATAGCTTAAAGGCATCTACCAAGCATGTCATTTAAAGGATTGCTATTTTCTCTATGATACTTTCCAAGTAGCATAATAAGGGTGCTCTCCTTACAGTATTCCTAATAACATTTTTTTTTTAAATGTTAAATAAAAGTAAATGTCTCCATGGTAGTGTCCAGCTCCCCTCTTTGACAAATGACTTGCCTATTACCCTTAAGAATTGCCAAAATTTAGCATCAAAATCTGCCTCCCATAGACTCCAGTAAGCTTCTATGGGTTTAGTTTGGGTTTCATGGATTCAATGAACTCTCTATGTATAGAACCTGGGCAGCTTTGTTCACCAATAACCTTTCAATTGTCCAGCAGGATCTGGTGGTCATTGGGAATAAATGCATTGAAAAAGAGAGACCTCCAATTTTCAATTCCTCAATAGTACTGAAATACTGAAACACATCAAACATAGCTGTGCGACTTAGACTTAAAGATACATCAAATTTATATCTTTCATCATTGAAGAGGGAGTTATACACTCAGAACTGCTATATCGAACCATATACATATCAGTATAATTTGATATTTGATACCTTTTATCAGTCGTACTTTATTTGTCTTATCTAGTCAGTGTTCAGATATTTTCCAACAGGGACACCTGTCTTATCTTTAGAGTGTGATATATTTAATTCATGATTCAGTCCCTTGCAAACCTCTACCTTACAATTCTACAATAACTGCTTCTACAGCCTTTGAGTTCAGTTATGTCAAAGGTCTATATTGCCTGGCATATCAATAAAAATATAATATGCATTGAGAGGTAGCCCTTATTCACCATTTGTAGTAGATACTTTATGGGACACATCAAATGCTTGCAGCTCATGGCTGAATTTTAAACTTTACTTAATTAGGTATCTTTGGAATCCCCTGACTTCTCTGGGTTATAATTTATTTATAAAAGCTATAATCTTAGCCGGGAATATTTTGTGCTATTGGAATACCTATTCATTTGTTACTTGGCTATGAAAAAGTTTTATTGCTTTTGTGATCATAGCTACGGTAATGAACATTAATATTAAACTTTTTAGAACAGCAATATGTAAGACAGGAAAGTCAGAAGCTCCCTTTGTGAAGCTTCTGACTTTAAAGGGGAATTTTAGTCACTTACATATAAATAATACTTATTTTCTTTGTCTTTTTGTTAATTTTTTACACGTTTTATTTTAGCTATGTATGTTGCTTGCCATCTTTTATAGATATTTATAGCCCAGGTCCATCCAACACCTTTTTTTGTAGTTTAGGATAGACTTGAGAAGAGTAAACACTTTAGTCAAGTTCCTATTGCTGCCTTTAATTCGCTTGGGGAAATTCTATCTCACTTCCTGCCCTATAAACACACAGCAAGTAATAATATCTTGACAGAAGTTATAATTCTTCCTAAAATTTCTTCCTAAAATTCCTTTAAAAAAGTTTTTCATTGCAGTTCCAACAGAAGGTGAAGAGAAATCTCCCCAGAGGGCACACAGATTGAGGAAAGGAGAGAAACCTTTTTCTTTTTCATTTGCAATCTGTTGAAAACTAAAGCATACATGTTTGCTGCTGTTGGTATCTTCCCATTAGTCTGAAGTCAAACCATTGAGAGAACAAGCTTGCATTTGCTTCCTCAGCCCTTATCTGGCTACACTGTTCCCTTGCATCTTGTACCAATTGTCCAGCAGAGTCTGGTGGTCCCTGGGAATAACTGCATTGAAGGAGTTTTTTTTTTTTTTTTTATCTTAATGCATTCTATGGCTCTGTAATCTGTTACCTTTGGTTACTAATTAGTCTGCCATCATCATCTGCTATGCTGAGCCCAAAGTGTCAGACTCTAGTTACCTCACAGCTGAATTCTCTCCTAAGGCCCCTTTCACACATACGGTCCGTTCAGTTCATCAGTTCAGTCACGTCAAAATGTATCAGTTTTCCATCCGTTTTTCATCCATTTTTCATCCGTTTTTCTTCAGTTCTCATCCGTTTTTCGTCAGTTGTTATCCGTTTTTCACCAGTTTTTCGTCAGTTGTTATCTGTTTTTCATCTGTTGTCATCCGTTTTTCACCAGATTTTCGTCTGATGTTATCTGTTTTTCATCCGTTTTTCATCCGTTGTCATTCGTTTTTCATCCGTTGTCATCCGTTTTTCGTCCGATCCGTTTTTTTGACGGATGAAAAATAGGGCATTCAACCGTTCAAAAAAACGGACATTGACGGAAGCGGATGAAAACGGATGTTAACTGATGATCATCCGTTGTCTTCCGTTTTTACATAGAGATACATTGATGTCCGTTTTTCATCCGTCAACGGATGGATGAAAAATGGACAAACGGACAGCATGTGTGAAAGGGGCCTAAGGCTCCATTCACACCTGAGCGTATCGTTTTCAGGTGGTTTTTTGGGCATTTTTCAGGTGTTTTTTTAGGTGTTTTTTGCATGTGTTTGCAGGCAGCCATTGACTTCTGACCAAAAACACTTGTAATTTGCCAAAAAAGGAGCTCATGTACTTTTTTGAGTTTCAGGCGTTTTGCTTCAGGCGACAAAAGACTCATATGTGAAAATTGAAATGAATGGGACTTTGCTTGTTGAGCGTTTTTAGACTTCAGAGATGAGCATTTTACGAGCTGAAAAACACTGAAAAAAAAGGTGTGAACAGGGTCTTAAGCTTGCCATGCATAGATCCAAATTTAGCTGGTTCAGCAGGGACCGGCTGAATTTCAGCCCATGTATGGGCAAGCTGATTGTACCCAAGTCAATCCATCTATTGCTGCTAATAGCTATAGCTGCTAGCAGTATTTATTGTATTCTACCATCTGGGAAAGTTCTTCATGCTCCTCCGCCACATGATTGCAATAGCACAGTGAGAGGCAATCATCCCATCAACACTAACTGTGTTGATGAGGGAATAAAGTGATTTCTTTTCTTCCATCCATGGTGGAAGGAAAGGAAATTGATCAATATATGGCTTGCTTTACCTCCAGGCTTATAGCCTTTTTTTAAAATGACCTTCTAGCTCGGATTCTTGCCCTGAATGACTATCACTGCTTGAGCATGAACCTTGGTTTACCCTTGGATACCAACCATGTTTATCCCTCTTTCTTCCTTAGGAGTTTCCAACCTTTCTAACTTTTATCAGCAGTTTTTTATATGCACAATACTTATAGTATAGGGTATTAATATATAACCATTAATTTCCCTTTCTGTAGTTTCCTATTCAAAAGCCAGTAAAAAATATAATAAGATCTGATGTGATGGGGTGACCCGTGTATGTAGGCCTCGGATAAATAGAGGTGACTGATGTGATGGGGGGCCTCTGACATGAAGGGGGGCTCTGATGTGATGGGGGGGCCTCTGACATGAAGGGGGGCTCTGATGTGATGGGGGGCCTCTGACATGAAGGGAGGCTCCGATGTGATGGAGTGACCTTTGATGTGAAGGGAGATTCTGATGTGAAGTTAATTTCATCATAGTAGTTGCCTGCATTGTCCAAGGCTCAGGTTTCTTAATAATTTACTTATGCTTGTGTTTTATGTTTTATTTCACATTTAAGACTAGTGTGGCTATAAATGTTCATCCTTTTAAAGGGTGCCATGACTGAAAAATGGTTGAAATATGCTGGCTTAAAGCATATTTCCACTTTTGTAGGCAAATTTGAGAAAACCACTCCATATGTCTGTGTTCCCATTCAAACATACCTATTTGTCTTAATGTTTCTTACCTCTTAGATGTTTCTAAGGAGGAGGTGTTATGGCTGACTGCAAGGTTTTTCAACAATGTCAGAGTAAATCTGTCCTAAGTCTGTCCTCATTAACAGAATTCAAGAAGTCCAGTGCCCTCATAAACAAAGTAAATGGTATTTATTTTTATTTTTTTAAGTTATCCTAGGTGAATGGGAACATGTAAAAAATATAAAAATAAGAGATGTAGATATAGAGATGTGCACGATGGAAAAACGTGTTTAATTTGCTTCCTTTTGATTGATTTGTTAAGTAAATAATTTTGTTTCATTATAATTGTTATATTAAAATGATTGGGCTTCGGAAATATATTCGTTATTTGTATATACAGTGTTCATTGTTCCAAATCGATTTGTATTTTTGGAAGTTCTGTTTTCATTAATTAATTTCCTCATTTCTAACTGACTTTGTTTGTTGGTCCACACACATCCAAGTTACACAAATGGTCTCTCAACTCCAAAAATAATCCTATTAGAATATTTACACTGAGCTCACTTGTATAAAAACAAATGGATCCAAATCAATTTGGATCATTCGTTATGTTGTTACGTTATTTCAGACGCTTCAAACATTAACAAAAGGCTCAAACTATCCCATCATGCCATCCAAATGCAACAAATAAATACAAATGAATTTGTTGTTTTAGGTATAATTTATTCTGGATTAGGTGAAATTCATTACTATTGTAAAAATCCGAATCTCCAAATCTCTCAAATTTTGTCTGAAATTCCATTTGTAATTAAATTACTTTTACATGTCTAGTTTTATCCCAATTTGGCTGCAAAAGTGGAAATACACTTTAAAGGATATGGTGCAACTTATCACTTTTTAGCTGTGATGGCTACACTTATTTTGTTTTTCTGAGTAAGCATATACAGAAAAGTAACTGATTATCATGCCGGAATTCCAATGACTTTATAACTTCCTGTGCACGATATATCAAACAATCTTATCAGTCTTTCCAACTGCCTTCTGTGATGTACAAAAGAATGTCTCCCTATGTATTGGAGATAAAAACAGGAGGACTATCCCTGATTCGGAACAATGTCCCTCTGTCCTACTTCCCTCTTTATTTGTCCCTCATTTTGGTCTGATCTACTGTATAATGTTGTATATAAAATGCACTATTTATCTTTCAAAAAGTGTTTCCCAGTGCTAAACCTTTCATCAAGTTTCTAAACTGCTGCATTTGTAATTGTCAAAAGCCAGTATAAAGGAACAGTAATGGTAATAAAGCACTTATGGGTTTGACTAATCTTTTTTTTTTTTCTTCTTCTTTAGGGGCGTGTCAGGGTGTATGTACTATACCTAGATACTTTTGCTATGTAGAGAAAGCAGTTTAGGATGACAACACTATTCCTCCATAGATATAGTGAAAAGGCTCTGCCTAAAAGTAACTTCCACAAGGTAAAAATTAAAATGGATGACAGTTACAGTTTAACCACTTCTAGACCGGAAGGATTTGCCCCCTTAATGACCAGGCCATTTTTTTGCAATTCGGCACTGCATTACCTTAATGAACAATTGCGCAGTCGTGCGATGCTGTACCCAAATAAAATTGATGTCCTTTTTTCCCACAAGTAGAGCTTTCTTTTGGTGGTATTTGATCACCTGTGCGATTTTTTATTTTTTGCGCTATAAACAAAAAAGAGCGACAATTTTGAAAAAAAAAAAACAATATTTTTCACATTTTGCTTTATAACATTCCCCCCCAAAAAATATTTAAAAGTCAGATTTTTTTAACATTTTAGGCCAACTTGTTTTCTGCTACATATTTTTGGTAAGAAAAAATCATAATAGGCGTATTTTGATTGCTTTGCGCAATAGTTATCGCGTTTACTAACTATGGGAAAGATTTATGTCCTTTTTTTTTTTGTTTCACTATTGGTGAGGGCTCTTTGCAATTTTTAGCAGAACTGCGACATTGCGGTGGACAGATCAGACCCCTAACTGACATTTTTGACACTTTGGGGGGACCAGTGACATTACTATAGTAATCAGTGATAAAAATATGCACTGTTACTGTAATAATGACACTGGCAGGGAAGGGGTTAATACTGTAAGTGATCAAGGGGTTAAATGTGAGCCTATGGGAGTGATTCTAATTGTATGGGGGCGTGGCTTGTGAAATGATCACAGAGACCTGTGATCCTATATAGAACTATTACAGGTGCTCTGTGATCATTCCAGAGAGAAGAACGGTTGGCTGTGTTTACAACAGCTGACTGTTCTCTCTCAGCAGGGAGCGATCGCGGGTGTCAGGCAGCAATCAGAGCCGCCTGCCCCATGCATCGGAGTCCCCTCTGCTGAGTGGGGGCAGGAGAGTCCCCTAGGCTCCCTAGCTGCAGGTGCGCGCGAACGACATATACCTATGACGGTTTGCGCAGGAGTGGCTGCCTGCCACGGTATAACTGTGGAGGGCGCTACTTAAGTGTTTAAAGGAAACCTGTATTGATAGAAATATGGGTGCTGCTATAACTGACTATCTTTTAAGAACTTTAATTTCTTGGCAGCCTCTGGCTTTATTATTATTTGAGCCAAAACTCTTGATCTGCATACTTGTTCCAGATCAATATTGAAGCCATGACTGCCAGGCAGCTGGCATTTGCAGAATAAGAGGTCAGCAGTGGCATCATTCATATACAAGAGTCATTTCACATTTTTTCAGCATCACATGTAAATCAGGATTGCAGTGTTGTAGAGAAACCTGAAGCAATGCACAGACCACAACCATCATTATTATCTGTGGTTTGGGGGCACTTTAATTTGAATTGAAGGATAGGAAACATACATATCTTGGTACTCTTCTGTACCTACACAGTGTATGGTGAGGGGGGTGGTGAAAATATGGCCAACTATCTGGTCAGTAAACTATTCCATATCCTAGCACTCTATTCTTTCCCTTCAAGGTAAATTGGGATAATTTCTTATCTGATGAATTATAAAGTAAATTACAGAATTATTTATAATACAGTTCTTTGTATTAATAACTAATTTATCAGTACATAAAAGCTAAAATGATCTAAACCTATAGACGGTAGCACTATGTATTAAGAGATTATCAAGTGATGATGAAATCACACAGACCCACAAATACTATCATAGAAATCGGCCCTTCTGTCAAACGCCTCAATTATAAGTCTGGGTCTGCTCTTATTCAAAGTAGAATCCAGTTGTAACAAAATGATCAGTAAACCAATATAATATTAGGCTATTAATAATCTTTTATTTTCTATTAACTTTGCAGTGGAACATTCTCAATATCACCAGAGTTTGAGTTTTTAGCCAAGCATCCATTAATGAAATGAAGAACTTTCCTAATGTTTTATCAAAGAGAATTCACTGAAGGGTTAAAAAAATGCTGTTCCATGTGCCATCTAGTGGATTTCCTAGGAAACACAAAGTGAATTCACTTTCTCTACTGACTAGAAATAACTAAAATGTGAGTTTAGCCTATTACAGACAAATGGATATGGTGTCTTGAAGGGCTTTAAAGAATGGCTATTGAACTAGTCTTCACATAAAACGAGGTCATTTTGCACCCCCTTGAATCTTGAAGTAGCCTTCTCAGGAACAATATTGTAGGAACATTTTCACATAGTGTGGACCCAGCGTCTGGTGATGTCTATGCGTTCCAGACTTCAGGCTGTAATTGAATGCAAAGGATTTGCAACCAAGTATTAAAAAGTGAAAGTTTGATTTATGATTGTTAATCTGTCCCATTACTTTTGGTCCCTAAAAAAGTGGGAGGCACATATACAAACTGTTGTAATTCCTACACCGTTCACCTGACTTTGATGTAAATACCCTCAAATTAAAGCTGAAAGTCTGCAGTTAAAGCAAATCTTGTTTGTTTCATTTCAAATCTATTGTGGTGGTGTATAGAGCCAAAAAGATTAGAATTGTATTTATGTCCCAATATTTATGGACCTGACTGTATCTTGGACAAAAATATACAAAATATAGAAATCACTATTTACCATCCAATGTTTTTTTTTTATTCAATTCATTTTATATTCTTCTGCCAAAGAATGCACCCCAAAACAAAATGGGAAAGAGTTCAGTATACAGGATATATAGTAGGATTTTATCTGTAATTAAAGCAGTCAACAGGTTCATTTTCCATTTCATGACTCTGAGGACATGGGCTACTTCTTTAACCACTTTACCACCGGAGGATTTTGCTGTCTTCCGTCCAGGCCACTTTTTGCGATTCGGCGCTGTGCGACTTCAACTGACAATTGCGCGGTCGTGCGACGCCGTACCCAAACGAAATTTACGTCCTTTTTTTCCCACAAACAGAGCTTTCTTTTGGTGGTATTTGATCACCTGTGCGATTTTTACTTTTTGCGCTATAAACAAAAAAAGAGCGTTTATTTTGAAAAAATAACAATATTTTTAACATTTTTTTATATGAAATTCCCCCCAAAAAAAGATGTAAAAACCAATTTTTTAAAAAATTTTTGGCCAATTTGTTTTATGCTACATATGTTTGGTAAAAAAAATCGCAATAAGCGTATTTTGATTGGTTTGCGCAAAAGTTATTGCGTTTACTAACAAAGGGAAAGATTTCTGTCATTTTTGGTGTTTTTTTTTTAACGCGTAATGGCAGCGATCTGCGATTTTTTTGCGGGACTGCGACATTGCGGCGGACAGATCGGACCCTTGACTGACATTTTTGACACTTTTGGGGGTACCAGTGACATTACTGCAGTAATCAGTGCTATAAATATGCACTGTTACTGTAAAAATGACACTGGCAGGGAAGGGGTTAATTTTATTGGAGAGGGAGGGGTTAATGTATGCCTGGTGCTTACTGACGTGTAGGGGGGGAGGTGACTGTGTGAGTCATGGACAGATCGGATGTCCAGCTATGCTGAACAGTCCGATCTGTCACTCCCTGTCACTATGGAGATCCGCCCGCTGTGTTTACACACAGCGGGCGGATCTCCAGACTCGATCCCCGACGATCGGGTAAGAGCAGCGGCGATCGCCGCTGCTCCTCCCCTGGCCCGACTCCCGCTGTGAATGAAAACAGCGGGAGCGAGCCTCCGGCGGCGCGCAAGCGCCGCCCAGAAGGGGGAGTGTCCAGTCACGTTAATACTACGTGGCTGGACGATAACGAACCACTCTGCCGCAGTAGTATTACTGTGAGCGGTTGTAGAGTGGTTAATAAACCTTATATTTATTCTGGAATGTATTTTCGCCAGTTATTTTCATCAGTTACCATTGTCATTATCATCTAAACAACTCTGAATGAAAGGCTATAAATATGTAGGGTGGTATGCTCTCTGATTCCAGCACCACCCTCTGAGCCCTTTGTGGCTGTACACGCATGGAGGCATGATGTGAAGTGTGCACAGCACAAAACTTTTTTTCAGCATCCTGTGGAAAGCCTGAAGAAACTGGCTGAATTGGATAGTATCAAACTGAGAATATATGCAAAGTAGATATTCTGAATTCTGTACAGAGGAACTTGATCTCCTAGGAATAGTTCTTAGAAATGTACGAATATTTGTTGCCTTGAGTTATACTATAAAATCACCCATAATCTACAAAAGCTTACAGAATCACACAGAAAGAGTTTTAGAAATATTCTTAATTTCTTTTCCTTCAGTGTTCCTTCTCGCTTCTATTCAGTTTTTTTTGTAGCAGAATGTTGTACAGTGTAGTGTTAATCATAAAGTAAAGAGTTTATTATTTATTTATTTATTACTGATACTTTTATAGCGCCATCAATTTTATGCAGCACTTTATATATTTATTATACAGTTAAAAATATAATTGAAAATATAATTGCCATTCATCTCCATTTGCTGGAGACAATTCCTGTTTTGAAGGTTCTGCCCCCAGCAAATGTCGCAGGTTATGTCCCCAGCAGCAAAGGCTGCCTGTGATGTTACTGTGGTCATACAGGGAATGCTTAACCCTTTAAAAGCTCTCAGACTGCTGCCACATGACTAAGTCCCCTAGTACTACAGAGCCCTATAGACAGAACAGCTATGAAAGTGCGCACTCCTTGGCTGGCTCTAAACTCCTGGGCAGTTTATTTTGATCACTGCATAACATGTTCCCAGCTCTATAGTGGGCCACAATGCAAAGACGTGTGACCTGTTTGTATTGTACTTCACTGTCGACAGCCCAGTGCTAGATGTAGGAGCAGAACGACAGAGGTGGTCAAGTGATCACTACTTTGGAGCTTTTCTACAGGTAAATAGAAGTAGAAGAGAAAAAAAAACATCCAAAAAGGTGTTGAGAGCAGGAGGTTGCCCTAGTGGGCCCTATTGTTTTGAACTGGGAAATTGGCTTTAACCATTACCTTAAAAGCTACAGGCAAAAATGTGCCCACCTGGGCACAGTTGGGATTAGGGGATCTAGAAAAATCTCTGTCAGTAGTCATTCACACCAAGACATTCTTCTCATTTTGGTTGGCAAGCTAAATCGGTTGCCTTTACATAAGTTATTTTCCTTAGATATTACAACAGGAGTTTTGGTCTATAAGCACTAGAGTTGATGCTTAAATAAGTACATTTCTGTGTTGTGTCTGAAAGCATTCTCGATGTTGTAATACTAGTGCAGTGTTTCTCAACTCCGGTCCTCAGGGCACACTAACAGGCCAGATTTTAAGTATTACCTTGGGGAGATGCAGACTAGAATACTGCAATCACTGAGCAGCAAATGCTATCACCTGGGATGTATTTCAGTTTTCTTGCAAACCTGGCCTGTTAGTGTGCCCTGAGGACCGGAGTTGAGAAACACTGTACTAGTGGACTTCATCCTGAGAAATACTGGGCCTTGTTTAGACTCCCTGGTAGAGCCTGTGTCTATTGCTAATGTCACAATAATTTCTAGGCCAAGAATCCATTATACTGTGCAAGAAGGGAACACTTTAATTACAACTGTCTACAGAAGTAGGAATGATTCTGGAGTCTAAAGAAGAGTAAATCATCTAAAAATTGGTGCTTTTAATTTGCCTGCTGCATCCACTACTCGGATCAAATTGCCCCTTATATGTATGACATCCCCTTATGCCATATTTTTCTTCTTCCTGAAACCTTCAAGATGTCTCTCCTAACTATGTGTGGGTAGGTGTAGCGTGATGTGGTGAGCAGAAAGCACATGGGGTTCGAGTGCAATAACAATAATATATTGTAACAGAAATTAGCAATACACAACAGACCTGGCAGGGAGGCAATTCAACCAGGAATACTCACAAGCTGTAACAGTGATGGAACCATAGACTGAAGACTCAGAGATGCAGACAGCGTCTGCCACAAGGATCAAAATGCGCCCTGGCTGGTCCATACCCAAAGGGAAAGCGTTCCACAGGTTTGCAGTGGCCCGTGCGCTTTCCCTACTCCTCCGAAACTCTGTCTCTGTGTACTTTCATGACAGATGAGTGACCTGTCCCTACTCTAGCTACTGACAAAATGTGCACCAAACCCAGGAGCCAGAGTCTTAAATAGACTCTGGTTGACCCAAGTTGGCCGCCAAAGTTACATGGGGTGCCAACATCAAATTGGATAGCTGCCTTACTAGGACCAAGGAAACCATAGAGAAACTAGGATCCCTTCAACGTCCTCTCCTATATGAATTGTTGTTGTTGACGAGCACCACCTGCAGTGGAGAAAATAGACTGCCCCTGCCTGCATATATATGCATTTCTTGGTGCTTCTTATTTAAAATCTGTTTTCTTACAAAAAAAAAAAAAAAACAGCACATGCATAGATGCACTGTTGGTCTCTTCCTGGTATGCGGGAGCTGGCAGCGCATCTGTGCATGTGGTGGGTTTCCGCGCATATATATATACAAGTTCCCCTTAGCTGCTAGTAGATGGGCACCATGACACCCCACAGCATTTCTGCCCTATGCACAAATCAGCCGTGTGTGTACAGATGCGCTGCAAAGTTGTAGCTTAGTAACACGCTGCCTCCTGGGATAGCTTT
Organism: Pelophylax lessonae; assembly: GCF_965119305.1. Classification (NCBI taxonomy): domain Eukaryota; kingdom Metazoa; phylum Chordata; class Amphibia; order Anura; family Ranidae; genus Pelophylax; species Pelophylax lessonae. The sequence continues at coordinate 147,456,630 of NC_138768.1, forward strand.
GATGTAGCCATTCCTAGAGACAATGAGGCCCAGCCTAGGGCTTTCAGACAAGCAAACAAACAAACACAAATGTAAAACTTTTAATGTATTTTTTTAGTTATTGTGTAAAAGGGAGGGGGGTGAGACTAAGTAAGAAAACCTTGTTTCAGTTAGTTAAGTTCTGCTTTACCTTGGATTGCAGAAGTAAACTAGAAAAAAAAGTTTGTCGAGACAAACTTTAAGTTGGCTTGAGAAAGCCTGACCAGAAAGTTTGAAAAGTTTAGATCGATCGATCGATAGATATAAAAGGTTTGAAGATCGATCGATAGATATAAAAGGTTTGAAGATCGATCGATAGATAGAAAAGGTTTGAAGATCGAGCGATAGATAGAAAAGGTTTGAAGATCGATCGATAGATAGAAAAGGTTTGAAGATCGATCGATAGATAGAAAAGGTTTGAAGATCGATCGATAGATAGAAAAGGTTTGAAGATCGATCGATAGAAAGAAAAGGTTTGAAGATCGATCGATAGAAAGAAAAGGTTTGAAGATCGATCGATAGAAAAGGTTTAAAGATTGATCGAAAAGGTTTGAAGATCGATCAAAAAGGTTTGAAGAACGATCGATCAAAAAGGTTTGAATATCGATCGATCAAAAAGGTTTGAAGATCGATCGATCGATCGAAAAGGTTTGAAGATCGATCGATCGAAAAGGTTTGAAGATCGACCGATCGATCGAAACGGTTTGAAGATCGATCGAAAAGGTTCTAAGAACGATCGATCGAAAAGGTTTGAAGATCGATCGAAAAGGTTTGAAGATCGATCGATCCAAAAGGTTTGAAGATCGATCGATCAAAAAGGTTTGAAGATCGATCGATTGATCAAAAAGGTTTGAAGATCGATCGAAAAGGTTTGAAGATCGATCGATCGAAAAGGTTTGAAGATCGACCGATCGAAAAGGTTTGAAGATCGACCGATCGATCGAAACGGTTTGAAGATCGATCGATCGAAAAGGTTCTAAAAACGATCGATCGAAAAGGTTTGAAGATCGATCGAAAAGGTTTGAAGATTGATCGATCGAAAAGGTTTGAAGATCGATCGATCAAAAGGTTTGAAGATCGATCGATCGAAAAGGTTTGAAGCTCGATCGATCGATCAAAAAGGTTTGAAGCTCGATCGATCGAAAAGGTTTGAAGATCGATCGATCGAAAAGGTTTGAAGATCGATCGATCGAAAAGGTTTGAAGATCGATCGATCAAAAAGGTTTGAAGATCGATCGGTCAAAAAGGTTTGAAGATCGATCGATCGAAAAGGTTTGAAGATCAATCGATTGAAAAGGTTTGAAGATCGATCGATCAATAGAAAAGGTTTGTCGATCGATCGATAGAAAAGGTTTGAAGATCGATCAATAGAAAAGGTTTGAAGATCGATTGATCGATAGAAAAGGTTTGAAGATCGATAGAAAAGGTTTGAAGATCGATAGAAAAGGTTTGAAGATCGATCGATCGATAGAAAAGGTTTGAAGATCGATAGATAGATAGATAGATAGATAGATAGATTTGATGAGGTTGAATGAGTTTACATTGATTAGCATCAAAGCTTGATTGAGTCTAATGGTATTTGGAGCTTGGGTCATCTGAACATCCTGTCAATGAAAGTCTATGGGCATTTTTTGGGTTTTTAATTTTAATTTTTAGGAAAACCGTAACTCAAACCAGTCTGAAAAGATATAGCACACCGAGTCAGAACAGTATGAAGGTCTGTGCCGAGTTTGAACGGTCTAGGAGGAGATAGTGTCCAAAAATTTTGCGGCCAGAAAAATAAAAGAGCAGAAGAAGAATAATAATAAGTTTAAATACAATATCAGTAAGTTGGCTGTCCCAAGCCAACTTAATTAAAAAAAAAGACATTCAAGACAACTTAGTCATTGTATAATAATTTATACTCCAAAAACGATAAGTGCTATATAGCACCCCACTCCTGCGCTCAGAACCTGGTCCTCAGGCTGCCACAATCCCGGAACTCATGCTAATACTTGGCATCCGTTATGGCTAGGCCTTGCTGCCCCTTACGACCAGGGCGGTCGACCAAACACTGTAAATACAAAACAAAGAAAGGGCGCACCAGCCTAGCGCAGGCTGATTCAATAAACTCGCTGAGGATAATGCGCTAGGCTGGTGCGCCCTTTCTTTGTTTTGTATTTACAGTATAATAATTTATATACTGATGTGTGGATGTTTTCCTTGAAAATAGATCTAAATCAAAAGCTGCTTAAAGAACTCAATCAATTAATAAACATAAAAAAAAAAAAAATTAAGTTCTGAAAAAATACTGTAGAAAAAACGAAATTAGCTATATATCAAAACAAAAATAATACTTATATGTGTATCCAGGAGCGAACTACAGTTACCTGACACTGCAGACTTGTTCTCTGCTCTCTCAGATTGTCTCTGTGCTCCCCTAGTACTGGGCTTGGATTTCATGCATCATACTCCTGAGACCAAAAGAAAGAATTGTGGGAACTGTGGTCTTATGAGGGGAAGTTACTAGACTGCCAAACTGTTCATCAAACTGAGATCTTCGAATTAGATCGGATATGTTCAGCCATTGGTTCCATTATCATATTGAATATTATTGGTGAGAGGGGAAACCTCTGCCTTGTTACATTTGAGATATAAAATGGTGAGGAGATTGAGTCTGTGGTGCGGACTCGAGCTGAGTGAGTCAAGTGCCATCACTGCATTATAAATTAGGCCCTGCAGCCAGAATTAGTTTAGTACAGAGGAGAGAAACCCCCAATGTACTCTATCAAACACCTTCTCTGCATCCAAAGAGAGGAGCAGAGAAGGCATTCCATATTCCTCTACATGGTGTATGATATCAATTACCCTTCTAGTGGCATCAGATGCCTGACATCCTTTCGTAAAGCCCGATTGGTCTTTGTGGATTAGTTTTGGTAGAATATTGATTAGCCTGTTTGCTATAACTTTAGCATAGATTTTCACATCAATGTTGAGTAGGGCGATAGGTCTAAAGTTTTTTGGGTGATGTAGGTTCCTTCCCTGGTTTTGGTAGTGTTACAATCAAAGCATTCAGCATTTTGGGCGGGAGAGAAGAGGAGGAAGCAGCGGAATCATAAATCTGACAGAGTTTGGGAGTGAGAATTTGAGGGAACTCTGTATAGTATTCTCCTGTAAATCCGTCTGGGCCTGGCGATTTAAAGTTTGGTAATTTATTAATAACTTGGGTGATCTCCTGAATGGTGAAGGGGGAATTAAGATCCGCTAGTTGTTGTGGAGTTACGGACGGGAGATTAACTTGTGCTAGAAATTCCTGGATTTCATTAGGCGTTATAAGAGGAGGGGTCATTTTTAATGTTAAAGAGGTCCCCATACGAGCTAAATGCATCAGCTATTAGTTTGGATTCAAGCAGTTTTTCTTGTGTTCTGGGGTGATATATGTACTGGATTTTGGATTTAATGCAGTGGCCTTTTATGCGCCTTTTATACGCTGAGCCATTGATTTGCTCGTTTTGTTGCTCGTAGAGTATGTGGTAGCTCTCCATTTTTTATAGCTATCGTCGTACCTCTCTAAAAGTATTGACCTAAGTTCCTGGTGGAGGAGAAGATCTTAGACTGAAGGTAGTGGGATAGATTCAACTTATTTTGGGACTCAGTGGATTTTATGTCTGCTGTAATCCATCTATGCGCTGCATTCTCCTCCCTCTCTCCTTAGCACCCAATTGAATAAAAGTACCTCTTAGTACAGCTTTATTGGTGTTCCACACGACCATCGGATCGGACCCTGGGGTTGCATTCATGGAGAAAAATTAATCTCCAAACATAGGAGTTGGGATGGGGCGATTTGAAGGTGATGGTAATGCTGACTGGGGCGTGGTCCAACCAAGTGGCTGTGTGGATTCTGAAGAAGCCATTTATCAGTTAAACATAAGTCAATATGTGAGTACGTGCCATGACGCAGGGAGAGAATTGTGTAGTCCCTCTCCGTTGCGTGACAGCACCTCCACACGTCATATAAATCAGTAGACGTTATAAAATTGCTAAGCGGTGACTCATGACGCCTTGAGGTGGCAGAGGAATCTAGTTCATTGTGTGGAACCAAATCGAAGTCTCCACAAATCAAAAGATGGCCTTGTTGTAGATTTTTCGCCTTTTTAACAACCTTCTTGATGAATGACATCTGAAGTTGATTTGGTGAATACAGAGTGACAATGGTATATTGGACATTGTCAATAGAGCACAGCAGTATAATGTAACAGCCCTCGGGGTCTGTGATATCGCTATGCAGCTGAAATGAGACGGTATCTTGTATAGCAATGAGAGCTCCTCTTTGCTTCTTTTCAAAGCAGGCTTGGAAGATATAAGGGAATTTTTTGCTCCTTGGGCAAAATGTGTTTCCTGAACACAGAGGATGTCACTGTTTAAAGAGATGGCAGTATGCCCCAAGGAAGCTCTCTTGGCTGGGTGGTTCAGACCTTTGGCATTCAGAGAAAGAATTTTGAAGGACATAGTCGGCGATAAGTGTGCACGATAAAACAGGAAGACACTTACGGTACGTTGACTGCGGTGGAGATGTCACTGGGGAATAGGTGGTTTTGCGAGAAGTTCTCAGGAAAGCTGCATTGAATCAGGGATGCATTCCCCACGGTGAATCTGCAGTGGTAGTAGAGCTGTATTGCCTCGTGAAAACACAACTTAAACAAACAGTGAACAATGAGAACAGTAGCAGAACCAAACTTTAGAGTAACTTGGTCAGAAAAAATCTACTTGTACAGAGTTGCTGACAACAATTCGGGAAAGTTCAAGTGTAGTGAACTACGTTAACTATAACGTGATAGTATTAGTAGAAGCAGTAGCCCGACTCTGTAGCTATCTAATAATCAGTGAGCTAAGCTCATGACTTGTGTTTGGGCTTGGATTGCCCATGCTGCTGCCCTTGATGGAAGGAGGATTACTTCCTAGAGTGGTCTTGGTACCCTGTTGGGGGTTCTTGGACTAGAGAAGCTCCATGCCACTCTCAATAGTTGAAATCGCGTGTGGCATGCTATTGTGTGTAACCAAAAATGTGGCCGGATGCTGCCATTTGTAAATTATCTTGTGATTAGACAAGGCTTTGTTCACTGATTTTAGGTGTCTCCTCTGTTGCAAAGTGTGTTGGGAGAGGTCAGCAAATAGCTGTATGTTTGCGTACGGTGCCGGTAGGGTGCCCAGAGCCCTAGAAACCACTAGGATCTTTTCCTTTGCTGGGTAAAAAATGTATGCGCAATAGCACAACCCTGGGAACTGAGTCCTCCAGATGGCGTGGCTTGGAAATCCTATGAATTCTGTTGATGAGTAGCTCTATCAGTGATAATTCAGGCACTAGGGAGGAGAACATATTAGTTGAAAAGCTGTGCAAATCAGAGGATGGGATGGATTCAGGTATGCCCCTTATCTTAATGTTGTTGCGGCAGGACCTATCCTCAAGGTCCGTTATTTTATTTCCGATCCAGTCAGTATCCTCATTTTGCTCTGTGTAAGCATCTACAAGATCATTGATAGTATCAGTGCATTCCTCCATTCTATTTTCCATATATGAGACTCTGTCACCCATCTGTTTCATGTCGCAGAATTTGTGTATGAGGGAGGACAGATTGGTCATAAGGGAGGATTGTAAAAAAATCAGCATATCTTTCATTGTCGTATCAAGGACAGGGTGACCTGTAGTGGGGAATGCAGCTATAAACGATTGCAAGGATGATATAGAGTGCAAAGGATGCATATCAGTACTCACGGCGGCCTTGGCCTGGTCGGGGAATCCATCTGCATCCTCGCCTTTACGGGGTTCCGGAAGATTGGAGTTGAGAGAGAGGAGTTGAAAGGGGATGAGGATGACAACCCCCCTTCTATTTCCTTTGGATCGGCATCTGGGAGATCCGTGTAGGCAGCGGATTCCCACTGAGTTGTGGATCCAGTGGTGCCATCTTGGCCTCTGCTGGTCTGCAGGGCCGGCCTGTGAAAGAGAGCTGTGAGCATTGTGCCTCCTTTCGCTTGCGGAAAGCCATCTCCCGATGTTCTGTAGGGTAAGTGGAGGTGGATGATGGTGTAGTTCGGGGCTCAGCTTGCCCAATGCTGTGAGATTGTCCAGCCGTCTATGGAGAGCTCTTGGCTTAAGCTGCCATTCAGTGTGCACGCAAGCCACGCCCCCCAGATTCTTAGAGTTTGATTGCATGCCACAGGGATTGGCAGGAGCCCCAGCCACATTTCAGAGGTTGATGGAGAAGAAGACAGTGGGAGATATGAATGTGATAGAGATGCTTGTGTACCTGGATGATATCATTGTGTTTGGCAAGACAATAGAGTAGCATGAGGTACAACTCGAAAAGGTCTTTCAGAGGCTTCACACAGAGGGGCTGAAATTATCATTGGAGAAATGATTATCGTACACTCTACATTTGGATTATTCAGTGGATTACCACTAGTCAGAAACCAGCTTCCTTGCATTGATTGTCTCACACTTTGTTTTCGAGCTCCAATTGCCAGTGAAGATAATAGCAAGGCCTTGCGTTCTGAACACTGCCATTTTACTGCTCTTAAGGAGACATTTTATTGGTATCTAAATTACCTCATCTCTCACGATGACACAGGTATTATAGGCCAGCCTGGGGTTCCCCTTTAGTAGAAGTATTTTGCATAGCAATTCATGGTTTTCCTGAGAGATCCGTTCACCAACTGTTTGATACTGTGTATATGTTATTTACTTGCTACTGCAGTCATTTAACTGTTTCTTAGTATTATTTTAATTGAGCCCTGGCAGTTTAACTAAGGCTTGGTTGACTAATACCTTTTTAAGCCTTCCTTTTGAGTAAAGTAAATCTGAAAGAGTTAAAGCAAATCTGTATTGTGTCAGTGTATCATTTAAAGTTATACATAACATGTCTGAACCCAGACTGTCAAGAGGGCTGGACAGTTCACAGGGTCAAAGCCGCACAGAAGAACATGCAATTACAAGCAACCCCCAGGGGGCAGTGCTACATATGTTTTAAAAAATAAATAAAAAAAAAGTGATATTTCTGTATAGATGTACAGTTTATGAAAAATGCAATACACAACTGTGTTTACTAATTTTACTGCAAAGAGCCTTAAGGTATGTAACTTCAGGCCTACTTGAAGATGAGGCCATCAGGTTCCTTTAGGCTTAATGTCAATTAGCAGACATGGCCTACGGAGATACAAGAAAAACCAGAGCAGGAAACAAAAGTCACTATTATTTTTCCTGTTTAATCCAAGTGTCGCGACTGAATTCAAACTTATGCTTCCTCTAAGTTTTTACTTACCTCTCATTACACTTACTTGCACTGCTCTCATAACTTTCTTCCTTAGAGCAAATATAAGTGTACATGTTGACTTGCACATAGAATAACTGGTGACATAGGCACAACCTAATTTAAAGAACTCAAAAGAGTGGTGCAGTAATACAGAGAAATAAATAAATCATACTCATCTAAATGGCTGCAGCACTGATAGCATCTAAATGGCTGCAGCACTGATAGCAGCTGGCATCTGTCTCCGCTGGCTCTACTTCGAGAACTAAGTGATCAAACACTGCTGATCCCTCAGTTCCCTCCCTCTGCTCTGAGCAGCTCTGCCCCTCCCTGCTGCAGAAGGGGCAGGAGGGGCTGGTTCAGGCTCTCAGTAGCATGCTGAGAGGCTGAGCCAGTTGCCAGTACAAGCATCTGGGTGGATCTTGATGCTTGGGTGGATCCTGATTGTAAAGTTGGGATCTCTTCCGAGCCTGGACCAGCTGGGTGATGCGAAACGAACTGCACTCCTGTGATCCATAGGAGAAGTATAGCCAAAAGTGGTATTAAACGCAAAAGCAAACATTTATTATACTGCAGCTTACCCATTCTTGGATGTGATGGCTGCATTCATTTTCTTTTTTAGACTTTCTTTCTTTGTTACCTAGTGATTCAGCAAGTAAGTCTGTTGTTTTTTCAACCGAACAAGGCATCCTTCAGATGTAGTTAGAGGGTTGAGACAAACCATTTATCACTGACAGAGGTGCTTACAATTATCAGCTTTTATTTATTTATGTAAAACCTTTATCCCAAAAGGAAAAACAAAAAAACTGCTGCTGTAACTGTTTCAAAAGTCTGAGCTGGTGTATGGCTTCAAGTTGTTAGTGTATCTAATCTGCTAGAACATCTAAGTCTACCCTTCCCCCTAGACTGACAATACTGCTGTTCAAAGGTTTTCCTGCTGTTCCTTCATCCAGAATGAGGACACTTTAATACAGAAGATGTTACTGGCCAAATCAATAGGTAAGAACAGAGGGGAAAAAGCCTAAAATAAGAAAACAAATGCAGCCACCAGATCTAAGGATTGGTAATCTGCGATATATACTACATTTTTGGTTTGGGGTTTATTACCACTTTAAAGAAGAAAAAAAATCCTTAAAGCGGAGTTCTGCCCCCCCCACAAAAAAAATAAACATCAGCAGCTACAAATACTGTAGCTGATGACTTTTAATATTAGGACACTTACCTGTCCAGGGGTCTCTGCGATGTCGGTACCCCAGCTGATTTTCGGATCGGCTCTCGGGTGCTACCACTGCCAATCATGGTGAGGAAAACCATCAGGCAACGGAGCCTTTCAGCTTCACAGCCATTTCCTGCTGTGCTTTCTAACTGGCCGGTGAGCAGAGAAAGGAGAAGGGGGCAAACTTCCGAGGGACTTTGCAGCAACAGAGTTTCACGGAAGTGGGGACGAGTACCTATCAAAAACAGATAAGTGAAGATCCACTTTTGAGTGTAATTCCGCTTTAATCTCTTGGTTTACTTTATTTAACTTCTGGATCTACCACTATTATGGCGCAGTTCTAGTTATATCAGAAGTAAGAGAGGGTTATTCACTGTCTTCCATACCATATCTCCATGTAAGTAATATTTAAGAACAAGGCACAAAAGGGATATTTGTGGTATGCAATTAATACAAATAAAAATCAAACAAAAACAAGTGTTTTTATTGTGTTTTTCTCATTACAATAAGTATCACAAGTAGAGTTGAGCAGACAACTGGATGTCCGTGTTCGGCGGGTTCGGCCGAACTTTAAAAAAAAGTCCGGGTCCGTGTCCCGGACTTTTGCCGAACTTTTCCCGGACACCGAACCCCATTGAAGTCAATGGGGACCCGAACTTTCAGGCACTAAAATGGCTCTAAAACACCAATGAAAAGGGCTAGAGTGCTGCAAATGGCAGCAAAACATTGTTAAGAGCATGGCAAGTGCTCTGCAAACAAATGTGGATAGGGAAATAACTTAAAACAAAAAAAAACCCAGAAAAATAAAACAATGTTCTTCATCTCTGAAGGACGAGGCCCATATGGAGTAGGAGGGAGGTTGAGGTGGTGGTGGATGTGGCGGTCTCATAGGCGTGCGCACAGGGTGTGCCGGATGTGCCTGGGCACACCCTAATCACCTAGGGCACATAGCATTATCGCTCTGTTTGCCAGTGAGGAGATGGGAAAGATCTCCCTCGGACCTGCTCTGCTCTATTTCTCTTTGCCAGCAGGGAGAGTAATGTATCGGGCCATGTACATGTAGGCAAACACATGCATGTGTATTTCAACTTTGGGGTGCACACCCTAATGCAATAGGCTGCGCACACCTATGGGCGGTGTAGGTGGAAGCGGCGGTGGAGGAGGACCAGGGCCGGATTAAGAGCATCATGGGCTTGGTGCTGAGGATTTTGAAGGGCCTTAAGGGCCGTGCCTTGGCATGCACCCAGAGGAGGAAGGGTGCAGCCATGCATGCCTAATTCAACATGGGATGCTGTCTCTGAAGCCCATAAACACATCCATGCATCGGCAACTGTCCCTCCTTGTCCGGCCTTCTGAGGGAGCTGCCTGGGGAAGCGAGCATAGAAGCCAGACTTCTGTGTTTACAAGTGACAGAAGAGCGGTAACAGTGAATATGGCGAACCCGGGGCCTATATAAAGGTAGGGGCCTGGAGCTGCAGCTCCAATAGCCCCTACGTTAATCTGGCCCTGTGGAGGACGCGGTAGCCAACACTGCTTCTTTTCACAAATTTTAAATGAGGGTACACCCCAAAAGAGTGAGAAAGAGCAAAAATGGAACAATGGCTGGGTAAGGTCGGTATCCATCGCTATTCTGCACAAGGTACGGAAAAGTCCCGTGGGATCCATGCCTGGTTCATTTTAATGAATGTGAGCTTGTCCACATTGTCTCTGGACAGGCGGCTGCGCTTGTCTGTGATAACGCCCCCAGCCATGCTAAATACCCGTTCAGATAATACACTGGCTGCAGGGCACGCCAGCACCTCCAAGGCATAAAGGGCAAGCTCAGGCCATGTGCCCAACTTGGAGACCCAGAAGTTGAAGGGGGCAGACCCCTCATTCAGTACGTCTAGGCGTGTCACACATACTGCTCCACCATGTTCGTGAAATGCTGCCTCCTGCTAAGACGTTCCATATGAGCTGCTGGTGCTGCTGTTTGTTGTGGCGTGCTGTCAAAGCTTTTCCACATTTCGGCCATGCTAACCCTGCCTTCTGAGGTGCTGGCAGTGCCCTGGTTGTGTTGGTGACCTCTTCCTCCTCCTCCTCTGCCTTGTGCTTCCACTGTGGCCCCGCTGTCAGGTGGGAATGCCAGCAGCATCGCGTCTACCAGCGTGCGCTTGTACTCACGCATCTTGCGATCACGCTCCAGTGAGTGAATTAAGGACAGTACGTTGTCCTTGTAACGGGGATCAAGCAGCGTGGCCACCCAGTAATCAGCACAAGTTAGAATGTGGGCAACTCGGCGGTCGTTGTGGAGACACTGCAGCATGTAATCGCTCATGTGTGCCAGGCTGCCCAGAGGCAACGAAAGGCTGTCCTCTGTGGGAGGTGTATCGTCCGTGTGCTCTGTATCCCCCCAGCCACGCACCAGTGATGGCCATGAGCTGGCCTGGGTGCCACCCTGCTGTGAACATGCTTCCATCTCCTCCTCCAGCTCCTCCTCCTCATCCTACTCATCCTCCAGAACTGTGCCCCTGCTGGACAATTGTGTCCCTGGCGTTTGTGTGTGCAGGAACCCACCCTCGGAGCCCCTTGCGAATGACTGCCCTAAAAGCCTTGGAAATGTTACCTCTTCATCCTCCTCCTCCTCCTCCTCCTCCTCATCCTGTGCCACATCCTCTTCCATCATCGCCCGAATTGTTTTTTCAAGGAGGCATAGACGTGGGATAGTTAAGCTGAGAACGGCGTCATCGGCACTGGCCATGTTGGTGGAGTACTCAAAACAGCGCAACAAGGCACACAGGTCTCGCATGGAGGCCCAGTTATTGGTGGTGAAGTGGTGCTGTTCCGCAGAGCGACTCACGCGTGCGTGCTGCAGCTGAAACTCCACTATGGCCTGCTGCTGCTCACACAGTCTTTGCAGCATGTGCAAGGTGGAGTTCCACCTTGTGGGCACGTCACATATGAGGCGGTGAGCGGGAAGGCCGAAGTTACGCTGCAGCGCTGACAGGCGAGCAGCAGCAGGGTGAGAACGCCGAAAGTGCGCACAGACGGCCCGCACTTTCTGCAGCAGCTCTGACATATCGGGGTAGTTTTTAAGGAACCTCTGCACCACCAAATTCAGCACATGCGCCAGGCAAGGGATGTGCGTCAAACCGGCTAGGCCCAGAGCTGCTATGAGATTTTGCCCGTTATCGCACACCACCAGGCCGGGCTTGAGGCTCGCTGGCAGCAACCACTCATTTGTCTGCTGTTCCATGCTCCTCCACAACTCCTGCGCGGTGTGTGGTTTGTCCCCCAAACAGGCAAGTTTTAAAACTGCCTGCTGTCGTTTACCCCTGGCCGTGCTGAAGTTGGTGGTGAAGGTGTTACACTGTCCGGATGAGGAGGCGGTAGAGGATGAGGAAGCGGAGTAGGAGGAGTTAGGAACAGGAGGCAAACTGAAGCGCCCTACAATCCTCGGTGGTGGAAGGACATGCGCCAAATTGCTATCCGCCTCAGGCCCATCCGCCACTGCATTTACCCAGTGTGCCGTTAGGGAGATATAACGCCCCTGACCGTGCTTACTGGTCCACGTATCGGTAGTTAGGTGGACCTTGCCACAGATGGCGTTGCGCAGTGCACACCTGATTTTTTCCCCCACTTGGTTGTGCAGGGAAGGGATGGCTTGCCTGGAAAAGTAGTGGCGGCTGGGCACGACGTACTGTGGGACAGCCACCGACATAAGGTTTTTAAAACTGTGCGTCTCCACCAGACGGAATGACAGCATTTCAAAGGCCAAGAATTTTGAAATGCTGGCATTCAGGGCCAGGGATCGCGGGTGGGTAGGGGGGTACTCCTCTTCCTCTCAAGTGTTTGGGAGATGGAAAGCTGAACGCTTCCACGGGACATTGTGGAGATGGTTGGTGACCCAGGTGGTAGTGTTGCTGACACATCCTCTGTTTGCGGGGTGGCAGGTGCCGGTATCACTACAGATGTGGCTGGAGCGGCCGAGACTGCAGCAGAAGAGGAAGCAGGATGAGCCAGAGACGTTTCTTGGTTTTGAAGGTGTCTACTCCACTGCAGCTCGTGCTTTGCACTTAGATGCCTGATCATGCAGGTTGTGCTCAGGTTGAGAAGGTTTATGCCTCGCTTCAGGCTCTGATTGCACAGGGTGCAAACCACTCCTGTCATCAGCACATTTTCTAAAGAACTTCCACGCTAGAGAACTCCTTTGAGCTGACTTTGGTGCGCTCGTTCCCTTGCTGCATTGGGCAGTAGCGGGCGTAGTGTCTAGGGTACGGCCGTTCCGCTTCTGCACCCTGCTCCCTCTTCTGCTGTGCTGGTGGCTCTGTGCGACCACTGCCTCTTCCTCCAAACTACTCAGGTCACCTGCATGACTTTCATTCCATGTGGGGTCGAGGACCTCATCGTCCTCCACATCATCTTCCACCCAGTCTTCACCCCTGCCCTCCTTGTCGGTCTCCACAATTCTGAACGCCGCAGCAGTTGGCACCTGCATTTCGTCATCATCGGAGACGTGCTGCGATGGTCCTTGAATGTACTCATCTTGAGAAATAAGTGGTTGGGCATCGCTGCACTCAATCTCTTCCACTTCTGGGGCAGGGCTAGGTGGATGGCCCTGGGAATCCCTGGTAACAGAGTCCTCAAAAAGAAGAAGAGACTGCTGTATGGCTTGGGGCTCAGACTGCTTGCCTGATTTCCAAGGGGGTGAGGTGAAAGACAGTTGGACATTGGCTGCAGGTGCCAACTCTGACCTTTCTGCAGTAGACTGGGTGGGAGACAATGTGAAGGAACTGGAGGCACTGTCAGCAAACCAATCTACTATCGCCTGTACTTCTTCAGGCCTCATCACGTCTAGAGGCGCATTATGCCCTACCAAATACTGCTGCAGGTTCTGTCGCCTACTCACACTTGAGGAAGGTGTTTCACTTGTGCGTGTAGCTGGCACAGATTGACCACATCCTCTCCTTGCAACAGGAGCTCTACCAGCAGCACCACGACCCAGGCCACGGCCCCTATTTGACGGTCTCCTCATATTTCTGTAATTTATGATCTTGCCCTAGAAAGGTGTTTATTGAATAGCGGAACAAAACAACAACAGTATCGCACGGGTGTATCTGACAGTCAAATATGCAAACTATGCCGCAATTTAATGTTTTTTACCCCAAAAGGGTGTATATTGAATAGCGGAATAGGAAAAAGGATAAAAAAACGGGGTATCTCACACGTACAAACACAGACTAGGCCCCGATTAAAATTTTTTGTACCCTAAAGGGAGGATGAGGAAGAGGAGTAGGAGGAGTTGGGAACAGGAGGCAAACTGAAGCGCCCTGCAATCCTTGGCGGGGGAAGGAGATGCGCCAAACAAATTTAAAAGGTGTATCTCACACGTACCGATACAGACTATGCCGTAATTTAATTTTTTTACACTCCAAAAGGGTGTATATTGAATAGCGGAATAGGAAAAATTTTATAATACGGTGTATCTCACACGTACAAACACAGACTAGGCCCCGATTACAATTTTTGGTACCCTAAAGGCAGGATGAGGAAGAGGAGTAGGAGGAGTTGGGAACAGGAGGCAAACTGAAGCGCCCTGCAATCCTCGGCGGTAGAAGGAGATGCGCCAAACAAATTTAAAAAGGTGTATCTCACATGTACCGATACAGACTATCCTGCAATTTAATTTTTTACACTCAAACAGGGTGTATATTGAATAGCGGAATAGGACAAATTTTACAAAACGGTGTATCTCACAGTTACAAACACAAATTAGGCCCCGATTACAATTTTTTGTACCCTAAAGGCAGGATGAAGAAGAGGAGTAGGAGGAGTTGGGAACAGGAGGCAAACTGAAGCGCCCTGCAATCCTCGGCAGTAGAAGGAGATGCGCCAAACAAATTTAAAAAGGTGGAGTTCGGAACAGGCAGGAGGCAGACTGAAGCATCCTTAAATCCTCGGCAGTATGAGATGCGCCCCAAAAATTGGAAAGGTGTATCTCACACGTACCGACAGACTATCCCGCAATTTAATTGTTTATACCCAAAGGTTTTGATTAAATAGCGGAATAGAAAATATGATCAAAAAAAGTGTATGTATCTCACACTTACAGAACCACACTAGGCCCCAATTACTATTGTTTGTACCCCTAAAGGTAGGATGAGGAGTAGGAGGAGTTTGGAACAGGCAGCACCCTCAAATCTTCAGAAGTATGAGATGAACCCCAAAAACTTGGAAAGGTGGATCTCACACGAACCAACACAGACTATCCCGCAATTTAATTGATCCCTAAAGCTTTTTATTGAATAGCGGAATAGAAAATATGATAAAAAAAAGTGTATGTATCTCACACGTACAAAAGCACGCTAGGCCCCAATTACTATTGTTTGTACCCCTAAAAGGCTGGATGAGGAGTAGGAGGAGTATGGAACAGGCAGCACCCTCAAATCTTCAGAAGTATGAGATGAACCCCAAAAACTTGGAAAGGTGGATCTCACACGTACCAACACAGACTATCCCGCAATTTAACTGATTCCCAAAGGTTTTTATTGAATAGCGGAATAGAAAATATGATCAAAAAAAGTGTATGTATCTCACACGTACAGAAGCACACTAGGCCCCAATTACTATTGTTTGTACCCCTAAAGGCAGGATGAGGAGTAGGAGGAGTTTGGAACAGGCAGCACCCTCAAATCTTCAGAAGTATGAGATGAACCCCAAAAACTTGGAAAGGTGTATCTCACACGTACCAACACAGACTATCCCGCAATTTAATTGATCCCCAAAGGTTTTTATTGAATAGCGGAATAGAAAATATGATCAAAAAAAGTGTATGTATCTCACACGTACAGAACCACACTAGGCCCCAATTACTATTGTTTGTACCCCTAAAGGCAGGATAAGGAGTAGGAGGAGTTTGGAACAGGCAGCACCCTCAAATCTTCAGAAGTATGAGATGAACCCCAAAAACTTGGAAAGGTGTATCTCACACGTACCAACACAGACTATCCCGCAATTTAACTGATCCCCAAAGGTTTTTATTGAATAGCGGAATAGAAAATATGATCAAAAAAAGTGTATGTATCTCACACGTACAAAACCACACTAGGCCCCAATTACTATTGTTTGTACCCCTAAAGGCAGGATGAGGAGTAGGAGGAGTTTGGAACAGGCAGCACCCTCAAATCTTCAGAAGTATGAGATGAACCCCAAAAACTTGGAAAGGTGGATCTCACACGTACCAGCACAGACTATCCCACAATTTAACTGATCCCCAAAGGTTTTTATTGAATAGCGGAATAGAAAATATGATCAAAAAAAGTGTATGTATCTCACACGTACAAAACCACACTAGGCCCCAATTACTATTGTTTGTACCCCTAAAAGGCTGGATGTGGAGTAGGAGGAGTATGGAACAGGCAGCACCCTCAAATCTTCAGAAGTATGAGATGAACCCCAAAAACTTGGAAAGGTGGATCTAACACGTACCAACACAGACTATCCCGCAATTTAACTGATCCCCAAAGGTTTCTATTGAATAGCGGAATAGAAAATATGATCAAAAAAAAGTGTATGTATCTCACACGTACAGAAGCACACTAGGCCCCAATTACTATTGTTTGTACCCCTAAAGGCAGGATGAGGAGTAGGAGGAGTTTGGAACAGGCAGCACCCTCAAATCTTCAGAAGTATGAGATGAACCCCAAAAACTTGGAAAGGTGGTTCTCACACATACCAACACAGACTATCCCGCAATTTAATTGATCCCCAAAGGTTTTTATTGAATAGCGGAATAGAAAATATGATCAAAAAAAGTGTATGTATCTCACACGTACAGAAGCACACTAGGCCCCAATTACTATTGTTTGTACCCCTAAAGGCAGGATGAGGAGTAGGAGGAGTTTGGAACAGGCAGCACCCTCAAATCTTCAGAAGTATGAGATGAACCCCAAAAACTTGGAAAGGTGGATCTCACACGTACCAACACAGACTATCCCGCAATTTAACTAATCCCCAAAGGTTTTTATTGAATAGCGGAATAGAAAATATGATCAAAAAAAGTGTATGTATCTCACACGTACAAAACCACACTAGGCCCCAATTACTATTGTTTGTACCCCTAAAAGGCTGGATGAGGAGTAGGAGGAGTAGGAACAGGCAGCACCCTCAAATCTTCAGAAGTATGAGATGAACCCCAAAAACTTGGAAAGGTGGATCTCACACGTACCAACACAGACTATCCCGCAATTTAACTGATCCCCAAAGGTTTTTATTGAATAGCGGAATAGAAAATATGATCAAAAAAAGTGTATGTATCTCACACGTACAGAAGCACACTAGGCCCCAATTACTATTGTTTGTACCCCTAAAAGGCTGGATGAGGAGTAGGAGGAGTTTGGAACAGGCAGCACCCTCAAATCTTCAGAAGTATGAGATGAACCCCAAAAACCCCAAATATCATTCAGCTCTGCTGCAGGCCACAATTTAATTTTTTTTAACCCAAGGCTGTATATTGAATAGTGGAATAGAAAAAAAGTGATTTTTGAAACCACTCAATAATAGCACATGTGAACTGAACACAGCAGTGTATGATCAGTCAGCACAGCATAGCTGAAGGAAAAATGCTGCACACAGTGACCCTCCTCCTCAGTGGGCAAAAAAGATTGTGTTCACTGCACCCCAAAAATATTGTGTTCACTGCACCCCAAAAATATTGTGTTCACTGCAGCCCACACACAGCAAAATGGATGTGGACCACTGACACCTGCCTATCTCCTATCCCACCCCACACAGCAATATGGATTGTAGTTTGAAGAACACACTGTCTGACCCTAAAAATCAGCAGACTCTCTTCCTAAAAGGATTGATAAGATGATGATCGTAGATCGGGTGACTGCAAACCCCACCCCACACAGCAATATCGATTGTAGTTTGTAGAACACACTGTCTGACCCTAAAAATCAGCAGACTCTCTCCCCAAAAGGATTGATAAGAAGATGATCGTAGATCGGGTGACCGCAAACCCCACCCCACACAGCAATATCGATTGTAGTTTGTAGAACACACTGTCTGACCCTAAAAATCAGCAGCAGCCTCGCCCTACAACTCGCCCTGCCTAACACACTCCGACCTGTCCCTCAATTCTATCCGGACACAAATGTTTTTTTTTTCCTGTCTGTCCCTAATCAGCAGCCAGCACGTTGATGTGTGCTCTGTCCCTGAACTAAACAGCAGAATGACGCCGCAGCGGCGCTGCCTCGAACTTATAAAGACTTGGTCACATGCTTCAGACGGCCAATCACAGCTACTAATACATTTGTAGGCATGGCTGGGATGGCTTAGGCACACCAGTTAAACGCTTGTTGATTGTCTGTTGAAAGCCCGCCATGAAAAGCGCGCCAATGCATGCAAAACCCGGAAATAAAACGACCGAACACGGATTTTTACCCGAATATACAGTAAAGTTTTCGGGTCCGTGTTCGGGTAACAAAAATCCAATTATTCGGTACGAACACGAATAATACAGTCCGTGTTCGCTCAACTCTAATCACAAGTGCTTCTGTTTAAAACAAATAGGTTCAGAAATATGCATGATCTAATATAGTAGGCTTCTATACAAAAACTTTCTAAGACCTAATTCTTGGCCTTGGATCAAAATAAGAGATGGAGAGTATATTGATACACTCTTAACACTCTTGATTGAAATCAGAATGTAGGCGGATACGCAAATTAAAGTCCATTATATTTCCACAAAAATTTTTTAAAAAAGATTGTTTTGTCCCGTTTTTGTAATTTTTACTTTATAATAAAGCTTATCTGTGGGTAAAATTAATATCTCTTATACGTGCAATGTTTACCCATACAAGGGTGTATCGGCAGACAGTTGTACAAGCCCCCCGGATTAAGCAGTAAGTTTACAAATATACCTTTATGCCATATATAACAATGCCTTGACTGGTCACCTAGCTCTCCCATAGAAAAGACCCATTTCATTATGTAGCCATGGGCTAAAGTTATGTCGCAGAGGGCTTGCTGATCCTTCAGCCCACATCGTCCACCTAAAATGGCCACCCTTCTACTTCCTGTCTATACAGGAGTAGGCCAAACTGAGCAAACCTGCACCATCTAGTGGCTGGAGGAGAAACTGCAGTCCAATACTCCTGAGAAGAACACAGGGCATGGACCCTGCCCCCAGTGGCCACTGGGAGAAAGACCAGAATGACAGATCTCTCTGCTGAGCTAACGGGAGTCCAAGCTTCACCCATCACCGCGGGCTCAGTCATAAAAGATCTTCAGGGATTTAGGTCCCCCTTAATCTGCGGTCCACTCCCCTGGACCTGTATAGCACCCTGCAGGAAAACACCTTGGTCAGAACAAACACTGCACCAGGTTCCTTACGCAGGGTCCAGTGGCATAATGCTGCATTACAGGCAAAACTCAAGAAATCTTCTCTTCTATCCGATGAGGCTCAGGTACCATCCATTTTGGCTGACAGCTTTTTAAAATGGATTCATTTGAAGTCCCTGATTCTTAACAGAACTGTCGAGACTTCTAAGTATGCTGCAAGAGCACATGTATCACATTCAGTGACCACCACCTTACAGACACTGGCAAAAAAACAGAGGTACTTCCTGTGTAGGAGGGGTTATATAGAGGAGGATTTCCTCTTTGATTAATCTGCCAGTGTCCATTCACCTACGCGTATAACCCACATAGTAATTATTACGGCTGCTCTGTGTCCCAGGATTTACGATGAAGAAATAGACATAAAGTTCTTAGTGCGGTGCTATATTGCTGATTTAAAATCCTATGGGATCCAAAGAATTGTGTAGTCCAGTGCTCAATCCTACCAATCCACCACCATGTGCAATGGGCGCTCACCTTAAAACAAAAGGTAACTTGCTCCAATAGAATCACAGGTCTTCATAGAGTGAATGTCACCCAACATTGGATGATACTCGGCTCGCACATGGAATAGGAATAAAAATCTTCATGTTGTAGTATATCAGGCAGGTTTATTTAAAACAATATAGGCATTTACATTTAAAATAGTGTAAATGTGTCCTGCATTATTAACCGTAGGGACACATAGCAACAGAACGCTGACTAGTCCGAACTTCCAGTCGTGACCAGGAAGTGACGTCACTCCGGTTTCCTCCCACACTCCAAAGACAACAGAAGGTTGTACTGTAGCCTTGGCTTGTCTAGACATTTTTAACTTGATAAAAACCAACATCCACAGATAAATACAATAACATATCTTTGAATCACGGAAAGCAATCCACATTTTTTTAGACGTGTAAATTCCATAGATTTCTGACAAAGTAAATGATATGTATATATATACAACTCTGACTAACAAACTACTCTTTCAAAGAAGGAAAATCTCACTTACTTATGTCTCTCTTTATAATAATAACCTGACATCTTACTGGAATGAAATGGTGTTTCAATTATAGGGTGATTGCATTTGTAAAGGTTCTACTTCTAGCCAGAGTCTTTTCAGAGTGTCATACATAGCAACATCATTTTACAACAAAAAGAGGAATATCAGTGAATGACTCTTCACTAAAGGAAGTTGATTATTTCTCAATCCATCCAGTCCGAAGTAAAGTGTAAAACGGTGGTGGAGAGGTACAGTGTCTAGCTAATGAAAAGTCTTTCAGTGCCGTGGCATGATGTGTGATGATTGTTACAGGAAGAGGCCATAACAATCAGCCTGAAGTCTCTTATAATCAAATTTTTACTTGAACAATAATGGTAGGAAACAGGCTAATTCAGTCTGCGTTTTCATAGTAATTCTCATCATTGCCTCTATACAGCTTAATAAAGTTTCACCTCTCTATTAATCATTTGTCCCAGTTATTGAGCTAATTGTAATGGTTCTTTCTTGTGCTGCAGTCATCTGGCTCCACTTTCCGTTCAAATCTTACAACTTGCCTAAGACAATCAGTATACACGGGTGGACTAACTGTAAATGTTCAGAAAACTGTGTCTGCCCCAACTGCCCATCATACCTGTTATGTACAGTCCACAAAGACCCCAGCAGTAGAGATTGGATCATGCTTTAAAGGTTTTTTTTGCCTCCCTCTGGAGTACTGTGGGTATAGGGATCTGTATTTGTAGGTTTTCTATTTATTTATTATGTTTTCTATTGATTGAACTAGATAGACTTTTGTCATTTTTCGCACAATCACATATATGTATGTGACTGGCCTTCTTCCAGGTTTGGGATGTGCATGTGCGCGCCCCCTGATGACCTGTGCTGTGGTTGGACACAGCATGAGTCAGGCAGCTCTCTAATCACACACAGAGTTCTGTGTTTACAAAAACACAGGACCCTGTGTACAGGGAACAGTGATAGCTGCCATAGTGCTATGTGCTGGGTGTTCAATGTGCCGCTGTGCCTTTAAAGGGGTGGGCTCCCTCAAGGTTTACCTGCCCTCCACCTGTCTATTTAAATGCATGCGCTTCCATTGTTGGAGACTCACAGAAATTAGAGTTCGATCCACAGTAAATGGGGTGCCTTGCCAGAGCTCTGTGGCTTATGCATGTATTTGCAAATGTGTGCATCTGTTGGACAGGTCAGTTCGGTTGGTTGCAGGCTGGTGGGTAAGTTCAGCTTGGAAATTTCCTTGGTTTTGTCTTTTATGCATTGCCCTTCCAATGCTTCTTGCTGCAGTGACCAGTTATAGGTGGGGCAGTGACCACTTGTTTGTACTGGATGTTTCTTCTCCCTGAAAAGCAGGGAGAAAATAAAGCCACATCCAAAAGTAAAAGCAGCACAAATTGCATGCATTACACATTGTTAGACACGCAGTTAACCCCTTGATTGCACCTAGAAGTTAACCCCTTTTCGGCCAGCGTCATTAGTACAGTGTCAGTTTACAGTATTATCACTGATCACTGTATTAGTGTCAGTAGCGACCTCAGTGTCAGTTAGTGACCCTTGCAGCCAATGTCTGTCAGATTGGCCACCACACTATCACAGTCCCACTATAAGTCACTGATCACCATTACAGAATAGCGTCTGTAGCTACGTAAATTTCACTATATATATATATACAGTATATATATATATATATATATTGTGACAGGAAGTCAGGTAAATCTGGGAATGTAGTCACTGAGAGGAGACCCATTCCCACCTGCTTTGAAAAGTTCACTAATTATTATAGGGTGTCGGCTGCCAAAGGCAGCAGGAAGGTGTAAAGAAGTTGAAAGGCCTTCAGCTGTTCAGAATGAGGAGATCAAGGCCTCTATAATTTGTCCAGAGAAAATCTATTGAGTGCTGCCTCCTGTCGCTGTGTGAGCTGGGAAGAGGAGGACAGACATACGTGTACCTCCCAACGCCGTGTGGGCATGGGAGAAGGACTGCTGCCGCCTGTCGCCGTGTGGGCTGGGAGAGGGGGACAGTCGGATGTGTGCCTCCCGACAAGCTGGTGAGCATGGGAGAAGACCCCCTAAAGCGATGTGAAGCTAAGGAGGGTAACCAAGAGTGAAGACGTCTCAAAGGTGAGAAGACGAAGTGTTTCTGTGTGAAAGAAAAGCAAACAAATGGACATTTGAGTGTCTGCTGTAGGATCAGCAGTGTCGGCCCAACAGTAGGTTGGGAAGACTTCTTAGGTAGGTTCCAGCGTGAGAAGGTAGCCGCCCACAGAGGCAAGGATTTATTTTGTCTTTTATTTTATTTTGGCTGTTTTGACGCTTGCAATTGTGTGAAGTAAATTGCATGAATAAATCAGTCTTGTTTTCAACCTCTGCTCGGCTATCTCTCTGTGAAAACGCACCCCCAAAGGGGTCATCCACGCCTACCACCGAGCTAATCCCTTACATATGGTGGAGGTATGCAGTGGGCAGAAGCAAAGATCCCTGCAAGGAAGTGCAAATGTTTGATGAACTTTGTCTGGTGCATGAGATTGCACAATCTATGTGTGCAGGAGAGAAGATCCTGACAGAAAAAAAAAAAAAAACGTGTTTTAAAGAGACAGGGGTCTCAAAATTTTTTGATGAACTTTGTTGTGTCTGGTGCAAGGGACTGCACAAACTGTGTGTGCAGGAAAAGAGATCTTGCAAGAGAGAGAAAAACTACATGTGTTAAAGAGACAGTGGTCTGAAAATTTTTTGCTGGACTGTGAAAAATTTATTTGTGGAGTTATTGAAGATGGGGCGATCCAAATGCCTGAAAAATGCAAAGATAGATGAAATGAGAGACCGGATTCTATGGATGGAGGGGATGCTACCGTCTGAACCAGCCCCATCCATGCCTAAAGAGAGTCTACTAAAGAGGAAGGGTGTTGTCCCTAGCAACACTGATGAAACTGCTATAGAGACGCAGTGTGCTCAGATGAAAAGTAAACCCAAAATGGGGGAGATGCTGAAACAGCGGAGCTTTGCAGCTCAACAAAAGGCTCACCAAGAGAGCATGGCAGGCTGGAAACAGAGACGCCAGCAGCCAATGGAGGCCATCGGTTTGGAGGAAACCGAGTATGTGTGCAGGGCTGAGTTGGATGCCTTGCAACGGAAAATGGAAGAAAAGGAACAAGCCTTGGAATTGCTTAAAATGGAGCATAGAAACTTGCAGGAAACGAATGAACTACTCAAGTCTCATGTGTCACAGTGGGAAGAATCCACTGCTCTTCTTTTGGTCGAGTTGCAAAAACGCAGAGAGACTATAATGGAGAAAGATACCATCCTCATGGAAAAGGAAAGTGAAATTCAGACTTTGCAGAAGCAAAGTATGGCTGATATGTTGGAGTTGCGTAATCAGCTGGAAAAAAGTCTTCAGTGTTTGGAAGTTACAAAAATAGACCTGCAGGAGTCGCAGGAACAGAATGTCGCTCTGAAAACGACATTGTCTCTCAGCGACAACGAGAAAAGTGAAAGAGAGGCTAAATTACTGAGTACTGTGTATGAGCTCACCACTTTGAGCAATGTGGTAGATGAATTACGTGCAGACTGTGAAAGTTGGAAAGGTGAAGCCCAACGTTTCCAGCAGCAGTTAAAGGAGAAAGAAGCCTGTGTGGCAGAATTACAGTCTCATTCCCAGAAACTAGCCAATGAGGTGAAGGCTCTTATGCAGGGAAAAGGAGATTGTGAACATAAGAGGGAAAAAGTAGAGGCACGGCTTCTGGAATCGCAAGTCAAGGTGTCAGAAGGTGACCGATTGTGTGCTAAGCTGTCAGAGAAGGCAAACCGACTGCAGGTTGAGTTGGACAATGTTACAAATCAGCTTTCTCAAGCAGACAGAAAATCTAGAGAAATTGCGGAAGATTTTTCTATCTTGGAATCGCAGCTGCAAGACACGCAGGAACTCTTACAGGAAGAGAGGTGTCAAAGGCTGAGTTTTAGCACAAAGCTCAAACAAATGGAAGATGAGAAAAATGGCTTCCTGGAACAATTAAAAGAGGAGGCGGAAGCAAAGAAAAACCTATCAGAGCAAGTCGCAACATTGCAAGCTCAGATAGCGGATATGAAAAAACGCATGGAAGAAAGCGTTGGTTCATTACAGTGTGTTGAAGATGTGAAAAAGAAGTTTGATCAGATGCTTGGTGAAGAGAAGACTGTGTCTGCAAAATATGCAGAAGAACGCGCCCGTGCAGAAACGGAGGTGCGTGATAACGAGAGCAAAGCCCTGTTCTTGGCTCGCTCCTTGGAGGAAGCTCTAGAGTGTAAAGTTGAACTAGAAAGAGTTAACCAACAGCTGTGTACAGAAATGGAAGATTTGGTCCGCTCCAAGGATGATGTTGTGAAAAGCGTTCAGGAGCTAGAAAAGTCTAAGCGAGTCTTAGAACAGCAAGTAGAAGAGATGAAGATTCCGTTGCAGGAACTGGAAGAGGAATTCCAGGCAACAGAGGATCTGTCCCAAAGAGGGGATAGTGTGCCTGATGCAGTTTTTAAAAGGATCAGAGTTTTGGGGTCTGTCCTGAGTGAGCCCCAGAAATGTGGTGACATGTGGCTTGAATCACCCCTTTGGAATAAACCGTTCCTTCAAAAACTTCAGCAAACAAAGGAGCTGAGTAAGAAATGTGGTGATTTCTCAGTTCAGGCTGAAAACCTAGTGGAGAAAACTAAGGCTGTTGGTGAAAACGTGAAGCAAATGAATAAGTGCCTTTCAGGGAGTGTTTCCAAAATGGAACTGGTGAAAGACGGGTGGCAGAAGTTTGATCGTGATCTTGAGATGCATTCCATGTGGAATTCAGATAGAGAAAAGGAACTAGGTGACCTTGAGCGGTCAAATAGTTCAGCAGAAAGTGCATTGAAGAAACCTGTAAAAGAATGTGTTGCAGTTCCATGCTTCTTCACTGATGCAGAGAGGAGGTCTATAATGGATACCACCCAGATCGCTGGGTTCAACTGTGTTGTTGCCTTTGACCCATATGATGATGGAAGGAAAGTTGATAAAGTACAGACAGTTCTTGGAACAAAGCTAAGTGAAGCAGAGGTTCTCAAAGTGTTGTGGAAATCATTTGTTGATTGCAGAGAGAGGCGTCTTAAGAATGTTGAAGACTTTAAGACTAGCAAAATTGAGTTACCTATGGATCACGGTCCTCCATGGTGGATTGGACAGACGGTTATGAGGGACAAGCTGTCTGACATTTATGAGAAAGCTGTCAATGAAGATGACAGAAACGAGAAGGAGCAAAATGATGCCAAAAATGCAGTTGAAGAATGTGTATATGAGATGAGAGACAAACTGTGTGGCATTTATGAGAAAACTGTCAATGAAGATGACAGAAACAGTTTCATCCGGAAGCTTGAGGATAATAGGAGGCTTATCAGTGAGTCAGCAGTGCCTGACACATGCGTGCCTGGAAATATGTGTCCCAACCCTAGGGTTGAAACAAGAGGGGGGGGTATGTGACAGGAAGTCAGGTAAATCTGGGAATGTAGTCACTGAGAGGAGACCCATTCCCACCTGCTTTGAAAAGTTCACTAATTATTATAGGGTGTCGGCTGCCAAAGGCAGCAGGAAGGTGTAAAGAAGTTGAAAGGCCTTCAGCTGTTCAGAATGAGGAGATCAAGGCCTCTATAATTTGTCCAGAGAAAATCTATTGAGTGCTGCCTCCTGTCGCTGTGTGAGCTGGGAAGAGGAGGACAGACATACGTGTACCTCCCGACGCCGTGTGGGCATGGGAGAAGGACTGCTGCCGCCTGTCGCCGTGTGGGCTGGGAGAGGGGGACAGTCGGATGTGTGCCTCCCGACAAGCTGGTGAGCATGGGAGAAGACCCCCTAAAGCGATGTGAAGCTAAGGAGGGTAACCAAGAGTGAAGACGTCTCAAAGGTGAGAAGACGAAGTGTTTCTGTGTGAAAGAAAAGCAAACAAATGGACATTTCAGTGTCTGCTGTAGGATCAGCAGTGTCGGCCCAACAGTAGGTTGGGAAGACTTCTTAGGTAGGTTCCAGCGTGAGAAGGTAGCCGCCCACAGAGGCAAGGATTTATTTTGTCTTTTATTTTATTTTGGCTGTTTTGACGCTTGCAATTGTGTGAAGTAAATTGCATGAATAAATCAGTCTTGTTTTCAACCTCTGCTCGGCTATCTCTCTGTGAAAACGCACCCCCAAAGGGGTCATCCACGCCTACCACCGAGCTAATCCCTTACAATATATATATATATATATATATATATATATATATATACATATACCATAGTTTGTAGGCACTATGACTTTCGCAGAAACCAATTAACCCCTTATGGACCCCCCTACACAGATAAACTGCGGCAGGGCAGCCCTCGTGTACAAAATGACGTACCTGTATGTAATTTCTTGTACTGGGTCTGAGGCGCGCATGCTCGTTGTCGGCAACCCGCTTAGCAGGAACACATGATCTCCATCTTCCCCTCTCACAGAACGGCAGTCTGCCTTGTTTACATAGGCAGACCGTCGTACTTCCTCTCTCATACACGTTCACCGGGTGTATGGGGAACATCGAGTCTACCAGAACCTCTGGTTTGCTCCCGCTGTGTCCAATCACAGCAGGAGAAAATCAGTAGGTCTGGTAGACTCAATGTTTCCCTACACCTGGCAATCATGCATGAGAAAGGCAGAATGGTGGTCTGCCTATGTAAAAAAAGCAGACCGCCATTCTGTGAGATAGGAAGATAGAGATCTTGTGTTCCTGCTAAGCAGGAATACAAATCTCTGTCTTCCCCCAGTCAAAGCACCCCCCACACAGTTAGCAAGCACCCCCAGGGAACACATTTAAGCCTCTCATCACTCCTGACGTTAACCCCTCCCCTGCCAATGTCATTAGTAGAGTAACATTTTTTTTAGCACTGATCACTGTATTAGTGTCACTGGTGCCCAAAAAGTGTCTCTTAGTGCCAGATTTGTCTGCCGCAATGTCTAGTAAAAAAAAAAGAAAAACTCCATAAAGCTATCCCATAGTTTGTAACATTTGCGCAAACCAATTAATATACACTAATTGGGATTTTTTTTTTAAACAGTTTTTATTGAAAAAAAGGAATGCAATACAGAAATGTATAAAAACAGTAAATGTGCATCTGTCTTACATTTGGCAGCAATCCACTCCAAAAAACATATAGAGAAGTAAGGATATTGCAAACGGTAAGTGAACATCTTTCAAGAAACCCAAAAAGAAATCACATAACAGAACATCACTTTAACATAGTGCTATTCCCGTTCAACCTGCGGGGCCAGGAGCGTGGGATTCAGGAAAGTGCAGTATTTATGGCGGCTCCTAGAATGAGATTGGGGCATAGGACATGTACAATCTGGAGGATGAAGGGGAATATCAGGTCTAATGTGTGGGTCCTGGGGTGGACCCTTGTCCTGGGTAGTATTATCAAACGTGGGGTGGGAAAAGTTGTCTGTAGAGTAATTTGTCAGAATAGTAGTGTACAAATGAGGTTGCATAGTCTGTAGGTATCCACTACTTGTGCCAGATGAGTAGCGACCTATGAAGAAAGGAAGGGGTCGAGTAGAGAAGAGAAAGAGAGAAAAAAAAAGGGGGGGCTAGAATGAGGGTAAGTAAGTAATTGTTTATTGAAGGGTGCCACGTCCTCCTGCTGAACAACATGAGCCAGTGCAAAGAAAATAATCTGAGGTTTCCTCAGGTGTATTGGATTATGCAGTGGGGAGAGTATGGGAAGTACAGGACATGCCTATTAGTATGTCCCATACTAATGTATAGTATGTGTATATTAACCACTTAAGCCCCAGCCCTATTTCGGACACTTTTTGTTCACAAGTTATAACCAGTATTTTTTCATAGAAAACTACTTAGAACCCCCAAACATTATATATATTTTTTTAGCAAAGACTCTGGAGAATAAAATGGTGGTCATTGCAATATTTTTTGTCATGCGGTATTTGCGCAGCGGTCTTTAAAACGCCATTTTTTTGGAAAAATTTAGAAAAATCACATTTCACTGCATTTAAAAAATACTAAACAGTAAAGTTAGCCTATTTTTTTGTATATTCTGAAAGATGATGTCACGCCGAGTAAATAGATACCCAACATGTTACGGTTTAAAATTGCGCCCCCCCGTGAGATGGCAACAAACTACGGTCAATAGAAATCTCAATAGGCGACGCTTTAAATTTATTTAACGGTTACCAGTTTAGAGTTAGAGTGTTGCTCTTTTTTTTTTTTTTAATTATTGCTCACGCTCTGGCGATCGCGGCGATACCTCACATGTGTGGTTTGAACAGCGATTTCATTCGCGGCTCGACTTCCGTTTACGTTTTTTTTTTGTGCGCGAGCTAACGGTGACAGGGGCGGCTAAAATTTTTTTTTTTTCCTTTTTATTTTATTTTTTTTTTAAACTTTATTACAGGTTTAAAAAAAAAAAACTGATCACTTTTATTGCTGTCACAAGCAATGTAAACATCCCTTGTGACACCAATATGTAGTGACAGGTACTCTTTATGGAGGGATCGAGGGTCTAAAAGACCCTAGACCCCTCCACTACACTTCCATGTATGCAAAACGCCGAAAACGGCGTTTTTGCATACAGCCGATTTTTAAATTTGCCGCTTTTTGCAGCACAGTAACCCGGAAGTGACGTCATGGACGCCGCCTCCGTGTTACGTCATCGGAGACCTGATCGATGCCGTTTCCGGCATTCTTCGGGACTCCATCCAGCCGGCGGACGCGCCGGCTGGGTGCTCGGGGCTCCCGGTGGGATGGGAGCCCCGAGCAAAGTCATGGAAGGCGGCGGGAGGGGGGGGATGTCCCCTCCCGCTCACCCGGGTAACGATCGAGCGGCTCCCGGGCCGCATCGGTCATTACCGACAGAAAGCCGACTGTTGGCTGTTAACCACGGTACCGGGATGGTGCCTCTAGCTAGAGGCATCATCCCGGTATACTACCGCAAAGTCTGCCGACGTATATATACGTCGATATGCGGTAAGTGGTTAAGTAACTCTGGGAGTCGTTGGGTTGCTCGAGCTGTGGTATAATTGAGTAAATTCCGCAGTTGATGTGTAATGTGTCCAGCATGCCAACTTTTTGTTAAATTTTGTAGATTTTTTTTTTTTTTTACCAAAAACCTGTAGCGGAATACTTATTGGCCTAAATAGATTTTTTTCCAAAATGGTCTGGATTTTTTTTGTTTATAGCACAAAAAATAAAAACCGCAGAGGTGATCAAATACCACCAAAAGAAAGCTCTATTTGTGGGGAAAAAAAGGACATCAATATTGTTTGTGTACAGTGTCGCATGACTGCACAAATGTCAGTTAACAAAACCCAGTGCGTTTCGCAAAAAAAAAACGGCCGGTTAATATGAACGTATTGTGAT
Organism: Pelophylax lessonae; assembly: GCF_965119305.1. Classification (NCBI taxonomy): domain Eukaryota; kingdom Metazoa; phylum Chordata; class Amphibia; order Anura; family Ranidae; genus Pelophylax; species Pelophylax lessonae. The sequence goes on from NC_138768.1 coordinate 147,485,894, forward strand.
TTTTTCTTATTTTTACATTTTTTTTTTTTTATCAAAGACATGTAGCAGGATACATTTTGGCCTAAATTCATAAAGAAATGTGATTTTTTTGTGTATTTGATATGTTTTAGAACAGAAAGTACAATATAAATTTACAGTATATCTATCTATCTATCTATCTATCTATCTATCTATCTATCTATCTATCTATCTATCTATCTATCTATCTATCTATCTATCTATCTATCTATCGATATATATATATATTTAATAAAAAAAAATTCAAAATGTTCTGTTTTTTTTTTCTTATATAATAAAAAATAAAAAAAACAGTGGTGATCAATGCCAGCAAAAGAAAATTAAATTTGTGTGAAAAAATAAATACAGCAAAATACAGTGTTGCCAATTAACCACTTTACCACTAAGCCTATTTTTGACACTTTTTATTTACAAATTTAAATCAGTATTTTTTTGCTATAAAACTACTTAAAACCCCCAAACATTATATATATATATTTTTTTTTTAGCAAAGACTCTGGAGAATAAAATGGCGGTCATTGCAATATTTTTTGTCATGCGGTATTTGCGCAAACGGTCTTTCAAACCCCATTTTTTTGGGGAAAAATTACGAAAAATCACATTTCACTGCATTTAACAAAAACTAAACAGTAAACAGTAAAGTTAGCCCATTTTTTTGTATATTGTGAAAGATGATGTCACGCCGAGTAAATAGATACCCAACATGTTATGGTTTAAAATTGCACACACCCGCGGAATGGCGACAAACTACGGTAAATAAAAATCTCCATAGGCGACGCTTTAAAATGTATTAACGGTTACTAGTCTAGAGTTAGAGTGTAGCTCTTTTTTGTTAATTATTGCTCATGCTCTGGCGATCACGGCGATACCTCACATGTGTGGTTTGAACAGCGACTTCATTTGCGGTGCGACTTCCATTTATGTTTTCTTTCGTGCGCGAGCTAACGGGGTGGCTAATTTTTTTTTTCCTATTTATTTATTTTTTTTTAATTTTAACACAGGTTTTTAAAAAAAAAAAAAATCTAATACTTTTATTGCTGTCACAAGCAATGTAAACATCCCTTGTGACAGCAATATGCAGTGACAGGTACTCTTTATGGAGGGATCGAGAGTCTAAAAGACCCTAGACCCCTCCACTACACTTCCATGTATTCAAAATGCTGAAAACTGCATTTTTGAATACTGTCACTTTTCGAATCTGCAGCAGAGTAACCCAGACGTGACGTCATGGACGCCACCTCCGGGTTACGTCATCGGAGACCCGATGAAAGCCACTTCCGGCTTTGATCGGGACTCTATCCAGCCGGCAGACATGCCAGCTGGGTGCTCGGGTCTCCCGGCGGGACGGGAGACCCGGGCAAAGCCGCAGAAGGTGGCGGGAAGGGGGAGGGTGTCCCCTCCGCTCGCCGGGGTAACGATCGAGCAGCTCCCGAGCCACATCGGTCCAGGGTTCTAGCTAGAGGCATCACCCCGGTACAACCACGCAAAGTTAGCCGACGTAGGTCTACGTGGCTAGACGTTAAGTGGTTAAAGTAGCACAATGGTGAATAGCAAAAAAAACCCTGGTCATGAAAGGGGTAAAACCATCCAGAGGGCAAGTGGTTAACCTGATTACCTATGTAGCTTTAAATGCAAGAACAGCTCAAAACATTTTTCTGTTAAATCCTTCCTTCATACCACCAAAATGAAGGAAAATTTTAGCTGAAGATTCAAACAAACTGCAACAGTTGATATCAAGAAAATAAACATTACAATATATATGAATTCTTTCCTTACCTTCCTTACCTACCATATCATAATCTACATCAAACTTCAAAATAATTCTAGAATTTTCTTGTTGCATTTAATCATACAGTCCATCTCGGCACATTCAGTTGTTCTCCCAGTACTTCTTTGTTGGTGAAGACAAAGAATTTTACATTCAAAACACATTGGAAAGAGGCGCCTGTCATTCTCCTTTTACAGGAGTTTCAGTAATGCAGGATTTACACTAGTAGCCAGCAGAGAGTGCGACAGAACATCAAAAACCCCTGGAGTACTTTCAAGGTCTAAGTGCCATTCTGATCCAATATATGGAGCTTTGTATATGTACTTAGGCAGGGCTCATCCTGAAAAAAGAAAGAAATTACCAGTACTGCTGGAATGACATTAAATGTAGATCTTTTTTAACCACTTTACCACCGGAGGATTTTGCTGTCTTCCGTCCAGGCCACTTTTTGCGATTCGGCGCTGTGCGACTTCAACTGACAATTGCGCGGTCGTGCGACGCCGTACCCAAACGAAATTTATGTCCTTTTTTTCCCACAAACAGAGCTTTCTTTTGGTGGTATTTGATCACCTGTGCGATTTTTACTTTTTGCGCTATAAACAAAAAAAGAGCGTTTATTTTGAAAAAATAACAATATTTTTAACATTTTTTTATATGAAATTCCCCCCCAAAAAAATGTAAAAACCAATTTTTTAAAAAAATTTTGGCCAATTTGTTTTCTGCTACCTATGTTTGGTAAAAAAAATCGCAATAAGCGTATTTTGATTGGTTTGCGAAAAAGTTATTGCATTTACTAACAAAGGGAAAGATTTCTGTCATTTTTGGTGGGTTTTTTTTAACGCGTAATGGTGGCGATCTGCGATTTTTTTTTTTGCGGGACTGCGACATTGCGGCGGACAGATCGGACCCTTGACTGACATTTTTGACACTTTTGGGGGTACCAGTGACATTACTGCAGTAATCAGTGCTATATATATGCACTGTTACTGTAAAAATGACACTGGCGGGGAAGGGGTTAATTTTATTGGAGAGGGAGGGGTTAATGTATGCCTGGTGCTTACTGACGTGTAGGGGGGGAGGTGACTGAGTGAGTCATGGACAGATCGGATGTCCAGCTATGCTGAACAGTCCGATCTGTCACTCCCTGTCACTATGGAGATCCGCCCGCTGTGTTTACACACAGCGGGTGGATCTCCAGACTCGATCCCCGACGATCGGGTAAGAGCAGCGGCGATCGCCGCTGCTCCTCCCCTGGCCCGACTCCCGCTGTGAATGAAAACAGCGGGAGCGAGCCTCCGGCGGCGCGCAAGCGCCGCCCAGAAGGGGGAGTGTCTGACGACGTAGTACTACGTCGTCAGACGATAACGAGCCACTTTGCCGCAGTAATATTACTGTGAGCGGTCGTAAAGTGGTTAAAGTATGTCTAAAGCCAATTGATAAATATCATATAAAAAATGTTTTAAATGTTAATACAGTTTTAACATTTGTTTATAATCCTTTTAAATGTGGAGCTTTCATTAGCAGAATGCCTGGTGATTTTGGTGATGCCTGGTGCGATGCAAATTCAAGCCTTTGCTTTTATGAGGTCGCAATTGTCTCCCACATTGTCAGCCTGCCACAAGTGGTCCTGCTGACATGAATTGTGCAAACATGGTCCACCGCAGGAAACTGGTCCTGGGCAATGATAAATAATTGATGTTGAAGTGAATGTATTTAGACAGGAAGTGGCTACAAGAGATCGGCAGCACAGATATGCAAAAAAGATGAAAACAGAATTTCATTATAAACAAACATAGCAGTAGTTTATGATATTCTAGTAGTACTTTAGAAAACTAAATGCCACCAAGCAGTAGCGAACCAAAAAACAAAAAATGCATTATATTGCATTACAAGTGCCTAAATGTGGTGGCTGCATTTGTTTTCATTTTAGGCTACTATTCTTTTTGAAATCCAAAATCGAAAATGTATTATAATGCAACTTACCAATTTTTAGTTGTCAGGCTGTATTCATTTTCTTTTTTTTAGGCTTTTTTTCCCTTTATTTTTGTCTAATGACCCTGATTTAAACACATGTCCTGTCTTAGGATGGCTAGGCTGATTTCTGTACTCTGCACCACCCTTGGACATCAGCATTGTCAACCTATTGACCCGGTAGTGTTAGGTAGACTTGTAGATTTGGATGGACTTTAAATAAGTGGTTAACAAATAAAAGCCTATTTCCAGCTAATAATTTTTAAGCAGTTACAGAAACACATAATTTAAACACTCTCACATGAGTGTGCGTGGAGGTGAGCGGCCATTGCGTACATTTATTTTAGCTCACTGGAGTGACACACCATCCCTACTGGCAACACTTGTATGAATCACATTAATCACGTTTATATTTGTGGAATCATCACTTCAGTCACTCATTTTTGGAAATCACTTTTAGTGCACCATTTCACTTTCTATTGGACATTGATATTCATTCATTGTGTGCACCTATTTTGGATTTTGATGGACACATTTATTTTCTGCACGTTTTATTGATTGTTATTAACTGCATAGATACCAGTTGTTTTTTCACTTTCAGTACATGCATTGCAGTTTTATTTGCATGCTTTTGATATCTGTGCACCATTTATTGCATTATCACTGCATATTATTTATTTATGAATTAGTGCCGATTTTTGATCTTTCATTATAGTTATAGAAACATGTTTTTTTCCTTTTGGGATAAAAGCCTTACAAAAATAGATCTGGACAACTTGATCTGTTAAAGGGAGATATAAAAAATAACAGACTTAAAGGGTGGATAACCAGGTAAAAATAAAGGAAAAAAACTTAAAAAAAAAACTAATAAGCTGCAATATATTACATTTTTGTTTTTGCATCTAGATAGACTTAACGTTAATATGTTATGTTTTTAAGGCACAATTACCTCTTACACCTTATACAAAAATCAAATAAAATCTTGATGAATAAAACTGCAAATAAGGATGATAGAAAACATTAAAAACTCAGTCTGTTCATTTGTAACTGATGAAGGATTTCATTTATTCTCTCTCTTCCTTCTATTTTAAACTAAAGCTGGGGATGAGCAAATCAAACGCCAATATATCTGATCTATTTCATTCATCTGTAATCATAGAACACACATTCAATACTGATTTCAACCCCTTCTTCATGTGTATCAATACATATTTCCTCTCATATGACTTTTGATTCTGGATATTTCTTGTAGCAAATGGCAAATATATTTTATTTTTCCTGCACATCAAAGATACTTTACTTTTATATATATATATTTTTTTTAATGTGTGGCAGCACTCTTGTGCACTGGTGCCTATATGAAAGGGCATTTCGTATCCTTTGTTAAATATGTTTTCCAATCAAGAAGGGCTACTGAAAAAAATTGCTGTGAAATAGAATTTCTGTCCCGGGAGAAGCCCATTGCACACAATACATGCTTTTTTTTTTTTTTTGCATGTCCTCTTGTGGGTAACCCTCAATGTAGTTTTGTCATTCCTGTGATATTTATCAGATTAGAAATGAAAGATATTTGATGTATTCTCTCTTCGGTGTTCTATTTTGTTATATCTAAACCTTTTGTGACTTTTACATATTTCCTGTGTTTTTTTTTTTTTTTTTCATTTTTCAAAGCCTTTTTTTTTTGTCATTTTCTCACAGATCTCCCCTTTAGTTTACTGAACAGCAGAGGCAGAGAAAACATGACAGAAAAGACACAATATACTGTTGCTGGGGAGAACACACAATGACATTCCACTTTGTTTCCTCAGACCATATTTTTATTTCATATTTCCAAACCGCACAAAAGAAAATTCTTCAGCTGTGACCAAAAAATGGTACAATTGAAACAATAATGATGTGCAATATTTTGTTTTAAGCTGGTTGGATCAAATATTTGAGCAAAAATACTAAACACCATCGGTATGATAAAACTGCTCTTTTTTTAAGTCCAAAATCTTAATTTCCTAAGCTGTATTGCATGTGTTATTTGACAAAATGATCGTTATTTTCAGCCATGTGACTGTTATTTTCAGCTCTCATTGGCTCTAACTGTATTTTTTATTTGATTATTTTTTTTACTTTTGAAAGCCTTTTACTGTCTTAGCGTTCACAGGTTGAGTTATAGAAGAATGAAGGTACACTAATATTGATGTTCTGAGCTGAAGGAAGAGAGAAAAACCTACAACACAAACCTAGGGAGTACACAGGTTTATACAAAGAACATCTTTTTTTTCTCCTGAAGAGACTCTGTCACTTTGTTCTCCTTGTACAACTATGAAGACGTGTATAACCCCTCAGTCTTCCCAAACTTTTCAGACTTCCATGAACAAAGAAAGTGTGGAATACAAAGTCCAACAATTTGATCAGTAAAGCTGGAGTTTAAGTATGGCAATTTTTACATAGTTACATTGGTCCAGCTTGGACCAAGGTAAGTTTGCCTGTGTCATACCTGTGGGAAGCCCTAATGAAGCTGGACATCACTATAGTAGACACTCCTACCACAGTGATTGCTGCTAAATTCAGGGTCCCATGCGTAATGGCTGATCTGCTGCTCCTATTAGTGAACTGATCTGGACAGGTGCCATTCAGAAAACACTTAGCATTTTCTTATTTAATACAAAATGTCCTCTGACTGGATGAGGTGGGGATGTGGGGCGATGACATCATGATCTCCACCTCATCCAATCAATCTAATTGAGAAAATGCAAAGTGTTCTCTGAATGGCACCCATGCTAATCAAGTGATGTCAAGTGTTTAGTAAGCAGCAGGGCAGACGTTCAGCATGGGACCCAGAAGCTAGCGGCAATCACTGTACTAACAGTGTCCACAACAGTAATGTCCAGCTTTAATGGGTGCAGTACAGGTATGGCACATACAGTGCTTAGAATAAATTAGTACATCCCTTTTGAAAAGTAAGATTTTAATCAATTTCTCAATGAACACAAGAACAATTTCCAAAATTTTGAGAAAACTGAGTTTTATAGAACATTTGTTTTGCTCATTACATGAAAGTAAGGTAATAACTTAGATTACAAAATCATCAATTTTTTTCAAATTTAGACATATATAGGTGTGATAGTATCAGAAATATATTACTGTAAATGATTTCATTAGCGCAAGCATATATTTCTGCTACTATCACACCTATATATGTTTAGGTGTGTATATAAATATATGGATGTGTGTATATACACCACTATACAAAGCAGGCATTTTTTTGGGTTCTTTGCAGTCAGGAAAAACATCTGAACTTGTGTATAGTGGTACTGTGCACAAGTTCTGATGTTTTGCCTGCCTCCAAAACCCCCCAAAAAATGCCAGCAAAAACACACCTGGGCATTTTTTTTTTGACGCTAGCGTTTTTTTGGCATTTTTTTGGGTTCTTTTGAGGCAGGCAAAACATCTGAACTTGTGTATAGTGGTATATATACACACATACATATATTTATATACACACCTAGACATATATAGGTGTGATAGTAGCAGAAACATATTACTGTAAATGATTTCATTAGCGCAAGCATATATTTCTGCTACTATCACACCTATATATGTCTAGGTGTGTATATAAATATATGGATGTGTGTATATACACCACTATACACAAGTTCAGATGTTTTGCCTGCCTCCAAAACCCCCCAAAAATGCCAAAAAAACGCTAGCGTCAAAAAAAAATTGCCCAGGTGTGTTTTTGCTGGCATTTTTTGGGCGTTTTTGGAGGCAGGCAAAACATCAGAACTTGTGCACAGTACCACTATACACAAGTTCAGATGTTTTTCCTGACTGCAAAGAACCCAAAAAAATGCCTTCTATTAACCACTTTACCAGTAGAGCATTTTGCTGTCTTACGTCTGGGCCACTTTTTGCGATTCGGCGCTGTGCGACTTTAACTGAAAATTGCGCGGTCGTGCGACGACGTACCCAAACAAAATTGACGTCCTTTTTTTCCCACAAACAGAGCTTTCTTTTGGTGGTATTTGATCACCTGTGCGATTTTTACTTTTTGCGCTATAAACAAAAAAAGAGCGTTTATTTTGAAAAAAATAACAATATTTTTAACATTTTTTTATATGAAATTCCCCCCAAAAAAGACTCCCTATCACTGAGGAGATCCGCCCGCTTGTGTTTACACAGGCGGGCGGATCTCCATACTAGATCCCCGATGATCGGGGCAGAGCAGCGGCGATCACCGCTGCTCCTCCCCTGGCCTGACTCCCGCTGTGAATGAAAACAGCGGGAGCGCGCCTCCGGCGGCGTGCGAGCGCCGCCTACAGAGGAGGAGTCTGGCGACGTAGGTCTACATCGTCAGACGGGATCGTGCCACTTTGCCGCAGTACTATTCAAGTACTCAGTGGTAAAGTGGTTAAACCGGCAAGGTGTTACAGCAGCGAAGCCAACCCCCTGTCTGAAAGTTTTCTAATACAAACAATCTTTTTTTTTCATGGTTCTGGACATGCTACAGAGCTGAAACTTCACATGTACACTTTTTAGACCTCCCAGATCTGAAATCCAAAGTAAAAATCAAAAAATCTCTTTTTTTTTTTTCAATAATTGGCTTTTTTATCAAAAATGACAATTTTTAAGAACTTTTTTTGTGTGATTTTGTGTCTGGGGGGTCTAAAAGGTGTACCTGTGAAGTTTCAGCTCTGTAGCATGTCCAGAACCAGAAAAAAAGATCATAAAGGTGTTAAAGTTAAAGGAGGGTCCCGACCCACATTCCTGTTCTACTGAAAAATTATCTTTTTTTTTTTTTTTCAATAATTGGCTTTTTTATCAAAAATGACAATTTTTAAGAACTTTTTTTTTGTGTGATTAATAGTTAATGGGGCATGACCCAGAACCCTAGGCACTTTTTAGGGGCATTTATTGGGTTTTAGGGCTTAAAAATTGTGTTTTTTGATTACCGAAGTTCGGGTCCCATTGATTTCAATGGGGTTCTGAAATCCGAACCGAACTTTTGGAAAATTCGGGTGTTCTGGTCGAACCGAACTTTTCAAAAGTTCGATCATCCCTATTAACAAATCTTCAACAGAAGGTATGCGCCAAGAAACACCCTGTGTGCTGCTTCCACCAATCACCCCAAACTGACTCACCAGATGGAGTGGCTGGTAAGGTTATAAACCAGCTATTATGCCTTTTTTCTATAAAGTATATCAAGTATGCAGGTTCATAATCCACTTTAAATGGTCATCCTCAGACAGGCAATCACATATAGTCAGGTAGGGATCTGTCATGTGTTAGGAGAAAAGATGAATCCACATAGCGTAATTCCATAAAACACATAGACTTTTATTCAATTAAGGTTCAACTTACATTTAACAAGTGTCATCATGACTAAGGATGATCGAACTTTTGAAAAGTTCGGTTCGACCAGAACACCCGAATTTTCCAAAAGTTCGGCCCGGATTTCAGAACCCCATTGAAATCAACGGGACCCTAACTTCGGTAATCAATAAACACCATTTTGAAGCCCTAAAACCCAATAAATGCCCCTAAAAAGTGCCTAGGGTTCTGGGTCATGCCCCATTAACTATTAATCACACAAAAAAGTTCTTAAAAATTGTCATTTTTGATAAAAAAGCCAATTATTGAAAAAATTTAAAAAAAAAAGAGAGATTTTTTTATTTTTACTTTGGATTTAGTATCTGGGGGGTCTAAAAGGTGTGCATGTGAAGTTTCAGCTCTGTAGCATGTCCAGAACCATGAAAAAAAAAGATACTTTTTCAGTAGAACAGGGATGTGGGTCGGGACCCTCCTTTAACTTTAACACCTATATGATCTTTTTTTCTGGTTCTGGACTTGCTACAGAGCTGAAACTTCACAGGTACACCTTTTAGACCCCCCAGACACAAAATCACACAAAAAAAGTTCTTAACAATTGTCATTTTTGATAAAAAAAAGCCAATTATTGAAAAAATAAAAAAAAAGAGAGATTTTTTGATTTTTACTTTGGATTTAGTATCTGGGGGGTCTAAAGGGTGTGCATGTGAAGTTTCAGCTCTGTAGCATGTCCAGAACCATGAAAAAAAAGAGATAATTTTTCAGTAGAACAGGGATGTGGGTCGGGACCCTCCTTTAACTTTAACACCTATATGATCTTTTTTTTCTGGTTCTGGACATGCTACAGAGCTGAAACTTCACAGGTACACCTTTTAGAACCCCCAGACACAAAATCACACAAAAAAGTTCTTAAAAATTGTAATTTTTTATAAAAAAAGCCAATTATTGAAAAATTAAAAAAAAAAGAGATTTTTTGATTTTTACTTTGGATTTAGTATCTGGGGGGTCTAAAAGTTGTGCATGTGAAGTTTCAGCTCTGTAGCATGTCCAGAACCATGAAAAAAAAAAGAAAATTTTTCAGTAGAACAGGGATGTGGGTCGGGACCCTCCTTTAACTTTAACACCTATATGATCTTTTTTTCTGGTTCTGGACATGCTACAGAGCTGAAACTTCACAGGTACACCTTTTAGACCCCCCAGACACCAAATCACACAAAAAAAAAGTTCTTAAAAATTATTGAAAAAATGAGAAAAAAAAGAGAGATTTTTTGATTTTTACTTTGGATTTAGTATCTGGGGCGTCTAAGAGGTGTGCATGTGAAGTTTCAGCTCTGTAGCATGTCCAGAACCATAAAAAAAAGATTGTTTGTATTAGAAAACTTTCTGACAGGGGGTTTGCTTCGCTGCTGTAACACCTTGCCGGTTTAATAGAAGGCATTTTTTTGGGATCTTTGCAGTCAGGAAAAACATCTGAACTTGTGTATAGTGGTACTGTGCACAAGTTCTGATGTTTTGCCTGCCTCCAAAAACCCCCAAAAAATACCAGCAAAAACACACCTGGGCATTTTTTTTTTTGACGCTAGCGTTTTTTTGGCATTTTTTGGGTTCTTTTGAGGCAGGCAAAACATCTGAACATGTGTATAGGGGGTATATATAGACATATATGTCTGAATATATACCCCTAGACATATATAGGTGTGATAGTAGCAGAAATATATTACTGTAAATGATTTCATTAGCGCAAGCATTTATTTCTGCTACTATCACACCTATATATGTCTAGGGGTATATATTCAGACATATATGTCTATATATACCCCCTCTACACATGTTCAGATGTCATGTCTGACATCAAACATGTCCTCAAAAAAGCACTGGCAGTGGCAGCCCCTGCAGCATAAAAAATGCTTGGCTGGTGAGAAGCCATATTCCAGTTCCGAAGCTATTCAGAGAAATGATCTTTTCTCTATAGCGGTCACCCTGCTATGGAAGGGTTTTGTCACCCTGCCATAGCAGTCACTGCCAGTTAACCCTACACTACACTACGGTCCCCTTACACTTAACACTTTTCCTACAGAAACTGAATTTTTGAAGCTAACTAAAGTGTAAAGGAGCACTCTAACTACACTAGATATCTCTTTCTTCACACTAAAAATAGCTAAATGACACTTTTAAAATAAAATTAACAGAACTGCTTCCCATCTCTTCCATGTCCAGTATAACAATGCTAGGAATATGGCGGGGGCGATCTTATATACTGGGGGGCGTATTCACTAATGATTGGTCTAGGGACCCCCTAGTCACTCCAATCACATTCCTAGCATTCTCCTGCCCCCTCAATTGGCTTTTGCTAATGGTTCTGGTCCAATCACAGGCTTTTAAAGCCCATTTCCTGAAGCATTGCATTTTGGGCGGTTCTGGTTGCCGAATTCCGAACTTTTTGGGCAAAAAGTTCTAAATTCGGCCGAACCTCGAACACCCAATGTTCGGGCCGAACCGATGGTGGACCCGAACCGTTCGATCATCCCTAATCATGACATTAAGGGTTCCAGTGTAAATTAAAATGCATTAAAAGCGATCAATTCAACACACTCCTCTGTGTGGGGATCGTTCGTCTCCGGCTGCTATACTCCAAGCTGCGAGCCCGAATCAGACCTGCGCAGTGTATTCATGTGACGTCCTCACAGAGTGACTGTAGTCTACAAGCTAGACTTCATACTGCTGAAGTCTAGCTTGTAGAATTTTCAACATACCTTTGCTGGCGTGGGAGATGAGTGCAATCATATGGTAGTTTGAACATTCTTTGGCATTGCCCTTCTTTGGTATCACAATGTAAACGGACCTCTTCAAGTCCTGTGGCCATTGTTGAGTTTTCCTAATTTGTTGACATATTGAGTGCAGCACTTTTAGAATTTTAATTAACTCAGCTGGAAATACCATCACTTTCACTAGCTTTGTTATTAGCAATGCTTTTTAAGGCCCACTTGACTTTACTCTCCAGGATATCCGGTTCAATGTCAGTGACTGCATCATCATGGTTATATGCGACATTCAGTACTTTCTTGTATAGTTCTTTGTATTCTTGCCATCTCTCCTTTATCTATTCTGCTTCTGTCAGGTCCTTGCCATTTTTGTCTAATATCATGCCCATCTTTGCACAAAATCATCCCTTGATATCTCCAGTTTTCTTGAAAAGCTCTCTAGTCTTTCGCCTTCTGTTAACAACATATACCATATTCAGTGTGGCGCAACCAATATACTGTAAATGCAAGCAAAATGTTGAAAAACAATAATGAACAAAGTCCCAGTGTATATTATCCACCGCTGTGCAACTCACAATCGCCTATTAAGATGTCTCACAGAATGCCACAGGGGTAGTCCTCCATCAGGTATCTGTAAGCTTTGCTGACCTCCTTTTAGGGTCTCAATCATCCATGTGTGGCCATAAAATTATAAAGAAAACCATAGTGCTCTCTGCTTCAAATATTCATTATACAACATAACACAGAGATTAAAAATACTTACAAACGTAACTAAAAACCATGCATATGATCAGCCCATAATGCTGACATAGATGAAAAAATGACCAAAATAAAGACTCATCTCACATGCCAGGATCCTATGCAGTATTCTTCTTTACAGCATCAGACTTTCCTTTCACTGCGTCCATCCACAGCTGAGAGTCCTTGCGGCTTTGGCTGTGCAATTTCATTAGTTCTGAAGCTACTTGAAATTGCCCTCCGCTCTTCACCAGTAGCACATTAGACACCTTTCGTTCTGGGGGACTCATCTTCCGGTGTCATATCTGTTAGCCTTTTGTTTCTGTTCATGAGGTTTTCTTGGTTAGGATACTGAAGTTGGTTGCTTTCTATTCTCTGATGACATGTCCAGGTATTTGAATTGTATTCTCATATGCCTGAGGTACATAGACAACATATTTTTATTATGGGCTGGTCCTTTGGAACTGCTGCATGAGTGTCTTGCAGCTATGAATTAAAATTCCTATAATCTCAGCTTTACCATGTCGTTGGATCATCATAAGGTTTTTGGACCTGGTGGTGTCAGGGAAATCGTATACATAGTCATGCATAAAGACGTGTATGAAGATGTGCACTTGCTAATCAGAATTCTCGAGTGACGACTAGAGGTTCCATGACTCGCGCGCGTGCGCATAAGAATTCTCTAGTGACAACTAGACCTTCCTGACTGGCTAACATATTGGCACACATGCACATGCGCATTAGCGTGAGCGTGCATGAATACTTGGCACCCTCTTGCCTATTTAAACTGGCTCCATAGACCAGAAGATTGTTGAGTGGTCGCCAGCTTCTACTGCCTATGACCTGATCCTGTGCTTGTTTCTGTTTATACCCAGCCTGTTTGACTCTGCTCGCTCCTGATACCTTATTGCTGACCTGGCTTTTGACCCGACTCTGCCTTTTGCCTCCCATTCCGGTGCCTTCTCCGCTCGCCTGATATCAACCCTGGTTTAGCCCTGACTCTTCTCTGGATCCAATCTTGTACCTCTACTACTTAGCCATTACCGACTTCTGCCTGCCTGACCAACCAAGATCCTGCATCCTCCTGCTCACCAGCTTGGTTTCTGTCTGCTGTCCTACACCTGTGTAATGTTCTGGTACCTTTGGGTACCCTGATTACTCTTTCATAAGTGTATGCGCCCTACCATTCTCTTTTGGTAAGGTGCGCATACACCTTTAAGACTGATGCTGTCATCACTGAGCGCCGGACTGATGGCTATTTAGATCGCCGGCTCTCACTCACATGTGTTCGTTCAAACTGTTTTGTGCCTAGATGCTAACCTGTCTTGAAGCTCTCATGCTTGCAAGCTTACCTCGCTGTCGGAAACCACGCTGCGCTGAACCCTGTATCCCGCTACCGGATCATCCGCTCTTGCCGAACCTCTCCTCTGCTACATTGCTATTAGTGATAAGTACCCCGTAGGGGAAACCTCTATGTGAATCAGCGCTTATGATATGAAAGATGAGCAGCTATCAAGGGAGTGTAAAATATACATACACTAAAATGCAAGAGTAACAAGGAAATTGCAACACTGAAGATAAATAAATAAAACACCAATTAAAGTGCAGCAAATGTATACATTATCCCAGTGAGGGAATAAAATGCATCATATAATAAGTGTTCATTCAAAAGATGCAACAAAGTTCATGAGTACATCCGCTTCATCAGGAGCTTTTCTGATGAAGTGTTGGACGCGAAACGGCCGTAGAGCTTTTATCTCAAACACCTAAGGTCCAGCCATCACTCCAGTTTGCAGTGGTGGCTCTTGATGTGAGTCCTTTTTAGTGTTTGATTTTATGGTTTATTTTTAATGTACACTATATTGATTGTCAGTGTTACAAAGTATATTTTTTATTAAATTTATACCACTTCGTACTACACCATGAGCCTCTTCCTTTTACATTTCAACTCTCATGTGATGTGCTGAGTCGATAAATCGATTGGAGATTGTTCCCAATTGGCTGATTATCAAGACATCCAAAGATCATGAAGCCTGTCGCATAATATCTTATTGCTGTCCTATAATATAGACAGCATTTGGCTCTGGTGAGTTTGAACTTCACTCATATGGTGGTGGACACAGCATCCTTATTGTCATCATTTGCACCGGGATGTACTCATGAACTTTGTTGCATCTTTCGAATGAACACTTATTATATGATGCATTTTATTCCCTCACTGGGATACTGCATACATTTGTGGCACTTTTATTGGTGTTTTATTTATTTATCTTCAGTGCTGCAATTTCCTTGTTACTAGGGACAGACCAATTATCGGCAAGGCCGATATATCGGGGGCGATATGCACTTTCCCCAATATATTGGTATCGGCCCCAGAACTGGCCGATATTGCCAATATTTTTGTGACATCATTCTGCCTTCTTAGGCTGCCTCCCTCGCCTTGGACAGCCTTCTCTGGAGTCAGGACTAGTCTCACAGTAGTGTATAACAGCCATACACCCACCCACAGTAGCCCGGTGCCAGCCAGCCACCCACATCCACAGGCCCTGTACCAGCCAGCCACAGGCACTGTACCAGTGAGCCAGCCAGCCACCCACAGGCCCTGTACCAACCAGCCAGCCACCCACAGGCACTGTACCAGCCAGCCAGCAACTCACAGGCCCTGTACCAGCCAGCCACCCACAGCCCCTGTGCCAGCTACCCACCCACCATAGGGTGCCAGCCAGCTAGCCACCCACCACAATATGCCAGACAACCAGTCACCCACAGACAGGGTGCCAGACAGCCAGCCACCCACAGGCCCTGTACCAGTCAGCCACAGGCACTGTACCAGCCAGCCGCCCACAGGCCCTGTACCAGCCAGCCACCCACAGCCCCTGTGCTAGCCATCCATCTACCACAGGGTGCCAGCCAGCCAGCCACCCATCCAACCACCACAGGGTGCCAGACAGCCAGCCACCCACAGACAGGGTGCCAGACAGCCAGCATCCCACAGGCCCTGTACCAGCCAGCCACAGGCACTATATCAGCCAGCCGCCCACAGGCCCTGTACCAGCCAGCCACCCACAGCCCCTGTGCCAGCCACCCACCTACCACAGGGTGCCAGCCAGCCACCCATCACAGGGTGCCAGCCAGCCATCCACCACAGGGTGCCAGAAAGCCAGCCACCCACCACAGGGTGCCAGCCAGCCATCCACCACAGGGTGCCAGCCAGCCACCCACCACAGGGTACCAGCCAGCCAGCCATCCACCACAGGGTGCCAGCAAGCCAGTCACCCACCACAGGGTGCCAGACAGCCAGCCACCCACCACAGGGTGTCAGCCAGCCACCCACCCACCACAGGGTGCCATTAAGCATTAAACATAAACAAACATGTTCAGTACCAGATTTGTGTCAGAAATTGTCTTTATTTTTCAAAACTTTAAATGTACAAAATATCGGCCCATATCGGCTGATACGTTGTGACCAAAATATCGGTATCGGCCCTGAAAAAAACATATCGGTCTATCACTACTAAACACTGATCTTTATAGGAAGCCCACTGCGGTTAACACCATTCTATAAGCTCAAAGATTTCACCCCACACCCTTAGTGCAATCCATACCCTAATACACAATAGCTGCGTTTACAACGTGACTGTTGCAATAACAAAAAATTTAAAAAATCTGCAGATGAACTTAGAGGTCGCCTTCTGCAAAGAGGGTACTTTAAGTCTTGTTTTTGTAAAGCCTATAATGAAAACTATTCAATCCTCATGTTCCCAACTATTGTTTGTCTCAAGTCAGGTTAAGGGGGAAAAGGCTCCTCTACGCATTGTTACTGCTTACAATGCCCGACACCATCTTGTTAGAAAATACATTCAGAAATACTGGAACCTTCTTCCCTCAGATCCCAAAATTACCCAGATTGTTCCTTAATATTCTCAAATTACTTTTAAACGAGCCCCATCTCTTTGTAACAGGATGGTGTCAAGCAACTTTGCCCACAGTGAGAAGGCATGCTGACGCGCTTGAGCGCGTCTCCACCTTTCCCTGTGGATCATGCAACTACTGTAGATTCATCTGCCCCAGCCGCACTCTACTCCTTCCCAATGGACGTCTTTTTCACCCCAAAAAAAAAAAAAAAAGTTAATTGCCACACAGCTGGGGTAGTTATTATGACCTGTCCCTGTGGTGCCTTTTACATTTATTGATTTGGAATTTTGGAGGAGGATATACGATCATACCCATGTATTGATCCAAGTACCAGAGGTGACGACTGGAATAAATTTATCCTACAGCGAGAATCCTACTGGAATTATGGCCTGAGGGCCACCAGTGAACCAGTTTAAATAAGATTTTAAGTTACAGACCATTTCTAGATGGTTTTGCTTCTGGTAGAACCGAACATTTAATGTAACAGGGACCCATTTCTTCCCCACTCCCTCTCTCGCCTCTCTTTTCCCTCCCCTTTCCCTCTTCTGTGATTTAGACTTACTTTAGATATTAAAGTCAAATAAATGCTGCTCTCACATGTTGTTAACAGGAACCCAGGGTGCTGCCCAGTAGAGATGTCCCGAACTGTTCGCCGGCGAACAGTTCCCGGCGAACTTCACATGTTCGCGTTCGCCTCGGCGGGCGAACATATGCGATGTTCGGTCCGCCTCCTATACATCATCATTGAGCAAACTTTGACCCTGTACCTCACAGTCAGCAGACACATTCCAGCCAATCAGCATACCCTCCCTCCCAGACCCTCCCACCTCCTATAAAAAAGCAAGGGCAGCATCCATCTTAGACTCATTCTGAAGCTGCAGAGTTAGTTAGAGCAGGGAGAGGGCTGCTGTTGCTGCTCAATTGATAGGGAAATCATTAGCTAGGCCAGTGTTCTGTGTCCACTCCTGCCGTAAGGACAGCATCCTGACAGCACCCCAAAAAGCCCTTATTTATTTTTTTTCTATATATTTATCAGGTATTTTTGGAGGCAGGCATGACTTTTTTGGGATTAGTGTCGGGGGGGGGGGTCTAAAAAGTGTACCTGTGAAGTTTCAGCTCTGTAGCATGTCCAGAACCAGAAAAGAAAGATCATATAGGTGTAAAAGGAGGGTTCCCACCATTCCTGCTCTACTGAAAAATGAACCCTAACCCTAGCCCTAACCCTAATTCTAATTTTTTTTCTGGTTCTGGACATGCTACAGAGCTGAAACTTCACATGTACACTTTTTAGACCCCCCAGACACTAAATCACACAAAAAAAGTTCTTAAAAATTGTCATTTTTGATAGAGAGCCAATTATTGGAAAAATTAAAAAAAAAAAATTCTTTGGATTTATTGTCTGGGGGGGTCTCAAAAGTGTACCTGTGAAGTTTCAGCTCTGTAGCATGTCCAGAACCAGAAAAAAAATTAGAATTAGGGTTAGGGCTAGGGTTAGGGTTAGGGCTAGGGTTAGGGTCAGGGCTAAGGTTAGGGTTATTTTTAGTGCTTAGGGTTAGAGGGTTAGGGTTAGAGGGGTAGGGGTAGGGTTACTAACTCTAACCCTAAGTATCTCACCGTAACCCTAACCCTATCCCCTAACACTAAACCTAACCCTAACCCTCTAACCATAACCCTAACCTTAACCCTAACCCTCTAAGCCTAGCCATAAAAATAACCCTAAACCTAATCCTAGCTCTAACCCTAATCCTAACCTTAACCCTCTAACCTTAAACTTAACCCCCTAACCCTAGCCCTAACCCTAACCCTAGCCCTAACCCTAACCCTAATTCGTAATTTTTTTTCTGGTTCTGGACATGCTACAGAGCTGAAACTTCACAGGTACACTTTTTAGACCCCCCAGACACTAAATCCAAAGAATTTTTTTTTTTTATTTTTCCAATAATTGGCTCTCTATCAAAAATGACAATTTTTAAGAACTTTTTGTGTGATTTGGTGTCTGGGGGGTCTAAAAAGTGTACCTGTGAAGTTTCAGCTCTGTAGCATGTCCAGAACCAGAAAAAAAATAGAATTAGGGTTAGGGCTAGGGTTAGGGTTATTTTTAGTGCTTAGGGTTAGAGGGTTAGGGTTAGAGGCGTAGGGGTAGGGTTACTAACTCTAACCCTAAGTATCTCACCATAACCCTAACCCTATCCCCTAACACTAAACCTAACCCTAACCCTTAAAGCCCAGTTCCTGTCCCATTTTGGTCGGTTCTGGTCTGTTTGCGGATGTTTGCGGTGCGTTAAATGGGGAGTTTGGTCTGTCAGAGTTTGGTCTGTCACTGTGAAGCGGGCGTAACCCTTACACTACCTGATCGATACAACATCATACCTGATCGTATACACACACTGGATGTTTTAAAGCACGTTATTCCAAACAATTTAGGAATGTTAGGTGATTTATGCCCTTTATGGATTAAAACCCGACTCTGCGTCAACTACGTAATTTTCCATGGGAGTTTTGCCATGGATCCCCCTCCGGCATGCCACAGTCCAGGCGTTAGTCCCCTTGAAACAACTTTTCCATCACTACTGTGGCCAGAAAGAGTCCCTGTGGGTTTTAAAATCTGCCTGCCTATTGAAGTCTATGGCGGGTCGCAATGTTCGCCGGTTCGCGAACATTTGCGGAAGTTCGCGTTCGCCGTTCGCGAACATTAAATTTTATGTTTGCGACATCAGTACTGCACAGCATATTTGTGAGATTCAGAGACATGCAAAAATCCGGAATATCGCTGCACTCCTTGGTAATTTTGTTGAAGTATTAAAATCTCATCACAGGTATGACATGAATATAAAAGGTAACGCGTTTCGCGCTAAAGTCTATGCTTACTCACACCTCATATACACATACATTGCATGATATATATATATATATATATATATATATATATATATATATATATATACAGTGGGTACGGAAAGTATTCAGACCCCCTTAAATTTTTCACTCTTTGTTATATTGCAGCCATTTGCTAAAATCATTTAAGTTCATTCTTCTTCCTCATGAATGTACACATAGCACCCCATACTGACAGAAAAACACAGAATTGTTGACATTGTTGCAGATTTATTAAAAAAGAAAAACTGAAATATCACATGGTCCTAAGTATTCAGACCCTTTGCTCAGTATTTAGTAGAAGCCCCCTTTTGATCTAATACAGCCAGGAGTCTTTTTGGGAAAGATGCAACAAGTCTTTCACACCTGGATTTGGGGATCCTCTGCCATTCCTCCTTGCAGATCCTCTCCAGTTCTGTCAGGTTGGATGGTAAACGTTGGTGGACAGCCATTTTTAGGTCTCTCCAGAGATGCTCAATTGGGTTTAAGTCAGGGCTCTGGCTGGGCCATTCAAGAACAGTCACGGAGTTGTTGTGAAGCCACTCCTTCGTTATTTTAGCTGTGTGCTTAGGGTCATTGTCTTGTTGGAAGGTAAACCTTCGGCCCAGTCTGAGGTCCAGAGCACTCTGGAGAAGGTTTTTGTCCAGGATATCCCTGTACTTGGCCGCATTCATCTTTCCCTCGATTGCAACCAGTCGTCCTGTCCCTGCAGCTGAAAAACACCCCCACAGCATGATGCTGCCACTACCATGCTTCACTGTTGGGACTGTATTGGACAGGTGATGAGCAGTGCCTGGTTTTCTCCACACATACCGCTTAGAATTAAGGCCAAAAAGTTCTATTTTTGTCTCATCAGACCAGAGAATCTTATTTCTCACCATCTTGGAGTCCTTCAGGTGTTTTTTAGCAAACTCCATGCGGGCTTTCATGTGTCTTACACTGAGGAGAGGCTTCCGTCGGGCCACTCTGCCATAAAGCCCCGACTGGTGGAGGGCTGCAGTGATGGTTGACTTTCTACAACTTTCTCCCATCTCCTGACTGCATCTCTGGAGCTCAGCCACAGTAATCTTTGGGTTCTTCTTTACCTCTCTCACCAAGGCTTTTCTCCCCCGATAGCTCAGTTTGGCCGGACGGCCAGCTCTAGGAAGGGTTCTGGTCGTCCCAAACGTCTTCCATTTGAGGATTATGGAGGCCACTGTGCTCTTAGGAACCTTAAGTGCAGCAGAAATCTTTTTGTAACCTTGGCCAGATCTGTGCCTTGCCACAATTCTGTCTCTGAGCTCTTCAGGCAGTTCCTTTGACCTCATGATTCTGCCATTCATTTGCTCTGACATGCATTGTGATCTGGAAGGTCTTATATAGACAGGTGTGTGGCTTTCCTAATCAAGTCCAATCAGTATAATCAAACACAGCTGGACTCAAATGAAGGTGTAGAACCATCTCAAGGATGATCAGAAGAAATGGAAAGCACCTGAGTTAAATATATGAGTGTCACAGCAAAGGGTCTGAATACTTAGGACCATGTGATATTTCAGTTTTTCTTTTTTAATAAATCTGCAACAATGTCAACAATTCTGTGTTTTTCTGTCAGTATGGGGTGCTATGTGTACATTCATGAGGAAGAAGAATGAACTTAAATGATTTTAGCAAATGGCTGCAATATAACAAAGAGTGAAAAATTTAAGGGGGTCTGAATACTTTCCGTACCCACTGTATATGATACAAGTAACTATGGTATGGCAATTGAACAATTAACCAATAAATCAATTAAAGATACACTCCCACTACACTTCTGAGAGTCTATGCTCCTTGCCTTCCCATACTAACATGTCATATAACACATAAATTAAAAAAAAAAAAAATCACAAACAAAACCAGCCACAGAAATCTCCTCCATCCCATCTCCCACCAACACAGTCCAGCAGCCACTGCTGAATGACCACGCAGGAGAGCACAGGGAAGGAGATAGTGAGCCAACTACAGCAGGACACCCTCACAAACTAAGTGTACATAATGTCACAATGTGAGGGATACACATAATGTTGTTTCCTCCTCTGGCAGGCTGTGTGGCTAACAAGCCATTTACAGCAAGCCAGACAGACAATGATGACCCATAACCACGTATTGCAACGGTTTGGAAAACAACAAAATATGTTAGATGATATAGAGTGTCCAAAATTTCAAAAACGGACAAAAGAATCAATAAAACAAAATGGGAATAAAAGATCAAAGAAAGATCAAAATAATCCAACAAAAAAACAGACCCCTGGTAACCCCATACACAAAAGATACAGTTGGACAAAAGAAATGTTACAGTATGACAAAAAGTAATGATTCTGGTATGAATCAAACACAGGTATAATACAAAATAATTAGTGACTCAATATATTGTGTTATGTGTTAAATGTGGTATGATGTAAACGAACGTCAGTACCCAAATGGCTGTTCATAAAATTATTCAAATTAAAATGCCACTGTGTTCATATAGATATCACACCACCAAACATCGATACAGATCAACACACCCTCCAGATGGTGCTAACAGCCCCCTTCTTTTTTTCATAAAAATATGTAAGGTACCACTCATAGTTTAACCCCTGTGGAACTCTAGTGCACAAATGAAAGATCCAATAAACCTTGCGTTTGCAGAGAGACCTAAACCTGTCACCGCCACGTCTGGGAGTACCCACCTTCTCTACAGCCTGGATACGGATGGCCATAGTGTTCCCCATGTGATGTTCATTGAAGTGATGTGCCACACTTGTATCATGATGTTTGACGGTGTCATATACATGGTCTCTCAGGCGGTCACATAACCGCCTGGTTGTTCTCCCGACATATTGGACATTACATATAGCACAAGTGATGAGGTATATCACATCTTTTGTATTACAATTAATGAAAGATTGTACACCATACTCTCTTCCACTTGTGCTAGATCTAAATTTGTCCCCCATAGGGAATGGTCTCCTTATCACCCCCACATTTTCTTCCCTTGGATATTTCCTTGGTAAAT
Source organism: Pelophylax lessonae (assembly GCF_965119305.1). NCBI lineage: Eukaryota > Metazoa > Chordata > Amphibia > Anura > Ranidae > Pelophylax > Pelophylax lessonae. Next base: position 147,508,275 of record NC_138768.1, read on the forward strand.
ATATATATTTTCCATTGAATTAATTTTTATGGATACTTTATGAGACCGAGCTACCTATGCCCCAGATTTTTTGATTTTTTTTCATATTGTTTAATTTTTAGCTATTTGGGATATATGATCTACAATATCTTCTTTTGAATAACATTTACTTTCTGCTAAGCTGTATACAACAAAATTGTTCTCATATCCTTGGACTATTCTGCTGGTCCCTGATCTCTGATTGAGTGACTACTAATGGTGGCTTGGTTTATACCTGGTTTGGCTACACCTTACCATACCTGCTTTGACTCATGATGCTTTTCATATTATTAGGCTCCTATCCCTTGAGCTACTCATTGATGCATGGGCAACTAGATGTCTCCTGGTGGTGTTAAGAAATGCTCAATCTTCTTTAGATTTTTTGTAATTTATAATTAATTTATATGTAACTTTCTTTTTGCTATTTACGCTTTTGAATATCTTCGTTTCTTATACATGGATAGTTTTCTTATAGAACTGACTACTATTTCTGTCCACCAGAACCCACTGAAGAAGACTCTTAGAGTTGAAATGTGTGTTTTATTCTCTCTGATGTTTTAAATTATTTTCTAAAAAAAAAAAAAAAGTATAGTTTTAACCTGTGAGCCCTACTAGGTATTTTTTTTTTTTTACTGGAGGGTATTGCCATTTCCTTTTCCAGTAGATCACACTTCCTCAGAATTCTCCACTGGACATGGCATAGCTTGTAGCTTCACTTAATTAAGCAAGCTTCTTCGCCACGGCAAGGCAGTGATCTATAAAGGGGAGTCTTTTTGTAGCCTTCACCTTTCTTGTGCAATGAAATTATTTTCTTTTTCAGGCCTTGAGACATTTCTCCTCCATGTGGTGCCATTGCTGACAGCATGAAATGAGAAAGTGTTTTCTTTGGTAAATAACACCCTTTTATAATCAATTGTCTGCTGGACACCTGTTTATTGAATAATTAGACTTACCTGTAGTTGAATTTTTGTTAGTTAGGATTTTGTACTCTAAAATTTAGCTTTGCTTCTAAGACTTTCATTGGGGTGTATTCATTTTTGCAACATAGTCTTAAATGAATTTGTTAGGAAATTTACTTTTTTGTGTGTGCAAATTAACAAATCTTGGTTGCAATCAATGGCCTGCATTTGTGGGAATATTTTGTTGTATAGTGTCCCATAAAAAATGTTGATTCTAAAAGAAAAATAAAGTATTGCTGACAAATCTGTTGGGGTGTATTCATTTTGGCTGAGCACTGTACATACTTATATTGTGCCGAGCTGGACCAATGTAACTATGTAAAACTTGTCTTACCTAAGCTTCAGTTTTAAATGCATTATTAATCCAAGAAAATGCAATATTGCAAGTTATATAGCAAAGATTGCAATATTATGTAGAAGGTTATAGTCTAATTTTACCTTCTATAAAAATGAATAGTTTATTTAGTGTTCTAAAATAATGAGAATATTCAGATTTAATTGCTTTAGATGTTAAATCTCCTGTTGCTCTACATATTTCTATGCCTAGGAAACTGCAAAGGTGGACTGCTGTGCTCTGTGTTAGTCTCACTGCAGCAGTCCAATGTCTTCCGCTGAGTCTGAGCTAGATTCTCAAATCAACAAAGCTCACTTCTCCTGGAGTTTTGGAAGCTCTACGACTCATTGGAATGGGGGGGTGTCAAAACACTGCAGTGAGACTCACACAGAGCATAGCAGTCTATCTCCAAAGACATTTCCCAGCCACAGAATTTAATAGAGCAACAAGAGATATTTTGTTTTAGCACCTAAACCCTCCATCCCCCCCCCCCCCCAGAACACTGTGAATATTTTCAGAAACTGTTCATTTTTTATTAAGGGTACAATTGGGATTTAAGCTTTTCAACATTTGTGGAGAAAAAAACCAATGAACTCACAAGCACTAAACAAAAGGATATACATTTGTTAAATGAGTTAAATTAAAAAAAAACAGTTAAATAAAAATAAAAACACATTGCCGAAATTTAATGCTCAGTTAGCTGAGGAGTCCAACTCCTGTCATTGCTTGGCATTGATGACTTTCAGGTATGTACTACACCATACAGTATTTGTTGTGGCATGAGGCTAAAAATTATTTGGGCATAGTCCCTATTATACTTGAGAGGACAGATGTACCAACCATTTTTATCTAATCACAATTGATAAAAACAAGGTTCTTAACCAATCAGATTTAATATAGAAGCGTGGCTGTCTGATGTATTCTGCTTGAGTACAGAGCAAGTTCTTCTGCTTGCTTTAACTAATGAACCATTTGTGGACTTTAGCACCAAATCACCCTTCACTTCAGACAATGATCAAATATTGCAAGATTTTACAATTTTATTTTTTGTGAAGCATTGCCTGCTTTGCTATCATAACAATGACTCATTAGTCTCTGTTCCAAAGCCATTTATTTGCTGATGCAATTATTTCAGTACCTATCTTTCATAGTATTCTCACTTTTTTTTTTTATAATCCATAACTTAAAAGATTTTTCTGTTTTTCCAATAATCTTTTGGATACATTCTTTCTTTGTGTAAAGTAATTTAAAATATAAATGAACATAGAGCTCTTTGTGAGGTGGGTTAACACATTTTATTTAAATCCAAAAATCTCTCCAACACCCTGTTTAAAAATAGATATAAGAGCTTGAATTAAAACATAAAAGATGCAGTGCCAAAGTAAAATTATTAGCACAAATGTCTCTAATAAGAGAAACCTGTCTAATATTAACATAATCACCAGCAACAAAATATGCTGAAGTGTGATTTGAAGACTTAAAAATTACAGTGTTTGGGTCTAAATTGTGAAATCTTATAAATGTATGGCAGTGCTTCGACTGAATGTAGACAACTTTATCATATCCTCGCAGTATATACAATTCTCTTGCAATTGATACCTGCACATAGGCTACAGTGTACCTAAATTATTGTACTGCTATGGTTTGTTACAATCAAGATGTAACTGGTACTTAAAAACTCGGATAGCCCACCATAAATAGTCTGGATGACCATATAGTTCCTGTGTATGGTGAAACAAAATCGGCGCTAATTCAAAATCGTGATGGAAGTGTAAAATAAAAATCTGTGTATAATCAAACACAATGAATAAATCAACATCAACCCTAAACGGCTGCAGGAAAATCAAAATATGCCAAAATCATAATAAACTCAATATCCCACAAAAATGTGAACCAATGCTGTGTGCTACATAAGTAGTACAGTCTGTCCAAATGTCCTGTAAATTAAATATGTCCAAAATGGCAGAATATAAACAAAAATCTTCTGTGCTTAAATAAATCTTCAAGGGAACATCAAATTAGTTCCTGCATATTGGGTTTAAACCACAATGTTGTGTATGGTGAAACACCGTTCTGGTCATAGTACAGCAATGCAAAAGCTTAATGCCATGCCTGAACAGAAACTTCTGTTGGTGACATTCGCTGAAGTGGTGTGGTAGATATCCTTTAAGTTAGGGTACCTATAAATGCTAATTGGGTAGCCAAAAAATATTTACACAGTTGGGATAAACAAGGCCATCATTTGCAAGTGATGCTTCAGTGCAGACCTAGCAGTGCACAACTGTGAGTTATCCAAAATAAAGGAGATACAGCAGTCCATTTGTTGGAAGTATTTTTGGGGGAGAAACACAAGGGACACTTTAAATATGTACATAAATTTGGGTTACACAAAAAAAAAAAAAAAAATTGAGGGCAATTCTACCTATCATATTTAAAGGAAGGGTGGGCTATGCTGATAGTTTAGTTTCTACAAGAGTAACAATTTGATTGAAATTAATTTGGATGAATTTTGAAAAAGCTTGGCTAAAATTGTTATTTCCCTGTTGAAAAGTGAGCTGGGTCTATAAGATTGACACGTCTAAGTATCTTTTACTGGTTTGGGTAAGAGGGCTTTTATTACTTCAGACATTGAGGGAGGTAATGTACCACACTCAAAGGCTTCCTCATAAACTGCAACCAAATGAACTGTCAGAAGATCACTATTTGCTTTGTACCACTCCACTCCATCTGATCCAAGTGTTTTCTTTGAAAGAAATAAAAGGAGTGGATGCACATGTGGGACCGGGGTTGCGGGGAAGAGACCTTTGTCTTCATCAACACAGGGACAAGCTGCATTGCTAGGTTCCCCCCGGCAAGGTACCCACATGTTAAGAGCACATAGGCTGTTATGGTTCTGGGGGGGGGGGGGTGGGGAAGTGAGGCTCTTCATGCCTTTGCCATCCTTTCCTGTTCTCCCTTAAAATCCATACAGGATCAAAAGGCATTAGTATGAATTGGAGGTTCCCATGCTGCTTTTTTTCTTTGTGTGGAGTACCTTCATTAACATTTGTATGAGACCCTCATTTAGGACAAGGGTCTAGTATAGATGAATGGAATCCCCAGCCACTTTGCTTACAAATAGAACAAGGCAGCTGAAAGCCAATATTTTGCCATTAATTTAAGCACACTTTTTTCTTTGTAAATGTCAGGTTTGCTGCAGTAGGTTGTACACAGATATGCCACTCCAGAGGCAGACAGTAGAGATAATTTAGGAGGGAAATGATCTAATAAAGTTTATGGGGGATTGGTAATATCTAGTACATGTGGCAACACATCTAGCGAATGAAAGATAATTTTTGGATAGAGTTCTAAATGACTTAGATCGAGAGGAAAATTCCTTTACTTCATAGTTTTTCAATCTACAAAGCACAGTATTGTTAAAAGCTTTTTTTCAGTTCTGGGAAGGTAACAGCCGATCAAGTTTCGATTTTAATACCAAGTGGAAATCTCCAATCAATATGGCTGGACAAAAAGTAAATTGTAATAGCTTATTTCTAAGTTTAAGGAGAAGGGATTGTTGCACTGGAGGTGGTAGATACACCATGACCAAAAAAAAGGGGGAATAATGTATCAGGCATTGTAACATGAGATAAAAGCCACCACAGTCAAAGACCAATTGTAGACACTCAAAAGGCAACACTCTCTGAGCAAGGATAGATAGTGATGGACGAACATCTGACAGGACGGTTCACGAACGGTTCGTGCAAACTCGCTCAAATGTTCGCGATCTGCAGGTTCGTGGCGGGTCCCATTCATTTTAATGGCAGGCGAACATGAAAAACCTCCAGGTCATATTTGCAGCCACAAAATACTTACTAGCTGTGCACACATAGTCCCACAACATGGACACTGACATACCAAAAGTATTGCTATTGGAAAATTTGCTATAAAATGTTTTTTTTTTTCCAGCAAAAAATGTTTTTTTATTTTTTTTCTAAATCAGCCAGAACTGACAGCAGCCAGTAAATACACGTCGAATACATATAGGGTCCATTCACACATCTGTAAAATGGGTCTGCATCCGTTACAATTTAGCAAGACGTTTACAGACCCATTGATTTTCAATTCCAGTCTGAAAAATTAGGCATTCACAGGATAAAGAAGTAAGTGTCAGCCAGTACAGGCCCCAAAAATTAGCCAACAGGCGTTCACCTGACAGCAAAGAACTTTGTATTCTGTGACTGGAGGTACATTAGGCATTTACAGGATACAGAAGTAAGTGTCGGCCAGTACAGGTCCCAAAAATTAGCCCACAGGCGTTCACCTGACAGCAAAGAACTTTGTATTCTGTGGCTGGAGGTACATTAGGCATTCAGATTGAAGCGGGGTGTTACATAGCAATATACTTTCAAAATAGTGTATTTGGGTACTGCAGAAATTTTGCCTCTGCATCATCTACGTCACCTTCCCCACCACTAACATTAGAGATCTCGGAGTAGACAGCAACAGCGGGGACCAACCTCCTTGGGCTGATCTGGGTACTGTCGTCAGACTGCTGAGTAGCGGCTGTTGCTACCTCCTCTTCCTGATCCGATGTCAAGAATCCTGCGCATCGTAAATGTCTTGTGATGGATCGGAAAACAATTCCAGTGACTCAAGCGGAGGGTATATGGTGGTGGTGGAGTCTTTGGAGGTGCACACAGCAGAGAGTGAAGAGGGTGCAGATAGAGAGGATGAGGAGGGTGTAGAAGAGGAAGGCAGAGTGAGCCACTCAACCAAGTCTGGTGCAACCTTTGACGTAATTGAACGCACCTTATGCAACTTCCCACTTTGGCCTGGTGCCCCTGCCCTACCCCTACCACCCCTGCCTCTTCCTCTGCATGTCATTTTTTAAATGACCCTGTGACAAAAGTCTCTAGAGAAGCGCAGTATATGTGGAAGAAGGTATATAACACCCCGCTTCAATCTTTTGGGGGGCCACTGGTCTATCACACCAGTTATAAAAAAAATTCCCAGTAACTTTTGTTACTGTGTGTAGCAGAGTTAACACAGCGAAACAGACACAATTTCTGCAGTACCCAAATACACTATAATATGCTTTCTATATTAGAAAGTATATTATAAATGTGTTACACCCCTATATACTGCACACCAAACAATAGTACACCTATGCCAGTCCTTAAAAGGATTTTTGTGGATCTATTAGCTAGCGATTTTTGTCACTAACATTCTGTCCCTGATCCCTGAGCAACCTCTCCCTACACTGACAATATTAGAAAATATATTATAAGTATATTACACCCCTATATACTGCCCACCAAACAAAAGTACACCTATACCAGTCCTTAAAAGGACTTTTGTGGACCTATTAGCTAGCGATTTGTGTCACTATACAGTCTGTCCCTGCTTTACACAGCAACTTCTCCCTACACTGACAAAAGGCAGAATGTAAAATGGCAGCCAGATCAGGTCTATTTATAAGGTAGGGGGTATATCCATGTGCTGAAATGTCTAAATTGGCTGTCCTGTACCACCTGATGGATGTGTCATGGGTCAAAGTTCTTCACAATGTAAAAGAAAAGAAAAGAACAGCGAATGAGCAAAGTTCGCCGCGAACCGACTGCTGGCGATCTGCAAGGCCATTTCTAAGGATAGTTACCCCTCTGGCATAACTGGAGAAGGTTGCATGGAAACTATGGGAAAACCAATGCAACAACATTTTTTGGCTCATTAAAGAAGTTTCTCTCAAAAAATAATATCTTGGGGTTATGTGCACTTATATACTCAAACATGTGGGTGTATTTAATTTTAGAGTTATGGCCACTAATATTCCAAGAGAGTAGAGATGGGTGAACTGTTTGAGCCCAGCACAAGTTTGAACATCGCCTGTTTGCCATGTTGAGGGGGATAAAGGCCTCTTCCTGACAACCTTGGGATGTGGTTGTGGGGGGTCTGCATGCAGGGGGGCTTATCAGAATCTGGAAGCCCATTTTAACAGGGGAGCCTCCAGATCCCGCCAGAAATTTAAATTACATTTTTTTTCTTATTAAATGTCAGTTTTGATGCAGCAGATTCTATACACGGTAAAGATGCATCACTTTACAGGCAGACTAAGGGGACCCCCCAGACACTATATTTAAAGGAATTTTTCATTTTTATTGTTTCATTTTAAGCATTATTAAAATCACTGCTCCTGTAAAAATGATCTTTTAAAAAAAAGATTTTGCATTGATGTCCCCTAGGGCAGTACCCAGACCCATGGACCCCTTTTTATGGCCAATAACTTGCATATAAGCCTTCAAAATGCTACTGACCGACTTATCTGTCTGCAATAGATTCTACCTGATGCCAACCACCCCTCTCTCCTTTTCCTGTGCTAGCATAAGGCTAGCAATGATGACAGCAGAACCAAAAGTTATGACATTTTCTGGAAAAATATCAAAAATGAATCTGCATAATTTTATAGGAAATGTTACTTTAGTGCAGTAATATTTTGCTTAGCTGACCTTTTCATGCACAAATTCAACTTTAAGAGCACATTTAGTGACATTTTTTAAAAGCATTTATTTGAAGTAAAAAAAAACAAAAAAACAAAAACAAAATGCAGACTTTTGATTTTTCCAATTTTGGTCCCATAGACTTTAATAGGGTTTGGGTCTGAACTTTTACAATGTTCGAGAGATCTGGCGTGAACTGAATCAGGGTGTGTTCCGCCCATCTCCACATGACAGTAATGTTACTTTGGCCAAGATGATATTGAGGGTCTAAGAGAGGGAGTAAGAAGGATCACCAGATTTTCTGACCCAGTAAGTAAGGTGATAAAATGTTGAGGAAGAGTCGCAACATACATAGCCATTCATGCCCATAAACATGTAATATAGCATAACAAATTTTCCAACAAGTAAAACACCTAATCCCATACCATAAGAATACAAGGAGAAATCTGTCATGGGGTGGCAACATAGCATAGCATAACAATGCTCCCAAAAAGGCTACATCAAAAAAGGCTACATCATCATGAAATTACCCTACAGTACTAATGCTTTGTCAATAAAACCTTTGCAAACGAGTTACTACAGCGTAGTGATAGAGGGTGTTTTTTTCTGCAGAGTGTGGATGAGGTAATGATTATAACTATGCTGCTGCATCTTTGAAGGCATTGAAAAAATGTACTTTCTCCTGGAATTTAACTCTTAGCTTTGCAGTAAAGTTAAATGTATAGGGAAGACTCACGGTGTGGAACTGTTGTTTGACTGCTTGAAATGAAGTGTGTTGTTTCTGTAACAGTGTAAAATAATTTAAGAGACCCTTATGTCTCACTTCACATTAGCTAATCTCTGCTTTGGTAGTTTAACTGACAAATGACTCTAAAACAAGGTGGGCTTTCTGGGGTAAAGGTCAAGGGCAATCTCTATGCGCCCACTTAATAATCAATTAAGGACACAAATTGTCCCTATTAACTTTAGTAAGAAGCCAATGTTCAAGAAAATCTCCAGGTTTGTCACCCTCTGCTTTTTCTGAAGACCCTATTGTTCTAATGTTTTTGTGATACAGCCTATTTCCAAGATTGTCAGTCTTATCTCCTGCTGCTTTATGCCTTTTATTACCCATTAAGATTGTAAGATGTCTTCCATAGAGCTTACACGTCGTTTAGCGCTGACCGTTTTGTTGTAATTTTGCATGTTGTAAAGAATGTTTAAAGCTTGAATTTGTCTACTTTCCCCATAAGGGATATGTTTGAGGTATGTGTGAAGTAGATGGATTGGGAGAGACAACACAGGGAAAGCTTGCAAAGGGACCCAGAAAAGGTGGAGGAGAATGTTTTGCTTGTGCCTTAGCAAACTGTTCTAATTTGAAGGTTTGTGAGTAGGAATGGGCAGGGTTGGTACATGGGGAGAAGGCAAAGTGGCACCTGCCCTTGGCACAATGTTGAGGGAGGTTGGGAGCTGCAACTCTTCCTTTATCTCCATTACAGGACCAAAGCATTTGGCTTCTGCAGCCACCACCTGTAAGGATTCAGTTTTCTCAGATCTGCCTGAGTCTAGCCCCAGCATTTTCTGTATTTCTGTCAGCTTCTGTCCTTGCCTGCCAGCCTTCCCACCACCTGTAGGGCTTTAGTGTTATTAGATCTGCCCAGGTCTAGTCCCGGCATTTTCCCTCAGCTTCTGTCTTCGACTACCCACCACCTGTAACACATTCCTAGACTTTGTTCTACAGGTTTGAATGGAGGTGGGCGGACTTGGAGGTGGGGACAGAAGCAGACAGAAGATTCAGAAAATGCCAGGGCTAGACTTGGGTAGATACCAAATCCTTACAGCTGGTGGTTAGAACAGCCAGTAGGGATGTAAGCTGACAGAAGATGCCTTGTCTTAAACCAGGCAAATCTAAACACTAAGCAGTGCAGGTACAGTGTCATTATGTTCTTCGGTTTTCCACTAAAAATATGATCACTGTGGGTTTAATCGTCCCCAGGACTTTTTTAAATAGTTCTTAAAATGACGGTGTGCTATTAGATGAACGGAACACCTATACATGCAAACATAGCCCTCGTACGAGTGTACACTGTAGTGCTCACTGTATAAATAAGGCCAAGTTGGCTTTCGCCGCCCCATGGGGGATGAATGGCGCACAAGCGCGGGCATCCATCAACCACCTAGAGATGACATGCTGCGTTCGGACGTAATAACCCTGCAAAAACACAGACGTCATGCGTCGGATGCAGAAAACATGGCGTTGATGTATAGGCGGCCCTTAGTACTCTACTATATACTATTTAGACATATACACATTTTCATTACAGCTAAAACCTGTGATTATGGATATTGAGTGACATATTTTCAATTCACATGTGTCACACCCACTCTCCACCTGTTCCCAAGTGCTTTTATTCCAGTTTTTCTCCTTCAGCTCCTGGGCCAGACGTTCCTCGCCACCACCAGATGGATATGTTGCTTTGTCATTCCGATTTGTAAGTATGGGTTCCCTTAACAGGGGCACCTATGATTTGCAATACATCACTTGCCATTGTGATGCATCTTTTAAATCGATATTATATTTTATAGACATGTTTTATGCGCATGCACTTCTGAAGAAGTGAGAGGTAGCTCACGAAATGCGTTGAGTTTTAAAGATGCCTAGGTACCATCATGTATCAATACAATTGTAATTTTCAAGAATGTATTATACCATGTAGCTACTACTAATCAGTTTGGCATTTTTCTATGCACTGTGTATATGATAATTATCCTGTTTATCTTTTAATACATTTAGACAATATGCTTACTTCTCATTAAGTGGCCACCAGTGTTCACCTCATTTAGAGTACCAGGGTTACAGGGCTAACTTCTCTTCTGTTATATATGTTTAGGGGTGGTGGCGTGTCACTAGCAGTACCAGGCCTTTCATTTTTAATTACAGCATAGGTTTAAGGGACATTTTTAGTCACAGTGTACTTTGTCTGCATACTTTTGGCAACAAAATTACAAACAGAGGGAGCACACCAATCTACACTATGTTTACAAAAAGTATTTGGACGCCTGCCTTTACACACACATGAAATTTAATGGCATCCCAGTTTTAGCCGATAGGATTCATTATTGAGTTGGCCCACCCTGTGCAGCAATAACAGCTTCAACTCTTCTAGGAAGGCTGTCCACAAGGTTTAGGAGTTTGTCTATGGGAATGTTTGACCATTCTTCCAGAAGCGCATTTGTGAGGTCAGGCACTTATGTTGGACGAGAAGGCCTGAGTCCCAGTCTTTACTCTAGTTTATCCTAAAGGTTTTCTATCAAGTTGAGGTCTGGTCTCTGTGCAGGCCAGTCAAGTTCCTCCACCCCAAACTTACTCATCCATGTCTTTATGGACCTTGCTTTGTGCACTGGTCTAAATTATTTGGTGGAGGGGGGATTATGGTGTGGGGTTGTTTTTTAGAGGTTGGGCTTGGCCCCTTAGTTCCAGTGAAGGGAACTCATAAGTTGTCAACATACCAAGACATTTTAGACAATTTCATGCCCCCAACTTTGTGAGAACAGTTTGGGGATGGCCCCTCCCTGTTCCAACATGATTGTGCACCTGTGCACAGAGCAAGGTCCATAAAGACATGGATGAGCAAGTTTGGGGTAGAGGAACTTGACTGGCATCAATGGGTTTATTACAATAAAAAATGCAAACTCACAGAAATATAAAATGAAAGAGCTTATCTGCAGTGTTGCCACATTGGATGGAAGCCATCCACCAGAAGAGCCCCTTGTGACAGCAAAGTCAGTGAGGAAACCAATGATTTCAGAAAGGAGCCAATAGGAGTTCCGAAATGTGTTACCATAGCAACCAGCTATTCTGCCCTGTGTCCCACAGTGGCTCTTCTCACTTCCTGGAACATTGGACTTGGTTTCCTCACTGACAACATGCAGTTTGCTGTCACAAGCAGCTCTTCTAGTGGACGACTTGCGTTCAAAGTGACATGGCTGCAGATAAGTTCTTTGATATTATATTTCTGTTTGAATTTGCATTTGGCTTTTTAATCATAATAAACCCAATGATGATGCATATAGATGGCGTCCCCTTGTGTTCCTTTTTTGATTGCTATAAGCTGTATAAATGCACCTAAATTAAAAATGTCAAAGAATGAGGAGCTGTTCTGCCACAAGAACAAGTTCAGGATAGTTAAAATAAGATTCCATAAATCTCAGGAGCCATTTAAGCCAATTACCCCCCCCCCCTTTAAAACCCACCAAAAGCCACCTTAATTTTGCCTTCCCTGCTGACTTCAGTGCACTTTTACCAAAATTGCAAAATTTCACACAAATCTTCTGATTAGTTGAAATCAAAGCTCCCAATTCTGCTCATCCCTACTAGCCATAGTAATTAATTAGATTTCAGCAGCTTTTAGCCATGAACTATTGCATTTTCCCATTTTTTTATAAATACTAATACCACAATAGTATTCACCGACATCAGTCATAGTATCTGTGACATTCAACATTTTACAAATATGAGAAATGCCAGGGTTTAAAATATTGCTAAAAATATCATACAGCTCATAAGGGAGACAGTAAATTTAATGAAAACTACATCCTGCAACTTTCTTCCCACAAGTCAGGCAGGAGAACTATATGTGAGATCTGTTTTATTATCCTTCTGAGCTTGTAATATTTACAGCAGAGAAAGTGTATGCCAGGGGAACATTTGTAGTGTAGTCTCATACATTTCTAGATCTCTCTTTACTCATATTCTCAGTATTTACTGTGGGAGTGTTTAAAATTGTTATTGTGCAGAGTGCCCCGAGTAGGTCACTGTGCCATACTTATATTTTTATTTACACCTTTCATTTCTATTTTCATTTCAGGAAACAGACAAATTCTTACCAACTGCTTCATTTTTAACCCAAAATTGCTATATTTAGTTAGCTGTATTAAAGTCAGAGTGTGCATGCAATTTATTAGACATCTACTGTATAAGCTCAAAACAAGGCTATAGTATAAAGCATAACTATAGGCAAATTAAAAAAAATATATAAATGATGTCTTAAACAAAATACAAGTTATACAGGTGTATAGAAGAAATTGAAAGTAATTCACATAGTAGCCTCACACTAATGCCTCGTACACACGCAACGATTATCGGCCGACCGGTCGGCCGACTTTTGTCCAGTGTTGTTGTGTTGGTTGAAATGTGCTCTAGACTGCACACTAATTTTCTCGTCCAACAAAAACCAACTTCAGAAGTGATGTCATGTGCTGGTTTACTTTCCGTGTGTTTTTTCTTCTCTGAGCATGCCCAGTCTTGCTCATCAGATTTTTGTCTGCCGAAATCTGTACTGACTGACGGAAAATCGGCCGTTGTGTTGACGGCCAACAAAAATTTTATAGCCTGCACACCAGATTTTATTCGGCCGAAAAGTCGGAGTCAGTTGTCGAAAGCATCATACTAACAAGCCGAAAATTGGCCGATCGGACATTGGCCGAATATTCACGGCCAACTATCGATGCGTGTGTATGAGGCATAAGTTCAAGAGGCATAGTGAGTAGGATATAGGATATGAAAAGAAAAGAAAACACCATTATTAAGCAGCTAGTTGTATATAGGTAAGCTGAAGTTATCCATATTATTGCTTGAACCCAGAGATAGGGGAGGTAGGTTAATATTAGTGGCAGCTTTGATAACAAGGCCCTATAGGTAATTAGAGGACCATCACACCTGTGGATGATAGGAACCATTACTATAAGAAACATGTTGAAGTAGGATAAGGATTTCTCTATGAAGCAATACTGTATATATAACATGAAACAGGAGAAACAATTGAAACAGGGTATATAAACTGTAACATACTCTGGATTTGAAGGAAACAATGGGGAGAAATCCAGAGAAGTTATAGAAGAAACGTGGAGAATACCTCTAGAGAGTCACACGAGGAATGTGAGACTCGGAGTAGTACAGCGACACTGGGAAAGGTGCCGATATACTGGTGTTACTTAAGAGAAGCACTTCTAGTGTCCTTGAGCCAATGCAAAATAGTTTTTTTTTAATTTAGTTCTGGATAGAGTGATGAGGGGTTAGAACTAATGATGAGCTATTGAGTTTGAAGTTCAGTGAACTGCCTAACAAACTGGCCACATTTGCCCAGCCTGACAGTGCAAATACCCAGCTGTTTTTGTAAAACAAACTAGCTAGAGATCCATAGTTTAACAGCAGTAGCGCTACCACCACTAATTGACAGATGATGTCTTTGACTGAATATGGTTAGGACCATATTTTATCAATGACATTACCCAGCAAGAAAGAGGGTGTCACATACTTGACCATGGAGTCCTAGATAATGAGGGTTATCGCTTGTACAGTTCCCATTCCAGCACCCCTGATAGTGGAGACAGGGACTGCTAGGGCAACAGAAGGCAGTTGCCAGGAAGCTAGAGCAGTGGACTTGAGCTTGGAAACGCAGGGATCCAGCTAGTGGTAGTACGAAATTGGAGATCTAGTCAGGATCAATGGTGTCCTCCATGCTGAGAAATACAGGCAGATGCTTATCCATCATGTCCTGCCATCAGGAAGCCATATGATTGGACGCAAGTTTTTTTCTGCAGCAGGAGAATGACCCCAAATATGCAGGCAATATCATTATAAACTATCTTCAGTGTAAAGAACAAAAAGAAAATCTGGAAGTGATGGTTTGGATCTGATCTCAACATCATTAAGTCTGTCTGGGATTACATAAAGGGACAGAAGAATTTGAGGCAGCCTACATCCACAGATATATGGTTAGTTCTTCAAAATGTTTGGAATCTACAGTATCTCACACAGATTTTTATTAATATTTTATTATATCTTTTCATGTGACAACGCTGAAGAAATTACACTTTCCTACAATGTAAAGTAGTGAGTGTACAGCTTGAATAACAGTGTAAATTTACTGTCCCCTCAAAATAACTCAACACACAGCCATTAATGTCTAAACCACTGGCAACAAAAGTGAGTACACCCCTAAGTAAACATTAAAAAATTGGGCCCAAAGTGTCAATATTACGTGTGACCACCATTATTTTTCAGCACTGCCTTAACCCTCTTGGGCGTGGAGTTAACCAGAGCTTTACAGGTTGCCACTAGGGATGATCGAACGGTTCGGGTCCACCATCGGTTCGGCCCGAACATTGGGTGTTCGAGGTTCGGCCGAATTTAGAACTTTTTGCCCAAAAAGTTCGGAATTCGGCAACCAGAACTGCCCAAAATGCAATGCTTCAGGAAATGGGCTTTAAAAGCCCGTGATTGGACCAGAACCATTAGCAAAAGCCAATTGAGGGGGCAGGAGAATGCTAGGAATGTGATTGGAGTGACTAGGGGGTCCCTAGACCAATCATTAGTGAATACGCCCCCCAGTATATAAGATCGCCCCCGCCATATTCCCAGCATTGTTATACTGGACATGGAAGAGAGTGGAAGCAGTTCTGTTAATTTTACTTTAAAAGTGTCATTTAGCTATTTTTAGTGTGAGGAAAGGGATATCTAGTGTAGTTAGAGTGCTCCTTTACACTTAAGTTAGCTTCAAAAATTTAGTTTCTGTAGGGAAAGTGTTAAGTGTCAGGGGACCGTAGTGTAGTGTAGGGTTAACTGACAGTGACTGCTATGGCAGGGTGACAAAACCCTTCCATAGCAGGGTGACCGCTATAGAGAAATGATCATTTCTCTGCTTCGGGACTGGTATGTGGCTTCTCACCAGCAAGCATTTTTTATGCTGCAGGGGCTGCCACTGCCAGTGCTTTTTTGAGGACATGTTTGATGTCAGACATGACATCTGAATATGTGTATAGGGGGAATATATAGACATATATGTCTGAATATATACCCCTAGACATATATAGGTGTGATAGTAGCAGAAATAAATGCTTGCGCTAATGAAATCATTTACAGTAATATATTTCTGCTACTATCACACCTATATATGTCTAGGGGTATATATTCAGACATATATGCCTATATATACCCCCTATACACATGTTCAGATGTTTTGCCTGCCTCAAAAGAACCCCAAAAAATGCCAAAAAAACGCTAGCGTCAAAAAAAAAAGATGCCCAGGTGTGTTTTTGCTGGCATTTTTTTGGGGGGTTTTGGAGGCAGGCAAAACATCAGAACTTGTGCACAGTACCACTATACACAAGTTCAGATGTTTTGCCTGCCTCAAAAGAACCCCAAAAAATGCCAAAAAAACGCTAGCGTCAAAAAAAAAATGCCCAGGTGTGTTTTTGCTGGCATTTTTTGGGGGGTTTTGGAGGCAGGCAAAACATCAGAACTTGTGCACAGTACCACTATACACAAGTTCAGATGTTTTGCCTGCCTCAAAAGAACCCCAAAAAATGCCAAAAAAAACGCTAGCATCAAAAAAAAAATGCCCAGGTGTGTTTTTGCTGGCATTTTTTGGGGGGTTTTGGAGGCAGGCAAAACATCAGAACTTGTGCACAGTACCACTATACACAAGTTCAGATGTTTTGCCTGACTGCAAAGAACCCAAAAAAATGCCTTCTATTAAACCGGCAAGGTGTTACAGCAGAGAAGCCATATTCCTGTGCTTAAAGTTTTCTAATACAAACAATCTTTTTTTTTATGGTTCTGGACATGCTACAGAGCTGAAACTTCACAGGTACACCTTTTAGACCCACCAGACACAAAATCACACAAAAAAAGTTCTTAAAAATTGTCATTTTTGATAAAAAAGCCAATTATTGAAAAATTAAAAAAAAAAAAAAAAAAAAAGAAAAGAGATTTTTTGATTTTTTACTTTGGATTTAGTATCTGGGGGGTCTAAAAAGTGTACATGTGAAGTTTCAGCTCTGTAGCATGTCCAGAACCCCCCAAAAATTAGCATTTTCTTATAATTTTTATTAGAACAGGTATACGGCTTCTCTACGGCGCTTTTTCTTGCATTTATCGGGCATTTTTGGAGGCAGGCATGACTTTTTTTGGATTTAGTGTCTGGGGGGTCTAAAACGTGTACCTGTGAAGTTTCAGCTCTGTAGCATGTCCAGAACCAGAAAAAAGATAATTTTTCAGTAGAGCAGGGATGGTGGGACCCCTCTTTTACACTTATATGATCTTTTTTTGGGGTTCTGGACATGCTACAGAGCTGAAACTTCACAGGTACACCTTTTAGACCCCCCAGACACAAAATCACACAAAAAAAGTTCTTAAAAATTGTCATTTTTGATAAAAAAGCCAATTATTGAAAAATTAAAAAAAAAAAAAAAAAGAGATTTTTTTGATTTTTACTTCGGATTTAGTATCTGGGGGGTCTAAAAAGTGTACATGTGAAGTTTCAGGTCTGTAGCATGTCCAGAACCATAAAAAAAAAGATAGTTTGTATTAGAAAACTTTAAGCACAGGAATATGGCTTCTCTGCTGTAACACCTTGCCGGTTTAATAGCAGGCATTTTTTTGGGTTCTTTGCAGTCAGGAAAAACATCTGAACTTGTGTATAGTAGTACTGTGCACAAGTTCTGATGTTTTGCCTGCCTCCAAAATTCCCCAAAAAATGCCAGCAAAAACACACCTGGGCATTTTTTTTTTTTGACGCTAGCGTTTTTTTGGCATTTTTTGGGGTTCTTTTGAGGCAGGCAAAACATCTGAACATGTGTATAGGGTGTATATATAGGCATATATGTCTGAATATATACCCCTAGACATATATAGGTGTGATAGTAGCAGAAATATATTACTGTAAATGATTTCATTAGCGCAAGCATTTATTTCTGCTACTATCACACCTATATATGTCTAGGGGTATATATTCAGACATATATGTCTATATATCCCCCCTATACACATGTTCAGATGTTTTGCCTGCCTCAAAAGAACCCCAAAAAATGCCAAAAAAACGCTAGCGTCAAAAAAAAAAATGCCCAGGTGTGTTTTTGCTGGCATTTTTTGGAGGGTTTTGGAGGCAGGCAAAACATCAGAACTTGTGCACAGTACCACTATACACAAGTTCAGATGTTTTTCCTGACTGCAAAGAACCCAAAAAAATGCCTGCTATTAAACCGGCAAGGTGTTACAGCAGAGAAGCCATATTCCTGTGCTTAAAGTTTTCTAATACAAACGATCTTTTTTTTTCTGGTTCTGGTCATGCTACAGACCTGAAACTTCACATGTACACTTTTTAGACCCCCCAGATACTAAATCCAAAGTAAAAATCAAAAAAATCTCTTTTTTTTTTTTTTTTTTAATTTTTCAATAATTGGCTTTTTTATCAAAAATGACAATTTTTAAGAACTTTTTTTTGTGTGATTTTGTGTCTGGGGGGTCTAAAAGGTGTACCTGTGAAGTTTCAGCTCTGTAGCATGTCCAGAACCTGAAAAAAAGATCATATAGGTGTTAAAGTTAAAGGAGGCTCCCGAACCACATCCCTGTTCTACTGAAAAATTATTTTTTTTTTTCATGGTTCTGGACATGCTACAGAGCTGAAACTTCACATGCACACCTTTTAGACCCCCCAGATACTAAATCCAAAGTAAAAATCAAAAAAATCTCTTTTTTTTTTTTTTAATTTTTCAATAATTGGCTTTTTTATCAAAAATGACAATTTTTAAGAACTTTTTTTTGTGTGATTTTGTGTCTGGGGGGTCTAAAAGGTGTACCTGTGAAGTTTCAGCTCTGTAGCATGTCCAGAACCAGAAAAAAAGATCATATAGGTGTTAAAGTTAAAGGAGGCTCCCGAACCACATCCCTGTTCTACTGAAAAATTATCTTTTTTTTTTTCATGGTTCTGGACATGCTACAGAGCTGAAACTTCACACGCACACCTTTTAGACCTCCCAGACTTAATCCAAAGTAAAAATCAAAAAAATCTCTTTTTTTTTTTTTTTTAATTTTTCAATAATTGGCTTTTTTATCAAAAATGACAATTTTTAAGAACTTTTTTTTGTGTGATTAATAGTTAATGGGGCATGACCCAGAACCCTAGGCACTTTTTAGGGGCATTTATTGGGTTTTAGGGCTTAAAAATGGTGTTTTTTGATTACAGAAGTTCGGGTCCCATTGATTTCAATGGGGTTCTGAAATCCGGGCCGAACTTTCGTGAAGTTCGGGTGTTCTGGTCGAACCGAACTTTTCAAAAGTTCGATCATCCCTAGTTGCCACTGGAGTTTTCTTCCACTCCTCCATGATGACATTATGAAGCTGGTGGATATTAGAGACCTTGCGCTCCTTCACCTTCCATTTAGGGATGCCCCACAGATGCTTAATAGGGTTTAGGTCTGGAGACATGCTTGGCCAGTCCATCGCCTTTACCCTCAGCTTCTTTAACAAGGTAGTGGTCATCTTGGAGGTGTGCTTGGGGTCATTATCATGTTGGAATATTGCCCTGCAGCCCAGTCTCCGAAGGTAGGGGATCATGCTCTGCTTCAGTATGTCACAGTACATGTTGGCATTTATGGTTCCCTCAATGAACTGTAGCTTCCCAGTGGCAGTAACACTCACGCCGCCCCAAACCATGACACTCCCACCACCATGCTTGACTGTAGGTAAGACACACTTGTCTTTGTACTCCTCACCTGGTTACCGCCACACATGCCTTAACCAAATAGGTTTATCTTGGTCTCATCAGACCACAGGCCATGGTTCAAGTAATCCATGTCCTTAGTCTGTTTGTCTTCAGCAAACTGTTTGCAGGCTTTCTTGTGCATCATCTTTAGAAGAGGCTTCCTTCTGGGATGACAGCCATGCAGACCAATTTGATGCAGTGTGCCGCATATGGTCTGAGCACTGACAGGCTGACCCCATCTTTATGTAGAGCAACAATTCTTTTTTTTAAATCCTCAGAGAGTTCTTTGCCATTAGCTGCCATGTTGAACTTCCCAAGAAAGAGTCACCAGTACTCTATAAAATCTTCCAGTGACCATTATGAGAAAGTGAGAGCAATAACATCAAATTAAACACACCTGCTCCCCATTCCCACCTGAAACCCTGTAACACTAACGAGTCACATGACAACGGGGAGGGAAAATAGCTAATTGGGCCTCAGTTTGGACATTTTCACTTAGGGGTGTACTCACTATTGTTGCCAGCGATTTAGACCAGTGTTTCTCAACTCCAGTCCTCAGGGCACACTAACAGGCCAGATTTTAAGTATTACCTTGGGGAGATGCAGACTAGAATACTGCAATTACTGAGCAGCAAATTATATCACTGTAATGTTCTGGTACCTCTGGTACCCTTATTTCCACATTTCTCTCTTAATATTGCGTCCCATTTTGCTATCCAAATGGAACGCATACACCTTTAAGGGCAATGACGTCATCGCCGGGCGCCGCTATGAGCGGCTATTTCAATCGCCGGCTTTCTCTCACTCATTGCTCGTTCAAACCGCATGTTGCCTTGTCTTGTCCAATGCTGCCGGAGCTTCAAGCTATTCCCCTTGCCTGAACAAGACCGGAACCTCGCTACCGATCCAGTATCTCGCTACCGGATTACTCCATTACTCTTGGACCTTGCTACTACTAACCCATCTAGTGATAAGTACCCCGCAGGGGATTCCTTCCTCAACCTAACTTTCACTATCTACTACTGCATACTAAAGGGACTATTACTATCTAAGCTATTTCTATCATCTGCATAGATTGCTAGCTCTTGGGACTACCATCACCTATCATTGCACTAGGTTACTCTCTCTTGCATACTTCATCTGCTGTCCCCTACCACCTGTTACTATACATGATTGCTAAAACCTATCTGCATACTATCATCACCTACCACTCTCCTGAATACTACTACTAAGTGCTCACCATTCTATTGCCTGTCTCTCACCTCTATTCTATCATATACATTCTATCACTCCAGGAACATAATATTGAGTGTATGTATATTTGCATAACAGGCTGTACACAGTGATGAAGTCCTGAGAGTTGGATATGTTGTTCAACACATTCTCTACATGACTACTGAGTGTAATAATTCTGCAGCTGCAAATCCATTCACTAACAAAAAACGCATGAGCGTTACAATCACCTGTGATGTATTTCAGTTTTCTTGCAAACCTGGCCTTTTAGTGTGCCCTGAGGACCGGAGTTGAGAAACACTGGTTTAGACATTAACCACTTAAGCCCCGGAGGATTTGGCTGCTCAGTGACCAGGCCCTATTTTGTGATTCGGCACTGCGTGATTTTAATGGACAATTGTGCGGTCGTGCAACGCTGTACCCAAATGAAATTGACGTCCTTTTTTCCCCACAAATAGAGCTTTCTTTTGGTGGTATTTGATCACCTGTGTGATTTTTATTTTTTGCGCTATAAACAAAAAAGCGCAATATTTTGAAAATATAACAATATTTTTCACATTTTTTTATATGAAATTCTCCAAAAAAAATCAAAATTTTTTAACATTTTAGGCCAATTTTCTTTCTGCTACATATTTTTAGTAAAAAAAAAAATCGCAATAAGCGTATTTTGATTGGTTTGCGCAAAAGTTTTTGCGTTTACTAACTACGGAAAAGATTTATGTCATTTTTATTGTTTTTTTTTTTAACTAGTAATGGCGGCGATCTGCAATTTTTTTTGTGGGACTGTGACATTGTGGCGGACAGATCGGACCCCTGACTGACATTTTTGACACTTTTGGGGGTACCAGTGACATTACTACAGTAATCAGTGCTATAAATATGCACTGTTACTGTAAAAATGACACTGGCAGGGAAGGGGTTAACTTTATTGGTGATCAAAGGGTTAAGTGTGTCCCTAGGGGCGTGATTCTAACTCTTAGGGGGCATGGGTAATGAAGTAACCACAGAAACATGCGATCCTACATAGCAGGATCGCATAGCCTCTGTTCCTACTTCAGTGAGAATGACAGATGGCTGTGTTTACATCAGCCATCTGTCTTTCTCCCTCTCCTGCGGGAGATCGCGAGTGGCCGGCGGCCATCAGAGCCGATGGTCACACGCACTGGCTCAGCAGGGAACAAGCGTCGCTTTGCCTGTAGGGGTCTGACTGCTGCAGTAAATAGTCATTTGGCAGTCGGCAAGTGGTTAATGCTGTTTGTCGAGTTATTTTGAGGGGACAGCAAATTTACAGTTCTTCAGTGTTGTTGCATTAAAAGATATAATAAAATATTTACAAAAATGTGAGGGGTGTACTCACTTTTGTGAGATACTGTACCTGCTGAGTTCCTTCAAAAACCATGTGCAAGTATACTTAGAAAAATTGATGCTGTTTTAAAGGCAAAGGGTAGTCACACCAAGTATTGACTTGATTTGTATTTCTCTTCTGTTCATCTACATTTCATTTTGTTCATTGATAAAACTAAACTATTAACACTTCTATTTCTAAAAGCATTTATAATATGCAGCATTTTTTCACACCTTAACCTCCCTGGCGGTATGATCATGTCAGGAATTCTGTACCAAAAGCGGTACAATTTTTTTCATGGAAATTTGGCGTTATGTATTATAGGCCTACAATTCTTAGTAATTACTGACTTAAACCTGACCAAAACAAGAGTCTAGTAGACATCCCAGATGTGATAAATTTGAAACACAGACGCATGAATTATAATCTAATCAATAATATAATTTTATTATATAATATAATATATATATATATTATATTATTGATTAGATTATAATTCATGCGTTTTATATATATATATGTGTGTGTGTATATATATATATATATATATATATATATATATATATATATATATATATATATATATATACATACGTGTATATATATATATATATATATATATATATATATATATATATATATATATATATAATATATATATATATATATATATAATATAAATGTTATGTGTTTGTGTTTTGTGCAACGTTCAACGTTCGAATTTCCCTCCCTAGTTCCGCTCCCATGCAGCATTGCTGCTGCAGGGAACGGAACTAGGAAGTCATCACACCGACGGACGAGCGGCGGGGATCCCAGGCTGGGGGTCACAGCAATGAGAGATCATCGCTGGATCGCCAGGAGGAGGTAAGACACACCACTGCGCGCTCTGCACATCCACCCCGAGCGTGACTCGGGGATACCGATAACAGCATGGAAAATCCACCCCGAGTCACGCTCGGGGATACCGTTAGGCAGGTTAATAAGATTTTTGAACAGTACTGTAAATCTGATAGTTTTGTATGTTAATACTCCCAGCACACATGCCAGCTTGCAAAAAAAAAAACAAATTTAGCCTAACAGTTCATGTTTAACCACTTGCTGACTGCCAACAGTAATATTACTGCGGCAGTGCGGCTCCCCTGGGTGCAGCGACGTAGACCTATGTCACTGGACTCATAGTGATTGCGGTGGCGCGCTCCCGCTGTGTTTAGACACAGCGGGAGTCGGGCCGGAGGAGGAGAGGCGGCAATTGCCACCTACCTTCCCTGATCGTCGGGGAAACTGTGAGAAGACCCACCTGCTTATGCTTATGTATACAAATCATGCAGGTCTTCTCAGTGACAGACATAAAGAGATCACAGGATTGAGCATAGCTGAACTTGCGATCTCTGTGTCTGTCACAGACCCCCCCCCCCCCACAGACACGTCAGTAAGCATGAGGCATACATTTAACCCATTGATCACCCATAGGGTTAACCCCTTCCCTGCCAGTGTCATTATTACAGAAACGGTGCATATTTTTAGCACTGATTACTGTAGTGTCACTGGTCCCCCCAAAAGTCTCAAAAATGTCAGTTAGGGGTTCGATCTGTCTGCCGAAATGTCGCAGTCCTGCAAAAAATCACAGATAGCCGCCATTACTAGTAAGAAAAAAAAACAATAAAAATTACATAAATCTTTCCCGTAGTTGGTAAACACGATAACTTTTGCGCAAATCAATCAAAATACACTTATTGAATTTTTTTTTACCAAAAATATGTAGCAGAAAACAAATTGGCCTAAAATGTTTTTTAATTTTCTTTTTTGGAAATGTCATATAGCAGAATGTGAAAAATATTGTTTTTGTTTCAAAATTGTCGCTATTTTTTTGTTTATAGCACAAAAAGTAAAAATTGCACAGGTTATCAAACACCAAAAAAAACCTCTATTTGTGGGGAAAAAAGGATGTAAATTTTGTTTGGGTACAGCGTTGCACGACCGCGCAATTGTCCGTTAAAGTAACGCAGTGCCGATCCGCAAAATAGGGCCTGGTCAGAAAGGGGGTAAATCCTTCCGGGGCTGAAGTGGTTAAAAACAGAGGGTTTTGTTTGCACACATTTGCAAATATATAGTGTCTCACAAAAGTGAGTACACCCCTCTCATTTTTGTAAATATTTTATTATATCTTTTCAAGTGACAACACTGAAGAAATGACACTTTGCTACAATGTAAAGTAGTGAGTGTACACTGGTCTGCTTGTCTTTCTTGTGCATCATCTTTAGAAGAGGCTTTTTTTCTGGGATGACAGGCATGCAGACCAATTTGATGCAGTGTGCGGCGTATGGTCCAAGCATTGACAGGCTGACCCCACCCCCCCCCCCCTTCACCTTCTTCAGCAATGCTGGCAGCACTCATATGTTTATTTCCCAAATACAACCTCTGGATAATACGCTGAGCATGTGCACTCTTTCATGTACACCTTGCTGTAAAGGCTGGTTGTAGGTTGGGGTGGCTGTATTCCTCCATCCCTGGCTGGCACAATCACTGGTATCATGTCTCTGCTCTTATGTCCCCATTCACAAAAGAAGCCTGTGGCAACATTGTGACTGTGCATTTTGTAAATAGACAAAGCCTACACAATAGCACACATACAACATGTTAATGTCAATCATAGCTGCAGTGCTGATAGCCGTTGAGGTCAGAAATACATAGCAAGCAGTACTAACTCAAACGACTATGCCATCAATTGTATGTTGTCGGAAGGAAAGACTGGAAATAAAGGAACACTGCAGAGGTATATTAAAATAGTGCCCAGGGTTAAGCTTTATTTTTCACCTTTTGTTTTGCTACTTGCTTTACAAAACTGCTTTCTGTCCTTTCACTTCCCATCACTCAGCATTTCTGCTCCATGTTTTCACTCTTTTAAGTCCCTCAGCTTTCACTGGCAATTGTCAGTTTACAAAGAGTTCCACCTCCAGCTGCTATAAATGGTGAAAGGTGTTACATATACTAGAACTATGACATATAAATGTTACAGCATTAGGACTTTATAGTACTATGCCCTTGAGCATTTCAGGAAGGCAGCCTGAGGGCTTCAGAGAGCCTATGTTTGTGTAGCTGACTGTCAAACCATCAATTTACAAATTCCTCCTGCCATTCTGCATACCACTACAATAGGGAGATAATCCTCCGCCCTAGTAAGTGTACACAGACAAAAATAAATAAATAAAAATACCAACCCAACCCTTTGACATTTTTAATACCAACCTCAGAATTCATTAGGGGGGATATTTTATCAGGGCATGCAACCATTTTGGCCATGTGGAATATCTTACTTAGCTATATGGTTATCCCATCATTTTATTGTTTTTTTCTTTCAGTCCAGTTTTTTCTTCACTTACATGACATGTGCACTAGAGCATCTCAGCAGTGACTTGTCAGCCTTGCAGCCTTCTATTTTGTAAGATACACAGAACCGGTTCTCTAGGAGTCTAATGGCGCTTTTCCACTGCGAGTACCTGCTCGGCTCCACTCGGCACTGTTTGGCCCAGCTTGGTCTCGGTTTGCTTTTTCACTGCGTGGTATGAGTCGGCACATTTCAGCACTGTATAGGCTCTACTCGGCTCGGTTTGCTTTTCCACTAAAGTAGTAAGTGGGTGGGATTACAACGATTCTCTGACCAATCAGTGGCTAGTAGTGACAATCAAAGCTGCATGCGAAGGATTGTGGGATATGGTATAGGTATGACCCGCTTGGAACCCCAACCGAGGTGGTACTGTTTAAGCGAGCCCTACCGAGTCGTACCATGTAGTGGAAAAGCGCCGCTGTACCAAACCGTACCGAACCGTTCTAACCCATACCATGCGGTACCATGCAGTGGAAAAGCGCCAAAGCGAGCCATACTGAGCCGTACCATGCAGTGGAAAAGCGCCATAAAAGAACAAAAAAGTCTGCCTGACAGAGGAACGTAGATGACTTTAATGCTTCTGCTGTGAACTTTAGAGATGGATTTCTCCACAGTGCCTATACCTACAGAGGCCAGTGAGAGTTTTGTTAAATCACATTTACTGCTTGTTAACTATATGGAAATATAGCACTTGAATGTCCATATGTCAGCCACAGGTTAACTGATAAAGTGTGTTAAAGCAATATCCAATGCTCATTTTTTGATGTAAACGTATTCTAAGCAAAAGTTTTTGTGTGCCAAAAAAAAAACAGCTTACCCTGCCATTTACCACTGCTGGCCCCAGGTTTGCAGGGATGATTCCCCAAACTTCTGAATAGTGGAGCATGAGTGTTCCCAAGGGTTCACAGTGGACTATGGAAAACACAGGTTCTGACTGTTGCCAATTACTCGCAGAGAGAAGGGGTTAAAGGAGAGTGGCTTGCCACTGGGGCTTTCTATCAACGCAAGCAGACTAGTCCAAGGTGCAAGCCAGGACCATGTAGGCAAGGGTGGCTTCATGGGTCCCTACAAGGGAAAGGAGCCACCCTATAAGTAAACATCAGGACCAGCACCCAGGGGCAAGCTTGTTCTGCATAGGAAGCAAGAGCAAATTGAAGAAGGAGCTGAAAAACTGCTGCATCTGAAATAACTTAAAAATGTAAGCTTTAATATCACTGTAAATGAACATGTGATTACCACTAATTGTATGCCCAGAAAATAGTCCATTTCAAATTGCCTTCAGTTTGTTCATCAGTCATGTTCCTTTTATACATGGCTGCAAACTAGGAAAGCAAAATAGAGAAAAGCAACGAAACAGAAGGGATTTTAATGTTAGGATCTCTACATTAAAGTGAATTAACAACCATATCATCAGTTGCCAGGATTAACATAAATTATCATCAATGTTCTTTATGTAGATGAGCCTTGTATTCTGTATGACTTGTTGCACAGCAGATCCTGACAGATAATGCTGCTTTCTCCCCAGCAACCCTTGAAAATATCTTACAGAGACAGGTGCAAATAATTTACTGCTTTTAAATGTATTTATGACAATCGCAGCTATGCTGGAGAGAAATGAATGTATATAGAACTCCCATTACAACGCTATATTAATGGATCCTAATCTAAGCTAGGGTGAGTTATTCAGACTGCATGTTGGTGACACAATGTAGAACAGACCTAACTCCTCTATAATTCTTTTATCTTCAAATATCTTGGTCTCTCAAGGGGACAGGAAACCTGCAACTGATTGATGTCATTGAAGGAGAATGAAATGTATTAATGCTACCAGAAAGAGATTTAAAAAGCTGTTAGGAAAAAAGTTATTTTCTCAGTAGATGAAAATTATACTCTAATGAGTGAAACCCATCACTGCTATGCTTATAAAAGAGGCAGCTCAGAGATTTATCCATTGTTACAAAAAAATTTACCACCGCTGCTCTTAATACTTTGGTAAAGACAGCACCAATACTGATGCATGCAATTTTTATTTTTTAATCTCTACTGCAGTCATCCTTTATTACATGTCCCTCATCCCTGAGTCCCCCTCTCTCCCGATTTCCAGAAACATTTACTGTGCAGCCTGTCCTGTACTACACAGCCACCGGGGCACCATTTATTCATTTGGGTGAGCAGTACTCATAGTGGCCTGTAGCCATCCAGCAGAGGTCAGTTCACTTATATAAATGAATAAGGACCTGTCAGCTGGAACGCTGACAAGTTACTGCTGAGATGAGAATGATTTCTGAGCAAAGGTTGTGCGGTGCCAGGCAAGGTTGTTCAGCATATATTTCTTGAATGCGGGGGGGGGGGGTAATTTTTTTACATAGCAGGGTGCACTCAGGAGGTTAGTGCTTAATTAAATAAAACTGTACGAAATGTAGCGCTATCCCCGTGAGGGCCATTTGACCCCAATGGTTGCCCTGACCTTGCAAGTCTCCCGACACCTCTGTCACGCAGGGTTCAGACATCTCATCAATAGTACATATAACACACGGACACTAAAATGAGGACACAGAAAAACAGATCAGTCTTTACTTAAGGTTTGATTGTTAACGATATCAAAAGAAATGGGTTTAAGAAAAGATGAGGCTATTGTGAAAATCTTGACACAAAATAAGAACATTTTGGATATAGTCTTTTGTAGAATAAAGAGCAGCAAGCAGTGCCCTGATCAAGGCCTATGGCTGCAGGCCAGAAAAGGGAAGGAGAATGACCAGTTATGTCAGAATACTCCCTTTTGCCTCCTGATGCCACAACTCATTAAACACAAACACTCAACACTGTTTGATAGGTTGTGCACAAAATATATGACCTGGTCTCTAAGAAAGAGTTCCTTGGTAATAGGGGTTGATCAAATGCCCAACCATAGGTGTGCACATAGGTGTATTAGGGTATGCACCCCAAAGCTCAAACACACATGCCTTTCTCTGCAGCCTCAGTTTCCTGGGGCAATGAATGAATGGAAAGTGCTCCGTGTTGAGCGGCTTCCTGTTAATTCACAAACCGTGGGGGTGTGGTCAGGCAATGGTGCCGTAGAGTCTCATTTCCACATGGCTCCGTGATCCGAGAGGTGCTACCGCCCTGTGCAGCTAGTGATTTACCTCCCTCCTCTATGCCTGGTGCTGCGAGAGTACAGGGGACGGCATATTTTTTTTAAGACATACCCCTCTGACTAGTCAGTCAGCAAAGGACTGCTCCAAGATGGCGCCAACCTGCCCGCCTGCAGCGGGACATGCGGCGAGTAAACTGATTGAGAAGGGAAGCGCCCCTCTGATGGAGACACAGGACACCCTTGCAAAGAGTCCACACCATTCAGCCTCCCCAATGGCACCCCATCTGGAAGGTGCGGCAGTGTCTCTGATTTAGTCAGCCCTGACATGGCGGTCTCAGACTATGGAATGGCAGGAAATCCTTGCTACCATACCCACTAAACAAGACATCACAGAGATGGCGGCATCCATCAGAAGTACTCTTACTCAGGAGATTAACTCACTTAAACAACAAATAGATTACACAGAAAAGAGAGTGGAAGTGGTAGAATCAGGACACACCATATTATCTTCCAAAGTAACTGCTCTAGAAACTTCAAATACAGTCATACAAAGGCAGATACAAATCCTGCAATTGCAACAAGATGATGCAGAAAATCGCAGCAGACTAAATAATGTTCGGCTACGTGGAATCCCAGAGCTAATCCAGGGCCCAGAATTGAGGTCTAAAATAACTGCAATTTTAAATGAGCTCTTGGAGCGACCCCCACAGAGGCAATAGAACTTGACCGAGTCCACAGAGCAAGTGCCCCCCGAAGTCTAGGCAAAGACCCCCCACGGGATGTGCAAGTAAGAGTACATTTTTTCTCTATTAAGGAAGAGATCATGAGGAAAGCCTGGGCAAAGGGTCCTATGGAAAATGAGGGGTTTACCATATGCTTACTCCCAGACCTTTCCCAGCGCACATTAAAGATGAGGGCCCTCCTGAAGCCTCTATTGGAGGTAATACGCTCAGTGGGAGCTACTTATCATTGGGGGGCACCCCTTCCACCTGGTTGTTCAGAAGGGGGGGTCCTCTTATGTCTTACGTTGGTTGGACCAAGCACCGGGACTTTTCACCTTTTTAGACACTCCACCAATCCTTATCCCTGACTGGCTAGAGGAACCCCGTAACCAACCTTCTTTAACCCCCCTTTTCAATAGATCTAAATATTTAAGGGACCAGCAACAACATGGAACTGATATCTCTAGAAACATACGGGAAGATCCGGGGCCTACTGTGTGAAGAGATCAAATCAATAATATTATGTGTATAATACTCTTAGAAGCCTTTTGATATCTTTGGGCCCCTTAGGGGCCAGGGGAACATGGTAATAGAGGAGGGATGGACATGTGAAGTATAATAAGTCGGGGGGGGGGTGGGATACAGGGGAGTAATGGACCCATAAGATGAAGCCACAGGAAGGGAGTAAATAATGTGATGTAGCTATTATTGTGCTGTGATCAAGACCACAATATCCCTCCATATTGCTTTAACTTGTTCTCCCCTGTTTCTATCTCCCCATATGTTTCAACAAGATATAGGGCGGTCGCCTGCGGGCTGGGGCTATGTGCACTCGTATTTTTTCTTTCTTTCTCTGTTTTTTTTGTACACTCTATGGAGCTATTAGGCCTTCTACCTCCCCCATATTAGGCCGTGCTAAACTACGCAAGGTTAAATATTAACCCTTATTTAGATTTATGACGTGCGGACCGATAGGAAGGGGGAAGAAGAATAAAAGTATAAATAAAAATCTGTTTTTCTCTAGCGCTCATCGACAGACGTAGTCCTCGGTGATACACCACCTTCGGGTTATGTTACCTCCGCAGGAGCAGGACTAGACAGGAAATTAAAAAGCTCTGGCCACACCCTAGGGGCAGTCCCAGAGGGTATATCCTCTCTCTCTCTGCCTCAGCAAATCAGTTATTTTCTGTCTAGTTAGGAGTAAGGACCTAGATACCTTGCTGGGATCTTAGGTCCTGGCAAGAATTTTTTTCTAAAAGGATTTTTAGACAACTTTTTCTTTCTCCAGTGTTCCTGTGAGATCTTCAAGCAAGAAAGCTGAACTGGGCGACGGGCTGGATGTTGAGATCCGGTGGTCACCCCAGTTCAGCCTACGAGCGCGTGCAGGCCATAGCTCCGCGCTGGGTCGGCCGCGACAAAGTCCCATTAAAAGGACTGAACCCGCGAGTTAAACGTCTCGCTGAAACGCCAAAGACCATGAGTCACGGCGTCCGTATCGGTCGACAGCCCTCCCGCCCCGGTGGAGAGGGGTACTGTCAGGAGTTGGTGCCCGCCTGGTTCCGGTATGGTGAGTAGCATGTTCCCCCTTTTTCCCTGACGGGTTTTGTGGTGAACGCGGGCCCCTCTCTGTATGGTAAGAAAGAGTTCTTTCTATCCTATAACATGTCACAAATCCTCCTATTTTGAGTGTGATTTTATGTGTGCAAAAAGCCAGGAGGCTTGGTTTGGAAGCTAACAATCTATTGTATACATGTTTTAAAGATGTAATCTGTGGCATTCTGGGAATCTTATGGGTTAAGTATAAACTACCTACCAGTCAGAAACCACGGACATGTAGACTGCCTTTCAAATCAGATCTCCAGCTATAGCAGGCCTCCCGAACGGCCATGCGGTCCGCCAGGGCCGGTACCGCCAACCACGCCAGATCCCCATGCAGAGAGAGTGTTGTGTGCCCTGCAGCACACCGCTAGTCAGTACAGGCCGCCGCCATTTTTTTTGCTGGATCGCACGAGCCGCCATTTTGGCGTAGCCTCGTGTCTCCAGCATGGGGGCGGCCATGTTTGAGGTGATCCTACACCTCGTGGAGCTTGGGGGAGGCGCCGGAAGGCGTGCAGAGGGGCGGAGCCGCCTCCTTTCTTCCTGGGCAGCCAGCCAAAAGACTTCCTGTTTGTCAAGACAGCGCTGTAAGCTGTTGCAGTTTAACTCTGAGCATCAAGTGGTGAGCCTGGGGGTCTATCTCTCTCTCTCTCGATCGATAGGGATCCCTAGCAGGTAACACTAAGGGGTTTTTTTGTGTGGCGCTGGGGGTCAGAGAAAAAAAAAAAAAAAAAAAAAGTTTTTTTCTTTTGAATTATATTATCCAGGAAGTAACTGGAGTTATCATGGACCCTGCCACACATATTCCCCCACCTGTTTCCCTCGAGGGGGCCTCGGGACCCGCCGGTGCACAGAGTATAGAATCATTTACAGCAATTTTGGAGTCTATGGTGGCTCGGGTGGAGGCGGCCTGTCAGGGACGGGGGTCAAGGAAGCGACCCCCGCCTACCCCTATACCATCTGACACCTCTGACTCAGATTCAGAGATGGTCATGGCAGTTGCAGGTTCCTCTGCAAGGGCTGTTATCCCAGGTAAAGCCCCCTCAGACAGTGAGGAGGACGCTTCTTCTCTTGCTATTATTCAGGAAGAAGCATTGGTGGACGCACTAGTTGTGGCAGTGCAAGAAACCTTAAAACTTGAGGCTTTACCGGCAGAGGCAACTGAAACAGAGAGGCCTTTCGGTACTAATAAGCTCATCAAGATGGCGAAGGCCTTTCCTGTACCTAAATGTTTTGGTAATCAGATTAAAGGAGAATGGGAGCATTCTAAACGTACCTTTACTATTTCCAAGCGTATTGCTAGACGCTATCCGTTTGAGGAATCCATCATTAAGAAATGGACGGTACCACCAGTCGTGGATCCGCCTATTTCCAGGCTGAATAAAGCCACGGTTATTCCAGTGGAGGACACTTCGTCCTTTAAGGATCCGGTGGATCGAAAGATAGAAGCAGAGTCCCGCACTATCTTTTCTCTGATAGGGTCAGCTTTTAGACCAGTAATTGTTATTGGTCTAGTTTCCCAGACACTTACGGAATGGGCGAAAATGGTACGCCAAGATCTTAGGGGAAAAGATATTCCCCAGGAGACATCTGATTTGATGGAACAGATCATACAAGGGCTACGGTTTATCTGTGACGCAGCCTTGGACACAACTCCCTTATTAGGGCATGCATCTAAGTTAGCAGTGATCCTCAGACGTGTGCTGTGGTTAAAATGCTGGTCAGCTGACCTAGGTTCCAAAAAGACCTTGACAAATCTCCCTTTTCAGGGGAATCGTCTATTTGGGGCCAACCTAGATGAAATCATCAAGGATGCCACTGGGGGCAAGAGCACTTTTTTGCCACAGGCTGCTAAAGCTAAGGGACCTCGCAACAAGCGAGGACCTTTCTTTACCGCCCATAAAGGGCGCCCGGCTGGTACTAGCGGGAAAGGCAAGACTCCTCCAGGAGGGTTCAAGAAGGGCTGGTCGGACAAACAGAGGACCAACCCAGCCAAACCTGAAGCAAAGGAGTACACAGCCTGAAGGTGCGCCCCCACCCGGTTTCAGGGTGGGGGGACGTTTTCACCGGTATTCAGGACATTAGATCGAGCATCAACCACTACTACCGGTGCGATTCTTCCCTTCCAACATTTAAGCAACACAGGAAGCGGTAGTTACCGTTCCCTGAATAGATCTTTTCCTTTACCTTTTCCTAAGATTAGTCCCTATACCTCACAGGAATCGGATCTGGTTGACCAGATAGGCCAAGTAGCCTCTAGTCGGGTGACTTCGGTCCCTGAGGTTCAACCAGAAAAGATCACCCTTCCTGATAACAATCAGGTATCTGATAAATGTGTGGGAACAGAAAACGACCAGACTTTCTCGGATGGTCGGGGCCAGATACCTCTAGGGACGCCTGGTTCAGATTCTATCAGCGCCAGTGGTCCTAGAAATTCTAGGCTGGCCTCCTCAAGCCGGCCTGGCCGACTTGGACATGCTAGTCGCAGACGTTCCGTGGGAACTTCGTCTCAGGGAGTGTCTGTGGTCTCTAGGACCAATTTACCATCATGCTTTACAGTCGCTGGGTTTAATGGCCTGGCCATTGAGACCCAAGTACTGAAGGACAGAGGTTTGTCAGCTTCAGTCATTCCTACTCTTATTAAAGCAAGGAAAGCGACTTCCAGCAAAGTCTATTATCACACATGGAAGACTTATATTGCGTGGTGCGAATCTTTAGGATTTCCTCCACGTACCTATTCGGTGTCTCGAATATTGGCCTTTTTGCAACAAGGGGTTGAGCAGAAGCTAGCCTTGAGCACCATCAAGGGTCAAGTTTCAGCATTAGCAATCTTCTTTCAGAAGCCTTTAGCTACCAAATCCTTGGTGCGGAATTTCATCCAGGGGGTGCGGCACCTGGCTCCTCCAGTCCGCGCGCCCTTACCGCCCTGGGATCTTAATTTGGTTTTGTCGGTTCTACAGAAACCTCCCTTTGAAAACATCAGGGAGATTCCCTTGCTTACTTTATCCCAGAAGGTGGCCTTCTTGGTGGCTATTACTTCTGCTCGCAGGGTGTCAGAACTGGCTGCATTATCATGCCAGTCACCATACCTAGTGATTCATAGGGATAAGGTAGTACTTCATCCTAAGCCATCTTTTCTTCCCAAGGTGGTTTCAGATTTTCATCTGAATGAAGATATTGTACTACCTTCCTTGTGTCCTCAGCCCAAGCATCATCGGGAACATGCGTTGCATTCCTTAGATGTGGTTCGGGCAATCAGGGTATACCTGAAAGCTACGGAATCATTCCGTAAGACGGATTCACTTTTTGTGATCACGGATGGCCCCAGAAAGGGTTTGCCTGCATCTGCCGCGACCATTGCCAAATGGATTAGACAAACGGTGGTACAGGCTTATTCTATCAAGGGTCAGAGTCCTCCGTTCCCTGTTAGGGCGCACTCCACTCGAGCGCTCAGTACTTCCTGGGCCTTTCGCCATCAGGCGTCAGTGGTCCAGGTATGTAAGGCGGCCACCTGGTCGTCGGTACATACCTTTACAAAATTCTATAAAATTGATGTGACGGCATCGGCGGATGCCTCATTTGGCCGCAAGGTTTTGCAGGCCGCAATTTGAGGAGACCGGTGGTCTACCTCGAGGGTTTTTTTCTGTTTGAAAAAAAAAAAAAAAAAAAAATTTTGTTTTTCCCTTTTTTTATTGAGTCTCATCGTTAAGGATGAGCATTGTAAACTTCTAGTTGGCACCGGTTGGGCCTTCTAGATTGGGATTTGATTTTCATTTTCCCACCCCTCAGTTGTGATACTGCTCTGGGACGTCCCGAAGGTGGTGTATCACCGAGGACTACGTCTGTCGATGAGCGCTAGAGAAAAATGGATTTTTGTAAAATCTTACCGTAAAATCCTTTTCTCTTAGCTCATCGACAGACGTAGTCCCCGCCCCTCTGTTTTGGAGTTGGGTTGGGTTAAATTCTCTAAGCACTGCTTTTTCACATAACTGATTTGCTGAGGCAGAGAGAGAGAGGATATACCCTCTGGGACTGCCCCTAGGGTGTGGCCAGAGCTTTTTAATTTCCTGTCTAGTCCTGCTCCTGCGGAGGTAACATAACCCGAAGGTGGTGTATCACCGAGGACTACGTCTGTCGATGAGCTAAGAGAAAAGGATTTTACGGTAAGATTTTACAAAAATCCATTTTTCCTTTTTCTCCCCTTTTTTTTTAGTTTTTTTACCTCCCTTTTTTTTAACCAGTATTTTTTTTTTTTTTACCTCCCTTTTTTTTTTTTTTTTTCAACCTCTCTTTCTTTCTTTTTCTTTTCTCTTTTTTCCCCCACCCATCCGGCAGAGACAGGGACACAGAGATGAGACATGGTGGCTCCAGCAGGTGAGACGATATCAAATCCTAAATTGACCACTTTAAACGTCCGAGGGCTGTCCACCCCGGAAAAATGCTCACGACTGTTATCTGATATTCGACGAAGCCATACTCATATAGCGTTTTTCCAGGAAACCTACTTTAAGAAAGATTTGATCCCCAGACTGTATAATAGGGATTTTCCTTGGGCATACCACGCCCCCTCACCCATCCCTAAAGCGAAAGGCGTGAGTATAGTCATATCCAAAAATATCCCATGGGCATTTAGGGCCCTACAGGCCGACCACCAGGGCAGATATTTGATGATTAAAGGGATGCTGGGACAAAGAGTAATTACTCTTGTGAATGTAAATTTCCCCAATGCCAATCAAATACCCTTCATGCAGTCTTTAACATCGACTATATTGGAATTCCGTGAGGGGCATCTGATAATGGTGGGAGACTTCAATTTTTCACCAGAGCCCCTCATAGACACGAGGAATATCCCAGCTATCGTACTCTGGATTAAACAGATTGAAGAGGGAAATATCCCTTTTAGATCTGGTTGACCCATGGCGAATAATGCACCCTGGGGAGAGGGACTATACCTACTATTCAGCTACACATAATACCTACTCCAGAATAGATAGATTTATGGTATCCCAGAACAACCTCCCTCTGATTGCTGTTACTCATATAGATTAATTTTCCTTTTCAGATCATGTACCTGTCCATCTGTTGTTTGAGTGGGACTCTGGACCACCGAGATTAGCGAATTGGAGATTAAATGAATCCCTCCTGCAGATTCCCACTGCCAGGGCTGAAATTGATGTAGCCCTGACAGAGTATTTCCCGAATAACACTGACCCGTTACAAGCACTCGGGATAACATGGGAAGCACATAAGTGTGTTATTCGGGGAGTAATAATGAGGATAGGCTCCAGACACAAGCGAGATCGAGAGAGGGCGGTAACCGCGCTTTTAGAACGTATTACAACATTAAGCTCTTCCCATAAACAGTCTCTGGCGAGAGAACACCTAATCCGCCTTATGAAAGCAAGGGAAGAGTTGAATAAACTCTTATTTCAGAGAACAGTTCGGAACCTTATGATAACCAGAAGAAAATATTATGAGTTTTCAGACAAACCGGGGACAATGTTGGCGAGAGCCTTGCGCGGGCCACAAAAACGCACAGTAATTTCACAAATACAAAACACAAATGGTCGGAAAATTCACTCTTCAGTTGAGATTGCAGAAGAATTTAAGGCGTATTATAAAGCTCTATATAATTTGCCACCTATAGATGCAACTAAGAACACACAGGAGAAAATCAATGTGGCGACGGCATGTATACAAGCATCTGGTATGCCTCCTCTGTCGCTAGAACAGACGACAGCTATGGAGGGTAAAATTACAGAAAAAGAGTTGACCCTGGCCTTGTCTCAGTCTAAGCGACATAAGGCTCCCGGCCCTGATGGATATACCCTTCCATATTATCAACAATTTATGCAACATTTGAAGACCCCTTTATTATTATACTTCAATTCGATTGGAGAAGGAGGAAGTATGCCTTTAGATTCTCTGAGGGCCTATATAACTTTGATACATAAGGAGGGAAAGGATCCATCACTGTGTGGGAGTTATCGCCCGATCTCCCTGCTCAATACCGACCTTAAATTGTTCGCCAAGGTGTTGGCAAACCGAATAATACCTTATATCCCACAATTGGTACACTGGGATCAGGTCGTTTTTTTTCCAACCAGGGAGGCGAGGGATAACTCGACCCGAGTGGTGGATCTGATACATAGTGCTCGATCAACGCAAAACCCCATGATGTTACTTTCTACAGATGCCGAAAAGGCCTTTGACAGGGTGGCCTGGGAATTTATCCAGGTCACCCTGTCATATATTGGCCTAGGACCGTGGATGTTGGGCATAATGGCCCTGTATACATCACCCACGGCTGCAGTACGGGTTAATGGGTGGAGATCGGATTTCTTTGAGATTAACAATGGTACGCGACAAGGCTGTCCATTATCCCCTTTGATTTTCATCCTAACCTTAGAACCATTCTTGTATACAATACGAAGGGATGGAAATATCACAGGTGTCCGGGTGGTGGGTGAACACCACAAGGTAGCGGCGTTTGCTGATGATCTGATTTTTTTGTGATGAATCCTATTAAATCTTTGCCGCATATACTGGATGCACTTCAGGTATATGGCAACATATCTCACTATAAGATAAATCTCTCTAAATCTGTGGCCTGGAATGTTTCTGTGCCCCTGGACAACTGGAGATCTATATGTACAGCCTTCCCTTTCCATTGGTCCACCAGCTCGATAAAATATCTTGGGGTGAATATTACGGCCGATCCTGGGAACCTTTATTCAGCAAATTTTTCGCCCCTTTTGGGGATTATTTGTTCGAATATCCAGAGTTGGCAAACACTGACTTGGTTTGGCCGATGCAGTGCACTCAAAATGAACATATTG
The DNA here is from genome assembly GCF_965119305.1 of Pelophylax lessonae. NCBI lineage: Eukaryota > Metazoa > Chordata > Amphibia > Anura > Ranidae > Pelophylax > Pelophylax lessonae. Next base: position 147,545,801 of record NC_138768.1, read on the forward strand.
CCACGTATTTTATACGTCATGCAAGCTCTTCCAATATCAGTCCCTGGGTTGTTTTTCTCTCACATACAAGCACTGTTTTGATCTTTTGTGTGGGCCACCAAATCCCCTCAGATTGGGATGCGGATCCTCACTCTCCCTAAAGATAGGAGGGGGATTGGTCTACCAGACATTCTCCAATACTATAGGGCCTTACACCTTATGCGAGTATTGGATTGACATTGCAATTCCACTACAAAACAATGGGTATCTCTAGAGAATGGGATGGCTGGTCGGCCTGTTCCTCTGGCCCCCTGGGCACCAAACATGGAGATTGATATACTTTATTCGCACCCGACAATTGGGCCTACAATACGTGAATCCCGTAGAGTACAAAGTCACCCAAAGATAACGCCATTGATATCTCCTATGACACCAATCTTAGGCAACCCTGAATTTTTACCAGGCTGCATGAACAACAGGGTGACTGCTTTGGCTCAGATGGGGAGGGTGCGTCTCATGGATTTTTGGACAGAGAAAGACCCGCCATCTCATTTGGAGATTAAGACATGGCCAGGGTTGAATCTAGATCATTTAAGTATTCTACAAATCCGACATTTTCTTCTACATCTTCAAAGGCAGGGCTATTCCCCGCGAGCATTGTCCCCATTTGAGACATTATGCAAGGGGGGATCATCTATCCCACATGCACTTTTTTTATGCGATGTTGGGAGAAACAGTGAAGGAACAACCTCTGCTGTATATACGTCAATGGGAATATGATCTCAAAGTCTCCTTCACCCCCATACAAATCAAAAAAATCGTATCAATGGTACATAGGTCTTCCCTGGCAAGCAGATATCAGGAAACTAGCTATAAAATTCTCACTCGCTGGTACAGAGTCCCTGCACTCCTGCATAAAATGGATGGGTCGATTCCAGATTGTTGTTGGAGATGTGGTGCTGAGGGAGGCACAATGAGGCATATTTTTTGGACATGTCCCTCTTTGAGGGATTTTTGGAGGGAGGTCGCTCTGGTGATTAAGGGACTTACCTCGGTGGAGGTGGGCGAGGATCCAGCACTGTGCCTTCTTCATCTTACGAGGGGATCAATTAGGAAACAACAATGTGGAGACAGACATGTCCCCCTACACGACAAATGTGGACTGCAAGAGTAAATGAAATACATCGCATGGAACTCCTGACCACAGCATTAAACAATTCTGAGGAGCAAACCCGAATACGCTGGTCACCATGGTTACAATTCACAAGCTCCGATGAGTATATACAGCTAAATCTGTAATTCTAGGGATATCTCCCTTATGTGTATAAGGAGTGAGCCTCTAGATCCCCCTGACTCTGCCGGAGTCGATGGGGGTTTTTTCCTTTTTCCCCCTTTTTTTTTTCTTTTCCCTTCTCTCTCTCTTCCTTTCCCTTTTTTCTTCCCTCTTTCGATCGGTCTGTAGGTGGAGCTCCCCGGGGGGGGGGGGGGGGACAAATGGGATACGTACGGAGAGGTACAGAGAGGTAGAAGGAATGATACATAAAATCTGTTATATATTCTTTTTTTATTTTTTATTCCTCTATAAAGTTAAATGAAACTTGTGACAACAGCTCTATTTGGTTCAGATGTTTTTTTTTTTTTCTTTTTTTTTTTGGAAAAAAACAGGAAAAATTTTCTCCTTTTGGTTTTTTTTTTTTTTTTTCTTTCACTTCACATATATTATGGACCTAAAGTTATACACTTAAAGATTTCACAATATTAGCCACATGTTACACATATCACTAAAAATATTTACACTTTTTTTGTTTTTGTTTTTTATTATCCCCAAGTATATTGGGGAATTATTCCCTCTTTCCCTTTTTTTTTTTTTTTTTTCTCCTTTTCACTTCCCACTTTAAGTTTGGAGTTTGTGAGATCACTTTTCACGGATTGTTTTACACTTGTTGTGTTTAATTTTATTTTTCACGATTGGAATTGGATTATATTGAATTGTATTGAACGTGGTATTTTCCTGTTTTAAGAAACATCTGAAAAATGAAATGTACTGTATCCTTAAAGAAAAAAATTAATAAAAATGCTTTAAATTAAAAAAAAACAAAAAAACTCATGATTAAAGGGATGCTGGGACAAAGAGTAATTACTCTTGTGAATGTAAATTTCCCCAATGCCAATCAAATACCCTTCATGCAGTCTTTAACATCGACTATATTGGAATTCCGTGAGGGGCATCTGATAATGGGGGGAGACTTCAATTTTTCACCAGAGCCCCTCATAGACACGAGGAATATCCCAGCTATCGTACTCTGGATTAAACAGATTGAAGAGGGAAATATCCCTTTTAGATCTGGTTGACCCATGGCGAATAATGCACCCTGGGGAGAGGGACTATACCTACTATTCAGCTACACATAATACCTACTCCAGAATAGATAGATTTATGGTATCCCAGAACAACCTCCCTCTGATTGCTGCTACTCATATAGATTAATTTTCCTTTTCAGATCATGTACCTGTCCATCTGTTGTTTGAGTGGGACTCTGGACCACCGAGATTAGCGAATTGGAGATTAAATGAATCCCTCCTGCAGATTCCCACTGCCAGGGCTGAAATTGATGTAGCCCTGACAGAGTATTTCCCGAATAACACTGACCCGTTACAAGCACCCGGGATAACATGGGAAGCACATAAGTGTGTTATTCGGGGAGTAATAATGAGGATAGGCTCCAGACACAAGCGAGATCGAGAGAGGGCGGTAACCGCGCTTTTAGAACGTATTACAACATTAAGCTCTTCCTATAAACAGTCTCTGGCGAGAGAACACCTAATCCGCCTTATGAAAGCAAGGGAAGAGTTGAATAAACTCTTATTTCAGAGAACAGTTCGGAACCTTATGATAACCAGAAGAAAATATTATGAGTTTTCAGACAAACCGGGGACAATGTTGGCGAGAGCCTTGCGCGGGCCACAAAAACGCACAGTAATTTCACAAATACAAAACACAAATGGTCGGAAAATTCACTCTTCAGTTGAGATTGCAGAAGAATTTAAGGCGTATTATAAAGCTCTATATAATTTGCCACCTATAGATGCAACTAAGAACACACAGGAGAAAATCAATGTGGCGACGGCATGTATACAAGCATCTGGTATGCCTCCTCTGTCGCTAGAACAGACGACAGCTATGGAGGGTAAAATTACAGAAAAAGAGTTGACCCTGGCCTTGTCTCAGTCTAAGCGACATAAGGCTCCCGGCCCTGATGGATATACCCTTCCATATTATCAACAATTTATGCAACATTTGAAGACCCCTTTATTATTATACTTCAATTCGATTGGAGAAGGAGGAAGTATGCCTTTAGATTCTCTGAGGGCCTATATAACTTTGATACATAAGGAGGGAAAGGATCCATCACTGTGTGGGAGTTATCGCCCGATCTCCCTGCTCAATACCGACCTTAAATTGTTCGCCAAGGTGTTGGCAAACCGAATAATACCTTATATCCCACAATTGGTACACTGGGATCAGGTCGTTTTTTTTCCAACCAGGGAGGCGAGGGATAACTCGACCCGAGTGGTGGATCTGATACATAGTGCTCGATCAACACAAAACCCCATGATGTTACTTTCTACAGACGCCGAAAAGGCCTTTGACAGGGTGGCCTGGGAATTTATCCAGGTCACCCTGTCATATATTGGTCTAGGACCGTGGATGTTGGGCATAATGGCCCTATATACATCACCTATGTACTGAAGTAAAAGTGGAAGTAGGAGAAAAAAATTATACTCTAGTAAAGTACAGATACCGCCTTTTAGTACTTAACTACAGTAGTGAAGTAGTTCTACTTCGTTACTATACATCTCTGCCCACCCATAATGGGCCCAAAAACACTTTAAGCTCTTCTAATGTTAGGGGTCTCCATTCGAAAGGACGGGCATGATATGAGGTGGGGCTGCTCTCTATGAGCTGTTGGGCAAAAAGATTTGTTTGGTCCACGATGCCTTGAAGGAACTCGATAGGGAAAAATAAATTTAAAAAATCAATTAGTGAAACATTTTTGGTGTTGACCTGCAAACCTGTCTGTGCTGTGAAGGGGGGGGATTGTAGCTGACCCTGAGCTAGAAGGCAGCCACAATGGGTTTGCTAAGGCATCCAGAAGCTGAATTTGGGCTCTCATTCTTTGGGGCTGGTGTGAAATTCCAGTGCTTGTACTGGGCCTTTCCTCCTGGGGTCTAGGAGGAAATTGGCCATTGGCGCTGCTGGTGTCTGCCTGGTTTTCAGTGCGTCTTCTTTTAGGCTGAGTTTCTTGCTCCTCCGAATCAGTCCCCGCTGTAAAGCCTTCAAAGGGCTCGGATTCTGAACCGGATTCGGAACTGGTTTCAGAATCGGGCGGTGAGAGCTCCCCGCTGCTCTCATCCGTCAGGGTTAAAAATGTATATGCCTCTTCGGCAGTGAAAACTGTTTTGGACTTGGACATGTTGGCTATATGAAGGGTGACAGGTACTTGGGTACTCTGCTGGGCAGGTGACAGGTACTCGGGTACTGATGAGCAGGTGGAATGTACTCTGATGAGCAGGTGGAAGGTACTCAGGTACTTTGTTAGGCAGGCGGCAGGTACTCTGATGAGCAGGTGGAAGGTACTCAGGTACTCTGATAGGCATGTGACAGGTACTCGGGTACTCTGATGGGCAGGTGCCAGGTACTCGGGTACTGAAGAGAAGGCGGCAAGTACTCGGGTACTTTGATAGGCAGGGGGCAGGTACTCTGATGAGCAGGTGGAAGGTACTCGGGTACTTTGTTAGGCACGCGGCAGGTACTCTGATGATCAGGTGGAAGGTACTCGGGTACTCTGATAGGCAGGTGGCAGGTACTCAGGTACTCCGATAGGCAGGTGACAGGTATTCGGGTACTCTGATGAGCAAGTGACAGGCAGGTGACAGGTACTCGGGTACTGATGAGCAGGTGGCAAGTACTCGGGTACTTCGATAAGCAGGCGGCAGGTACTCTGAAGAGCAGGTGGAAGGTACTCGGGTACTCTGATAGGCAGGTGGCAGGTACCCGGGTACTCTGATAGGCAGGTGACAGGTGCTTGGGTACTCTGATAGGTAGGTGACAGGTACTTGAATACTCTGATGGGCAGGTGACAGGTAGTCGGGTACACTGTTGGGTAGGTGATAGTTACTTGGGTACTCTGATGGGCAGGTGACAGGTACTCGGGTACGCTGATGGGCAGGTGACAGGTACTCAGATGGACATGTGACAGGTACTCTGGTGGTTTATTTGGTGGGGCAATCAGGGCACAGTAGTAATCACAGTATAGTGGTAACTCACTGTTTCCAGAGAACCAGCGGCTCGCACTGGAGCCACTCATGTGATCGGCTGTGATTGGACACAGCCAATCACGTGGTAAACAGACAATTTCATTGGCTGTTTACCTTGATCGTGGATGGGCTCTGTCCGAGGGATGAGCCTCAACCCTGATCGCAGCGCTGCAATGACGGCCGCCCGATCGAGGAGCTGTTCCTGCCGGTGTCATTTTACTATTACCTGGTATGGAAGTGGTTAAACTTGTTCACTGCTTGTTAAGAATAAGTAAAAGCTTTAATGCCCATAGTCTGGGCACAGGTATACTTTATTATACTTTAATTTTTGAACGAAAGCTAAAGCAGAATACAAACATCATTCCAGTGGAGCAAAACATCATAAAGTCACAGAACCATAAATTGAATAAGTGATGGAAAATTCATTGATAAGAACAAATAAAAAGCAGCATGAAATGAAGAGCAACACACTTCAGTCATACATACATTATTGAGTTATAAGGTGGAAACTCCCCTGAGATATGTTTGTAATCCAAATGACAAGGTTTCATTATTGGCTATGATGAATTGTAGAGCTGTTTGGGTTTTGTAAGCTCTCGGGCTAGCTTCTATAATTCTAGCTTGTTTTCATTCTACTTATGCTGAAATATTCTTGCTCTGCCGCCTGCAGGTTTAGCTCTGATGAATCTTTTGTTTCATAACATCATTTTTATGTTCCTTCACTGTTGAAAGGTCAAATTTGTATTTCTGGCCGGCATGGCATCCTTTGGAGAACTATGATATCTATTTAGGATATGGCACAACAATATAAATGTAATTTCAGCGTGCCTATAGCACGATATGCAATTTAGCTCATGTGCATCCAGGTTGCATGGTACATCTGTTACTGGGACATACATGATATTTGTCTTCTTTGTATCACTCTGATATGAGCCATCATTGTGGCGTTTGGGGCTGGCAGGGGTTAAACTATATGACTTCACATAGAATAACAGTAGGCAGCTGCTTATCTGACTTGCGTAATAACAGCTTAGTATAATGTTTGCTGGCACGTTTTTTCTCACAAGTAGCAAATAATTTGTGGAATAGCTGCAGGAAAAACGAGACAACTTACAGTGATGAAGAGATAAACACATTAGATGTGTAATTTTTATTTATTATATGTAGCTTGCCCATTTAAAAAGGGAGTGCTATATCTAGGTCTGTGGATAAGGGGGTACAACCAGTCCTCCTGTATGGGGCCCAGGCCAGCAGGGGGCCCAGGCAGCAGAGTGAATCCGATGTGGGCAGGGAGGGTAATTTCTGGAACCAATCTAGTGTATGGCTGTTTCTGCAGCAGCTGAAAACTGGCATCTTCTCCTCTCCCACCTGCCTGCTTTCAGCTGCTGCAGAGAGAGCCATACAGGGAATTGGTTCCAGTAATTGGCCCCCTCCCCCCACACTGATCACCCTCCATGTGCACCATAGGTTTATCCCTCGTCCCAGGCCTCTCTATGCCCACAGTGTTGCTAGATTCCCTCGTCTCCTTCCAGCTGGCAGTTGCAAGCATTTTTTAGGATCCTTCAGGATGGAGAGTGGGGAAAGGGTCCAGGAAATATGTTATATTTACTAGCCCCTTTTTTTCCTGAATAAACACAATGAGTGATTGGCAACAATCACTCTCTGTGTTCATTCATAACTGAAGTGTAGTAAACTGGCTGTAAGGTTGGCTGTATTGGGCCCCATGGTAACTAACACCAGCCCTGACTATATCCACCAAAATAGCTCCCATATAGGTTTTACCATTACAGGTGGTATTTGGATGCACAACTGCTGGAATTCAACTAGAAATGCTGATAATGGTATTTCTGTTAGTTCGCAATGTATGGTTTCACTTTGAGTGGTAACATAGATGGGTCTCTAGGCTGTTCCATATGGGGATTGGGGTCTCTGCCTCTTGTCCAGATGTGGGCAGAGCTCAGCTAATTTGATATGCTTCATATATTTTGGCTATGTCCTTTAATATTTATATATTGGCAAGATTTGTTTACCTTTTTGGATACTACATTGAGTGCCGGGTCACACTTATGCAATGCGGGAAGGCTGCGAATTCGCAGCCTGTTCCCGCATCGCAAACGCACCCCTGGCAGTTCACACTGCCATATGCGATACGCTGGGGGTGTCAATGAAATGTTAACGACACCCCCAGTTTGATCGCATATCGCAGTGCAATCTTTACAGTTCGCACAGGATCTGATCGCACAAGTGTGAACCACTGTGCGATCCGATCCTGATGAGGCTGGAAAAAAGGGTCCTGTGCGACTTTGCTGCGGGTGCAGTGCAAATTTAGCCATACAAAGTGTATGGCTGAATTCGCACCGCACAGCCGATCGCATGTAATGAAGGAGCAGTGCGCTCCGATATTACATGCCATCGCCGCAGCCGCAAGAATGTGAACCGACACTAAATATTCCAGTCCTAAGAACCCCAGAGGATTTTTAATACATTTTTGCCATGTATCCATAACTACTTTCTGATTCGCATAATTCCCTTTTGTGCTTATATACAAGGATATACTGCTGAACTGGAAGAATGCTATACCACAAAGAGCATCAGATTTATTGTTTGGTAAAATTTTGACATACCTAAATTAAAGTTGATATATAAGGGTAGCGCTGTAGCTCTTGCCCTATTATTATTTTTAACAGTTTACACAGCACTTTACAACATAAGGGCAGATAGTACAATTACAATACAGTTTAATATAATAGGAATCAGGGGCCCCTGCTCGTTAGAGCTCACAATCTAAGGCTGGCCATTCACAGTTCGAATCTAGGCTAGTTCTGCATGAACCGGCTGAGATTCGAACCATTAATGAGCAGGCTGAATGCACCAAGTTGATCAATCGATCAACTTTGGTAAAACCTGCCTGCCGGACAGGGCCGGACTGGCTTGCCGGGATAGCGGGAAAATTCCCGCCAGGCCGGCTGCCCTGGGGCTGCTGTCGGCTATGAGCTGAGCTCAGCTGCTCTGGGATGTTTTTTTTTTCTCTCACAAGAGCAGCGGCCGGGTGCCGCCCACTTCATTAGAACTGGTGCCTGGTTGAGTGATTTGCTTTGCAGTGCAGCCACGCCTCTTTTGGTCAGCTGGCTGAGTCGGGGCTTTCACGGAGCTCCAGTACAGGTGGGCGGAGCTGGAAGAAGTTACACAGACAGCAGTCCCGATCATTGCTTCCTGCCCAGCACACATCTCTCCCTGAATGAAGATCTGAGAGGACAGATGGCAGCCTTCAGCTTCTCCCCGTGAGTCCTGACCTTCTCTGCCTTCCACCCTCTACTATGCTGTGTGTAAACCTTCCCTGCAGACAGAGAGACACTTTCTGGAATAGGTTAGGGATATACTGGGACATCTGAGGTGATTCATAGATGTATTCCACACACACACACATCTTATATAATAAGTTATAGTATGTATATGGAATACATCTATGTATCACCTCAGATGTCTAAGCATATTCCTAACCTATTAGAAAAATCTGTATAAACAGCACTGAATGTAAATACATAACAGGGCCAACTCCAGGAAAGAATAAAAAAAAAGTCCACCCTTGCAGTGTAGGTGTGGGGAGGGGGAGGGAGAGAATGCCTCTTTTACCTTATTCCATGCTGCAGCCAGCTCCAGTGCTGTCTTCCTCCACACAAAGTCCTGACATCATCACATACAATGCAGGGACATTAACCCTGTATAGGATGATTGGGAGGCTGGAGTGTGACCACAGCCAGTACTCTACATAGAAGCTGAAGGGGACAAATTACAGCACTGCAGGAAGCCTACAGGAGCAAGGAATAAGGTAAAGCTGACTACACACAGATTGAGATTTGTCTAGTTCAGCAGGGAACAGCTGAATTTCAATCTGAGTGTAGCTCCCCCAGTATTCAGGGTGTAACCTGTTCTAGTTGCCCCCTCTCCTCAGGCACCTGTACCATGTCCGCAACCTCTGATCACCTCCTGTACCATGTCCGCACTGCCCCTGACATCTCCTGTACCATGTCCGCACAGCCTCTGATATCTCCTGTACCATGTCCGCACAGCCTCTGACATCTCCTGTACCATGTCCGCACTGCCCCTGACATCTCCTGTACCATGTCCGCACAGCCCCTGACATCTCCTGTACCATGTCCGCAACCTCTGATCACCTCCTGTACCATGTCCACACAGCCCCTGACATCTCCTGTACCATGTCCGCACAGCATCTGACATCTCCTGTACCATGTCCGCACTGCCCCTGACACCTCCTGTACCATGTCCGCACAGCCCCTGACATCTCCTGTACCATGTCCGCACAGCATCTGACATCTCCTGTACCATGTCCGCACAGCCCCTGACATCTCCTGTACCATGTCCGCACAGCATCTGACATCTCCTGTACCATGTCCGCACTGCCCCTGACATCTCCTGTACCATGTCCGCACAGCATCTGACATCTCCTGTACCATGTCCGCACTGCCCCTGACCTCTCCTGTACCATGTCCGCACAGCATCTGACATCTCCGGTACCATGTCTGCAGCCCATGACATCTCCTGTACAATGTCTGCAGCCCATGGCATCTCCTGTACCATGTCTTCAACCTCTGACCATCTCCTGTATCCTGTACGTGGTCTCTGACATCTCCTGTACTGTGTCCGCAGCCTCTGACCAGCTCCTGTAACATGTCCACAGCCTCTGACCAGCTCCTGTAACATATCCGCAGCCTCTGACCAGCTCCTGTACTGTGTCCGCAGCCTCTGACCAGCTCCTGTAACATGTCCACAGCCTCTGACCAGCTCCTGTAACATATCCGCAGCCTCTGACCAGCTCCTGTAACATATCCGCAGCCTCTGACCAGCTCCTGTAACATGTCCACAGCCTCTGACCAGCTCCTGTAACATATCCGCAGCCTCTGACCAGCTCCTGTAACATATCCGCAGCCTCAGACCAGCTCCTGTAACATGTCCACAGCCTCTGACCAGCTCCTGTAACATGTCCACAGCCTCTGACAAGCTCCTGTAACATGTCCACAGCCTCTGACAAGCTCCTGTAACATATCCGCAGCCTCTGACAAGCTCCTGTAACATGTCCACAGCCTCTGACAAGCTCCTGTAACATGTCCACAGCCTCTGACAAGCTCCTGTAACATGTCCACAGCCTCTGACCTGCTCCTGTAACATATCCGCAGCCTCTGACCAGCTCCTGTAACATGTCCACAGCCTCTGACATCTCCTGTAACATGTCCACAGCCTCTGACCAGCTCCTGTAACATGTCCACAGCCTCTGACCAGCTCCTGTAACATGTCCACAGCCTCTGACCAGCTCCTGTAACATATCCACAGCCTCTGACCTGCTCCTGTAACATATCCGCAGCCTCTGACCAGCTCCTGTAACATGTCCACAGCCTCTGACCAGCTCCTGTAACATATCCGCAGCCTCTGACCAGCTCCTGTAACATATCCGCAGCCTCTGACCAGCTCCTGTAACATGTCCACAGCCTCTGACCAGCTCCTGTAACATGTCCACAGCCTCTGACAAGCTCCTGTAACATGTCCACAGCCTCTGACAAGCTCCTGTAACATGTCCACAGCCTCTGACAAGCTCCTGTAACATATCCGCAGCCTCTGACAAGCTCCTGTAACATGTCCACAGCCTCTGACAAGCTCCTGTAACATGTCCACAGCCTCTGACAAGCTCCTGTAACATGTCCACAGCCTCTGACCAGCTCCTGTAACATATCCGCAGCCTCTGACCAGCTCCTGTAACATGTCCACAGCCTCTGACATCTCCTGTAACATGTCCACAGCCTCTGACCAGCTCCTGTAACATGTCCACAGCCTCTGACCAGCTCCTGTAACATGTCCACAGCCTCTGACAAGCTCCTGTAACATATCCGCAGCCTCTGACCAGCTCCTGTAACATATCCGCAGCCTCTGACCAGCTCCTGTAACATATCCGCAGCCTCTGACCTGCTCCTGTAACATATCCGCAGCCTCTGACCAGCTCCTGTAACATGTCCACAGCCTCTGACCATCTCTTTTCTTTTATCGTGTCTGCAGTCTCTGAGGGAGCCTGGAAAGAAGTTTGCTCTTATATTTATAAAGTCCTATGTGCTTTCATGTCTGTCTTATCTATATATAATACACTTTTCAAATGTGCTTTAAAACTAATGGTTTTCCCTATTATGAACAAGAAAATAATGGCGTTATGCTGTTGGGCCGGTATAACAATTCTATGGGGCTGGTATGAAATTATTTCCAGGGCTGAATTTTATTCCCAGTCCGGCCCTGCTGCCGGATTCTCTTGTGATTTTCGCTAGCGGCTGCTATAGCCACTAGCAATAATCACTGTCTTCTCCCAGCGGGAACGGCTTCCCCCACCTGCCCCCTGCCCCTTGCTGGGAGAAGACAATTGCTGATTCCCCTGTTAACACTGTCTGTGTTGATGGGGGAATTGTGTGACTTTACACAGGATGCAGGAAAGACATTTGCACCATGTATGGCCAGCCTAAGAGGGAGGGTCAAGAGATACAAAAGGTAATAACTCTAGGGGATGGGCTGATGGAGAGAATAAATGTACAGTTTTTAGGTGGGGGCCAGAGAGGCCTTTCTGAAAAGATGAGTTTTCAGGGATCGTGTGCAAGTGGACACCGTAGAAGATAGTTGGACAGATTGGGGTAGGGAGTTTCAGAGGATGGAAGAGGCTATGGAGAAGTCCTACAGGTGAGCATGGGAGGAGGTGACAAGGGAGCTAATGAGCAGGAGATCTTGGGAGGCATGAAGGGAGCGATTTTTTTGGTATTTTGAGACTAGGTAAGTGATGTGGTTGGGGCAGAGTTGTGGATGGCTTTGTAAGTTGTTGTTGTTACTATCTTAAATTTAATTAATTGGGTGAGCAGAAACCAGTGGATGGATTGACAAAGAGGATTAGCAGACACTGAGCTTTTGGTAATGTGGAGGAGCCAGCAGCAGCATTCATGATGGACTGAAGAGGGGATAGCCTATGTAAGGGTAAAACATTTTCCAAGATATAGCAGCCTTGGATAGATATATCTGCTTCACACAGCGGGGACACTTCAGTATCTCAGCTGGCGTGATCTTCCGAGTAACTGGGTTTGCTGTATTCTTATGTTGAGGCACTCTTTTGAGGCACTGACTTGCAACGTGGTCATGTTGGGGGGGGGGGGGTGTTGTTATTCCCTTTTATCAGTTTGTTTTTTTGTATTAATAGAGTGGTGTGTTTCTTATATGCACCATGTCTGCATTATGTAGGGCTCTGCATAGTCCTTGGCTGTTATACAATGGAGTCTGTAATACTATCATGGCTAATTGCACTTTTTTTTTTTTTTTGTCGCTGGTGTGATTAAAAAAGTCTTAAATACACATATTTTGACAAAAACACAGATGGGTCTCCACATTGCACCACACCCAGGTTTTCTTACAGTGCAGAGCTACAATTGATAATGCCACTTACAGGACCAGCTTCTGAAAGGTTTTATTGAAGAATTATCAATGTATACAACAATTTTCTTTTAAAATCAGTTTAATCTCAAAGGGTATACGCATGTCCACACTGGATTATAAACAACAAAGGAGGTCCCAATATAGTTGAGAAAGAATTATTGCAGTGTGGACAACTCTCTATATTTCTCAAGGAAGGACTAGGAAAATTTGGCTTGGACAATAAAAACAATGAACTGGCCTTTACACTGTAGTGTTAGTTTCCTGTTCGCTCAAGTAAATGCACCACAAAAGTGTGTCAGGTTGGCATAGCTATTGGTGGTCATGGTGAATGGTGGGTGTTGCCTTAAAAAACATGTTTTATTTGAACACACGTTTCACATATATGCTAAAAAAGGGGAGATTGTAAAGGTGGAAGTACTTCATGAGCTGATCAAGATGGTTGTTAGTCAATAAAAATGATATAGGCTCTCCTGAATAAAAGATTAAATACAATATCATGCTATGATCAGTTATCATTCAACTTTCTATACAAAATTAGCACATACCTGTATGTATAAAATATCAGAGCCACAAAGGAAATTGATGCTGGGAGACTTCTTAATGCCAGGTGCTGTACAGGTCTGAACAGGGAGCAGAGAGCTATATACAACCCAGCAGCTGTCACAGACTGCAAGTTTCACTCATGTTGAGGTGTGAATTAGGGAGTATCTCCACTCATGTGCACCAACCCAACATATATTATTTGTACTGGCTCAGAGAACAATTAGCAACCCCCCCCCCCCCCTATACCCCAATCTAGTGCTTCCTTGTTCCTTCTATATATAGGATCCAACTGGTTAGGAAATTAGCATCTTTTAAAACAAACTATAAAACTTCAGGTAAAACAACCATATTTTAAAATGGTCATAAATAGTGTTGAGCGAACACGGACTGTATTATTTGTGTTCGTACCGAATAATTGGATTTTTGTTACCCGAACACGGACCCGAAAACTTTACTGTATGTTCGGGTTTAAAATCCGTGTTCGGTCATTTTATTTCCGGGTTTGTTTGTAATTGCGGCGCTTTTAATGGCGGGCTTTCAACAGCCAATCAACAAGCGTTAAACTGGTGTGCCTTAAGCCATCCCAGCCATGCCTACTAATGTATTAGTAGCTGTGATTGGCCATCTGAAGCATGTGACCATGTCTTTATAAGTTTGAGACCGAGCGCCGCTGCGTCATTCTGCTGTAGTATAGGGACAGAGCACACATCATACGTCCTGGCTGCTGATTAGGGACAGACCGTCAAAAATTATATTGTGTCCGAAAAGAATTCAGGGACAGGTCGGAGTGCTGCAGGCAGGGCGAGTTATTAGGGCATTTTAGGGCGAGGCTGGAGATAGGCAGGGTCAGTGTTCTACATCGATTTTGCTGTGTGTGGGGTGGTGTGAACACAATCTTTTGGCCCGCTGAGGAGGAGGGAGAAAAAAATATTTTTTAGCAGTCAGTTGTGTGCAGCGTTTTTCCTTCAGTGCTGCTGACTGTGATAATACACTGCTGTGTGCTATTATTGAGTGATTTTAAAATTTGTACACTTTTTTCTATTCCACTATTCAATATATTCCCTTTTGGGTTAAAAAAATTAAATTGTGGCATAGTCTGTACTAATCTATTTAAAAATTACAAACTTAAAAGGGGAATTTTCTTTTTTTTCCCCCTTCATTGCCTGCAGCAGAGCTGACTGATATAAGACACTGCTGTGTTCACATGTGCTAGTGATTTTAAAATTTATACACTTTTTTCTATTCCACTATTCAATATATACACCCTTTTGGGTTAAAAAAATTAAATTGTGGCATAGTCTGTACTAATCTATTTAAAAATTACAAACTTAAAGGGGAATTTTCTTTTTTTTTTCCCTTCATAGCCTGCAGCAGAGCTGACTGATATAAGACACTGCTGTGTTCACATGTGCTATTGAAAAATCACCAATTTTATATCATATTTTCTATTCCGCTATTCAATCTACACCCTTGGGGTAAAAGCAATTAAATTGCGGGATAGTCTGTATCGGTACGTGTGAGATACACCTTTCCAATTTTTGGGGCGCATCTCATACCGCCGAGGATTGCAGGGTGCTTCAGTGTGCCTCCTGCCTGTTCCAAACTCCTCCTACTCCTCATCCTGCCTTTGGGGTACAAAAAATAGTAATCGGGGCCTAGTCTGGGTCTGTACGTGTGAGATACATACACCTTTTGATATCATATTTTCTATTCCGCTATTCAATCTACACCCTTGGGGTAAAAACAATTAAATTGCGGGATAGTCTGTATCGGTACGTGTGAGATACACCTTTCCAATTTTTGGGGCACATCTCATACCTCCGAGGATTGCAGGGTGCTTCAGTTTGCCTCCTGCCTGTTCCGAACTCCTCCTACTCCTCATCCTGCCTTTGGGGTACAAAAAATAGTAATCGGGGCCTAGTCTGGGTCTGTACGTGTGAGATACATACACCTTTTGATATCATATTTTCTATTCCGCTATTCAATCTACACCCTTGGGGTAAAAACAATTAAATTACGGGATAGTCTGTATCGGTACGTGTGAGATACACCTTTCCAATTTTTGGGGCACATCTCATACCGCCGAGGATTGCAGGGTGCTTCAGTGTGCCTCCTGCCTGTTCCGAACTCCTCCTACTCCTCATCCTGCCTTTGGGGGTACAAAAAATTGTAATCGGGGCCTAGTCTGGGTCTGTACGTGTGAGATACATACACCTTTTGATATCATATTTTCTATTCCGCTATTCAATCTACACCCTTGGGGTAAAAACAATTAAATTGCGGGATAGTCTGTATTGGTACGTGTGAGATACACCTTTCCAATTTTTGGGGCGCATCTCATACCGCCGAGGATTGCAGGGTGCTTCAGTGTGCCTCCTGCCTGTTCCAAACTCCTCCTACTCCTCATCCTGCCTTTGGGGGTACAAAAAATAGTAATCGGGGCCTAGTCTGGGTCTGTACATGTGAGATACATACACCTTTTGATATCATATTTTCTATTCCGCTATTCAATCTACACCCTTGGGGTAAAAACAATTAAATTGCGGGATAGTCTGTATCGGTACGTGCGAGATACGCCTTTCCAATTTTTGGGGCGCATCTCATACCGCCGAGGATTGCAGGGTGCTTCAGTGTGCCTCCTGCCTGTTCCGAACTCCTCCTACTCCTCATCCTGCCTTTGGGGTACAAAAAATAGTAATCGGGGCCTAGTCTGAGTCTGTACGTGTGAGATACATACACCTTTTGATATCATATTTTCTATTCCGCTATTCAATCTACACCCTTGGGGTAAAAACAATTAAATTGCGGGATAGTCTGTATCGGTACGTGTGAGATAAACCTTCCAAATTTTGGGGGCGTATCTTCCACCGCTGAGGATTGCACGGTGCTTCAGTTTGCCTCCTGTTCGGACCTCCTCCTACTCCTCATCCTCATCCTGCCTTTAGGGTACAAAAAATTGTAATCGGGGCCTAGTCGGTGTTTGTACGTGTGAGATACACCGTTTTGTAAATTTTTTTCTATTCCACTATTCAACATACACCCTGTTTGAGTGTAAAAAATTAAATTACGGCATAGTCTGTATCGGTACATGTGAGATACACATTTTAAATTTGTTTGGCGCATCTCCTTCCACCGCCGAGGATTGCAGGGCGCTTCAGTTTGCCTCCTGTTCTCAACTCCTCCTACTCCTCTTCCTCATCCTCATCCTGCCTTTAGGGTACAAAAAATTGTAATCGGGGCATAGTCTGTGTTTGTACGTGTGAGATACACCGTTTAATATCCTTTTTTTCTATTCCGCTATTCAATATACACCCTTTTGGGGTGAAAAAAATTAAATTTGCGTCATACTTTGCATATTTGACTGTGAGATACACCCGTTGTATTTGTATACTGTTTTTCTATTCCGCTATTTAATAAACAGCCTTTTGGGGTAAAAAAAATTAAATTGCAGCATAGTTTGCATATTTGACTATGAGATACACCCGTGCGATACTGTTGTTGTTTTGTTCCGCTATTCAATAAACACCTTTCTAGGGCAAGATCATAAATTACAGAAATATGAGGAGACCGTCAAATAGGGGCCGTGGCCTGGGTCGTGGTGCTGCTGGTAGAGCTCCTGTTGCAAGGAGAGGATGTGGTCGATTGGTGCCAGCTACACGCACAAGTGAAACACCTTCCTCAAGTGTGAGTAGGCGACAGAACCTGCAGCAGTATTTGGTAGGGCATCATAGGCCTCTAGAAGTGATGAGGCCAGAAGAAGTACAGGCGATAGTAGATTGGGTTGCTGACAGTGCCTCCAGTTCCTTCACATTGTCTCCCACCCAGTCTACTGCAGAAAGGTCAGAGTTGGCACCTGCAGCCAATGTCCAACCGTCTTTCACCTCACCCCCTTGCAAATCAGGCAAGCAGTCTGAGCCCCAAGTCATGCAGCAGTCTCTTCTTCTTTTTGATGACTCTGTCAGCAGGGTTTCCCAGGGCCATCCACCTAGCCCTGCCCCAGAAGTGGAAGAGATTGAGTGCAGTGATGCCCAACCACTTATTTCTCAAGATGAGTACATGGAAGTACCATCGCAGCACGTCTCCGATGATGACGAAACGCAGGTGCCAACTGCTGCGGCACTCAGAATTGTGGAGACCGACAAGGAGGGCAGGGGTGAAGACTGGGTGGAAGATGATGTGGAGGACGATGAGGTCCTTGACCCCACATGGAATGAAGGTCATGCAGGTGACCTGAGTAGTTTGGAGGAAGAGGCGGTGGTCGCACAGAGCCACCAACACAGCAGAAGAGGGAGCAGGGTGCAGAAGCGGAGCGGCCGTGCCCTAGACATTACGCCTGCTACTGCCCAACGCAGCAAGGGACCGAGCACACCAAAGCCAGCTCAAAGGAGTTCTCTAGCGTGGAAGTTCTTCAGAAAATGTGCTGATGACCGGACACGAGTGGTTTGCACCCTGTGCAATCAGAGCCTGAAGCGAGGCATAAACCTTCTCAACCTGAGCACAACCTGCATGATCAGGCATCTAAGTGCAAAGCACGAGCTGCAGTGGAGTAGACACCTTAACCACTTTACCACCGGAGGATTTTGCTGTCTTCCGTCCAGGCCACTTTTTGCGATTCGGCGCTGTGCGACTTCAACTGACAATTGCGCGGTCGTGCGACGCCGTACCCAAACAAAATTTACGTCCTTTTTTCCCACAAACAGAGCTTTCTTTTGGTGGTATTTGATCACCTGTGCGATTTTTACTTTTTGCGCTATAAACAAAAAAAGAGCGTTTATTTTGAAAAAATAACAATATTTTTAACATTTTTTTTATATGAAATTCCCCCCAAAAAAGATGTAAAAACCAATTTTTTTAAAAAATTTTTCCAATTTGTTTTCTGCTACCTATGTTTGGTAAAAAAAAATCGCAATAAGCGTATTTTGATTGGTTTGCGCAAAAGTTATTGCGTTTACTAACAAAGGGAAAGATTTCTGTCATTTTTGGTGTTTTTTTTTTAACGCGTAATGGCGGCGATCTGCGTTTTTTTTTGCGGGACTGCGACATTGCGGCAGACAGATCGGACCCTTGACTGACATTTTTGACACTTTTGGGGGTACCAGTGACATTACTGCAGTAATCAGTGCTATATATATGCACTGTTACTGTAAAAATTACACTGGCAGGGAAGGGGTTAATTTTATTGGAGAGGGAGGGGTTAATGTATGCCTGGTGCTTACTGAAGTGTAGGGGGGGAGGTGACTCAGTGAGTCATGGACAGATCGGATCTCCAGACTCGATCCCGGACGATCGGGTAAGAGCAGCGGCGATCGCCGCTGCTCCTCCCCTGGCCCGACTCCCGCTGTGAATGAAAACAGCGGGAGCGAGCCTCCGGCGGCGCGTGAGCCTCCGGCGGCGCGCAAGCGCCGCCCAGAAGGGGGAGTGTCTGACAACGTAGTACTACGTCGTCAGACGATAACGAGCCACTTTGCCGCAGTAATATTACTGTGAGCGGTCGTAAAGTGGTTAAAAACCAAGAAAGGTCTCTGGCTCCTCCTGCTTCCTCTTCTGCTGCAGTCTCGGCCTCTCCATCCACCTCTGTAGTGATACCGGCACCTGCCTCCCCGCAAACAGACGATCTGTCAGCAACACCACCACCTGGGTCACCAACCATCTCCACAATGTCCCGTGGAAGCGTTCAGCTTTCCATCTCCCAAACACTTCAGAGGAAGAGGAAGTACCCCCATACCCACCCACAATCCCTGGCCCTGAATGCCAGCATTTCAAAATTCTTGGCCTTTGAAATGCTGTCATTCCGTCTGGTGGAGACGCACAATTTTAAAAACCTTATGTCGGTGGCTGTCCCACAGTACGTCGTGCCCAGCCGCCACTACTTTTCCAGGCAAGCCATCCCTTCCCTGCAAAACCAAGTGGGGGAAAAAATCAGGTGTGCACTGCTCAACGCCATCTGTGCCAAGGTCCACCTAACTACCGATACGTGGACCAGTAAGCACGGTCAGGGGCGTTATATCTCCCTAACGGCACACTGGGTAAATGCAGTGGCGGATGGGCCTGAGGCGGATAGCAATTTGGCGCATGTCCTTCCACCACCGAGGATTGCAGGGCGCTTCAGTTTGCCTCCTGTTCCTAACTCCTCCTATTCCGCTTCCTCATCCTCTACCACCTCCTCATCCGGTCAGCGTAACACCTTCACCGCCAACTTCAGCACAGCCAGGGGTAAACGACAGCAGGCAGTTTTAAAACTTGCCTGTTTGGGGGAAAAACCACACACCGCACAGGAGTTGTGGAGGAGCATGGAACAGCAGACAAATGAGTGGTTGCTGCCAGCGAGCCTCAAGCCCGGCCTGGTGGTGTGTGATAACGGGCGAAATCTCATAGCAGCTCTGGGCCTAGCCGGTTTGACGCACATCCCTTGCCTGGCGCATGTGCAGTCATTCACAAGTGGCTCCGAGGGTGGGTTCCTGCACCCACAAACGCCAGGGACACAATTGTCCAGCAGGGGCACAGTTCTGGAGGATGAGGAGGAGGAGATGGAGGAGGAGATGGAACCATGTTCACAGCAGGGTGGCACCCAGGCCAGCTCATGGCCATCACTGGTGCGTGGCTGGGGGGATACAGAGGACACAGACGATACACCTCCCACAGAGGACAGCCTTTCGTTGCCTTTGGGCAGCCTGGCACACATGAGCGATTACATGCTGCAGTGTCTCCACAACGACCGCCGAGTTGCCCACATTCTAACTTGTGCTGATTACTGGGTGGCCACGCTGCTGGATCCCCGTTACAAGGACAACGCACCGTTCTTAATTCACTCACTGGAGCGCGATCGCAAGATGCGCGAGTACAAGCGCACGCTGGTAGACGCGATGCTGCTGGCATTCCCACCTGACAGCAGGGCCACAGTGGAAGCACAAGGCCAAGGCAGAGGAGGAGGAGGAGGAAGAGGTCGCCAACGCAACCAGGGCACCGCCAGCACCTCAGAAGGCAGGGTTAGCATGGCTGAAATGTGGAAAAGCTTTGTCAGCACGCCACAACAAACAGCAGCACCAGCAGCTCATATGGAACATCTTAGCAGGAGGCAGCATTTCACCAACATGGTGGAGCAGTAAGTGTGCACACGCCTACATGTAGTGAATGACGGGTCTGCCCCCTTCAACTTCTGGGTCTCCAAATTGGGCACATGGCCTGAGCTTGCCCTTTACGCCTTGGAGGTGCTGGAGTGCCCTGCAGCCAGTGTATTATCTGAACGTGTATTTAGCACGGCTGGGGGCGTTATCACAGACAAGCGCAGCCGCCTGTCCGGAGACAATGTGGACAAGCTCACGTTCATTAAAATGAACCAGGCATGGATCCCACAGGACTTTTCCGTACCTTGTGCAGAATAGAGATGGATACCAACCTTACCCAGCCATTGTTCCATTTTTGATCTTTCTCACTCTTTTGGGGTGTACCCTCATTTAAAATGACTGAAAAAAAGCAGTGTTGGCTACCTCGTCCTCCTCCACCGCCGCTTCCACCTACACCGCCCATAGGTGTGCGCAGCCTATAGCATTAGGGTGTGCACCCCAAAGTTTAAACACACATGCATGTGTTTGCCTACATGTACATGGCCCCGGTACATTACTCTCCCTGCTGGCAAAGTGAAATAGAAGTGTGTGGCACTTCTCTTATGGCAGAGCAGGTCCGAGGGAGATCTTTCCCATCTCCTCACTGGCAAACAGAGCGATAATGCTAATGTGCCCTAGGTGATTAGGGTGTGCCCAGGCACACCCGGCACACCCTGTGCGCACGCCTATGACACTGCCACATCCACCACCACCTCAACCTCCCTCCTACTCCATATGGGCCTCATCCTTCACAGATGAAGAACATTGTTTTATTTTTCTGGGTTTTTTTTGTTGTTTTAAGTTATTTCCCTATCCACATTTGTTTGCAGAGCACTTGCCATGCTCTTAACTACGTTTTGCTGCCATTTGCAGCACTCTAGCCCTTTCCATTGGTGTTTTAGAGCCATTTTAGTGCCTGAAAGTTCGGGTCCCCATTGACTTCAATGGGGTTCGGTGTAAAGTTCGGAAAAAGTCCGGGACACGGACCCGGACTTTTTTTTCAAGTTCGGCCGAACCCGCCGAACACGGACATCCAGGTGTCCGCTCAACTCTAGTCATAAATAATTGCTCTGGCAAATTTCTTGTGTAAATTCAATGTTGTTTCTTGGTATGCAGGACTGATTTGCAGTGCTCCTTTTTGTATTAGGGGATAATGTTTTACCTACTTATACAAAAGTAGTGAGAAGTGTGGAATGGGGGCTCAGATTTGCAATTCATGTAGTGTGATCTGGACGGCAAACACATGTAACATAATACAGGATCTGGCTCTGGGTCACTGTATTGTATTGTAAAGCTGTGTGTAAAGGCAAGATGTCTCCTAGCTTTACCATGGAAATGTTAACATAGAAAGTTTCAGAAAAATGTTAAAAAAAGGAAAGTGACTTGTACAGAATTCAGAAAGGGATGAGGTTGGACAGTATAAAAATATTGATTGCGGAAGACTGGTGTTCTGCTTTAAGGTGTGTTTGGGATCCATGACGGTAACAAATACCAAAATTTAAAAAATTTGCAACGTGTATATCTGTACCTCTCTTCAGCATGTCATTATAAGGCAAAAAGTCAGCTCCTATGATAACCGTAAATATCAGCAGTCAGCAGCTGCCATAAATGGTATAATGTATTTTCCTATTGCTGGCTGGATAACTGTGTTGTGAGTCCACCATATTCAGTTGCCTTTTTTTGCGTACCTCCCAAATTTAAGAGATTGGGAAGAGCCACATTCTTTAGCACAAAATGTCTGTCCAAGAAGACCCCATCTGCTAAGCCTCCAATTACATGGACAAGCAAGAAATTGTAGGCAAAAAATTATTGATTTAACCAAGTCTTTTTCAACCAGGGTGCCTTGAGGTTTCTTCAGGGATGCTTCGGCAAAATCCATAAATATTGCCCCAAAATTGTATACAAGTCAGTGGGTGGATGAAACCTGCCTTTTAGTTACACAAACCCACAGGTTTTCATTGTACACCATTACAATCTTCTAGCTGCCAACCTCCTAATGACCAATGACATTGTCAGTTGATAAGGAGGATGTCAGTTGCCTGCATATCACCCTTGTTTGACTCTCCCTTGACTCTCTCCATCAGCTTTGGGGTCTCATTAGCTAAGTGATAAAGAAAAACTGAGGGAGACGAGAAACATTGGAATACTAGTCAGTACCAGTTTGCAAAATTGTATCTGCTTAGGAAGAATAAATCACCTGTAACGTTGGGTGTCCTACATGTATTGATCATGCTGTATTATGTAACATAGAATAGTTTTTACATTTTAGAATAAGGCGCCTCAAGACTGTCCATAATTTTGGAGGTTTTCTCGAGATTGTCCATCATTTTAAAGGGTGCCTTGACTGAAAAAAGGTTGAGAAAATCCAGGCTTTTTTTAAAGCAATCTACTGAGCTGGCCAGAACCACCTTTGGAGGAAGTCTATTCCACATTTTCACAGCTCTTATGGTGAAAAAACCTTTCCGTATTTGGAGATGAAATCTCTTTTCCTCTAGACCTAAAGAGTGCCCCCTTGTCCTCCGTGATGACCTTAAAGTGAATAACTCAACACCAAGTTCACTATATGGACCCCTATGTACTTGTACATGTTGATCATATGCCCTCTAATCTCCTCTTTTCAAGAGAGAATAAATTCAGTTCCTCTAATCTTTCCTCATAGCTGAGATCCCCCATGCCTCTTTTTGAAAACTGGCGCCCAAAACTGAAATGCATATTCCAGATGAGGTCTTACTAATGATTTGCAAAATGATATTTCTCTCTTTCTTTGGATCCCATGCTTCTCCTAATACATGAAAAGGACTTTGCTTGCTTCGGAAACCGCAGCTTGGCATTACATGATATTATTAAACTTATGATCTACCAGAACTCCCAATAGTATGTATGATGCATGCATATTCTTAGCCCCCCAAGTGCGTAACTTTACATTTATCAACATTAACCCTCATTTGCCACACAGTTGCCCAATGAAACAATGCATTGAGGTAGGCTTGTAAGTTGGAGACAACAAGTAAAGAAGTAATTCCAATGCATAGCTTGGTGTCATCTGCAAAGACTGAAATAGTACTTTTTATCCCAGACCCTATATCATTTATAAAGATATTAAAAAGTAAGGGTCCCAACACTGAACCGTGGGGTACACCACTAATAATCTTTAGACCATTCAGAGTAAGAATCATTAACCACTACTTTCTGAATTGTATCGTTTAGCTAGTTTTCTATCCGTTTACAAACTAATCTTTCAAAGCCTGTCGACTGTACCTTACACATTAGCCGTGTGTTGGGAACTGTGTCAAACGCTTTTGCAAAATCCAAGTATACTACACCCACAGGCACCCCTCTGTGGAGGTTTTACTTACCTCCTCATACATCATAAAAAGAAATCAGGTTTGTTTGACAACTTCTGTCTTTAATGAATTAACACTGTCTGTTACTTAAAATATTTTTTTCCAACAAAAACTTATCTATGTGGTCTTTTATTAAACTCTCCAGTATCTTCCAGACTAAAAAAAAAATTAAACTAACAGGTCAACAGTTACTTGGCAAAGACTTTGATCCCTTTTTAAATATAGGCACCACATTGGCCCTACGCCAATCCAGCGGTACTATTCAAGTCCCTAACGAGTCCCTAAAAATTAGAAACAAAGGCTTTGAAATGACAGAGCTCAATTCTTTTAGGATACGTGGATGGAGGCGATCTGGTCCAGGTGCTTTATCCACCTTTATTCTGTCTAAATATTTATGGACCATATCACTTTTGACCAAACAATCTATTTGGTAAATCAACCTCTATGTGTGTTAACTATCATGTCACTATGGAGTTGGTTTACTAAAGGCTGTTCAGTTTGCAAAGGAAGTTGCATATTGAAAAGGCAATCTACCCTGGATGAGGTGAAGCTCTGCTAACTATTCATTTTTTTTCTTTCTTATTTTCCTTGCACTTGACTTAGCATTCTTTGCAAAGTGAATTCTCACCACACTCACTTATTTATCGGGAGAATTCCCTTGCACAGTTCTTATGCAAAGTGAACAGCCTATTTGCCTTTAGTTAATCAACCCCTATTTGTCATAAATCACAATTTTAGCAAGAGCTTACTGTCAATCAATGGTTTAATAAAGAATGATAGTTTAGTTCTACATGTGATAGCCAAGTGTCAGACGAATTCCATCTCATATTTTGAAAATTAGTTTGAAAAACATGTACCTACTGTATAAGATCCAAATGCACTGTTTCCTGACAATCCTTTTGTGCTCTTTTTGTGAGGTGTGATAAAGCAATCGGTCGTCTAAGCTGCAGCCTAATAGTAAAAAAAAATATATGTTACATTACATAAAAGAGGGCATGATGCCATTGTGGCCACATCCTGAGTAGGCAGGATCTGTAAATGTCAAAATATAAAGAAAAGTAAATATAGAGGAGGAGATTGTATTAAACAGAACACAGAAATCTTTGGGAGACTGATCATGAGATGATTCCCACATCTATTACTGAAAGATAGAGATGGATAGATTTTTAATAGAAAATCTATTTCAATGGCAAACCCGTCCAGCATTATATAAAAAAGACATATAACCAGTTACAGTTGAGCAGAGCATGTTCTTCAGCTTGTCATTGCAGCAGCAGGAATTTTCCATATTTCTTTACAGTGACAAGAAAGTGGTTTGATAACTAAACAAACACAATTCTTGGAATATAAGTATACATTTTGTTATTGGGTTTGACAAAAGGAATGTAAACAGTGGCGGCTGGTATTTTCACACACATTCTTTATGTTAGCGATAAACAATAAAAAGCATAGGGGTATATTGATATCATTCTTGTATATTGATGCCAGATGTTTAATGGTCTATTTAAATGTAGCACATTCCCTTGTGAAAATTGCAACACAAGCAGTAAACAGTGGATGTCCAATATAGCCTTAGATTTTTTTTTTATATATATACTGTAGGAGTCTACAGAATAATGTATTTATATTTACTTTCTTTTTACATATTTATAAATGATATAGAGTCTGGGAATAACTACCATTTTAGTGTTTGCAAACGACACCCGGTTATGCAGTGGAATATCATCCTTACAGAATGTCTCCAACTTTCAAGCCAACCTCTAATTATGTGTATACATTTGCTGTTTGTTTCGTTCCGAATAAATATTCAGACACATTTTTTGTAATTTGGAGATTTGGATATGTCCGAATACCAGAATTAAATTATAAACAAAGTTTACCGAATGCTCCAAATAACGGAACTAAATTTGTCAGCATTTCTGAAATTCAAATTCAAATAGAATTTTACATTAAATTCCATTCGAATTCGAACTGTAAACATATTTCTAAAATACGTGTGTTATTAGAGTACTGTAAGACTGTGTGTTATTAGAGTACTATTGAAAAAAAATGCTGTTTTTGTGAAGCTAAAGATGATTCAAAGAGTCATTTTATTCATTTAATTACATAGTTACATAGTAGTTGAGGTTGAATAAAGACAATAGTCTATCCAGTTCAACCTGTGTAGGTGTGTGTGACCGTAATCATCTCTCATACCCCTGAATGTTCTGATCATTGAGATGTACGTCCAAGAGTCTTTTGAAAGCAACCATATTTCCCGCAGAAACCACCTCTTGTGGTAGAGAATTCCACAATCCTGTAGCCCTAACAGTAAAGAACCCCCTGCGTTGCCTGAGGTTAAAACGATTCTCCTCTAATTGCATTGTATGCCCTTGAGTCCTCATGCAATCCTTTCAACTGAGTAGCTTTTTTTCTATGCTGAAATCACCATTGAGGTATTTATAAATAGCTATCATGTCCCCTCTCAGGCGTCTCTTCTCCAGGGAGAATAAATCAAGCGATTGCAGACACTCTTCATAATTAAGGTCCTCCAATCCCCTTATTAGTTTAGTTGCCCTTCTCTGCACTCTCTCCAGCTCCAACACATCCCTCCTGAGGACTGGCGACCAGAACTGGACAGAATACTCAAGATGCGGTCGGACCAGAGTTTCATAAAGTCATCTCTCATACCCCTGAATGTTCTGATCATTGAGATGTACGTCCAAGAGTCTTTTGAAAGCAACCATATTTCCCGCAGAAACCACCTCTTGTGGTAGAGAATTCCACAATCCTGTAGCCCTACCAGTAAAGAACCCCCTGCGTTGCCTGAGGTTAAAACGATTCTCCTCTAATCGCATTGTATGCCCTTGAGTCCTCATGCAATCCTTTCAACTGAGTAGCTTTTTTTCTATGCTGAAATCACCATTGAGGTATTTATAAATAGCTATCATGTCCCCTCTCAGGCGTCTCTTCTCCAGGGAGAATAAATCAAGCGATTGCAGACACTCCTCATAATTAAGGTCCTCCAATCCCCTTATTAGTTTAGTTGCCCTTCTCTGCACTCTCTCCAGCTCCAACACATCCCTCCTGAGGACTGGCGACCAGAACTGGACAGAATACTCCAGATGCGGTCGGACCAGAGTTTCATAAAGTGGTAGGATTATAGCTTTATCTCTGGAATACATCCCTTTCTTTATGCATGCTAATATTCTGCCAGGTTTGGCAGCTGCCACTTGACATTGCATGCTATTGCTTAGTCTATCCTCTACCAAGACTCCCAGATCTTTCTCCATTTTTGATTCCCCCAAAGGTTCCCCCCTAAAGTGTATTGTGTTTTTATGTTTTTAGTCCCCAAGTGCAAAACCTTACACTTCTCCACATTAAACCTAATTTGCCATGTCATTGCCCACTCTGTTATTTTGTCCAGGTCATTCTGTAGGATATCTGCTTCATGCTGTGCAGTTATTTCCCTCCCCAATTTTGTGTCATCTGCAAAAACTGATATAAAACTACTGATTCCGTCCTCAATGCTGTTTATGAATAAATTGAACAGGGTTGGTCCCAGGACTGAGCCTTGGGGGACCCCACTTACCACCTCAGACCAGTCTCAGTATGCGCTATTTATTACCACCCTTTTGGATATGGACATGCCCTTTTAGCCAGTTCCGTATCTAAGAGCAGACCTTGCGGTCAATGCCTGCAGACCTTATTTTATAAATGAAGCGCTTGTGGGGAACTGTATCAAACGGCTTAGCGAAATCTAGGTACACCACATCCACTGGTCTCCCCCTATCTAGCTCACAGCTCACCTCCTCGTAGAATATTAAGAGATTGGTTTGACAAGAACGCCCATTTGCAAACCCGTGCTGATCACTGCTGATGATGTTGTTGTCTTTAGCAAACTCTACGGTATAGTCCCTTATCATCCCCTCCAGAAGTTTTCATACTATCGATGTCAGACTAATGTCAGACTAATGAAGATTTTTCTTTTGTTTGTTCACTTTGCCACATTTAAATCGAAAAAAAAAAAATCTAAAACTTTTGATTCAAACGATTCAAAATTTATAGATTCAAATATTTATTTTGAAAAAAAAATTTCTAAGGAATTCCGATATTGAATTCTGAATAGGAATCCCAAATACAAATTGAACAAATCAACTGACTTTAATAAAATGAAATAACTAGATTGAGGAATCT
Source organism: Pelophylax lessonae (assembly GCF_965119305.1). Classification (NCBI taxonomy): domain Eukaryota; kingdom Metazoa; phylum Chordata; class Amphibia; order Anura; family Ranidae; genus Pelophylax; species Pelophylax lessonae. Next base: position 147,573,735 of record NC_138768.1, read on the forward strand.
AAGCGAAACAAAACAAAACAAATTTTTTCACCATGCACGTGTCTAATTATGTGGCAAATTAAGTTTAATATTTATAAATGTAAAGTTACGCAATTGGGAGCTAAGAATATGCCTGTGTCATGCATACTAGGAGAATAGTAGCAGGGGGAGTCAATGGTGAAGAAGGATCTGGGTGTTCTGGTAGATCATAAGCTTAATAATAGCATGCAATGCCAAGCTGCAGTTTCTAAAGCAAGCAAAATACTTGTAATAAAAGAGGGATTTACTTTTTTAAGTAATTAATTAGCAAGGCCAAACTAAATAATAAGGAAAACTTAGAAAATATACTAAAATAAATGACACTGTAAAAATATAAACTTAGCCTACCTTAACAGTGAACAGTGTCAGTTAGTGGAGCAGTGGATAGTGTCAGTAGGGCAGTGGACGGTGTCAGTAGGGTAATGGAAGGTGTCAGTAGAGCAGTGGATGGTGTCGGTAGGGCAGTTGGATGGTGTCAGTCAATAGAACAGTGGACTGTATAAGAAGAGCAGTGGACTTTGTCAGTAGGACAGAGGATGATGTCAGCAGGGCAGTGGACAGTGTCAGTAGCTTTATTTTTTATTATTTTTTATGGGTTTTTTTAGCAGTCCTGTTTGGGGGTTTGGGTGAAATAAACAGACCTTACAGAAACAAATTTAACAGAAATATGGCAGATTTCTCACTTTTGAGAGAGAGAAAAGAGATTGAGGTCACAGTCCTCAATCTCCATCTCTGCTTCCTGTTCATTCACAAACAAAAGCATAGTAAACACAGTTTACTATGCTTTGATTATGAATTAACACAGTAAGTAGTACTGCTCACTTACTGTGTTCATTCAGAAGAGGGAGGGGCTGATATTTACATTTTTACCTGCTCCTTCCCCCCGCTCTCTGTCCTTAAGATCCGTCGCAGCATCTTATGGGAGAGGATAGGAGGGGATGATGGTGGCGCTATGAGGGAGGGGGATGCTCTGGCAGCAGATCCAATGGGAACCTGGACAGAAGGAGCAGAGGGGGCAACATTTACTGTATCCAAACCACTGTATTTTCCTCCTGTGGTAGAAGCTGAATTTTAGCTGCCACAGAAGGAAAGTAGGGGATTGAATCTAGCAAATGCCACCCCTACCAACCCTCCTGTCCAGGTTTTGGGAGTTTGTAAGGAGAGGATGCGATCTACCTGTCACTTTCCTGTGATCAACGGGTAGATTTCTTTTCAGCCCCCCCCCGGTGTAGAGGTATGCACTTTCAGGTCATTAGGGGCAAAGGGTCACTCTTTACATCTGGAGGAAAAGAGATTTAATCTTCACAAACAGAAAGGTTTCTTCACAGTAAGATCTGTGTAAATGTGGAATTGACTCCCTCAAAAACTCATTCTGGCCAACTCAGTAAATTGTTTTAAAAAAGAGCGGGATGCATTCCTAAATGCACAAAATATAACTGGATACTCACTTTTATAGCATTTTTTTTCTTCGGAGTACATTAGATTATGCTTTACTAGGTTTTTTTTCTCTTTCTTCTGGATCAGGGATGTCAAACTCCAGGGTGCATTATGTACAGAGAGCAGGGTTAAGGAGTGCATCATGTACGGAGTGCAGAGTTCAGGATTACACTACGTACAGAGTGCACTGTTCAGGGGTGTTCTATGTACAGAATGCAGGGTTTGAAGGTGCACTACGGACATAGTGCAGGGTGCGCAACTTCAACCCCAAACAACCCCACCCCCCCAATCTTTCTAGCATCTCTGTCTCCTACCTGGTCTGGCTCTAGTACCTCCCTGTGTAGGCGGCATGCAGTGGATGGAGATCGTTCTTTATCTCTCTGGAGATCTGAGCCTGCTGTGCGGTGCTGTAAGCGTGGTCAGGAATCTGTTAGATCCGGGAGTCACTGAGCAAAGCTTTCCCTCGAAAATACACAAGGCTTCTGTGTTTAAAAGTGACAGCAGGGAGCAGGAGCGGAGGGTGAGAGCCGGAGGTGGTGGCAGATGAGTTCCGCCATGTTCTGGCCGAAAAACTGGGTTTGAGGGCCACATGACAAGGCCAGGAGGGCCGAATTTGGCCCACGAGCCTTGTGTTGGACATATGTGCTCTGGATCAACTGTGGGTTTAGGATTGTTTATTTGGATTGTTTATTTCTAATATATTGTTTATTTCCTTATTGGTTGAACTAACTAGAAGTGTGTCTTTTTTTAACTTGATTAACTATGTTACTCTGTATATTATTTATAAGATGCATATATCCAAATGTTCAGACAGAAAAATTATTTATACTGCCCTTAGAAAACACTCTGCTTCTAATGGCCTTTTTTATTCTTATAAATAATTACCCAAGCCCTTCCTCCATATTATTTAATAAATTATATTCTATTTTTAAAGTGATAGGTTAGTTTAATCTCCTCATGATAACTTGCATACATACCAGTTCATGAATAAGTTAATTTAGGCAGAATGGTCTTGGAGATTCATTAGCCAGAGGTAGGAGTATGGTGGAAGGACTGGGGCAATGATGACTGAGGATGAGGGGGAAAGAAGTAGTGCTTGGGATAAAAAAGGAGAAATAGCAGGGAGGTAGAGTGGTAGTTGATTAAGGGAAGGGGGAAGAGGAGGTAGAGTAGAAGGTGTTTTTGAGAGGTGGAGGAGGGAAAGCAATAGAAGATGATTAGGTTTTATTAGGTGAGTAGAGAGAAATTGATGTGCAGGAAGATCAAATGGTAATTGAAAATGGAAGGCTTGAAATTTCAAAATGTCAGATGTGTTTTCGTTTCATTTTAGATCAACAGCACCATTAAAAATATAAAAAGTGTGTACAGGGAGCTCCGTGTTGTTGTTCAGTGGCTTAGTAAACAAATTTAAAAATGGAAGTCAAGCTAAGGTGGATTGTGTCCTCTGCATTGACTAAACTATGAGCTCATTCATAAGGTTTAGCCAAGGTCGGAATATCATTTTATGAAGTTTGAATGTTGCTTGTTTATGGATTTGACCAAAACAACATTTTTACTTATTTATTTCTCCACGCAGAGCCAGCACAAGATTTAACTGGAATATAGCTGAGAGGTCAGGATATGCAATAGCGTTCGCATTCACTTATTGCACTTACTAAGTGCTCCCAGATGTTCAGAGTCTCCTATATTTTTGGTAATTAAAACAACAAATGTAGATTAAAAAAAAAAACATATAAATGTTTAGTGCAATTATTTTAGTAACTTTTACAAAAAGTGATAAAGACTTGGTAAAATAATGTTTTGCCTTGCTTTCCCTAAATGCTCACTATTTAATATACTATACTCTCTATTCAACATATCAATTTGCCACACATGTGCCTGTCACTATAAACACTACTGTAATAGCTAGAAACTTTAAATGCTACTTTCCAATTTCAAAATGTTGTATGGTTATTTTACAAACAAGGGGGATGATAGTCTAAATCCAACCACATGCCACACGATCTGGATGAAGTGTGTGGGGGATCTCCAAAGGTAATAATTTAAAAGACAAGTGAAAAATTACATATATAAAAAGGAGCAAAAAAGCGGATGGGCTTCCAAAGTTCTCCAATCCACCCATGTCTAGCGTATCAAAAAACATGAATCAATACAATTACCTAAAAGAAATTACCAAAGAGACATGTTCTGAAAAATAAAAGTAGAAAATATCATATCATTTGTTCTACGAAAATTACGCAATTTCATCGGTAAAAAAGAGAATGACACTTCTTGGGTTCCCCCGGGTTAACATTAGCAACTGACAGCAAATACACCACATTAAAAGTTCTTGGCTCAGACAATAATCAGTCCAGGGGATTTGGTTTTTGTGTTTTATTTAGAACTGGGATGGGAGAAGGGATGAGTGGGATACTCCAACTAGTAACTATGCACAATTCTGAGGACAACTGACTGTAGAATGCGGCAAGGCCGCTGCTTCACCCTGCCACTGAAGTGAAGATAAATTGACTGTTCCTGTTTGAATATTCTCTTCAGGGTTAACAACTTGGCACCCCCTTTACTATCACTGCCTATGTGCTGACCCCTGTCTGCTGACTCTAGCCACTGGAGTGGTCCCCTTCCTGGGCAGACCCATTGGCAAGCTCCCCTGTACTCACCGACTGTTTTTACAGAGTTGCTCTGCCTTCACCTCCTCAGTCAGCTTCACTGGACCTCTGTGTTCAGCCATACTTTGCTGGTCCACTAGGCCGATTACCTATGACCACCTTCCACACCTTCAGAAGAGGAGACAGCCATCACCCTCCTTCTGGGATTTGGCTTCCCATCCACATGTGCCCTTGGCTTTAATAACGTATCCCAGAATGCACCACTGTTTGTGCCAACCCACTGAGATAGTTACAAAAGCCTGTGTCACTGGCTGGGTTTCCTCCACTGTCCAAAATGCTCCCCTATTGGATGCAGTGGGAACACTCCCTAAGCCCAGATGAATCACACCCTGGACACATGCAACAGGCCTAACTAATAATCAGGCTCTCCTGATAAGCAGACAGCGCAACTATACGTTCTCTGCCTAGCACCTACCTAGGAGGGTGCTATATATATATATATATATATATATATATATATACAGTAAACCCCCGCTCCATCGCGGTTCAGTTTTTGCGGTCCCGGTATATTGCGTTTTTTTTTTTGTAATGTTATTTTACTATATAAATCATTAAAAATGAAATATTTTTGTGTTTTCCATAGCTCTTGCTGTCTCTCAGTATCTTTTATGTGTTTAAATGAGTTTCTATTGTTTTAAAAGTGTGTTTAAAGACCTTAAAATGCTTTTACACGTACAGTGAAAGTAAAAAAAAACATGCCTACGATGCATTTTAATAGGGTTTTTCTATTTCACGGATTTTCACTTTTCGCGGCTGGGTCCGGAACGTAACCCCCGCAATGGAGGGGGGTTTCACATATTCAGTGGTAACAGAAGGTGAAGGCTGCTACAATAAATAATCGCATCATGGACATACATATAGCACATTACTCTAAGGGTTAATACCCAAAAAGGAGGAGAACAAAAACATGAGAGACAGTTTACAAGATGGTGTTAATCTCTATTTCTTAATTTAACCCTCTGGGTGCTAAAGAATTGAGAATGGAAATCTAAAAAGTCTCTCTGCGACACAATTTCTAAATTCACTCAGCTAGAGAGTCGCAGGGGGGAATGGTTTCAATGACCCAAACTCACAGCCTTTTGGTGGACTGACTGTGATGAGACTGGATGTGCCTGGGGACACTTTGGTCTTCTGACCCCTTCTTGATCAACCTCCTGTGGTCTCCAAACAGGGCCCACACTGTGCGAATGGTGCGGCCCACGTATAAGAGGCCACAGGAGCAAGACAGAAAGTACACCACGAATTGTGTAGAGCAACTAAAAAAATTGTTTAAGGCAATAGTTCTTTCCCGAATGGTCTAGAAATCTTTTTTGGCTCAGCTGGAAGAATGGGCATATTTTGCACTAGATTTTTTTACACCGATGAATGCCCACCAAAATTGCAAAAGGTGACCATAGAATCGGATAAAAGAGGTGGTAGAATGGGTGATTCTGCTGGGGGGCTACAATATTCCTTACGCTTCTAGATTTCCTATAAACAATCTGGGGTCTTTCTGGCAGGACTGGGGCTAGTTTAGGGTTTGGTAAAAGGATACCCCAGTGACACCTAATAATTCTTTCCATCTCTTTGTGCGAATAGTGATACTGTGCAATAAACTTAACCTCAGCATTAGTGGGTGGAGGTACACTCCTGTTTTTGTATATTGGGGCTCTGCATTCCAGGAATGCTTTATTTACCAGATTGGGATCATATCCCTTATCAAGGAATTTATCAGTCAGAAACCTTCATTGCAAGGTATAATCACGATCCAAGGAGCAGTTCTTCCTGAGTCTCCAGAACTGACCCTTAGGAATATTTTGTTTATACTTTGGATGGTGGCAACTCGCAAAGTGGAGATATGAGTTGCCAGGGGAGGGCTTGAAATGTGTCTTTGATACAATGTGGCCCTCCGTGTGGGATAACTCAAGGTCTAGAAATACTAAGGTCAAAGGATTGAGTACATGTGTGAAAGAAATGCCCATGTCATTATTGTTACAATATTCAATGAAAGGAACAGTCAGTCCACCAAAGGGCTGCAAGTTTGGGTTTTTGAAAACATTCCCTCTGCAAAATCTCAAGCTGAGCGATTTCAGAAATTGTGTCGCAGAGAGTCTTTTTGGATTTTCACTCTCAGTTCTTTAGCAATTGAAGAAATAGAGATTAACACCATCTTGTAAATCTTCTGTCTCTCATTTTTTTGTTATTGTCCTTCTTGGGAATTAAGCCTTAGAGTAATGTGCTATATGTACAGTATGTCCATGATGCTCTTATTTATTATAGTAGCCTTCACCTTCTGTTGCCACTGAAAATGAGACTCTTTGCATACCTTCCTTTTTTCATATGTGTGTGTGTATATATATATATATATATATATATATATATATATATAGTTGTATTGTGTGCTTTTTACTTATTTATTATGTGCTTCCCCTTCCCTATTCTCTTTTTTACCAATAAAATTAGGTAATTGTATTGATTCATGTTTTTTGATACACTAGACATGGGTGGATTGGAGGACTATGGAAGCCCACCTGCTTTTTTGCTCTTTTTTTTATATTTCATTTTTCCCTTGTCCTTTTAATTATTGCCTTTGGCGATCCCCCACACACTCCATCTGGATTACTGCTCAATTCCTGACTATACGGATGCTTCTGCTGAGTGTTTTGTAGGACAGCCTTTCCCTGCCCCACCCCACCCATTCCCCTTCCCATTCTCCCTCCTGATTAGTGCTATCGCTGTCCGGGTGATAGTATATATTCTCCCCCTCTGGCAGGGGGGGGGGGGGTTAGCCTGAGGAAGGAGGCTGGGCCTCGGAAACTAGTTGTGGTCCACCCCCTTCCCAGCTTGTGTGCCCTGTTATGTTGCAGCCAGTAGAAGTGCCTGAGAGCCTGTGACACTGCCATTCTTCTGCTTTCTCATGCGATGGGTCCAGACTTGTGTGAGCGGTGATCTCCCATCAGTGGGAACCTTGAAGTTTGCTAATGCGATTAGCCCCAGTTGTCATCTGGTCCAGATATCTTCAGCAGCTCACCCTGTCTACCATCATGGTATCACACATGATACCACAGCACCTCTACATGCAGTCTGCAAGTTATTTTGATGTAAGTGGATATTGGACTAAAGTGTTGTTGTTTTTACTCGCACTGACCTGGCACCATTTTTTTTCTTTTTATGCAACACTGTACCCATATGAAATTTTAGTCCTTTTTTTCCACACAAATAGAGCTTTCTTTTGGTGGTTGGGTTCATTGGGTTTTTTATTTTTTTGCACTATAAATAAAAAAAGACCAAAAATTTTGTAGAAAAATTTATTTTTCTTTAATTCGGTTTTAAAATTTTGAAAATTTAGTAATTTTTTTAGTAACTCTAGTAATTTTTTTTCATACATTTTGGCCAAAAGTTATACTGCTATATATCTTTGGTAAAAAAACAAAAAAAAAAACAAAAACAAATAAGTATATATTATTTGGTCTTTGTGAAAATATAGAGTCTACAAGCTATGGTGCCAATCATTGAAAATTGATTACACCTGATGTACTGACTGCCTATCTCATTTATTGAGACACTAACAAGCCAGGAAAGTACAAACACCCCCCAAATTACCCCTTTTTAGAAAGTAGACATTCCAAGGTATTTAGTAAAAGGCATGGTGGGTTTTTTGAAGTTGTAATTTTTTACCACAATTCTTTGCAAAATTAAGATTTGTTTTCCCAAAATTGTCATATTACCAAGTTATTTCTCACACACTGTATAGGCATACTTGCAACTACACCCTAAAATACATTCTACTACTCTTCCTGAGTATGGCGATACCACATGGGTGAGACTTTTACACAGCCTTGCTGCATACAGAGGCCCAACATCCAAGTAGCACCTCCAGACATTCTGGGACTAAAGATGACACATATAATTTCCTGACAACCTATCACAATTTTGAAGTCCCTGGAGCACCAGGACAATGGAAACACACACAAAATGACCCCATTTTAGAAAAAAAACACCCCAACACATAATCTAGGTGGCAATGTGTGTCTTTTGAACATGTCATTTTTTTCACAAGTTTTTGGAAAATGTGGAAAGAAAATAAAAAACTGATTTTTTTTTTACACAAAGTTGTCTATTTATAAGATATTTCTAACACATAGCATGTACATAGCAAAAATGACACCCCAAAATATATTCTGCTACTCCTCCTGAGTATGGCAATACCACATGTGTGAAACTTTTACACAGCATAGCTACATCCAGGGAGCACCGTCATTTCCTGACTTCCTATTACACTTTTGTGAGGCACTGTAGGGCACTGATAAACACTGTAGTGGCACTGATGTGACACGGATGAGCACTGATGTGGCATGGATGTGGCACAGATGAGCATTGACGTGGCATGGATGTGGCAAGGATGAGCACTGATGTGGCATGGATGAGCACTGACATGGCATGGATGTGGTAGAGATGAGCACTGACGTGGCATGGATGTGGCATGTATGAGCATGATGTGGCATGGATGTGGCACGGATGAGCACTGACGTGGGATGAATGTAGCATGTATGAGCACTGACGGGGCATGGATGTGGCACGGACGAGCACTGATGTGGCGTGGATGTTTCACGGATGAGCACTGATGCGGCAGGGATGTGGCATGGATGAGCACTGATTGTGGTGTGGATGTGGCACAGATGAGCTCTGATGTGGCATGGATGTGGCATGGATGAGCACTGATGTGGCATGGATGTGGAATAGAGGAGCACTGATGTGGCATGGATGTGGCACGGATGAGCCACGTATGAGCATTGAAGTGGCACGGGTGGACATGAATGAGGCATGATTGAGGTATGAATGGGCATGGTTGAGGCACAGATGAGGCACAGATTGGAATGATTGAGGCATGTATAGGCATTATTGAGGCATTGATGGGCATGGATAAGGCACAGATTGGCATGATTGAGGCATCGATGGACATAATTGAGGCATGGGCGAGCATGACTGAGGCACGATTGAGGCACGATTAAGGCATGAATGAGGTATGGAGGAGGCAGATGTGAGCAGTTCTGCGGTCTCTCTCCACTCCTCACACGCTGTACCAATCGCTGTTTACATAGTACAAGGAGAGGAGAGAACTGAACTGGACATGCTCCGGTTTGTTGACAACTGATCGCTCCAACATTGGATGAAGCAGTCACGTGGTAAAGGACCACTGTCACTGGTTCCTTACCATGATCTGTGATGCGCCGAGTCCTGTGGCCCCGGGAGCATGGACACTTCCATGTGCGTGCCCCAGGCGGCGCATGGGAAGCGTGATTCTGGGAGGATGTCATTGTATGTACTCGCAGGATAAGCCACTGGGCTGTATTATTTTTATTATTATTATTATTCAGGATTTATATAGCTCCAACAGTTTACACAGTACTTTACAATATAAAAGGAAGACAATGCAGTTGCAATACAATAAAATACAAGAGGGTTAAGAGGGCCCTGCTCAGTAGAGATTATCTGTCATTTAGCTATGGTCCAGTCAGCAAGTGGTTCAAAAAGTCAGAAAATTATAGGGGCTCTGTAGGTACACAACAAGTTCTGCTTTAAAGTGGAACTTTATGTACAAAATGAAAATGGGCCAACAGGCAGGGTTTTTTATGCAGAAGAGACATAATGTGTCTCTTTTGCATGGGGTTTAAAAGGGTAACTCCACTTTCATGGGGGAAAAAAATTGCAAATAAAGAAAAACAATATAGCGTATACAGTTGCAACACAAATCATATTGTAATTTAATGTTATTAACCACTTCCCGCCCGCCCTATAGCAGATTGACGGCAGGAATGTAGTTGTATTATCCTGACCGGACGTCATATGACGTCGGCAGGATAATACAGCTCTGCATCAACGATCTCGGTAAAGAGACTACTGACGTAGCTCTTTACCATGTGATCAGCCGTCTCCAATCACGGCTGGTCACATAGTAAATAGGAACAGCCGTTGATCGGCTTTCCTTAGTTCGTGCCTGACAGGCACGAGGAAAGGAGCGCCGATCGGCGGCTCCCCTGACGGGGGGGGGGGTCGGCACTGGTAATCAGATCATTGATTACCAGTGCAGACCCTCGGGGGGGGGGGATGTCACTAGAACCACCAGGGATGCCCACTATGACCCCAGGGATGCCCACTATGACCCCAGGGATGCCCACTATGGCCACCAGGGATGGCAATCAGGGCTCAGGGAGCCCCCCATTGCCCTCCCCATCAGTGCTGCCCACCAGTGCCCTCCCTATCAGTGCTGCCCACAAATGCCCATCATTGCCATCTTTCAGTGTCGCCCACCAGTGCCCATTATTGCCCACCAGTGCTGCCTATCAGTGCCCATTAGTGCCCATCAGTGCCGCCCGTCAATGCCGATCAGTGCCGCCCATCAGTGCCCATCAGTGCCCACCAGTGCCACCTATCAGTGCCCATTAGTGCCCGTCAGTGCCACCTATCAGTGCCCGTCAGTGCCACCTATCAGTGCCCATCAATGCCGCCTATCAGTGCCTAGCAGTGCCGCCTATCAGTGCCCACCAATGCTGCGTATCTGTGCTACCTATCAGTGCCGCATATCAGTGCCGCCTATCAGTGCCACCCCATCAGTGCCACCCCATCAGTGCCTCCTCATCAGTGACTGTCAGTGCAGTCTCATCAGTGCTTACTTATCAGTTCAGGAAAAAACGTATTTATTTACAAAATTGTATAACATAAACAAAAAAATTTTTTTTTTTCAAACTTTTCGGTCTTTTTTTATTTGTTTAGCAAAAAGGAAAAAGCCCAGAGGTGATCAAATACCACCAAAAGAAAGCTCTATTTGTGGGGGGAAAATGACATAAATTTGGTGTAGGTACAGTGTTGCATGACCGCGCAATTGTCATTCAAAATGCAACAGCGCTAAAAGGGGAAAATCGGCCTGGGCAGGAAGGGAGGAAAGTGCCCTGTATTGAAGTGGTTAAATAAAAGGCCTTTCCTTTTCAATCTGCAGCTGTTGTATTTTCTAAAAATGCTATACAATATGGCTGCCTGGAGCTGTTCTGTACACAGAATGTCTACTGACAACACCTCAGAAACATAATTTCCTGCTTATGTGATTGGCTCACCAATTTTCACAGATGTCTGCCTAAGATACAAGTCAGATTTCTGGCATCCCCTGCAACACTAATGTCATTTTTGGTGAGATACTCCCAATAGGAATGCGTCTAAAGCGATGCAGGTCCAGCAGATTTCCTCATTAGAGCCCTGCAGCTGCCACAGCTGATAGATAATTATGGAACCACTCCTATTTCACCCACTCGGCACAGAGGCACAGGGGAACAAACAATGATTTCTTCAGAATAACAAAAGGTAGGAATTTGCAACAAAGTTTGTTATAATCCCTGCAATGTACAGAGATCACCCAGAGGGGAATGTTTTTTACTCAACAAAAGTGTAGTTACGCTTTAATTGTCCCTTTAATTTTATAGGGGATTTCAGGACTTTTATGGCTGAAATAAAATAAAGACATATTTCACTGTTCTTCCTTCCTATTTTTACAGTATATGGGTAAACCTTCTACTTAATCTTAATCATTGTGTCCTGTATTTATAGACATAGATTATGAGATTGACATACTGCATGTTTTTTTTTTTTTAATGGTATAGTATTGTATCCCTCTTCTCCCTTGTTTGGTTATTACATTGATTACATGAAATGCATCTTTTGAAGCTCTTACAGCAACTAGATCTGTTTGGCAGTTGTTTATAGATCTTGGGTAACATAGGGTGGGTATGTGGGTATTTTCTTTTTGTTAGTTTTTTTATTCACACTTTCCACATGAGGAATGGTTTGCTTTTTCTGTATTTTTTTTTAAATCTTAACACTGATGTATATTTTATCTATTTTGTTGTATTATGTTTTTGCTCATACTGTCTTTTAAGTACTGATTATCAACAGATTGTATTTATTTCCTGGTTTGGGATATTATACACATACTGTGATCCTCAAGAAGTGGGTACACTGTGAAATGTACAATTAAAGTCACATTTCTCAATACCCCCTTCTCACCTTGTCTTTGATGGGTTGTGTGGTTCTTTCTTTTTACTATTGGCAGTAATGTGCACAGAACTCTAAGGAATAAAGGGTATATGTCTCTCTGACTTGCCTGACTCCTCCCCTTTGGAACATATTTTTGAGAGGTCACCTCTCGAAGGCTTCCAGCAAATCGTGTTTCTATACAATAACCACCAATTAATGTTGGGTTTAAGTTTTTGCCACAAGGCAACTGTATTTGTTTAACGTAGAAGGAGATGGATAACTTATTTTATGTTGGCAAGGCATGGTTGCATAGCCTGAGGAGGAATATTGTGAAAACCCTGGCTCTATGTTACAGTGCAAGAGTAAAGGGGGTTCTGAAAGGTCTCCGTGCAACTGTGAAGATGACTGTGTCATGTAGTTGATAATTTCAGCAGACTCTTGTGTGTTAATGGACCTCTTCGAATATTTGAATTACATAGGGACAAGTCGCAATGTTACATATTTATATAGTTAGTCAGGTTAAAAAAAAAAAAAAAACACAAGTCCCTCTGGCTCAACCAATGAAAAAAAAAAAAAACAGTAATGAAAACCCAACCATACAACCCCATATACACAATCCTATACCTGCAGTTGATCCAGAGGAAGGCAAAAACTCCCCAGCAAAGCATGATCCAATTTGCTACAGCATGGGGAACAAAATTCCTTCCTGATCCCCGAGAGGCAATTGAATATTCCCTGGATCAACTTTACCTATAAATATTAGTAAATAATGTGCTGCAGATGCTACCTTGACTACCTTGGACATATTAGTTTGAGTGGAAGGACCATTGGCATTAACTCCTCTTCATCCACATCCAACAATCCACTTTTTGGAGGCATGGTTAGTAGCACTCGTGGCACTGATATGACATGCACGAATTCGGCCAAACAAGGACTATATTTTCTTTCACAAATAGTACTGAACAGTATTAGCAGTCTGACAGGGAAGATAGATTACTAGTGCTTGCAACAAGCAACGTATTATAGCCAAGAAAGCCTAATTTTCTTCTCAAACAATACAGTTTAATCAGCCAGACTGTAGGACTGGATTGTCAACTGTTGTAATACAGCAAGGTATTCTCTCAAAAAAGCTTGATTTGTATTCCATCAAAAATGCAGCTTTTGGTGGATACTTGGTAAAATATTGTCTCTTTTAATCAAGCAAGATATTTAAATACAAATGACTTCTTTTTTTCCTTTCAGTACCCTTTAGCACCTTTTAGTACACTGACTAAATTTTTTCCTAAAGCAGGAAGTTTTTGTCAAAAAGGCTCTGCTTTAAATATGAACAAAGATTGTCAGTTCCTGAGAAAAAAATAGCAAAATATTTTTCCAAAACAAAAATTTTTGGATTCCACTTAATGCAGTAAATATTAATAATAAAATGAGGCTTTTAGTAAATAAATTTGAAAATAGATTGTCAATTCCTGGAACCTAAAGAGGATGTAAAGCTTCCCCTATGATATGGCTTACCTATGGCTTAGCCTATGATAAGGCTTACCTGTAGGTAGTGTAAATATCTCCTAAACGTGCACCGTTTAGGAGTTATTTACTTTGCATGCAGCCAGTGATGGCTGTGCCATTCCTTCAGAGCCCTGTGCCATTAAAGGCAGCTCCGGCGCGCATACGTGGGCGTGACGTCATTGTGGCTCTGGCTGATCAGATGGCCGGAGGATGTGAATCTGGAAGGAAGATGGGTGAACATGTCGGCTGTGTCAGCAATGAACGGGCACCGCTGTGGGGGCTTTGTTCTTAGGTAAGTATTTCATAATGAGCTAGTATGCAATGCATACTAGCTCATTATGCCTTTTTTTTGCAGGTTTACAACCTCTTTAAATACAGGCCTATTTATAAATGTTTTCACATAAGATTCACATGATTTTTATTATTGATTTACACATTTTTCTAATTGCAATCAAATTCATGAGTGCATCCTTTGTGAGGTTGTTTGAAACACATATAAACTGACCCTGAAAAGGTTGTAAATGTTTACATAAACCCACTGAAGGGAGTAGCCTCAGGTGATACACAGTAATGAAACAAATCCTCCTACATACTGTAAGTTATATCTGTATTTATTTACAACCCTCTCTCCTCTACAGATGTTCAAAGTGCACAGTTTATGCAGAATTTCTGAGCTCCAAAAAGCAGGGGGTGGGGATCTGATGTCACACACCATACATTATACTGCAGAGAGCTGAGTGTAATCTGAGACCTGTGTGGAGGGAATGAACACATCCCCTCTACACAGTCTCACAAGTATACACCATAGAAATATTTGCTTTGTTCATTTTTTTATTCCAGGTTTACAAATACCTTAAGTTTAAATATTGGCAATGTTGTCAGCTCTTAAGCTTAACATCCAGTAGTAATCAAAACATTTGTGAGCTGATCAAATATTTAAGTTATGATATGCAGGCATTTACCCTGCATTATTTTTTTAAACTGCCCTACCTATCAAGCTGAACAGTGGCTAAGTGGTTAGCATTTCTGCCGAGTAGCACTAAGGTCATTGGTTTGAATCCCAAGCATGGAACTACATGCACAGAGTTTGTATATTTTCCCTGTGTTTTTATGGGTTTCTTCCCACACTCCAAAGATATGCTAATAGGTAAATTGGCCCCAGTATGTATGGATGTGATTTAGTGCCGGTTCACACTTCCGCATGTGCGGCGATCACATGTAATATCGAAGCGCACTGCTCCTTCATTACATGCGATCGGATGTGCAGTGCGAATTCAGCCATACACCTTTTTATGGCTGAATTCACACTGCACCCGCACAAAACTCGCACAGGACCCTTTTTTTCAGCCGCATCAGGATCGGATCGCACAGTGGTTCACACTTGTGCGATCCGATCCTGTGCGAACTGTCAGATCGCACTGCGATATGCGATTAAACTAGGGGTGTCGTTAACATTTCATTGACACCCCCAGCGTATCACATATGGCAGTGTGAACTGCCAGATGTGCGGATGCGATGCGGGAACAGGCTGCGAATTCGCAGCCTTCCCTCATCGCACAAGTGTGACCCGGCACTTAGGGACCTTGAGGGCAGGCGCTGATGTGAATGTATGATAAATATGTAATGTGCTGCATAAATGTCACCCCTTTTACTTATCTCATTTGGGACCTTCATCTGGAAATTTTTTTTAAAAATGCCGTTTATATAATTTGTGTAAAAAGCAAAAAAAAAAAAAAAATTAACACAATTACAAACAAATCCAATCTAATTTGCTCCCAGCTTGACTCCAGTCTTACCTTTAGCCTTAATGCAACAAGTCAGATCGAATCTGCCTTATTTTCTGGCTGGAGAATGTCCAGCATTATCTAGCCCTTTCTTCCTCAGCCATACTGTCTCTGATCTGCTCCTTTTATTTATTAGATTTCAGTACTTTCAGTTATTGAGGCTCAGCATCACATCTGGGAATTACCTAGGGTAGTCTGAATGCAACTGAAGTCTTCCTGGGAATAGAAAACAAAGAAAAAATAGTGCATCACTGATAAATTAGAACACAACTCTACTATACATTTTCAATTTACAAAATACACAAAATATTATTATATCTTTTGATGTAGATAGTCTCAAAACCATATAGTTCCAACTTCATGGAAAAGTGATATCTCAATCCTCATTTACGTATATGTCGTGAATCCACAAACAAAATCTTCACCAATTAAACTTTATCTGGGCACCATAAACTGAAAATGCTATTTAGTCCTGGTTCACACTGATGCGATGCGGGAAACCCTGTGATTCCAATGCGGGTTCCCACATCGCACCTGAATTGCATACTGGTTCACATTGACATATGCAAACTGCTTGGGTGTCAATGTAAAGTTATTGACAACCCCAAATCAGTTTGCAAATTGCAGTGTGAACTATGAAATGGTACAGGTATCAAATTGCATGGGTGTGAACACCCATGCAATCCGATTACAGTGAAGACCCGAAAAACGGTCCTGCACCATTTTGGTGCGAATGCAATGCAATTTCAGCCATACAGATTGTATGGCTGAATTTGTATCACACAGGCATCGCATTTGATCTGCACCACAATGCGGTGCAAATCACATGCAATGTCTGTCATCACACAAGTGTGAACCCAGCCTTAATGCATGTTTTCCATCCAAAGTAAGTTCACCCATTTAGCCACGTCTCCAAGCTTTATTTTGTAGAGCATTTCTAGCTGTGAACATCTTGACGAAGGGCAGATTCACTTCACTTTCCAGATTGACTTAACACATTTTTTCTTCAGAGCAGAAATATCTAGGACTCTGCAACACAATTTGTTAAAATCCTTGCAATGTACACTGATCACCCAGAGGGGATTTTTTTTTTTTTTTTAATCAACAAAAGGGAAAGCGGCTCTTCAGTAATTTTTTCATCTTTCCATCTATTAAATCTTCTGCCCTTGTTGTTATAACTTTGGATAATAAAACATTTTTGCCAGTAAATACCTTATATTGCCCACTTCCTCTTTCTTGTCTGGTAATTAGCCTAGGCTAATGACATCATGCACAGCTCTTTCTCTCACTCTCGTGAGAATTTGCCAGCATGGGGGAAGGGATGAGTGATAGGAAAGACAAGAAGAGCTGGAGGGGGTTGGATATAGGGCAGAGATAACAGGAGACTCCAGAGATTCATGTGTATTCATCAAAAGAGGAGAAATGTGCTGGAAAGCAGTGGTGTGAGTGTGTCTGTGTATATACAGTATATATATATATATATATATATATAGATGTAGCACCCTCCTAGGTTGGTGCTAGGTAACCTATAGGGGCGACCTTGTCTGCTTATCAGCAGGATCCAATTATTCAGTCAGGCTGTCATGTGTTCTCAGGTGTGACTGTTGAGTTGGGGAGTCTCCCCACTGTATCCAATGAGGGCCCTCATTGGACATTGAAGTAAACCTGACCAATAGCACACCAGGGCTTGTATCCATCCCAGAGGGCAGATTCTGCCACAAAGCATCCTTGGGAGGGGGATATAAGTCTGAAGGGAGCACATGACAGGGCGTCTTTGGCGGGAAGCAGAGTCCCGGGAGGTAGGTGACGGCTGTCTCTCCTCCTGTAAGCATGGGACGGATGTCCTAGGCGGCTGGCCTAGAGGATAGAAGGTTGAGCTGAGCTGCAGAGAGGGATCCAGTGTGCTGAGGACCAAGCGGAGCTGTGGAGGTCAGAGTTTCTAGGAAAGCAGTGTCGTGAGTACTGTACACTGCCCCGGGGTCTGCCTAGGATAGGGGACCACTCTGGAAGGTCAGAGGGATCCAGGATCCAGCTAACCTGTGCAACAGTTATAAAAAGGGGGTGCCAGTGTTTAGACCCTGAAGAGAAAGAGGGTGCCAGTATGTGTGGGCCCTGAAGATTTAATAGTTGCGGCAGTGCTTACAAATAGCTACCTCAGCCAGGAAGGCTAAAGGGAGCAGTACAAAGGACTTTTGAGCCACAAGGAAGTTTCAGAAGTCAGTTCAAGTTCACAGACAGCAAGTCAGTGCTCACACATGCCAACCGGCATTGACCAACATTCAGCAGGCGTCAAGTCAGCGTCAAAGGCGTTTTCTCAGTTGTCCCATTACATAGTGTATAGTAGAGCCAGAGGAGTATCCCACACATTCCCTTCTCCCATCCAAGTTCCTAAAATAAATACAAAAACCAAAGATGCTGGACTGTTTCTTGTCTCAGTGCTCACACTTGGAGGACATGCTTAAATGTGCTGTTGTTACTAGCAGTAACCCTGGCAGACCCACATCCAGCACAAAGGCTGGAAATCCTGCTATATATATATATATATATATATATATATATATATGTGTGTGTGTCTGTGTAAATCCGGGAAGTGAACAGGCATCAGCTTCAGCTGCCCACAGTTAAAATGGCTGCAGCCAGACTTTGTGAAGGGAGATTTCTGCAGCATATTTGGCAAGTGCAGAATCACAATACATATAAAATAATACGCAAAGTGGTTGGAGGGAAGCTTTAGAATGGCAAATATTTTTTTATAACAAATTATGTGAGCAGACTGTAGTTCATCTTGAAGTTAAGCTGGGTACACACTGGCCAAAAATCACCCGGGTCAACAGGAACCAGTCGACTTTCTGTCAGTGTCTGACAAAAGCCAGTCTAACAACCAACTTTTATCGAAGAGACATGCTGGAAAACCAGCATCTGCTTAGCTGAGCTAAACGAAAAAAAAAAAAACTATCAGTGAGTACCCGGCTTTACTTTTAAGTTTAGCTATTTGTTTTTTAAATCAACACCAGGGATGGTATTTCTATACGGAATGAAAAGTTTCCCTTGGGTTGGTGGCTGATGTGTTGCTTGAAGTCCTCTGATCCCCAAATAGCCGCCATAGCTATGAACTTATCTGGGATTGACAGAAGCAGCTTCACCTGTGACAGGCAATCATTAAAAGTGCTGACTATGCCCATCCTTTCTGCACCCCTTCCATTCACAGAAGCTGTACTATCAGCTCCCACAATGCAAAGTGCTCTATAAATGGAGGATGGACAGATGAATGAAAAGTCTGCATTTTCATTGTCTGAACCAATAATACAGCTTCTGTGAATAGAGCATGGTGGTGGGAAAGGTAGGCACTGTGCGGGTGTCTGGGGGGGGGGGGGGGCAGAGGACTGAAGATTTCAGACCAGTTACCAGTACAGGAGACACTTTTCATTCATTGTACATTTTGTGCCTAGTGATGGTTTAAAATAAATAACTAAACATATGCTTTAAACGTATACTTATGCTTGTTTTAAATTCAGGTTATATAACAAGTACCTGAATCGAATTTGCTATCAGCCTCTTGTAGTTCACTGCACAGTAGACTGGGAAAAGGACAGGCAGCATTATGAACTAATCAAGTGTGCTGCCTGACAAGGAGAAACATTCTAATAGGAGGAATTAGCAGTCTGCTGCTGCTCATTTACTGTCCAATCATAGGAATGGACAGAAAAACAATTCAATTTATAGGGTAAAACTGAACATTTATTTGTACTTCAACTGTGGATTTATAAGTTTGCTTGGATTTTTAAGGATCCTAAATTCCTTCTTCCAGTAATGGTGACCAGTCACTGCACGTCCTCAGCTCCTAGAACAAATAATGGGTCACCCACCATCCCCCATCCCCAAAGCACTGCCTAAAATGTCATTGCATTGGCACATGTTTAAGTTGCATTGTTCTCATTACAGCAAGTCTCTTTGCCAATTCCACGTGCCAGTACAATGAAAGGCAACAACCTCCATGCACAGTGACATTTCCTACCCAGAACCCCAACCACAAAATGGCAGACAGCTAGAAAATTGTAGGTTAGTGATGTTAATTAAGGAAAAAATCTCTACCCATCTGATAGGTCTATGTAAAGCTGTATAGGGCTGATGAAGGCCATATGAGTGCAAAGTAAGGAGTGTTAAAAAAGGGCATAAACAACAACAACAAAAAAAGGGCATAAACAACCATTTTTAAAAATGCTTAATGCTGAAAAGTTACTGTCGTTTAGGGAAAATAACTGAATCATGCTTGCAGTATGTTTTCTGGAGTTCAGGAAATGTATGAGTCACTTGGCACAGGTAAATCCAACACCACAGAATCATGGGGGATGACCCCATCATCCAAGACACAGAGTATGATTGACCACCTCAGCTGTGCATGTTTTCCTATGAAACTGTGTGAAGGAGGGTGTGTCTTTTCTCTTTACTCTAGTCTCAGATTACACTCAGTTCTCCTTTCCGAACTGTGCAGTGTGTGACATCAGGTCTCTGCCCCCTGCATTCTAAAGATCAGACCTGCTGTGTAAAATGTATGTTTCAGAAGGCTGTAGAGGAGAGAATACTGAAGGTAAACAGGTATAAATTATAGAGGAGGAATTGTTTCTTCTCTGTGCATCATCTGAGACTAGTCAACTCACTGGGTATTTGTAAGAGTTTACAACCACTATAAGTGTCTTTTGTAAAAGCAAACCACAATTTTTCACAGAACGGTGCAGCTTTTGGCAAACTAACTGTAGGTATGGATGGTGCATATTGCAGTTCCAAGAATCTTTGTTATAATTATTATTGTTATTATTATACAGGATTTATGTAGCACCAACAGTGCAGTGCTTTACAACATGAGAGCAGACAATACAGTTACAATACAAATCAATACAGGAGGAAGCAGAGGGCCCTGCTCGTTAGAGCTTTATTACAGTATATAGGAGGTAACTACAGTATATTCTGTTCATGTTACCTATCTTTGGTCTCAGGGTTTCCAAAATCCTGATCTGCTATACTTGTTACAACACTTCTTCCTTTCTAGTTCCTGATGTCCATTTGTCACCAGCAGCTCCCTAACAATGACCAAGTCCTAGATCCTGACTTTACTAGTTCAGTTTGAGTACACTTTGGTATGTGACCTACGACTAGTAACACAGGAGTAGAGATGGCCTTGCTTGTTCGCAAATTCGCTAAAAGTCGGACTTTTGGCGATGATCGCGAATATGTCCGCGCCGCCATTTTCTTTTTCATTCAGAAGAACTTTGACCCATGACACAGCCGTCAGGTGGAACGGGACAGCCAATTGAAACATTTCAGCACATGGACAGTCCCCCTACCCTATAAATAGACCTGAGCTGTTGGCCATTTCACATTCCGCATTTTGTCAGCGTAGGGAGAGGTTGGCTGTGCTCATGAGGGAGAGATTGCCAGACACATATAGCGCTGTGAAGATCCACAAAAGTCCTTTTCAGGGCTGGTATTTCGGTATAGGTCTACTAGTATCTTTTCAGGTTAGGGGCAGGTATCCTGTCGGTGCTTTAGGGGCAGTTAGAGATCGGCAGCAGTCACACAAATCGCTCTGTTAATGTCCACAAAAGTCTTTTCAGGGCTGGTATTTCGGTATAGGTCCAGTCTCTTTTAAGGTTAGGGACAGGTATCCAGTCTGTACTTTAGGGGCAGTTAGAGAGATCGGCTGCAGTCACACAAATCGCTCTGTTAATGTCCACAAAAGTAATTTAAAGGGCTGCATTTTTTTTTGGTATTGCTGTGCAGTGCACTATATGGGGGGGAGGGGAGGGGGGTAATCCACGGTATAATATACTTTGTAGAAAGCATATTATAGTGGATAAGAGGGGCACTCTGACTGCAATATTAAAGGTGAACTCTGACCACAATATTAAAGGGGCACTCTGACGGGAATATTAAAGGGGAACTTTGACCACAATATTAAAGAGGCACTTTGACGGGAATAATAAAGGGGAACTCTGACCGCAATATTAAAGGGGCACTCTGACTGCAATATTAAAGGGGAACTCTGACCACAATATTAAAGGGGCACTCTGACAGGAATAATAAAGAGGAACTATGACCGCAATATTAAAGGGGCACTCTGGCGGGAATAATAAAGGGGCACTCTGACCGCAATATTAAAGGGGCACTCTGACCACAATATTAAAGGGGAACTCTGACCACAATATTAAAGGGGCACTCTGACGGAAATAATAAAGGGGAACTCTGACCGCAATATTAAAGGGGCACTCTGAAGGGAATAATAAAGGGGCACTCTGACCGCAATATTAAAGGGTCACTCTGACCGCAATATTAAAGGGGAACTCTGACGGGAATAATAAAGGGGAACTCTGACCGCAATATTAAAGGGGCACTCTGACCGCAATATTAAAGGGGCACTCTGACCACAATATTAAAGGGGAACTCTGACTGCAATATTAAAGGGGAACTCTGACCGCAATATTAAAGGGGCACTCTGACGGGAATAATAAAGGGAAACTCTGACCGCAATAGTAAAGGGGCACTCTGACCGCAATATTAAAGGGGCACTCTGACGGGGATAATAAAGGGGCACTCTGACTGGAATAATAAAGGGAAACTCTGAGTGGGACACATAAAGGGGCACTCTGATGGGGACACACTGGATGTAAAGGGGAGCTTTGATGAGGACACATTGGATGTAAAGGGGCACTCTGACGGGACACACTGGATGTAAAGGAGCACTCTGATGGGGACATGGATGTAAAGGAGGGACTCTGACAGGGACACATTGGATGTAAAGGAGGACTCTGATGGGGATACGGACACAGGCTAAATGACGGCGGGGGACATGGGCTGCATGACAGCAGTGACATGGGCTGAATGACAGGGGAATACAGACTGGATGAGGGGGGACACAGGCTGGATGAGGGAGGACACAGGCTGACAGTGTGTCCCTGTCAGAGGGCCCCTTTATATCCAGTGTGTCCCCATCAGAGTGCCCCTTTATGTGGGCTAATTTTTGGGGCCTATACAGGCCAACACTTACTTCTGTATCCTGTGAATGCGTAATGTACCTCCAGTCACCAAATATTACGTTCTTAGCTGTCAGGTAAACCCATGTGAGCTAATTTTTGGGGCCTATACTGGCCGACACTTACTTCTTTATCCTGTTAATGCCTAATGTACCTTCAGCCACAGAATACTACGTTCTTAGCTGTCAGGTAAACCCATGTGGGCTAATTTTTGGGGCCAATACTGTCCGACACTTAGTTCTGTATCCTGTGAATGCCTAATGAACCTTAAGCCACAGAATACTACGTTCTTAGCTGTCAGGTAAACGCATGTGGGCTAATTTTTGGGGCCTGGAATGGCCGACACTTACTTCTTTATCCTGTGAATGCCTAATTTTTCAGAGTGGAATTGAAAATCAATGTGTCTGTAAAGGTTCCGCCAAATTGTAGAATGGATGCGGACCCATTTTACAGATGTGTGAATGGACCCTATATGTATTAGACATGTATTTACCGGCTGCTGTCAGTTCTGGCTAATTTATGAAAAAAAATAAAAATTATTTTTTGCTGTAAAAAACAAACAAAAAAAAATTTAGGGCAACTTTTCCAATTGCAATACTTCTGTTATGACATTGTCCATGTGCTGGGACTATTTGTGCACAGCTAGTGCGTCTTTTGTGGCTGCAAATATGACCAAAAGGTTTTTAAAGTTCGCCTCCCATTAAAGTCAATGGGGCCCGCCGCGAACTCGCGGTTCGCGGACTTTTGAGAAAATTTGCAGCTGAGGTTCGCGAACCGCCCCGGTCGATGTTCGTCCATCACTACACAGGAGTTTCATAACATAAAGTTGAATCATTTGTAGAAATAAGAAAATCAACAAAGTCCATTTTAGACTGGTAAGTCAACATTTCTCATGTCAGCAGATAAGAGCAGATGATTTGTGCTGATTGCATTTAGAAGGATCAGGTACTCCTTGTGTATCTGAGCTGTATTTTTTCAGCTTTGTGCTCTTGTTTCTTTTGAGATAAGGTTGGTGCTGGGGGTAAACAATAGGAAACAATATATTTCTGGAGGAAAAGAGATTTTATCTCCAAATATGGAAAGGCTTCTTCACAGTAAGATCTGTGAAAATGTGGAATAGATTTTTTTCCCTTGCTGTAGCAAATTGAATCATGCTTTGCTGGGGGTTTTTTGCCTTTCTGTGGAACAGCTGTTGGTATGACATTGTGTATAAAGGATAGTAAAAAAGTGTTTTTGTTTTGTTTTCCCCTTTTTATTGGTTGAACTACATGGACTTTGGGGCTTATTTACTAAAGCTAGAGAGGGCAAAATTAGTCACAATTCTGCAGAGAAACCAAACAGCTTCCAGGTTTTATTGCTAAAGCTTAATTAAACAAGCTGAGGTTAGAAGCTGATTAAAGCTTACTTGTAGGGGCTGTAAAGTCAGAAGGTTTTTTTTTTTTTTATCTTGATGCATTGTATGGATTAAGATTAAAAGCCTTCTGTGTGCAGCAACCCCTCTTAGCCCCCCCCCCCAAGACTTACCTGAGGTCTCTCTTTGTCCAGCGAGGTTCACGAGTGTCTCAGCCATCCGAGATTCTCCCTCCTGATTAGCTGAGACACAGCAGCGGTGCCATTGGCTCCCGCTGCTGTCAATCAAAGTCAGCTAACCAATCAAGGGAGAGAGGGGGTTGAGTCAGGTGGGGCTCCGTGTCTAAATAAACGCAGGGAGCT
The DNA here is from genome assembly GCF_965119305.1 of Pelophylax lessonae. NCBI lineage: Eukaryota > Metazoa > Chordata > Amphibia > Anura > Ranidae > Pelophylax > Pelophylax lessonae. Next base: position 147,597,888 of record NC_138768.1, read on the forward strand.
TTGACTCTGCTCAGGTGCCCACATAGCAAGCTGCATGCTCTGGGATCACTCAACAGGAGGGAGGGGCCAGGATCACAGAAGAGGGACCCGAGAAGGGAAGAGAAGGATCTGGGCTGCTCTGTGCAAATCCACTGCAACCGAGCAGGTAAGTATAACATGTTTGTTATTTTTATAGGAAAAAAAATAAGACTTTACAATCATTTTAACTTAAAGCGTTAGTAAACTCTTGACAAAAGCAAATATCAAAGGCAATATCAAAATGTGCTAGTATGCACTGCATATTAGCACATTATGAAAGACTTACCTTGAAACAAAACACAGCCACACTGTCACCGCTGTAGAGGCTTCCATCTTTACCCAGTCTTCCTTTCAGGTTCACAGGCTGTGGCGTGCTTGAATGGCTGACCTGCAATGACGTCACTCCCATGCATGCACACAGGAGTCTCGGCCACGGCACACAGCACTGAAGGAATAGCATGAGTATACCATTCCTTCGGAGCGCATACACTGGTGACATCATGCTTTGCTGGGGTTTTTCGACTTCCTCTGAATCAACTGTGGGCATAGGATTGTGTATATGGGATTGTATGGTTATGTTTATTTTTGTTTGTTTTTTATTGGCTGAACTAGATGGACTTTTGTCTTTTTTAACCTGACTAACCACGAAACCTTAAAACTATGTAACGTCACTGGCTGCTGCTCGCTGGAATATCTCTTAAACGGTGCAAGTTTAGGAGATGATCATTTTAGCTATAGGTAAAATTCTAAATACAGAGTTTACTACCACTTTAAAAATATATATATATATATATATATATATTGCAGCTTACCAGTCCTTAGATGTGGTGGATACATTAAAGTGACACTAAATTCTGGTTTACAAAAATATATTTACGTTTGTATAGTATTGTATACTCCAAAACGTACCTTATTTTGCTCTCAGCTTCATCCAAATCCCCACGTTTTTTTTTTTGCTGCTGTTGTGATCTGTCTTCTTGTTAGAGGATGGCTATGTTCATTCCTCATGGTCCCACTGTATATAGCAACATGAAAACAGACGGACTCCGTTTTTCTCAGAGGGTGATCATGTGTGCGGAGACAGAGCTGTCAGGTCCCCATGCATCTCTATGGGGGAATCGGATGGGAATGGACCGTCTGTCCATTCTCATCCAATCCCATCTGATCCGCTGGACAGATGGAAAATAAGGTTTCCATCCATCCAGATTTGATGTATCCAATCGGATGTCAGCGGACATGTCTCCGCTGACATCCAATGCCCCATAGAAATGCATTGGGGGGGGCCGTTCAGATCCACCAAAAAAACTGACAGGCGGATCTGAACTGTCCGCCTGTGTGAAAGGGCCTAAGGCTGGCCATACACTATACAATTTTCTTGTGCAACTTTCCTTTAGATTTACCAAAACCATGTAATATAGGGTCAAACCTACAAACTTTCAATTTGTATGCAATCGGGCAGGCCCTTGCACTACATAGTTTAAGGTAAATCTAAAGGAAATTGAATAAGAAAATTGTATAGTGTATGGCCAGCCTTAGGATGCACTGGCCAATCTTAAAGATTGCTGCACCTGGAACTCCTTGAATTCCTGGAGAATAAAATGAGTGACGTAAAAAAGACTGGTGCACTTTAAAAAGGACAAATAAAAGTACATTTTTTTGCAATAAAAATCACACACAAATCACAATTTTTTTTTTGCAGTAAAAATCACACAACCCCCCCCCCCCCCCCCCACAAAAACAAAAGTGATAATATTAGGTGCAAACACGCTTTGCTGACCACTCCAACTTCTTACATATAAAAAAAATGCACTTCAAAAGTAATGAAAACAGTTCTTGCAAATGTGACATATGGGATATAATAAGTGAACATGCAATAACAATGCAGTGAAAACAATTTCATATAGTGAAAAAAACAATTGGAATTTTATGACTTAAATGTCCCATACAAAACTCAAAAACTCTGGGTTATTTCAAATTAGTCCCAAATGTTATGACAAGCTGGAAAGGTGCTATTCAAAAATCTTCAAATTGCTGCATGCATCACCTTCGTGCTCACAGATGTATAAATGGCCGCTTGCCAGAGCTCAGAGGTCAAAAAGGCATGTGGGAAATGCTTTGGCTGAGCGGCTTTGGTCTGTATCACCTTCCCTGTGAGCCTTGGATGGCCAAAGGCTCTCAGCTCATAAATGTGGAGGAGAGAAAAGAGGGCTAATAGTGCATTATCTTTTAAAACTAATTTTAATGAAAAAGAATCGCACTTACAGAAAACGTGCTTGGTTATCGCACAGAATGTCTTTGTGGCATGGACACCTGCTGTACAGACCGTGCGCGCTGACGACACGACTGGCTCCATCCGACACGTTTCCCCTCAGAAGGCATCAACAACAGGGATTTCTTTTTTTTTTAAACAAACAAAAGTGAGGGTTAAAGGATAGGATCATTTACGGCTCCACCGCTTTCTTCGGACTTCTAAAGACCTTACCACTACTTTAACATGGAAAGTAGCTCAGTTTCTTACTATTCCCAATTCGAAACTGCGCTGCATTTCTGTATTTTATATTGCACTTGGGGAAAAAGACAATTTTATTAAATCTTTTTCAGTCCTCACATAGGAGAGAGACATGGGGACTTCTTACACAGCTGCTCATTGGCAAGCGGCTCTTAAATCAATTTATTTAGCATCAAAGAATATTAACATGTGGGAAACGACCCAAAAACGACTGTTGAGGTGGTACCTTACCCCGTCTCGACTATCGCAGTTTTATCCCCACACTTCCCATCTTTGTTGGCGTGGATGTGGACGTGCAGACACCCTTTATCATATTATATGGTCTTGTCCTATAATAGTTCCTCTCTGGGAAGCAAAATTTCAGGTAGTTGAAGAGGTGTTTGCGGTGTCCATGTCTCCTTCTCCAGCTGTTTCCATGTTTTCCCTGGGGATGGAAGCCTTACCACCTACAGACAGAATTCCGGTGATCCACCTCTTTTTGGCAACAAAACTAGCTCTGCTTGGAAAATGGGAAAGCCCCCATGTTCCTACCCTTCCTGAGATTATTCAATTGACCCACACACACGCTGAATATGAATTGGCCTTTGCTTCCTCGATGGGTACATTCCCTAAGGTTAAACATTTCTTGAACAGATGGTGCTCTTGGTACAAAGCTTCCTAGATAGAAATACCATTATTCGCACTAGCAGATGTGCTGTACTTACATTGCAGACTGTGCTCTTTCCTTCCCCCTCTTCCTTCTTCCCCTTCCTCCCTTTTCTCCTTTTGTCTACATGTTGTATCTTCTTATGCTAATTCCTCGCTGCCTTATCTGATCTTACTTGTTGTTATTTGTTCTCTCTTTTCTTCCTATTCTCCCTCAATTTATCCTTTGAGACGCTTTGGTTTTATGTTGACACAACCTCATTGGGGCCTCCCCTGCCTACTGGGCGTAGTGTGTTCCCGATGGGAGGCCTGGAGGCTGCCACCTCTCACGCATGCAGGGGTAGGGACAGCGGGGTGAGGCTCCCTAAACATGTAGTTATGTTTATGACATTGTTATCATATTATACTTATATATTGCAAGTTGTAATTGTCTCATGGATACCTTCTCTTTCTATTTGACTTTGCATGTTCGTAACTAGTATTTGCTGATTTGATGCAACCAATTATTTGTTTGGATTCTTGTTCATGTTTTGCTATCAATGTCCTTTTTGACACTGTTTGTTACTTTTCTTTGACAAAATACTAATAAAAACCTATTGAAAAAAAAAGGGATAGGATCAGGTGTTTACAGAAAATGATACAAAAAGACAGAAAAACACAGTAAGGCACGGTTTAATAAAAGACAGATTACAGAGCCATTAAGCAGTGGATGTGTATATATTATTTTTTGAGAATAAGGATATCATATAATGTCACTTTGGTTTTCTTTTTGTATGCTTTTCTTTTTCCATTTCTTTCATCTGGTGACCCTGCCAATAGGTGGTTTTTAGTCCACAGAGAGAAATGGGAACAATAATAACCGTCATCAAAAGCAGAGAGTGCAGGAAGTTATCAGTTCATAAGATTTCTGGAAAGATCAACAGGTTTTCTTGCACGTATCAAACAGATATAACAAAACACTTTTAAAAGTATTTTTAACAGACCAAAAAAGAAGCAGATAAAAGTTAAAGTGGTTGTAAAACTCAGACATGAAATATGAAAAAAAGCATATCACTCTATAATGTTTACTTGTCTCAATGAATTGTCATTTCTTTTTGTTGCCCCATTCCTTTGCTATTAGTATGAATTACTTCTGACAATTTTCCCTAACACCAAAAGAAAAAAAGGTGACGGGAGTGGGAGGAGGAGGGAAGCTACAGCACACAGCCTGTGATTGACAGCTTTGACTCTGCTCCTGTGTGCTGTGTGAAAGGGGGGGGGGGGGGTCCCTTCAGCTATCAGAGCTCTCCTCCATGAACTCTGCAGAGTTTACCTTTAGCTTCCCACCCCTTGTTTTCTAACAGATCAAACACACTTTATACATTTTGGACTTTGAACTTAGAGCTGTAGAGCAGAGAATACTGTAGACAAACAGGTAAAACTTATGTAGGAGGATCTGTTTAGTCTCTGTGTATCACCTGAGGCCAGCCCATTCCCATATGTAAGTGTTTACAACAACTTTAATTATTTAGGTTTACATATGCTTTAAATATTAATTGTGCAGGTGCTTCTGGCCACCATTTTAAGTAAATTGTCAGCTTTAGATTCAGTGCAACAAATCATGTCACTAAAAGTAAACCTTTTTTTCCCTATGAGTGTACAGTAAGCTTGTTAACGCGGTTTGGACTTTATAGGTTATACGTTATTTTTCCAGCACCTTCCCTTAAAAGCCACTTCCTCTGCATGCTCTCTGTTTACTAAGGGTGGTTATGGAGGAATCCATATTTAATGAAAGCTATTTCTGTTTTCCAGGGGAATATTTTTAGAATCCATCACGAGTTTGTTAAAATATGTTCCAACAGATAAACATAAAAATATCAGATAACTGCAATAAAAGCCTAAATATACAACAAGTTTGTTTCCTCTCTACAATGTTATGGTTAATTGATTTTCCAAAATACCCCCTACAGTAATAAGAGTCATATTAGAAGCTTTGCACATATTACAGTTGTGAGTGTAGCTGATCAGAGCTTTATTAATGATGTGTTAATGAGTCAGACTATACAAAAACATTGGCTGGCAAATGTTCGAAATGCCACAGCTTTGAATTTATTGCTGACATAGCAACAGACCCCAGTTTACAAAGAATTCTTTTTAGGCATGCAATTACACTTATTCGGGTTGAATTCATTTATAGGTTTACTGTTCAGACCCTGCATGTGCATTTCTTTTTCTTTTAATTTTGATGATTATGGCTTACAGCTAGTGAAGTGTTATGGAAGCTCAGGTTTCTTTGATAGCGTCCTTCAGCTCATCTGCATTGTTGGGTCTGGTGTCTCTCATCTTCCTCTTGACAATACTCCACAGATTCTCTATGGGGTTTAGGTCAGGCGAGTTTGCTGGCCAATCAAGCACAGTGATACCATGACATTTAAACCAGGTATTGGTACTTTTGGCAGGGTAGGCAGGTGCCAAGTCCTGCTGGAAAATTAAATTAGCATCTCCATAAAGTTGGTCAGCAGAGGGAAGCATGAAATCCTCTAGAATCTCCTGCCAGAGGGCTGCTCTCACTTTGGACTTGACGCTATGCATACTAGCTCATTATGCCTTTGTCTTTCCGGTTTTTTTTTCTGAGGTTTACAACCTCTTTAATGTTTTTAGCTAATATGTCCTATAGTAAACTCCATGACACAATACCAGTATTCAGCTGTAGGTAGCATTTTAAGTGAAATCTTGAGTTGCAGAAAATCCAGACTCATGAAGCTGTTGGAATTGAGACCAGATACACCTGGGGAGATCAATATATACAGGCTATACTCATTACATATCAGTCTGTATGATCAAGGCAATATAACCAGTTCCATAGAGACAAATACTTTTTTGATGTTTGTACATTGCTGGAGCTAGCAATAGATTAGCACAAATAGGATCCTGGGACCACCATGTGTCCATTTCATTCTGGCTGTAGACCTGTGTCCCACACGTTAATGCAAAAAAGAAAAAAAATAGAAATTAGGAAATATTTGGTGGGCCCAAAAAGATACTATGGTTGAAAGTATGATTTATTTGTAAAGACTTTAGTTATGGTTTTATATTGACAAATGATGCTTTTGCAGAGAGCCACAAACAAATAATGTCTTGATAAAGATTGTAAAAGTGCTGAGACTCTGCAGTAAAACTATCACTGGGATGTCTCAGATTGTCTTAGATGTGAAAATAAAAATAATGACGACACTTGAAAAAAAAGCGAAGCCTTAATCAGACAGAGGATTTTACAGAAATCAATGACAGATTACATAGTGAGAGATGTGTCTGTCCATTATGTTTTCGGTTTATAACACCTGCCTGTTAGAAAAGCTCAAAACTCTACTTTAGAAACATTCAGCATATGTTCCATAATATGCAACCAATATTTTCTACTATGAATAAATATTACTGACTACTGTGAATTTAGATTATGTACATTTTTAAATCTAGTTGATAATAATAATCTCATAATGCTCAAAATGTTTATTCCACTTATCCCAGTTATGATCATTGGCCAAGATCGAAGTTTCTTGATCATTCATTTTGGAATCAAATTCTTCCTGAGAGACTCCGAGGCATCCACATCATCACTAAGCTGCATATACCCTTGCATAGAACAGTCCCCCCCCTATGGGGTGCCTGCTGAAAATTACAGGAGGGTAGATATGAGACCAGTCATCCAGCATAAGGAGACAAAGCATCAATGACCCGCCTTTATTACAGGAAACTCCTGCACAATGAGAGAAATTCAATTATTCAGGGCTGATTCACCCCACAATTTCTGTGTTCCAGATGCGTATCTGCATGCACATTTACACACTTTTTTATATATTCCAGTGCGTTTTTGATGCATCCACACGGAGCTGCTGGGTGTCGCTTGGATGGTTGGTTTGACAATTGTCTGCTATCCTGATATATCCTGACTTCCATCTTTCCAAGAATAGCTATATTTGTGGGACCTACTAATATTACAGACAATCCAACATCTCATTACTTTTGGGACACCACCTGGCCTATTTCTGGGACCGTTGCCAGATTAAATGGAACTGTTGGATGGTTGAAATGTCTCTACCACAGACCATTATTTGCTACCACCTTATCACCTTGGCATGTTCACTGTAGACTTACCTTTTGGGTTTTAATATACACGGCTGTTGTCTTCATTATAAAATATCCTCATCCTTGAGAACTTTATAAACCTCCACTTTTTATACCCCTGAAGAAAGGTGGTGACCACCTAAAACGCGTCAGATACTGGAGGATTGCTCTCTTTCAAGAATGAGGCTGTTACACTTTTTGTCTAGACCATTTTCATAGCTGTGACACAATTTTTAATGGTCATTTGTATGTTTATTACAATTTATAAGTGATTACTGTCTTTTTGTAACAATGACATTTATATATATATATTTTTACTACTTTGGTTAGTGGGTACCTCCACAGTCCCATTTTTTAGGGGGCAATCTGTCTTGTTGATGCATTTTTAATGCATTCTTCTGCATTCTTCCACTCGTTTTTGTTCATGTGTGTTTCGGTGCATTTCTGTTGTGTTTACATGCTTTTGAATGCATTTTCCATGTGTTTTGCTGTGTTCTAGATGTTAGCTATTCAGAAAAATGCTGCCTGTTGTTGTGGAAATTTTATTAATATTTATGTGAACATTACTTTAGGATGTATTTTTAGTTAAATTGCCATTATATCTCCCAGGGCCAGTTTAACGGTAATCGATATGCACAGCAAATATTGCTTTAACTGGCATTGAGGAAAGACCTGTTCGTGGAAATCTTCCATTAGATGGGATTGCACAATACTTGTAGCCTGATTTATGGCAGCGCAAGGAGAAATCCATCGCACAAGTAAACACCCGCCATCCGGGGCCCCAGCTATTCACTGCGGAGATGTGTTTGTGATGTGGAATTCTTTTAGTTTGCCAAGAATAATGGATGGCATCTTTCTGTCATACTTGATCCATATCACTGAAATACAGCTGCTATTGTCTTATGCAGATATAATAAAGTCCCATAGACTGGAACAAAAGCATGGTCACTATCAAATATGGTTTTCTATGAACTATATTATATAGGATCCACTAACAAGTAAAAATGAGTCCATGTTTGTGAATGAGTGTGGCTGAGTCATGAGAAGCCATGTGCAACCATGTTTCTCCCTATAACCCCCCTTTGTTCACTTGCTGTAAATAAAGCTAGTCCTGCTCTGGGACACACAGAAGCTGACTCACAAGGGACACAGAGACACTGACACACACACAACAACTCGCTCTCAGACACACTCACGCACCCACACACACAGACCCGGCAGATGGCATCAATATGACTCAACGTGTCTGTTCTATCGCCAAGCGCTTGGTTAACCTTATTCAAAAGTACTGTACACGTATTAATATCCACAAGTGCGCTTTTCATTGCAGCAAAGTTTTCAGAGCTCCGAGCGGGTTTCTATGCTCCAAAACCCATTAATTTCCACAACACTGTTCTACTTTTGTTGACTGCACTGGAACGTACTGCACTGGTATGAACTTTGGCCATTGTAATACTTTGAAAACACTATGAATGCATTTTTGATGCAGATTAAAAAATAATTGGACTGCATCTGGTTCTGGGTGGTAGAGTATTTATATCATAAAATCAATAGTTTTCAAAGTATTACTGTGATGTTCTATAACATAATACAGATCAAGCATGATCATGAAAAAAAAAAAAAAATGTATAAAAAATGGTTTACAGAAAAGCGCTCCACCCAAGGATGGAATTTTATTCACCTGGTGTCATCCAGTATCTACAATAATGGTTGCAGTGAAGTAACTGCTACACTTCGGTTGTTTAGGAATTTTGCATTTTTGTACTTTATATTTTTAAACCCTATGGTGGAAGTGACATCTTGAATTCTTGATGATATGCATTGAACAGTGCACAGTGGCACAGTGACAACTTACTAAGGTACTTATTGATCTCTTTTATGCAGTTTGAAGTCTAAATATCTGGCAAGTTTGCATTTGTTTATTGGTGGAGGCATTTGTAAACATACGGCCACATAAACCTTGTGCCTTGTTTTAATGAGCCAGAGACTGCATTTGTTGTTGGAGAATACAGCTGCCCTCAGACACATTAAAATTTGAATCACGCTGATATATAGTTACATGTTGATCTGTAAAGCAACAAGAATATTTCACCCTTTAAAACATATCTAACCCCAAGACCAAAAATGATATACCCTATATGTTGAAGCTAATCAATCCTTAGATGTGGTGGCTACATCACTTTTCTTTTTTTCAGGCTTTTTTCCTGGTAATCCTGCTAGTAACACACTTCCTGTTCTAGGGTGACAACACTTACTGTACTGTGTCTATGGAAGAACTGCATTGTCACCCTAGTGTGCCCTAGGAGCTTTGACTACAAACCCAACCCTCTGAACTGATTATCATAAAATGGGGGGGGGGGGATTGTCGAATCGGAGAAGTGGTTGTACCGGGATGATGCCTGCCAGGCATCAACCCAGTACTATTCTTTAGAGCCGGCGGTTCGCTTTCAGAAGATAACAGCCGAAGCAGCTCGGGAGCTGCTCGGCCATTATCCCAGCAAGCAGGAAGGTATGTTCCCCCCCTACTGCCACCTTCCGCGGCTCTGCCCAGGTCTCCCGTCCCACCGGGAGACCCAAACAAGCAACCAGCACATCCGCCGACAGGTTGGAGCCACGAACAAAGCTGGTTTTGGCTTTGATAGGGTCTCAAATGTATTAACCCGGAAGCGGCGTCATGACGCCACTTCCGGTTCACTTGGTGGCTAACGGCGCTGTACCCAAATGAAATTGACTCCCTTTTTTCCCACAAACAGAGCTTTCTTTTGGTGGTATTTGATCACCTGTGCAATTTTTACTTTTTGCACTATAAACAAAAAAAGAGCGACAATTTGGAAAAAATAACAATATTTTTCAATTTTTTTTATATGAAATTCTCAAAAAAAAATGTAAAAATCAAAATTTTTTAACATTGAAGGTCAATTTGTATTCTGCTACATATTTTTGGTAAAAAAAAATCGCAATAAGCATATTTTGATTGGTTTGCGCAAAAGTTATTGCGTTTACTAACTACGGGAAAGATTTATGTAATTTTGATTGTTTTTTTTAACTAGTAATGGCGGCGATCTGTGATTTTTTTTGCGGGACTGCGACATTGTGACGGACATATTGAACCCTTGACTGACATTTTTGACACTTTTGGGGGTACCAGGGATATTACTACAGTAATCAGTGCTATCAATATGCACTGTTACTGTAAAAATGACACTGGCAGGGAAGGCGTTAACTTTATTAGTGATCAAGGGGTTAAATGTGTCCCTAGGGGTGTGATTATAACTGTCAAGGGGCGTGGCTTGTTAGATCATAACAGAGACATATGATCCTACATAGCAGGATCACATAGCCTCTGTCATGATCTAAGGGAGAATGACAGACGTTTACATCAGCCGCCTGCCTTTCTCCCTCTCCTGAGGGAGATTGTGAGTGGCCGGCGGACTAAAGGCTCGTGGGCGAGTGAAGTACCCCAACGTAACTTTGCCCAGGAGGGGCTGACCGCCGCAGTATATAGTCGTGCGGCGTCGGCAAGTGGTTAAAGTGCAGTGGAGGGGTCTGGGGTCTTTTGGACCCCTGATCCCTACATAAAGAGTACCTGTCACTGCCTATTACTGTCACAAGGGATGTTTACATTTTCTTTCGTGCGCCCCAGTTGCGCACGAAAGAAAATGCATATGTAAGTCGCGCCGCAAATGAAAACTCACATGTGTTCAAACCACACATGTGAGTAATCGCCGCCAGAGCAAGAGGAAAAATAAAAAAAAAGACCTACACTGTAACTCTAAACTGGTAACCCTTAACATTTTTAAAAGGTCGCCTATGGAGATTTTTATGTACCGTAGTTTGTCGTCATTCCACGAGCATGCACAATTTTAAACCGTAACATGTTAGGTATCTATTTACTCAGTGTGACATCATATTACATTAAACAAAAGAATTGGGCTAGCTTTACTGTCTCATTTTTTTTAAATGCAGTAAAATTATTTTTTTCCAAAAAAATCCAAAAAGTCTTTGGATAGGATAGGATAGTAAGATAATTGCTTAAATAGGAAATACAGAAAATTAGATGCATTCACATGTGTAGGAATAGTCAGGGTTCATCACAGAGAGTACCATTCTAGGGCACAGATGGATGAATAGATGGGATGGCTGGGTAAAGCTCTGGGATGAGAAATGGCAGAGCCACTGCCATCTCTAGTGGTCAGTGGACCAGAAGCTGCTGAAACCAGGGGCACTGTACCGATGTGAGTCACCGGAAGCTCTGCCACTGTGTATTGCCGTGAGCCTCAAAGGATGGAGGTATGCAATTCGGATGACTCTGTGCTCCCTTTGCCAGTTTTTTTTTTATTTTATATTTAATAAATTTACATACTACATGATAAGGCTTCTTGGCACCTTTTTCCCTTGTTTTTACTTTAACAGGAACCAGTCCCCCAAACCTGTTTAGGAGATATTAGCCTTGTTTAGCACACTGTCAGTAGTGATGAGCCAAACACCCCCTGTTCGATTCGCACCAGAACATCTTGAACAGGGGAAATGTTCTAGAGAACATACTAACAATCACAAGTCCTCATTTTAAAGGCTTAAATGTAAATGTCATGTAATGTAAGTCTGACAGCTCCTTAATAGGGCTTTGATGTCACCAGTGCCCCATAATCCACTGCTTAGGTGCAGTGAATAAATTACCGATGTCACGTCGGAAGGGGCAGGGACAATCAATAGGTTTTCATTAAAATACATCATTAATATTGATCACCCGCTGGCAAGGGTATTCAAACCCCCAACCTCTCATTTGCTATCCCGTTATTCTACCAGCTACGCCATTCAGCCAGCTGGTTAACATAAGACTCTCTCTGCCTAACTAACTTCTATCTGAGTTTTACAGCTCTTTTATAGGGCCTGACGTCACCAGAGCCCCATAATCCACTGCTCATGTGCAGTAAATAAATTACTGACGTCAGTAATTTATTCACTGCACCTGAGCAGTGCATTGCGGGGTGGCTTGTGAAGTCAGGTCACTATATAAGAGCTATCAAAATCAAAACAGCTCATTCCGCGGGAAGCATACGGGGAAGCAGCAGCTTCTTTTTTATACTATTTTTCGGGCAGACAGGCAACTGATCATCGGGGGACAGTATTTTTTAATTTTTTAATAAAAGACTTTTCCAAAACTGGCTCTTGTCATTATTTTTTTTACACTTTTTTGGTGAATGGGTAGGGGTATGATGTACCTGATATCCATTCACATAGGGGGTCCCCCTTGTTAAACGGGGCTTCCAGATTCTAATAAGCCTCCCCCCGTTGATGGGGAAGAGACCCCTGTCCCCATCAACATGGGGGCAAGGTGCTTTAGGGTGGGGGAGGCAAATGTTGAGGGCATGTGGACTGGTATGGTTCAGGAGGGGGTTCACTTATAAATCACCCACGGCCAAGGGATTCAATCTCTCAACCATGGCAGGATTGCAGGACTGGTATTCTACCAGCTACGCCACCAGTCAAGTACGCTTAGGTTGAATACACTTTCCTTGCCTAACTAACTAACTCCTATCTTACCCTACACAGTGGATGAGATAATTGTTAGGGAGCGCGTGGTGAACTTAAGCAGGCTCAATGGTGGTGTAGGAGGTAGAATACCAGGCTTACAAGGAAGAGAGCTGTGAGTTTGATTCCCCCTGCCAGCCAGTGATTTATTTATTGGAATTTAGATGTCAGAGAGTCCATGATAATGCGGGAACTCAAAGCCCATTTGAACTTAAGTTCGACTCAAACTCGAAGCTTATACTTGGTTGTCAGTTATTTTGTGTCTAGTATTTGCTGTACCTCTGGGTTCTTGAAAGCCTACACATTATATGTGTTTGTTTACTAGCACTGCTATTCCTTATGATGATACATTTTCTAAAGATGTTACCATTTATTTATTCAATGAGCTAAGTAACATTGTAGCCCTTTATGGCTGGTTTCAGACATTTTATTACTTTCAGGTTCTGAATTGGATACATGCTCCACAGGAAAAAAATGTTTCTCTCTCTCAGTTTAGTGCACCAGATTTTACAAAAATACTGGGCTTCTGGAACTTTTTGTTCTGCAATTGCAAAAAAAGTCACTTAGCCTGAAAAAAGACTAATGCAGTCACCACATTTTAAGCACAGGGTAAACTGAAATGTATTACATTTATTGTTCTTTTGTGTAGATATCCCCTATAAAGCAGATACCTCTTTGTGAATGCTAGTATTGGGGTGAAATATTAGTTTACTTTTAATTTCATCTTTTTCTGATATGTATATTTCTGAGCGATTCATCAAAATTCTCTGCTTTTTTGCCAGACTAACATTCGAGTTCACTAGCTTACATCTGGCATTCATACAAAGAACATTTTTATTTATAATACTGTCCCAATGGAAATAATGATTCTAATTTGAATTGTAAATGACACTAAATACAAAATTGCTAAAATAGAAAAATTTGATTGAATCCCCAGAAAACTTAACTTAAATATGATTATATTAGAATATGTCCAAACACAAAAATGTACCAGGAACGATGTTGGCATGAGTACCATTCATGGTAGCTCTGTTTAATCTGTCACCACCCACGCATAATGCAAACATATTAAAGTAAGTGTTCCCACCTTCATTATCTTTTTTTTTTTAAAGTCATACTGACAAAATAAACACAGCCAACAAATAAAGAAAAAGTACAAATTCATTTTTAGATTTTTTTACTGCTATTTCTATCATATCTCCGTGTCCTTTCCTTTCTAGAGAAAGTCTAGACCACACATTGCAATCTATAGCCAGCCATATATGATAATTTGATAGAGCACATATTACCCCCAAGTTGACATGAGCAACAAATATTTGCTGAAATGTCCAGGAAACAATCTTCTTGTTCTCCCCAACTTTCAATCCACATAACAAAATCCTTAAGTGCTCAAAATCCATTGTCTAACTATTCAGCATTCCTTCTTCCATAAATGAACATATCCAATTCCATACAAATCCACGCTCATACTTTAAAGTGGATTAACTCACCAGATTAAAATGACCAGTTAAATTAATAAACTGATCCCAAAGTGTAATAAGTACAAACTATGTTACCTTCTATGACAGATGATAACCACCAGCAACTCTCAAGAATAACATATGAAACAATAAGATGTAGGCTCGGTACACACTAGGGCGACCTGTGAGGCGACCTGGTCGCCTCACAGGTCGCTGCAGGTCGCCTCCCATAGGGAAGCTGCGGACCCGTTCTAATAGGAGCGACACAAGTCGCTCCGACCTAGAAAAAGGGTCCGGAGCTTCTTTGGGCGTCGCGGCTTCTTTGGGCGTCGCGGTAATGTGAACCGGCGCTAACCATCATAACTGTAACTAAATGTATTATTATTATTAAAAAACAAAAACAAATGGAAAAACAATTAGGAAAAAAGAAGTGCTAGCCCAACACTTAGGGTAAAACAGCTGTCATTATTTGGACGGGAGGATCACCTACAGCTTCTCCAGGTCTTATGCATTTACTTCATCTTCCTCTTCCCCAGAAAATGATGACCGCACTGTGCGTAAGCTCCACCCAATGTGTTTTGTCAACTTAGTTGTCGTGAGGATTGATGGATTGAAAATTGGGGAAAACAAAGAAGACTGTTTCCTGAGAATTTCAGCAAATCTTTGTTGTACATTACATGCACACTAGGAAATTTTGTGCAGCAGTTTATATATTGGAACATGCATTACTGACACATTTAAGGGCTGTCTATTGGGGATATACAGTACAGTATATGTTTTATATCATTGTGTGAGAACAAGACAGCTGCTGTTATTTTAATTTAATTGTATTTCTTTTTGAGCAGACTTGTGTATTTATATAGAATTTGATAGAGCAATCAAACCGTTGATCTTATTTTTTTGTGAAACAATTAAATGGCAGTTTGGGAGCGACAGCTAGGAGATGAGGCCAACATTGCCCTGATCGAGCACTGTAGACAAATTAGATCAGTTTTAAAGACAATATTTTTTTTTTTCATTTTCAACTTGATCTCTTAATAAACTATATTGAAGATCTCAATTTTTTGGCCCAGTTTTAACTATTTTCAGAGGTCGATAAAACCTATGGGTGGTAGATTACTTAATTTCTGGTGATTACTTGCAATCCTGTTTGCAATTCCTGGTAGATGAAAAGTGGTTTAAATCAACTGAAATTTGCCTATTTTCTGGTTAGCTATGAGACCATAATACACATTGATAGCAGAAAAGGATGTAGTACAAGCACTTTTTTCCTGTGCCATCGTTAAAGTGATTGTAAACTATCACCTTGTAAAATAACCCATTCACTTTAAAATACAAATGAAAGGCAAAACATTTTGTATCAATATAAAAAAACCTCTTTTCCCTTTTTATACCTGACCACATCCCCTCTGTTCTCAGCTGCATAAGAGCTGGGGGGAAGAAGTAGCAGCACACTGAGCTTGCCAGTGAATGGCTGTGCAGTGGGGGAATATAAGGAGAAGTCTGATTATTGGAGGAGCTCACACTGAGTTACCAGCATAGCTAGAGAACTGGCCACGGTGTGTTCTCCTGCTTAGCGTGGTCAGTTTTTAACAGGAAAGCAGTAGGACTAGCAGGAACACCAGAGATTTCACACAAATGAAGCAATACAAAGAGAACAGGATACTTTCTCACGCAAGAACATGCCACAGTAGGCACATATGAGGAATATGAAGTGTTGGGGTGACACTTTAAGGTAGAGGCTTAAACGCATGCAGGAATACAAGATAGTGTAAAGAGTAATAGGTGCCTCCCTTGTATTAGAAAATATGTGAAGCCGCTCTCAATTTAAGCGTGATGTGCTTAAATATGAATCAAAAGAAACATGAGGTGCTAACACCTAATAAGCAATATATCTAAAACACAACCTCAGTCAATTATTATGAGAAAAAAAGAATGGAAAAATCAACAAAAAAAGTGCTTGGTGTCTGTGCACAAATTAATTCCCTATAAAAATAGGTGATGGTGCAAATGTAAACAAATATTAAATAAGTAAAGTGCTAGTGCTCAATCCTACACAGTTCACGTGTTGTGAGTATGTGTGCTACAATGGATACATAAAAAATATGCAATATATAAATAAAAAAACAAACAGTGACACACCATATGATGATTACACAATAATACAATTGCCAAAAAAGTCCATAAAAGATATATATTGTGAATATCTAAAAAAAAAAAAAAAAAAAATGTGGTATTTTGTTGTGCGTTTTTCCTTAACATGCTTCTTTCTATTGGTGGGGTGCCAAAGTGACGTAATGAG
Source organism: Pelophylax lessonae (assembly GCF_965119305.1). NCBI lineage: Eukaryota > Metazoa > Chordata > Amphibia > Anura > Ranidae > Pelophylax > Pelophylax lessonae. The sequence goes on from NC_138768.1 coordinate 147,614,458, forward strand.
TGTCTGATCCTTCACCCAGAGAGCTGGGGTCACTTACCAGATGCACCCAGGCCTCAATGGACCAATGGTGCAGGTAGAACTTTGAGATCTTTCAGCGACACCCTCCTACTAAGTGGGAATTTAGGGGTATCATGCAGGAATACAATGAATGCAGCTTTGTTATTGTTAATACATCATTAAATGTACTTTCTATATACATGCATTGTAAGCAGGGGCATAACTTCAGATCATGGGGCGCCATAGCAAAGGTTTGATGGGACCTCTCAGTGATCACTCTGCTGTCATTGATTTTAGCAGGAAGCAGGACAGGTGTTAGCATAGTCAGTACAGTACAGTAGTGGTTTAGTGGACTGAGGCTTTCAAGGAATAGGGGCCATCAGTGCAGGGAAAACATTTATCATACAATTTCTAGATAATTACTTTGTCCTCAGTAGCCCACCAGTCTTTTTTAGCATTTCAGATCACAGGATCTCTACAGTATGTAAATATTAAGCCCTTCCATATACAGCAAGCAAGTGCTGAAATAAAAATATGATTTTAGATTTTATTGAAAGTAAACAAAATTGAGAAAAAAATGGCAATACAGAGACAGTATATAAGATGTAACATACACATCATATTGAGTTCCATGAAGGATTTTGAAGAAGAACAATGTAGATTTGAATACACAATAAACACATGAAGTTCGTACTAGTTATAAGTGACGTTACTGTAGAAGCACAATATTTTATATAATAACTTGTTAGTAAACAATTACTGTATTATTGTATATATTATAACCCTAATAACAATTTATTTAAACTTTGGCTTTTTTTGCAGAACTACAAACAACCATCAGTTTTTTGCTGATGTGACACACCCTGAGGAAGACTTCACTGGGCATGAACAGTTGATGTTAGTGCTGTTTGAGATAATCAGAAGCTCAGAGGGCAAATAAATTGACATTACAAAGACAGCTAAGTAAGTTCTTCTCATAGCACTGCCTGCAAAGGGGGATCTGTGACTAGTGATAGCAATTCTGAAGTCTCCTCCTGCACATCTGATGTCAGCTCTTCTCAGTGTTGTCAACCGTCAGTATTTTTACCGGCAGCCATTTTACCGGCACTTTTTTCCTGCCAGTAAATTCCAGTGGCAGGTAAAGGTTGCCAGTAAAGAATATGGCTGTGACGCTCAGATTGGAACTGCACATGTGGAGACGGCCGAGACCATCCAAGTGCCTGCTACAGTGAGTTTGGGTGGCACCGGCTGGGGGCAGGTCTGGTGAGTGTGATGTATGATGTCATGGTGCAAGGGAGCTAAGCGGAGGGGCTGGAGCCCCATGTGCGGGTCTGCGGGATGGGAGCAAGACAAGTCAGGAGCGGGACTGTCAGTACTGTTTAGACTGGAGTGGACTGAAGGGACCACCTGGCATGGAGAGAGCCTGTCACTGTGACTCAGGAGAGGACGTGTCGGTGAGGTGTCATCATCATCTGTGCTGCTGCACACTGCTGACAGTCAGTGTTAATTTTGACATTGAATTTTGATTTCGTTTTGTTATAGTCTTTTGACTAAAATGCCATTTTAGTTTTAGTCGTATTTTAGTCTTTTGATTAAAATGCCATTTTAGGTTTAGTCATATTTTAGTCTTTTAAACTAAAATGCCATTTTAGTTTTAGTCTTATTTTAGTCATCTGAGTTGTTTTAATTTTAGTTGTATTTTAATGTACTGAAATCTCCAGTCCTTTTTAATCGATTAAAATCTAATGGGTTTAGGTACATTTTAATGCATTGTTTCTTTAGAACCGCCAAATATGATATACTTCTGGAGTAAAAATCGAATAACATGTTTATTATTTATGGTATTAAGATTTGATTATGCACTACAGACACAGATTTAGCCGTTGTGATATAAATTCAATTTAGTTTTAGTCATAGTCTTTTGAATAAAATGTCATTTTAGTTTTAGTCATCTGAATTGTTTTAGTTTTAGTCATATTTTATATGACTAAAATAGTATTAATTTAGTCGACGATAATATTTTAGTTGGTGAAAATATTTTAGTTGATAAAATTAACACTGCAATCAGTATCACTGTGAGAGTAAATTTGTATGTGTGTGTGCCTTCCCATTCCTGTCCTTGAGCTACTTACCTACTATATCCAAAATAAAATAGCAAATATGTTTTTGACCTTAAAGGGTAACTCCACTTGCATTGGAAAAAATAGCAAATAAAAAAAAAAAAAAATATATATATATATATATATATATATATAGCATATGCGACACAAATTATTTTGTAATTGAATGTTATTAAAAATTACCTTTCCTTTTCTATCTGCAGTGCTGTAATTTTCTGTAAAGTGCAATGCAATATGGCTACCTGGAGGTGTTCTGTACACAGAATGTGTATAGAATGCCCCCCTCAGAAATATAATTTCCTGCTTGTGTGATTGGTTCACAAATTTTCCTAGAAGTCACTAAGATACAAGTCAGAATTCAGGCATCCCCTGCAACAAAAATTGCATTTTTGGTGTGATATTCCTAATAGAAATTCAAGTCTAAATGGATGCAGACCCAATTTTCCTCATTAGAGGCCTGCAGGTGCAGCAGCTAGTTGATAATTATGAAACCTCTCCCATTAGACTCACCCTGCACACCTGGCACAAACACGTTTGTCAGAATGACAAAGGTAGGATTCTGAAACAAAGTTTGTTAAAACCCCTGCAATGTACAGAGATCACCCAGAGGGGAATGTTTTTTTCTCAACAAAGGTGGAGTTACTCTTTAATATCTACCTTAAAGCACATTGATAATTGGATATTTTACTTGTTTATAACCTAAATACTGAAATTTGCACTTGCAACTGTAATTTTGTAACTTTTGGAGATGCCAGTAAAGGCTTGGCTGTGCCAGTAAATTTTGGGTGTCATGTCAGTAAATTTCAGCCTGGTAGGTTGGCAACATTGGCTCTTCTTGGTTGGATATGTCTCAGGGGGTAGTGGTCAGTGTCATCATCAACCACTGCAATTGTTATAAAGCAGTGATCGTTGTGTCATCTTCACATGCACTCAGATTTCCTATGTTTACCCCAATGGGCCCCCCTTCCATCTCCAGACCCCATAGCAGTTGCATAAACTTCTATGGATATTGTTACACCGCTGAGTACAACCTGAATTTGACCTGATATCAGCCTTGCAGTCCCTGTATAGAAAGAGTCGGGGTGTTACAGGGAAAAGTAGCACAAGCAGCTAATCAGTTCATGTGTTGACAAAAAGCTTATAGGAAGAGAAAGAAAGAGAGAGAAAGAATGAGAGAGAAAGAGAGAGAAAGAAAGCGAGAGAGAGAGAAAGAAAGCGAGAGAGAAAAAGAAAGAGAGAAAGGGATAGAAAGAGAGAGAGATAGAGAGAGAAAGAAAGCGAGAGAGAGAGAGAAAGAAAGCGAGAGAGAAAAAGAAAGAGAGAAAGGGATAGAAAGAGAGAGAGATAGAGAGAGAAAAAGAAAGAGAGAGAAAGAGAGAGAGAAAGAAAGTGAGAGAAAGAGAGAGAGAAAGAAAGCGAGAGAGAAAAAGAAAGAGAGAGGGAGGGAGAGAGAGAGAAAGAGATAAGGCTATCACTGTGCTGCTTCTCTTTTTCAACTGGATATACATGGTCAAAATTTAGTCGGTTCACCAGGGATTAAATGAATTTCTATACTGGCTACTGTGGTTGTATAGAAGTCTATCTACTGATCAACAACTGTTCAACCACCCTGTTGAAATAAAAACGCTCGATCAGCCCTGCAGGCAATAGGCTGCAGCACTGTTCTGTGTATTCTGACAGTGGTGGAGTCTCCCTGCTGTCAGATTACAAAAGCACAAGTGGAAGGATTCTTTCCACTGTCTTGAATTTGTGGACGGGAGAATTATATCAGCTATTTTTTGTTCAGCCCCTGCCTGAAAAAAAAAATAACCTTGTACCTTTCTGTTCAGTAACAGGTTGGGGTAGATTCAGGATGACCTGGGTCCAGAGAAAGTGAGTTAGGCTACGTTCACATCTTGGCGTTGCTATTACAGGCGTTTTTATGGGCGTTTTACAGGCGTTTTTACAGGCTTTTTTTGTGCAGGCGTTTTTAGATTGAATAAAGACCAATGGAAAACACCTGTAATCTGCCCAAAAAGAAGCTCATGTACTTTTTTGAGAGTTGGGCGTTTTGCTTACCGCGTCAAAACGCTCAGATGTGAACAGGGGCCATTGAAATGAATAGGATTTGTCTGGTTGGGTGTTTTGAGAGCTGATCCTAGAGCAGAAAAACGCCCCCAAAACGCCCCAAAATGTCTACATGTGAACGGAGCCTTAAGGATTCTGGCCAAGTACTTCTAGTTGCAAAAAAAACCCAAAAAACGTACTGTAGCAAAAATCTCTGAAATAAAGAGTACTGCACCAAACACTGGATTTGCCATTTTATCTTTTAAAAGGCTATTCATTTTTATCTTGTTACTGGATTTCTGATTTAACAAAATCCAAATAGAAACCTTAATATATTTTAAATTTTAAAAATATGCAACAAATACCATTACTATCATGTAACATGCAACTATTTATTTTGATGATTTTGATTTTAATTACGTTGTTTGTAAAATATGCCAAAATCGTAAGTGAGTTTCTATATAAATAAAACACATTGGGAACATTTATAGAATAGGCTATTCTATATTCCTCTCTTCCAGCTGCTTTCACAAGAATGTGCTTACACGCATATAGAGCGGTTCTCTGCAGGACATTCTTCAAACACGTCTTTGACTGATAAGCTTTGTGTTTAACCTACAGGTGCCTACAAAATGAAAATAATTAAATATTTCCTCCTGAGGAAGCCATACCAGCTCTGATGAGAATTTGTTTGATGTGAATGAAAATACGCTCAGGTCCCAAAATCAAGTTTGTGCTAAATTGTGTAAAGCCGGAACATACTGCATGCCTAAAATGATAGCCTCACGCCTGCTAATCAATAAAGGACATGGGACTAACCAAGATAAGTGAGGCACAGCCAGGAGTCTAGACATACATTCTTATCACAGAGAGCATTCAGTGATACAGATTGCATTCCGTTCCAAGCTGAGCGCCTGACAATTACCTCACTACACTAATGAAATATATAGATATGTTAAATCAAGATGATTGAATCACTTGTACTTTGGAGGAGTCAGGAGACTGGTGTCTTTAAGATGAAAATGTAATTTAGTGCCATGGCAGAAACATGGGGCCTGTGTAAATTGGAATAGAAATCAGCAGGTTTCAGAGGTAATTCCATCCTGCTTTACATAGTGGCGGCCTTCCCTGTGATTAGTATTGCAAGGAAGAAAGCCCATGTAGTAAATCTTTACATGGATGGGTCTTCTTCTGACAGCTATATGTGTAATAAGTTGTGTTTTATCAATTTCACTGTACTCTACTACCCACCATGACCTCGCTAATAAATAGAGTTTGGCGAAAATATTAGGTAATAGAACTGAAACGATACATAAAAAGTCCCTACAAGACAGAAGAATAACTGTAGTTGGGTTGAAAAAAGCACCAAAGAACGCGTTGATATATATATATACACACACATACAGTATTAATATATATATATATATATATATATATATATATATATATACATACATACATATACATATAGATAGATAGATAGATAGATAGATAGATAGATAGATAGATAGATAGATAGATAGATAGATAGATAGATAGATAGATAGATAGATAGATAGATAGATATGGGAATTTTTTTTTGCTTAATCATCTACACTCGGTGGATGCAGCATTGGTCCGATGCTACATCTGTCCCCCGCCACCTCTAGAGCTGAAAACACTGTTTAATCATATACCACTGATTGCTTGGTTTTTAATGCTTCCTGAGCAGAGAGCTGGTGGCTGTCAGTCACTGGCTCTCTGCTTTGCCCCCCCCCCCCCCCCCTCCGTGCTCAATGCAACCTACTTCAACTTAATATTGTTTAGTATAGTTTGTCATCAATAGTAACATTTTATGTGAAGAATAACTCTAGTTTTGTTGAAAAAAAGCAACAGAATGCGGTGATATATATATATATATATATATATATATATATATATACAGGTCTTTCTTTCTCAGAGAATAGGTGTAGGAACTCCCGATCTTTTGAGTCACCCCTTGTCTCTGCCACCTACCAACCTCCAAGCACTGTCCCATGGTTTCACCCCCTACCCACCTCCCAGTACCAGCCCTTCTAGAGAATACAGAACCACATATTATTTTGTAGTGTTAAGTAATATATATGGAATGTGTAAATGATAACAAGAAAGGCAGTAAAAGCAACAGAAGATCTCTCACACAACAATAGACCCCCCAGGAACACATGCACACTAGTAACCATAGATCCCCAGCACACTATAGATCCCCAGCAGCAGCAAAAGATCTCCCAGCAACCAGCATCACCAGACCCTCCAGCAGCCAGCAACAATAGACCCCCTCTTAACAGTAGATCCCTCACAGAAGCAACTGAGCGCCCAGCAGAATAAGACCCTCACCCCAGCAACAATGAGCCCCAATTTAAAAATGGATTCCCATCAGTGAAAATAGATCCCCCAGCAGCCATCATCAATGGACCCTCCAGTACCCCTTGCCATTACATGAATTCAGTGCTGGAGGTGCCAGAACTGCGTTCCCCCACATTCCCACTGAAAAAATGCCCTATATATATATAAATATATATATATATATATATATATGTCTTATTTAAAAGAGAAGTACGGGAATTTTTTTTGTTTAATCATCTACACTCGGTGGTGGTCGGATGCTGCATCTGTCCCCCCCCCCCCCCCACAACCTCTAGAGCTGAAAACCATTCGATCAAATACCGCCGATTGCTCGGTTCACAAGGCTTCCTAAGCAGAGAGCTGATGACTGGATCACTGAGCTATGGAGAGGGGTGGCTTGCTTGGAGGCTGAGCAGGGTGCCGGTACAGGCATGTGGCAGATCCCAACCATATGGTTGCAATCTTTCCCGAACCTGAACTGGCTTTGCGATGTAGGCTTCAACCCACTGTTTGCTGAAAACAAGTCACAGGAATGGAGAAGGATCTGCACTCCTGTGATCCACAGGAGAAGAACAGCCAAATGAGCTTTGGCTGTACTTCGCCTTTAAAGTGATAGTTCACATGTACCTATCTCTGTGGATGCTTAGTTGTCAGTGCCCATGCAGCCAGTCCAGCGGTCAGACATTTGAAATCCCTGCTCTTCTCCCTTTTCTCTGTGTTGCACTTCTGGGAAAGATGAGATTGATTCACTGTGATGGCACTAGCCAATCAATCTCATCTGTCCTGGAAGCTCTACACAGAGAAGCTTCTGGAATGGACGAGATTGATTTGATTGGCCAGTGCCATCACAGTAAATCAATCCTGTCCATCCCAGAAGCGCTGCACAGAAAAAAAGGACCAGCTGCAGGCTGACAGTTTAGCAGCCCTGGAGGGAAGTACAGGGGAGGGGGGGGGATGTGTGGGAAGGGTGTTCAGTGTTAGTTCACCTTTACATTTTTTTTTTCAATATTTTTTTTTTTCTTTTTTCATAAAAAAAAGAAATACAAACGGTTAGGATGATGAGAAAACATTGGTACTTTCTGTGTTATATTCATAACATATAAGATAAGGTTGCATATATAAGAACGTTGCCAAAGAGGAGTCACAATCGTTCTTGAACAGTGAATGTTAGTTTTATTGTAAGAGCATTGACCGACCCACCCAGACACCCCCCAATGGGAAAAAACTGTGCTATGGGTTGGGGGGCAATGCAACCTACTTCAACTTAATATTGTTCAGTATAGTTTGTCATCAATAGTAACATTTTAGAAAATAGAATTCAAAGAAAACCTTGTGACTAACATGCAAGATAAAAAAAAAGTGAAACTAGGGTCCCCCCTGAAAGGGAGGGGTGGACAAAAGGAGTATCACCATACAGTGAGCCGAAGTCCCCGAAGAGGTCAGTGATGTGTGACTCAGTGGAACGCCCCTATGAAGGAAGTGTTTAGCAAGAATACGACGATGAGGCAATAAAGGAGCAAGGAACTGTTTGGAAATCCAAGGAGGGAATTATGGATTAAGGTGAATAGAGGTCAACAGACCTGGGGAGGAAGAGAGAGGGATGGCTTTGCACACTGTTTGGAAGCATTTTACTGTTGGTCCTATGAGTGGGTGGCCATAGGTAGTCTGGGGAATATGTTTGTTATTAAGCCAGGGTATTGGTGCTAGGGGCAAGTGTGAAAAGGAATCCTCCAAACTAACCTAAGCCTTAGTAGAGCAGTGGACATTCCAATATACTATCATGGAGGGATGGCATGCCCAATGGTATTTTTGAAGGTTTGGGAGTCCAATTCCCCCTTTGGATTTGGGAAGGACCAAGTGAGCAAAAGTAATTTTGCGGACGTTTATGCCCCCAGAGGAATTGTGTGCAATATTGCCTGTAGGAGATAAAAAATGCAGAGGGCAAATGGATGGGCAGAGATTGTATGAGATAGAGAAGGCGAGGGAGGATATTCATTTTTTCTATAGCTGCTCTTCTGAACCAAGAAGGAAGGTGTGTCCCAGCGTTTATAAGTCAGAAAGCATTTGACGAAGAGCCTGGAGAAAGTTCCGCTCATAAAGTCATAGATTCTGGACTAGTAATCGACCGATATTGTTTTTTTAATGTCAATACCGATATCAATATTTTGGTCATTGGATATCTGTATCAGCCGATATTTTCGGACATGTAAAACATGTTTTTTTTTTTTTTTTTCACAGCTACTCCTAGTGGAGGGATCTGGGTGTCTAAAAGACCTCAAACCCCTCCTCGGCACTGAAAAGCATTCAAAACACCAAGTTTGGCTGTTTTGAATGCTGTCAGTTTTTTTTAATTTGCCGCCGAGTACCCGGAAGTGATGTCATGACATCACTTCCCGGGTTTTTTACATGGAGACCCGATCAGAGCCAAATGCAACTTTGATCAGGTCTTCTCTTCGGTGGTCGTGGAGGTAGGATGCCGGGTCTTCCGGTGGGACGGGAGAACCGGGTGAGCCGCGGAAGGGGGGAGACGACCCCTTCCACTGCTTGTAATGACAGCCGTGCGGCTTTTCAGCCACATCGGTTGTCATTACAAGACAGCCGACCATTGGCTATGAACGCCGGTACCGGGGTGATGCCTCTAGCTGTAGGCATCACTCCAGTACAGCACTTTCCCTAAATATCAGCAATATCGGTAACCTCAGGGACCGATTCCGATATATCAGGGAAAGTGCAAATCGGACCCCGATATATCGGTGATGCCGATAATCGGTCGATCCCTAGTCTGGACAGGAGCTGTACTCCCAAATATGTGATAGCATCGTGTTTCCAAATGAAAGGAAAGTGGGATTGACAGAAGGTTACTGTTTCCGGAGGGAGCATAATGTTTAGGGTGTATGATTTAGTGAACACCTTTACATTTTTTCTCTAAAAGTATTTAAACCTTTTAAAGGGTAACTCCACTTTCATGGGAAAAAATATCAAATAAAAAAAAAAATAATATAGCATATGCAATTGCAACACAAGTCATATTGTAATTGAATGTTATTAAAAATCGCCTTTCCTGTTTAATCTGCAGCGCTGTAATTTTATGTAAAATGCAATGCAATGTGTCTACCTGGAAGCGTTCCGTACACAAATGGTGTACAGAACACTCCAAGAAATGTAATTTCCTGCTTGTGTAACTGACTTACTTATTTTTCCCAAGTCTACACTAAGATACAAGTCAGATTTTGGGCATCCCCTGCAATACAAATGTCCTTTTTTGTGAAATACTCCAAAAGGGTTTTCAAGGATGTGGACCTTGCCACTTTCCTCATTAGAACCCTGAAAGTGCAGCAACTGATTGATAAATATCACACCCATTTCCATGCATTTTGGACATGGACACAGACAAACAGCTATTTCTTCAAAATAACAAACGGGAGGAATATGCAACAAATATTGGTAAAATTCTTGTCATGTACTCAGGGGGGGGATCTTTTTTCTCTGCAAAAGTGGAGTTATTCTTTAAGCAAACTGTTACAGATTCCTCCCTTTTTCTGAGAAATTTGCTGATTGATTTACCATGCATTTTTTTTAGACTAATTTCTGAATAGAAGTGCCTGTCTTCATTATAACTACTTGAGCAAATCTTAGAATGTCTATGCACTATTTACATTGGTAGTTGGTTCCTGATAAACCAGCCAAAATTTGCTTAATAGGTGGCCTTGTTAGCACTCTGCTGCACATTTTTTAATGAAACATTAAAGGAGTCGGGGCAGAAATCCATGATACCTTGATAGGGACAGTGTTGTCATTATAAAACAGTAAGTGGCTGAACATAGTTCCTTGTGGCAGGATCACCAGATGTTATTTTAATAAATGACTCAAAAATATTGAAAATCACTTTTTAAACAGCATTAATATGTTATAGCATTAATTATATTTTATTGTTTGAATGTACATAAAATACCTATTATGGGTGTTAGCACCAGGGGTAGTTGAGCTAGAGAATATCCAATTTCCTCATTGAGAATTTAGGAAATATTTTTTTCTCCATTGGAGCAAATTGGATCATGCTTTATTGAGTTTCTTTTGCCTTCCTTTGGATTAACTGTGGGTATAGGATTGTGCAAATGGAGATTTTCTATGTGTTCGTGTGTGTGTTTTTTTTTTTTTTCATTTGTCCTGCTGGTTGAACTAGAATAACTGGTATCTTTTTTAAACCAAACTAACTGCAAGCTAACTATAAGCTTATCTTCTGCCTCGTACACACAATCAGATAACCGTACAAAAAAAATTGCTTTCAAATTGATCGCACGATAATCTGATCGTTAGTACACAGCTTTTGACAGCCGATGACAATATTTCGTCCAACAATATCCAAAGGGACAAACACGAAAACGTTTGTCGTACGATAGCCTAATAAATGACAATTGTTTAATCAGTACAATATGCGTTCGCTAAAAATCGATAGACAAAGACCACGCATGATCAGAAACAGGAAAATAACCCAGAAAAAGCCTGGCTGCCATTGTTTTTGTTTTGCACTATCCGATACAATCAGGAAGCTTTTCCAGAATTGTACGGAAAAAAAAATCATACTTTTAGTATGCATTGTTGAATTCAATATTAGTATCATGCAACAAAATGCGAACGATAAGTCATCATCTTTTTTTAACTTCTTCATGATCTGTGTAAAGCCAGGGCAGTTGGCAGAGGTGTGACCTTCACCTACATACATTGTGATTTTCTTTCTTATTTCAGAAAATTGTGAGTCATGCCCTCATGCGTTGTTTCAGTTGGCAGCCCTATTAAAGCAGATAAAATGTGACTTTGGTAGCTGCAGGTTTATTGCAGCTACCAAAGTCACGATTATAAAGTCACAACTATAAAACAGAATCATGACTATAAAACAGTCAACCACTTGTCAGAGGAGGTCAGAACCTGATCAGTTACTATACAGGCAGAGCAAACTCACTGAGCAGAGATGTTGGCATTGAGATTATCTCCCATTGTAACACAATTGGTTTGATTTGCAAAAGGCAAATCATTTTAAAAAACAATTAGATGGGCGACTTAACGATCACAACATACAGGGATATATGATTAACTACTGACATAAACACAAGCGCACTCACACACCACAGGGTGAACTGGATAGACTGGTGTCTTTTTACAGCCTTACTAACTATATGTAACTATGTAACTGTACACTTTACAAGGTAATTTTCCTCAGAGCTTAGTGAATAAGGTAATGCTCTGCTGACTTTTCCTTGTAAGAAATTGGTTATTCTTTGCAAAGTTCACCACAATAATTAAGTTCTTGAGAAAATTTCCTTGTAAAGTACAACTTTCCTGGTGAAGAAAACTGCCTGTTTACCTTCAGTAAATCAACCCAAAATTCTGTGTACAAGGAAGGAGGCAACAAAGACACATCACACAAGTGATAAGTATCATGAAGATTAAAGTAAATCTGTTCTTGTAGACAGTGGCATAGCATAGGGGCAGCCAGGGAAGTCGCTCGGGCCCAACATTTAGAGGGGTGCGGAAATTAGTCCCACGCCATTCTGAGTCCCACACTATGACCAACCGACATCCTGTGTCTGAACATTACGTTGGCTGTCCGGTTCCTGGCACCACCCTCTCCACCCTGGGCCAGGCCCGGATTCTCCACAGGGCTTTCAATGGGGACCCTACCAATCCCAGTCCACACACCTCTGCATCTTCCCACCCTGTCCAGCCCATGTGTAGGGAGGGGAGCTGACTATGTTTAGCAGAGGAGGGAGGAGGCAGTACAAAGCTCACACCGGTCACCCCAGTCTGGTCCTCGGAAAACGTTGGGTAGTGTGCAGAGGATGTGATCGGAGCATCGCCACGGTCCTGGAGGGATTATCTGGTGGTTTGTGCCATGGATCTAGTACTGAACCGAGTACAGAAAGGAATCCAATCCCCTGGGTGTACCCAGGGTGTAGAGATGCGAGCACTGGACACCCCGAATACCAAGGTGAGTCCCTATTACTGACCCACACTGCTGAAATCTCTGTCACATTGACTGAACTATCACTAGATTCACACTAAACTGATACTCTACACTGACAATAGAATCAGAATAGCACACTATAGCACTCTATTTCTCTAGTAGCACTGAACAGAGCCCAGTTCTATCTCTCTCCACACCGATATCACACTACAAATGGCCGCTATTGAAAGAATACTTTGATAGTGTGGGGTGGGACTAAAAGCAATGAGCCATGATAGGATAGAGTCATCATTACTTTCGCTATTCATGGCTCTGACAGTGCTCTGTTCATTGCTTCAGCCAATCAAGGCTTCCAATGCACTGTGCGTTCGCGCAGTGTATTGTGGTCATTCGGTGAGTGTTTGTCGAACAGGTGAACAGCCAATGTTCAGCCTGAACTCATGCTCGGGCCAAACCATTCGCCCATCCCTATTTCGTACATTGATTTCTATTTTCTACCAGTATCGAACAGTATTTTTGCTACAAAATTCTTTAGAACTGTGTTAGTAAGATCATTGGTTGAGTTGGAAACCAGTCAATTTTTATGAAATACTGAGCTTAAAGTGTATGTAAATTCAAAAACAACAATGTAATATATTGTAGCTTACCAATCCTTAGATGTCATAGCTGCATTTCCAATTAAAGACACCTTTGCTGCAGCACATCGCAACACACAGAGAGGAACCAGCTGTGCCTTGTGGTGTACTGTGTTAAAAACAAAAATGGTTCCTGTGCAGTTTTGTTGTGTGCTGTGATGTATTGGCAGCCCATTCAAAATGCCTTTTGCCAATACATATTAGCAAGCAAAATAGCATGTTAACATGACAACATGGTAACATACCACAACGCTTCGGATAGGTGTCAAGTGAGCCACTATGAAGCACCCAGAGTTTTTAAGCATTCTTTAGGAATAAAACCAGCACTGCTCCTCTCTTATCACAGATTAGGTTCAGTAAATGATATTCTCCAGCAACTCTAGTACATCTTACAGTCAGTTCTTCAGTGATAGGCATGGCAGGTTTCTGCTTTTCTGCCCACTATGTATCTTTGTCCCTAATTGGATGGGCACTTAATTTTTTTATTTTTACATTGTAAAAACAAAAAACTCCTGCCACTTTAGTATCAACCTCTTTTATTGGTTTCAACATTATTTTTTTACCAAGTCATGTTATTTCTTCAGTAAATCATTGGAGCGAAAAGACATCCAACAAGGTGTTGCTAAGCCCTTAAGTATTTCAGAAGCATTGATGTGATGTGATGTGCTGCACCATACTGTGAAGCATATATTGTACTTTTGAAAGATATACCTTGGCTGCGATTGGTAATTCTTTAATCACCAGTGAACTTTGACTCTAAAATTTATTTTCTTCTGCACATTGATTTTTACTTTCTACCAGTATCTAACAGTATTTTTGGTACAAAATTATTTAGAACTGTGTTAGTTAGATCATTGGTTGAATTGGAAAGAGGAAATTTTTTTTAAAATATTGAACTTAACCACTGACAATTGCGCGGTCGTGCGACGCTGTACCTAAATGAATTTGACATCCTTTTTTTCCCACAAATAGAGTTTTCTTTTGGTGGTATTTGATCACCTGTGCGATTTTTTGATCATGTGCTATAATCAAAAAAAGAGTGACAATTTTTCAAAAATAACAATATTTTTCACATTTTTTTATATGAAATTCCCCCCCCCCCCCCCAAAAAAAAAATGTAAAAATCTAAATTTTTTTACATTTTTGGCCAATTTGTTTTCTGCTACCTATGTTTGGTAAAAAAAATCACAACAAGCGTATTTTGATTGGTTTGCGCAAAAGTTATTGCGTTTACTAACTAAGGGAAAGATTTTTGTAATTTTTGTTGTTTTTTTTTAACGAGTAATGGCGGCGATCTGCGATTTTTTTTTGCGGGACTGTGACATTGCGGTGGACAGACCGGACCCTTGACTGACATTTTTGACACTTTTGGGGGTACCAGTGACATTACTACAGTAATCAGTGCTATACATATGCACTGTTACTGTAAACATGACACTGGCAGGGAAGGGGTTAACTTTATTGGAGAGGGAGGGGTTAAGTATGTCCCTAGGGGCATGCTTCTAACTGTGCAGGGATGTGGCTGTGTGTGTAACAGCACAGATCAACGGTCCTACATAGCAGGACTGTTAGATCAGTGCTTTTACACAGGGAAGAATGACAGGCGGTTTTGTTTACATTAGCCGCCTGCCTTTCTCCCTTCACAGCGGATGATCGCGAGTGACCGGCGGACATCGGGTCTGCCGGTCACATGCACGCAGGTGTCCGTGAACGAGCCGAGGCGGGAGCGCGCCTCCGGCGGCGTGCGCCCGCCCGCTATTGGCTCCCAGGCTAGTGACGTACCGATAAGTCTCTTTGCCTGGCCGGGGCTGACCGCCGCAGTATATGTACTTGCGGTGGTCGGCAACCGGTTAAAGTGTATGTGAATTAAAAAACAACAATGTAATATACTGTACTGTAGCTTACCAATCCTTAGATGTCATGGCTGCATTTATTTTCTGTTTTTTAATTTTCTAGTTTTCTTTCATTTATTTTCACCTGGTGATTCCTGGTAGCTTCTTGAACTATGGATGAGCAACAGAGAAACCCTATGACAGCAACACTGTCTTGAGTGGATTAGACTAGTAGATTTAGATGGACTTTAAGCTGTTACAAAAGCAATTTTATCCTTTCGGGATAAAGGTTTTACCTAAATGGATACAATCCATTTTAAGCATTGTCAGTGTAAAATGGTTTGTTTCAACCCTCTAAGACCTCTTTCACATGGGATAGTAAAACAAGACAACTGAACAGGCTACTGATTAAATTCCCAATAAGAATTTTTGGTTGCACACAAAGTTTAGATCCCAAACATAGTTAAGCTCAGGGGAATTGATAATATTTATTTATTTATTTATTCAAATAGTCTCTTAACTGATACATCTTTCAGTCAGCCAATCCATGTTATATATAAACACACAGTATACACATACTGTATATAGTCAATTCTTGTCTACACTGACTGCACTCTAATTTTTTGCCCAGGTTTTTGCTCACAAAACATGCAAAACTTCTATCTGATATGGCAAATGACATACAATTATCATTAAAGCTGAGTTACACCCAAAAGTGGAAGTTCTGCTTTAAGGACTCCTGACCCCCCTGAAATGCCACATTTGGAATGTCATTTTCTTTGGGGGGGGGGGGGGTACCTAGTTTTGACAGGTAACCAGCTCCCACTTGTGCTCAGGCTACCTAGGCATCTTGAGCAGAAGTTCACCTTTCCCCCTCCCTTCCTGCATTCTTCTGGGACATGCCAGAGGTCCCAGAAGATTGCCCGGTCATTCAGGACAGGCAGGATGCACAGCATGACTCGCACATAAATGAGGTGCGACTCGCATGAAGCCACAAGCTGTCACAGCCCAGTTCCCACACTAGTGATGCCGGCACTGGGGAGAGGCGCGAGAGAATAGAGAGGCTTTGGGTGGCCGCATTGCTGGATCGTGGGACAGGTGAGTGTGTGTTTATTAAAAGTCAGCAGCTACACTTTTTGTAGCTGCTGACTTTTAATAAACACAGAAATGGCTGGAACTCCGCTTTAAGTGTACAGTTTCTCACTTTTGTTAATTCTGCCTCCTGGTTGATTTCCACAGTTATACACATGTTTTATATTATGCCCATAATCACAAAACCAGACTGCATAAACATATGGGGTCAAAAATGCTTTCAAGTATAAAACACAGTTAACTATCCATTCAAAGTTAATGTGATGCTAATTATGTAGACCAGAAATCAGAACTGGACATACCATAAGATTACTTGTGCATTTAGGTGGTTTCAACTAATGATTTGGCTATAGTTTCCATTTTTTGTGAATGTACTTTTGTAATTATTTCAAAGAAAGTATAATTTCCCACATCCTATTCCCAGAACAAGTGAGAACAAGAGCCAGCATTAAATAAACATTTTGTCAACAGGAAGAATTCTTTACCTGGTGGTTCTCTTTTATCCCCCTGTTCACCTTTCTTTAGCAATTCTATTTGATGCCAGTCCCCAAGGTAACACCTAACCTTTGCACATAAAACATGATGTTCCTATGTCGATGAAAATCTGACCCACAAAACTTCATATAGCCCAGTTTCCTACTGTGCATTACTAAGTGTTCATTTATACTTACCAAAACAAATCAGCTTATAGAAATGTTGCAACAATTAAAGATATAGAAAATAGACATCAGGTGCTTGCTAGTATTACAAATACCGTAAGACAGAGAGTACCATGGTGCAGCTCCATCAAGATAAAAATTTAGGCAATGCATAAATACATTTTCTGGAATTATGTTATGTGTTTAAAGTTGAACTCCAAGCAAATAGCTAAGTGCTCAAATAGTTTTGAAGTTTTATCCATTCAGTTCTGACACACTAGCTACCTCTAAACTTCTACTCCGATGGTAACTGCCTTGACCTTGTCCTACCTCTGCACTCCTTGCAGTCTCTCCAACAATCTCTTTCCTCTCTCTGAGCACTTTATGAGCACTAACTTATTAATTTTACTCTACTATCTTCCACCTCCTTTTCCTCCAACTGCCCAACAGTTACATGTAGAAGCCATTGTCACTTTAACCCTTTAACTTTAACAGACTACCCCTATAACAAAATCTCACTCTTGTTCTGCCCCTAGCTAGCCACTTCTGTCTACAGCAGTTAACTCTCTGTCTAGACACATTTGCTCCCCCTATTACACACAGAATCAGGCCCCGACTGCTACAACCTTGGCAAACTGACAACACCTGAAGTCTCAAAAAATGTAGCTGCATCCTTAAGCATCTGTGGTGTAAAACTAAGGCAGGCCACGGGTGATGCATTTTTTTTTCCTACAACCTTGAGTTGCAGGAAAGATAATCACTCAATTCCCCCATCAACAACTGTGTTGATGGGGGAATACCTCTCCTGGAGCTATTGTGGTCTCCCAGCGGGGGAAGGAAGGGGGAGCACAGGGAGCCATCCCTTCTGAGAGAACACAGTGATTATTCCTAGCAACTATAGCTGCTGGCAATGATCGCATTTAAAAATCTGTGTAAAGGTAAACTTAAACCCGCGCTAAAAATTATATGTAATAGTGCTTAAAATAGTGCTACCTGAAGCTGCTGCCCACTTAGGTAAAAAACCAAGATATAATGAAATATTATAAAATAGCGCTAACAGGAGAATGTAAAATGAGTAAATGCAATCCTTCAATAATAAACAATATAAAGTGCACTTGCTGATGAAAGTATGACAATAAGAATTAATATATATAAAAGATATATATAAAAATACAATAATCAAAAAATGCTTTGGTGCTAAAGTGAATTAGTGCAGAATAAAGTGCAGTCCAAAATTATGAGTCCATTAAAATATTCAGATAAATTGCTGGACAGAAAGTGCTTGATGTGCTCCACGCAGTGATATAAGTGCTCCAAACGGCCACTTTTGGGGATCCACTTACCAGAGTAATCAAGCCTCAAGAAGCAGTAACTCTTCAAAACAGTCCTGGGGATGAATGGATCTGTATCCCACCAGACGAGCCTCCAAACTTTGCTAATGGTCTCTCTCAAAATAAAGAGGGGGAGCCAGACATAGTGAAGCCCGTAATAACTTTTATTAAATATATATAGGCAAAAAGAACTACTCACAAATGTAGAAAAAATTTACAGCGTTTAAATAAACCACATAGGAACGTATCATGCGTCCACTTCCGGGATCGCTAGCCGGCTTGCGTTTCACGAGATGGAGGAAGTGACGCCGTGTGGTATGCCGTTAACAGGAAGTGCGTCTACGCGTTTCGCCCACCTTAATGGGCGTTTTCATAGACATCACTTCCTGCTTGCGGCCGGATCTATTTATGCGAAACTGACGGCTGCCACCGCCAGCACTTTATCTGAATTTTGGACTGCACTTTATTCTGCATTTAAAAATCCGACATCCTGGTGTGGCCAAGTTTATCGATAATGGATCCACTTGGGTACAATCAGTCTGCCCATAGATGATTTGAGCCAACTATGGCTGGCAAAACTCCCAGCAAGACTTACCTTAGTATAAAATCTGCCCTCCGAAAATATAATTCCTAACTCTACACTGCCAAATAGACCTATTTTATTACTATCATTAACGCAGTTTGCCCTTTTTGCACAGTCCCCATCATTTCTTTCCTACCTTAAACTCTCTACTTCATCCTCCATTGCCTTCACACATTAACTCCATTAATGCCCAGGATATTACCAATAAAGTTGAAATAATTCATAATGAGGTCTCTACTGTACAGATATCTCCTCCAATGTTACATGTCCACCAGCACAAATAATTTCTTCTTTTAATCCTGCTACTATATAAGATGTTGCTAAACTTTTTTTCTAATGCCCATTTAACCATCTGGCCCCTGGACCCAATTCCCTCACATCTACTACAGTCACCATATTGTTCCATTCTTCTCTCTCTATCTCACGTCTTTAATCCCTGTCTACTGACATCTTTCCAAAAACCTTTAAAGCATGCACCGGTCATCACCACACTTAAAAAGCACTTATTAGACCCAATTAATCTTAACAACCTAAGATCCTTCTTATTGCTCCCATTTACCTCCAAACTCCTAGAATGCCTAGTCTACAACTGCATAACAACAACAACCTTCAAAGTCATCCACAACGTTCTCCTGAGCTACATCACTAAACTATTCTCAAAAAACCAACCAAGTCATTGCTCCCTCCTCCCAAGAGCTCTTGCTCCCCAGTACTCTTGTCATCGCTTTTCCAGAACCTCTCCCACCCTCTAGAACTCCTTACCTTAATCTCTCATTCCTTTAGAGAGGCCTATCACACTTCTAACCAATACATTTCACTTTTACATTCTCCATCAGCTCATTCCCCACAGTTATTACCTTTTGTTTCACTTACCCGATCCCTTTAGATGGTAAGCTCTAAGGAGCAGGACACTCTGATTCCCCTTGTACCAAATCAAAACCGTACTGTCTCCCTCCATTTGGTGAAGTGATGTGCAATTGTTGGCTCTATATAAATTCTGTATTCTATTAATCATAATCATCATCATCATAATATTCCCTTTCCTTTCTCTTCCTCTCAGCATGTGACCCATCAGCTTATGTTTTGCTGAATGAATAACTAAACCATAATTGGTGTTTCCTCTATATTTACTTTGAATTTAGACCTAAAGCAAACCAGTGACTTGACTATGCACGGTAAACTAAAAGCACTATAAAACAAGCAATCATTCACACCTGCAGCTATGGGCTTTGTGGAGAAATCCTTCTTCAATGTTCACAACAGATGGCCTAAAATCTTAACTCTTTTTCTAATCTTTTAAATCAGAATATTGACAATCTTTCAGCCCTCTAATGTAGGTAACAGCAGGTGTTTCTAGGCTGTTAGAAACCCATTGTAACCTCACTTTGGAGTCTTTGCTGTGATTTTGAAAGCATGAATTACTTTTCAGTATATGCAGCTAAAGAGGTCTAATGTTCATAGCCTTGGCACAGGTGCACTTTTATTATTAGTCATTTATAGCTAATATGCATACCATAGATTGTAGCGTATACATTAAATAGTATCCTGTTCTTCATTGTATTGCTTTCTTTATGTGAAATACCTGGTGCTCCTGTCAGTCCCTCTGCTTTCCTATTAAAAACTGACCATACTATGCAGGAGAACGCAGCGTGAAAATAGCGTTCTCCAGTGATACTCTCCTCCAATGATCAGATTTCTCCTGCCACACCCCTCCTGCACAGCAATTTACTGGGAAGATCAGTCTTCTCCTCCTTGCTGTTTCTCCTCCCCTAGCTCGCATGCAGCTGGGAACAGAGGGAATGTGATCACTAATAAAAAAAATGTATTTATAATGTTTTTCTTAAATCTATACACAAATGCTTTGTATTTCATTTCTATTTTAAACTGAATATATTGTTTAAAAAAGTGAGGGTTTACATATAAACGTATACATATAAAAAAAAGCTGCTTCTTTGCAACATTAGAAAAAAAAAAAAAAAAGATAAAATACAAGCTCATGCCCATGAGGTATTCTTTCAGCCTGGTTAGATGACCAGAAAAACATGCAATTCAGTTTATACATAGTCACTCCATCCTTAGTGGTCCTATCCAGCTATCAACTGTCAAGACAAGCCCATAACTATGAGGCCTACATGACTCGGTATCAGGGAAATCAGGCAATGTGGAGTAATCAGTTAAAAAAAGAAAAAAAAAAGAAAAGAAAAATAGTGCACTTACCGGATTGGTCAGAAGAAGAGGCTAATGGGGAGGAGCACTGATGGATAAGCGGTGGGGAAAGGTAAGGCAAGCTTCAGAGATCTGCAGTAATTGCATTAACATTCCCCCCTCCTGACCTATTTATTGACTCTGGATGGTCTGGATATTATTAGAGCAGATTATAGTGGTTTGGAATCCTTGAAGGTGGTTTAAATCTGGAATTTTCTCAGGAAATCAATTCAGTGTGGTGTCCTCTGGCTGGTCTGGTCAACTCATAGTGACTGGGTGGTTGTAGACCAGAATGTGTCTGAAGTCAGCTGAGATCTTGGAGGTGGGGTTTTGTAGCTGGGAGGTATAAAAAGGTATGGGAGGGTGGGGGGGTTGGGGTTATGGGAAGGTGGAGTTAGGATAGAGGTAAGATGTGATCATGTGAGGTGACTTCTTGTCTACTCTGGTCATTTACAGATGAGTTCTAACACATAAACAGCCTCTTATATTGGCTCCCGGAGGTGTTCTTTGCTACAGTGTAAATGTTTGCATAGATTTTGTTAGGCAACCCTTCTGGAACGTAGAGAATTAACAGTATAATGTGTACACACCAGTGATCCTGCTGCTTTTCTAAGAAAATGCTGCAGATAATAGATTTATGTTTAGCTGCTGGGGGTTGTTTTCTAATTGCAGTGAAAATACATTTAATTAAATCTCAATAGGCTCAATTGACAAAAGCATAACATAGGTAGTATTTTCATTACCATGGGTTATTTAGTTTTTGATCGAAAATTAATTTTAAAATTCTGTAATGGCATTATTGCTGAATTTGCTGCATGCACAATATTCTATTTTTTTTTTTTTTTTTAGGTATTTTATCTGTAAGAGATAATTGAAAAAGATTATCACACAAGGGTACCATTCCTTAAAATACTGGTAGCTTCAGGCTGTAGATAACTGTGTGTATTATGAGCTATCTATTGAGGAGAGCAGGAAAAGAAGCCATTTGAAGTGGCGGTAAAATAACACCTAACACTCTGCCTCTTCCCTCCTGCACTCAGCCGAGTGGAGGGACAGGGACAGGCAAAGGAACCAGAGAGCTTTGTGCCGGAGTCGGAGCTCCCACGTGCATGTGCAGGAGTGAAGTCATCGCGGTCCTGGCCATTCATAGACCTAGAGTCCGCAAACCTGGAAGGAAGACTGGGTGTAGATGGAAGCGCCGGGGAGCCATGGCAGTGCTGCGTTGGAGGGCTCCGTAATTTGCTAGTACAGTATGTGGTGCATACTAGTATATTATGACTTCAACCTGCAGGGGGCCCTATTTTTTTTGTTTTCTGGCGGTTTATTACCGCTTTAGGAGCAGTAAGTAGCAGCAATAAAAATCCATCATATCTTGGCCTAACATCAGCAAGGTGAATTCTGTTTGACTGCACATAAAAATTAGTACTTTTTAATGGAGTAAGTCTGAATTTACTGTATTTGTAGTCAGTGGTTGGTCACATAATTTTCAGGGCCTGTGTTAGCTCCCAACCTCGACCTTCCTTTACCCCCCACGTATGTTGCTTGTTGTTTTGTCCCTCCCTATTGTCAGCAACATTTTCAGGTTTGTATACAGGTATATTGGATTTTTATGTGTTTAGCATAACTTAAAACAAATTAAAATATTGCTAGTTGATGAGAACTAGTACTTCTTCCCCACAACCCTGGCCTGGTTGTGGAAATCTGCAGGTAGGGGGCTTATCAGAATCTGTAAGCCCCTTTTAGGATTCTAATAAGCCATATGGCCATATTTTGTCCTTGGCACCTTACTATCCAATCCCCTTTGTTTACATGGCCATGGATTCCCAGGCAGTAAATGAGTAGGATTAGGTGACACTGCTGGTTGCTAAGGAGTAGGTTGCAAGTTGGGCTGAATGCAAGAAATTGTGATGTCTTCCACCCACCTCTCCACAGCAGCCAATCAGAGGAAGCCTTGTACTCATTCAGAAAATACAAAGCTTCCTGTGAATGTCTGAGCAGCATTCACTTGATTTTGTTCTTGGAGCAGGACAGGACGTTTTTTTCCTGCCACCAATACAGAACGCTATATACATTTGTAGTTGATGCATTATATATATATCGCTTAAAACAGTTGCATCGGTTAGTGAAGGTGTTGGTTCATTTGGATCAGCTTTGTCCAAACAAACTATTTTAAAGTAGCAGGAAGCTGGAGTTCAGCTTTAGAGTAGAACTAAACTAGGGGGTGCGCTTGCCATAATGTAAATAATAAACCCTTCCATGCTAAGAAATAGTGACATCTGATCAGCAGTGGGGCAGCTGGCGGATGTCTGCTGGTCTTTTATAGTGGCAATTCAGCTACACTGCACCGTGTATAAAAATCTATCAGGGCCACCAGAAGTTAGAACACACATATGTAAAAAATACACAGTATAGTCAATAAAAAGTTAACAGAGTTGAACTTAACAAAAATATTTATTTGGCACAGCCACATACAGAAAAGTAACATACATGGAAAAAATCTGTAGAGTGATCTAGCTCCAAGCTCATCCTATCGACATTCTGATGAGTACCTAACAAAAACACAACAGATATATAATGATGAACATCTATATAACATTTAAAGCAGGCATTACTAAATGGCGAACCGCGGGCCAGATGCGGACTGAGTCACTGTGCCATCGGTCCCACCATTTAGGTGCAGGTTCTGTCTCCCTGCCTCTGCCACTGTCACTATCACAGCAAAGCGGAGAGCAGGAGGCAGAACCATTCTGCATACAGAGCCAGAGACAGCGGGAGACACAGAAGCGGCCCTAGCAACCAATCACCTGCTGGTTAACTTTGAAAGTTAATTTCGGCAGCTTCTGCTCCAGCCCTCTATTCAGCGCTGCTGTGTCTCTCGCTGTATCTCCAGCTCTGTGTGCCCAAGTAAGGTAGGAAGGGGTAGAGCCGTGAAGGCTGTATTGTAAAGGGGGGCAGAGCTGCGGGGGGGTTAAGATATGAAAATGGCAGAGGCACAGAGGCTGTGTATTGTGAAGGGGGCCAGAGATGTGGGGGCTGTGTAATGTGAATTGGGCAAAAGACGCAGAGGGCTGTGTTATGTGAAGGGGGCCAGTGGTGTGGAGGCTTTGTAATGTGAAGGGAGACAGAGATGCAGGAGGCTGTGTAATGTGAAGGGGGACAGAGATGCAGGAGGCTGTGTAATGTGAAGGGGGACAGAGATGCAGGAGGCTGTGTAAGGTGAAGGGGGACAGAGATGCTGGAGGCTGTGTAATGGGAAGGGGACTAGAGGCGCAGAGGCTGTGTAATGTGAAGGGAGCCAGAGATGGTGGTGGCTGTGTAATGTTAAAGGGGCCAGAGGTGCAGAGGCTGTGTAATGTGAAGTGGGCCAGAGGTGTGGATGCTGTGCAATGTGAAGGGGGCCAGAGGTGCAGGGGGCTGTGTAATGTGAAGGGGGCCAGAGGCGTGGAGGCTGTGTATTGTGAAGAAGGCCAGAGGTACAGGGGGCTGTTTAATGTGAAGGGGGACAGAGATGCAGGGGGCTGTGTAATGTTAAGGGGCCAGAGGTGCAGGCGGCTGTGTAATGTAAAGGGGGCCAGAAGTGTGGGGGATGTGTATTGTGAAGGAGGCCAGAGGTACAGGGGGCTGTTTAATGTGAAGGGGGACACAGATGAGGGGGCTGTGTAATGTGAAGGGGCCAGAGGTGCAGGGGGCTGTGTAATGTGAAGGGAGACAGAGATGCAGGGGTTTGTGTAATGTGTAGGGGGGCCAGAGGTGTGGAGGCAGTGTAAAATGGAGGGGGCCAGAGATGCGGAGACTGTGTAATGTAAAGGGGGACAGAGGTACAGGGGGGTACAGGAGGCTGTATAAGGTAAAGGGGGACAGAGATGCAGTGCACTGTATAATGTGATGGAAGCCAGAGGCGCAGGGGGCTGTGTAATGTGAAGGGGGCCAGAGGTGCAGAGGCTGTGTAATGTGATGGCGGCCAGAGGTGTGGAGGCCGTGTAATGTGAAGGGGGACAGAGATACTGGGGGCTGTGCAATGTGAAAGGGGACAGAGGTGTGGAGGCTGTGTAGTGTGAAAGGGGGCAGAGATGCAGGGGGCTGTGTAATGTGAAGGGGGCCAGAAATGCGGAGGCTGTGTAATGTGAAGACACATGTAATGTGACAGAGATGTGGATGACCCTTTCATATTCCATTACTATGTTATTGGTCTATAAGTTATAGTTTACCACATTTTTTCTACAAGTTTTGTCTTCTTATATGTATACATCTATACTGAACCCCCAAGATGGTTCATCCCTGTTGTTGGGATCTCCTTTTTTCCCTCTGTTTGTACACCTATTTTACCGTGTAATCACTTCTAAGAATTGGTAAACTCCAACTTGATAAATTTTCTTTTTTGGGGTTTAATACAATTTTATTCAATAAACTTATCATTTCTGTGTAATCCATTGTCCAATGTCAGTGTAATTGATGGCTCTGAGAAACCTCCAAGGCCACATTCACAAATGTTTGGCATTTCTCCCATGTTTTTTGCACATATTTATTGCCACATTTTTCAATGTAACAGCATTGGAAAGCCTATTCATTGAATGGGTTACCCCACACACATGGGTTACCTGCTGCAAACATGGCAAAAGGAACCCCAGGACATTTCTGGCATTGAGCTTTATGTGTTTTTTTACGAGTTTTGTCGCACAGCTAAATGTGCGTTTTCTAGCCGTGTTTGAGGTACCATTAACAATTAATATAACTGCGCACGTGTCACATGTTTTTCATGTGTTTTTTGTTCCCAGAACTGACATTTTACTTCAGGGTTTACATGTGTAAGAAGCAGCAAGGTGAGATGTTCCAGCATCACAAGCTGGAATGGTCCTGATCCTCAAATTACAAAAGGGAGTGGATTTGCCTAGTAATATCCACTTCAGCTCTGGAAGATTTACCCCCCTGATCAGGCCATTTCTTGCGATACGGCACTGTAGTTGCGTGGTCGTGCGATGTAACCAAATAAAATTGCAATTGTAGCAGTTTGAGCCAAACCCCTCACACAGCTACTTAAATCTATTAGCTTTTATTTATTCATGTAAAACATTTATCCCAAAAGAAAAATTGAACAGTTTGCTATAAATGCTTGTGTAACTGCAGTGTGATCGTGAGTTTGGCCTCAATTTTTTAGTTCATCTATACTGTAAATCTGCTAATATATCTAACACTCTCCTCCAAATAACAATGCTGCTGTCCAAAAGTGCACCTATGCTCCTTCATCCAGAGTGAGTCACACTAATACAGGAGGTGTGTCACTGGCCAGATCACCAGGGAAAAGCAAAAGGGAAAAAGCCTAAAAAAAAAAAGAAAACTAATACAGTCACCACATCTAACGATTGGTAAGCTGCAATATATTATTTATTTGGTTTTGGATGTAATACCGCTTTAACATTGTAAAAGGAAAATGTTGACATTAATGATGTTTGGGTGAAATCCTCCACATATAATTCATGCCTGAAACTTTTCTCTCTTTCATAAAATCAAGTTTAATAATCACATATGGCAGCAGCTAATAATTCTTAAAAAGATTGGTATGCAGCACCTCTAGTTAATATATTGCATGCATGTACTACTACAAAAATGAATGTAACAGTACAGATGCCTCCAAAATTGAGGCAGTTATTTTTTTTTATCATATTGCATTTTCATCAATAAAAATGAATCCTTGAACTAACAAGAGACTGAATTAAGACATATTTGTAATAACAGTTTTATGGTCTGGCTAATCACAATTTACATTTCATTTATTGCATTTCTACTGGCAATTAAAAGTTAGGATGCAATTCATCAATGTGATGCCACTACATAATATTTTAGAGATTTATGTTTTTACCCATGTTTTATATTCTTGTCTATAACCAGACATTCTGGTTTGCAATTACTTTTCCTTATTTTAGTAAAACTGTAATATAATAAGGATACAAGGCAGTTTCTCATTGCTGTTACAAGTATTGCTACAGCTGTCATACAACACATCCTGCAAATACATACGTTTCATTGTTCTCATTATCTCTCATTGTCTCTCATTCAATGTTCTTGTTTTCATTATGCACTCAATTTACCAACCTAACACATAAAACTGATGATCCTTTTCTTCAAAAAAGTTACAATTATTTTAAGGTAAAATTCTGGCCAGCCATTGAATAAATGCATTTTGATTTGTTCTGTCTAGGCAGTATAGTTTAAGTGCTCCTTTAGCCTGGGGGAGGAGGGAGTCAATAGGCACAGAGGTCCTGAAACAGTTCTTCATTGTACAGGAGGATGATAAGGGCCTACTCATATTCCTTAAGCACAGGGGAACAATAATTATCAGGAGAGCACCCCCCTCCTAGACAGAAAAAGCAGTTAACCCTGGGGCACTAGTGGTCTCAGGTCTGATAGTAGGGGGAGTTGCTTGAAGGGTCAGTTGGAGTCTGGTCAGCAGCGGAGAAACTTCACCTTCCCTCCCTCCCCACATCAATAAAGTTAGGTTGGTTTGCCCTCCTCTTTTTTCTTTTTCTTTTTCCCTGATGGTTTTTGGTGCATGTTTCTTTTGCAATTTCTACGCAAGTGGGGTCCAGTTGAGTCCTAGCAGCAAGCATGGTTCTCAGGGTTTTGAAGGCAGGCATAGTCAAAAAAGTCTTTGGAGAATAATAGGTTCGGCCATCTCTGGTATGGGTGTAGCTTCCCTATCCCTACTAAGTGACATCAGTAATAGGATAACGGTCTTCGGGCTGTATCAGGTAATAATTTAGTGACTAATTGTCCCAGAAATGGTGTAGTTGCGGCTGGGGGCCGTCATGCAACATGATGGTTAATTTAGCTGATTTGGTAGACCATGCGTCCATTAAATAACCTAACATTTAGGAGAAGGTCAGTTATGTACATTATCGTTGTAAATTTTGTTTTCATGGAAAGTCATTTAAAGCCGTATTTGTTAATTGTGCTTTGTTAATAAAATACTGCTACTGTATTTCAAACATTTAATAATTGTGGTAGAACAATGGAAAGCCACTTTTATCAGAAGTAAAAGGATACAAAGCTCATGAAAAGAAACAATGATTATTATATTGCATGAAAAAGCCAACACAGTCAACAGTGGTATTTTAGGGCCCAGTCACACAGAAATTGACAGCTTTTGCACACTAAATCACAGCAGTTTAGTCACTGGAAGCTGCCTGGCCGCAGTGAGCTGGTGACGAGGATGGTATGGTGTACGAACTATATTTGAAGTGACATATATTAGCATCATACTGGGTAACATAAAAACTAATATGAAAATTGTCTTCTCATCACCCGTATATAGGGCTAACATTTAACCATGCAAAAACCTGGCTATTTTCACTCCAATTTCTATTTTTCTATTTTCTTTTTAAATGCACCCTACCCTTCTGCTATTTTCTCTTTCCCTTTATCCCATACCACATAGGGTTGTCACTCCTGGCTCAACGTAACCAATATATCAAGGTGTACTGACAAAACCATTGACACCAAAGTTTAGAGTTATTTAGTTAGATACACTCTTTCCTTTTGCTTCCCTTTCCATCACTGCTATTTAAATTATACAAGTTATAAGTTATATTCTATCACGTTTCTCTCCCCTCCCTCTTCTCCTCTCTTTCCTCTACTCTACATTGTTTCTCTTTCATCCACACAACATTCTACGATATTACTGCGAACAAACATGTTAAACTTACCTGCAATGTTCAATGGTTTTGCACAGTGCAGCGCAGACTCTCCTAAACCACCCCCGCCAAGTGCCCATATAGTCAGCCACTTGCTATGGGGGTACTCCTGCATGCTCGCCACCTAGCCCCGCTCTGTGTGTCCATTGCCTCCCAGTCCCTCCTCAATGGCTGTAAATGAGCCATTGGCTCCCGCTGCTGTCACTGAATCAATGCTGTATCTGAGCCAATGAGGAGGGAGGGATATGGAAGAGCATATACTCTCATGCACATCTCTGGATCGGGATTGGGCTGAAATAAGTATTAGGGGGATCTTGGGGGGGGGGGGAGCTGCATACAAAGTTTTTTTTAAGATTATTCATTGTGTGCATGATGGTAAAAAAAAACGTCTGCCTTTAGAACCATTTTAACAGAACATGAACTGTATGCCATTTTTAAGGAGTGGAGGGTCTGATGGTGTCCAGGACCCTGGCATAAGCCCCAGTATCACTTGAAGAGCTTATCTCTTAGAGCTTAGAGCTCTAAAATGGACGCCTGATCCACGAGCTCCACTCAGCCCCGGGGGAATCTGCATACATCTGAGCCCACCACTGCCCTAACAGCTCCCAATCACCTCTATCAGCAACAGGAGGGCATGCAGGATGACACAGCATAGGATGGAACTGCATCAGTTGAACAAGCTGCCGGGATTCTTCCTCGTGATCTCGAGAGGGCTACACCAAAATGACGGTGGTGCCCGCTTATCACAACAGAATGTACACACACATACCACAACAACAGGCCACAGTCAGCATGGAGGTATCGGTGCAAAAGCAGGCTCTTCCTCCACTAATTCAGGTCCAACCGGCAGGAGTCCAGTGAAATCTAAAGCCCACAAACACTCTCCACACAGAGAACCTGAAGTCCCAGACATGGAGGTGAGTGGGCCCCAGACCTCCAAAAATGGAAACACCTTAGGAGTGATAGATCTTATAGCTGCCTTCCCCACTATAGGGCAGCCTGTATCAGACATAATGCTAAAAGAAATAATGCTATCACTCAGGGCCTCATTGCATGCAGATCTAGTATCAAGTGTTAGAATTTGCCAGGAAGAAGTGCAAGTCTTGGGGGACAGAGTAGACCATGTGGAACGCACTATGGGGGATTACTCTGTATCCTTCAATACTTTGGTAGAATCCCACAATGCGCACACTTACTTGGCTAAAAGATAAAATTGCTTACCTAGAAGACAGGTTCTGGAGGAAGAACCTCAAATTGAGAGGAATCCATGAATCTGTGCCTCCCCAACAACTACAGCAATTTCTACTGAGCCTATACTCCTCCCTGACATCTTCACTGTCTGCACACGATCTTACAATCGACAGATTCCACAGATTACCCAAACCATCCTTCCTGGCTGCTTAAGTGCCAAGAGATGTCCTATCAATGGTACACTTCTACCACGTGAAATAATTACTGATGACCGCATTCAGAAAAGCTGAGCATCTACCAGACCTGTATGCGACAATCCAGCTACTGACTGACCTATCCAGACACAGCCTTCAACGCCACCTTCAACTGCAACCTGGCGACAATAACTAAAGCACTTAGAAACCATCGGATTCTGCATAAATAGAAATACCCAGCCACACTCTCCATCACCCACAATGGGGCAACAACCACAGTGCTAGCTCTAGAACAGAGGTGTCAAACTCCATTTCATCGCGGGCCGCATCACCATTATGGGCGCCCTCAGAGGGCCTGTAGCCCACCACTATCAGAAGTCAAGAGCCCCAACCCTCCCTTACATCACAGTGCATCCACTTTACATGTGCTGCTGCTGGGAAGAAGCTGGAGGCAGAGCTGGGAAGCAACAACTGCAGGGTCTGGAGGAGTCTGCTGAATGCTGAGACCAGTGGAGAGTAGGGGGTGCTGCGGCTGAACAGAGAGGCGAAGGATCTACATCTGCATCCTCCTCCCTGCTGCCAACTGCTGAGTTGGGGGGTCTCTCTGCAGCTGCAGGGGGAAGCACAGGATCTGGCAGAGGAGTTCTATCCTCTCTGCTGCTGTCTGCTGAGACAAGGTGAGGGCAGAGATGAGGGAGATGCAGCAGCTGCAGGAGAGGTGCAAGGGCCACATAAAATGGCCTGGAGGGCCGGATTCGGCCCGTGGGCCTTGTGTTTGACACCTGTGCTCTAGAAGAAGGCCTAGCCAATGGGGCATACTTACATGAGCTCCTCCACAACCACCGCTTGCTGGTGATAAGTGGTACCACACAAGAGAGGCACTAAAAAACACAGTGGTGGCTCCTAGTTTCTTCGCAAGCTATCCAAACCTTTCTAACCCCCTGGTTAGAGGAATGTTATGCATACCTTCCTGTTTCACCCTACCACATTGTTTGCTATTACAGTACTCGGATCTGGTATCAGATCACTTTTTACAAGTTGTCGATGTTCTGTTTTCAATTTTTTGGTCTTATTTTGTTCTTTTATCCCACTATATGGTACACACACTGATGGAAAACATTAACTAACTGAACTTCCAGAACAGCTCGCCAATGAAGGACACGGAAACCATCTAATGGCTACACACAGAACAGGTGAGTTCCTATCATCACCAACATCCAACAAACGTGAGTAGGAAAGCTACACTACCAACAACACCCAGAATCATATAACATGGCCTTCAATTGCCTATCACTTAATTCTAGGGGTATAAACCACCCCGCAAAAATGCTTCTCCATGTGGAAGGAAGCATGCAAACACAGAGTCGACATACTGAGCATGCAGGAAACTCATTTCCAAATTCTCTACTTATTTTGAGCTCTACCCATTCCCATACCAAATCTATACTTCAAAACCCTGTTGAGGCTCCTCCGAACCTTCCTCTGGGATAAAAAGAAGGCAAGATGTCAACAGTCTAACCTGATTAAACAGTCCATTTGGGCAGTCCATATGGATCAACTTAAGTTCTGGTTCAAAGATATTCCACTTTGGACAGAGATAGAAACAGCACTGGCCCCCACTTCCAGTCTAGGAACCCTTCTAGAATGTGATGTATGGAAACCTTGGGATATCTCCCCACTGACAGCACCCACACAAGTGTTCATACTAGCATGGAGACACCTACACTAGCAGTCGGACACCCAAATAACCATGCAGCCCACAGACTACCCCCTACTAATTCCAAAAGCTATGATCCCCACACTTTCCAACGGATCCTTTTCACTACATGGCATAAAGTCTATTAAAGACTTCATGCAAGTTTCTAGAACTAAATCTGTGGAAGCAATGATAGAGGAATATAGTCTCCCAAAAGAGCATCACTTCACATGTGCTCGCATTATTCACTTCTTGATCAAAACTCCTATTCCGCATCTCTAAATACACCCCACAGTGTGGAATTTTTGCAACTCACAAAAACCAATGGACAGAGGAATTTCCTTTTTTTACAACATTCTTCAAAGTAAACATCTTTCAGAAAACCAATACAATGCTCAAATGAGGCAAAAGACCTCCACTTCAAGGTCTCTCCCCTCCAATGGCAAAAAGCCTTTTGAGCAATTCACCAAGCATCACACTGCACTGCACATTGGGAAATGACAATCAAAATCACACATAGCTGGTACTACACCCAATACAGATTGGCCAAATTCTCAAATTTATCATCACCTAAGTGTTTGCGAAATTGCAACCAAATAGGCCATCTGTTGCATACCCTATGGGGATGCCAAAGTCTGAGGAGCTTTTGGAAACAAGTTTTTAAACTCATATTCTCATTAACAGGCATACTACCCCCAACCCAGACTGGCACTTCTAAACCTTGGTATAGCTTTATACCCCAGGTCAAACTATTTTTAAAGAATGGAAATCCGATATTTCTCCCAATCTTTCTGAAGTGAAATCATTAGTCCAACATACTTATGAATATATACTAGCTTTCAATTCCCTCCCTCACTACGAAATTCAACAAAACATTGGACATTTTGACAGAAAGGGATACTAGTTCATTGTCATATTGCTTTCCCATTCGATTGCAAATGTTATATTTTTTACTGACAATACTTTGCATTATATACTTGAACTTCGGTGAGTCCATACCAGTATTCCGATGTGTACCAGTACCTAAAAGTTGTACTGATACCTAATACTTTGTACCAATATCTGACAGTTCATACCATTTCCTAGCAATTTGTGTAAATAGCTACAGTTTATAAAATCTGTGTACCATGTTTGTGTATCCTTGTATATCCTGTATACAGGTTTGTATACAGGTTTGTATACCTTTCTACCAATAAAAATCTTGATTCAAAAGAGTAGACCAGCCACATTCACCAGTTAAGACAGGAGCTTCGACTTGATTATGTTGCATTGGCAAAGGGTACCAGATCAACAGTCATGTGCAGGTTGGAAAGTAGCCAATGGTCAGCAACAGACAAGAATTTAGGTAATAGGTAGACAGAAAGGTCAAGGAAAAGGCTTGGTTCAGTAGTAGGCACTCAGCTAAGTACCTAGTCATTAGGCAGGCATGTAGTGTAAGATGCATGATGGAGTCAGCAACAGGATATTAAAAAGAGACATCAGACAGTTGCAGGAAGGTTCAGAAAGCAAGCTCAAGGGCAGGCAGTCTAGTCCAACAGCTATGTGCAGCTGAGTCTTAAAATTGATGTTTTCCCCCCTTCACTACAATCCCCACTGGCATACAGCTGTAGGCACTGATATGAAATCATGTTACGTTCATTAGTTAAATTTTTTTTCTCTTTTACTTACAATTACTGTTTTTCTACTTCCTGGTTTCTTGAGGTACTATTGATGTAACCCTGGCCTCACCGGTGCATACTTGGATGTTCCTGTCACGTGTTTCAGAAGGCAGACTTAGAGTAACAGGTAGGGTTCCAGACAGCGGCGGCCGATCCATAAGGGGGGCTGCCCCCCTAATCTTCATGCACCGGCCCTCCCTAATCTCCATGCGGGGCACCGGACGCATAGATTTCTACAAGCTTTTTTTTTTTTTGAAGCATATGATTAGAGGCGGAGGCACTAATTGACTTCAAAAAGGTTGGGAACAGGGTACAGAGCACCGCGCCCTGAGCCCAACGACTTGTGACAGTAGTGAATCAACATTCTCTATTGTCTTCCTGTTTCTCCTCCTAATGGCCACTATGAGAAGAATAGAGAGGAATAGAACAATAAGGTGTGCAAGGAATAAAAAGCCCCCTATTATCTATATGTATCTGTTTGAAGACTGACATTACTAAACATTTCAAGATGTGCCTTTGTTGTTATGGGTAAAGTTCCTCTTTAAAAAGCTTATTTGGCACCATGTTTCAGTGTTGTCAGTGTTGACTGTAAATGTACACTCCCACACACATCCCCATACTAGCTAAACTAGCTACAATCCTGGTGGAATGACCCTCAGTGCCGGTTCACATTATTGTGGCTGCGGAGATCGCATGTAATTCGGAGCGCACTGCTCCTTCATTACATGCGATCTCATGTGCGGATGCGAAATCAGCCATACACTTTGTATGGCTGAATTCGCACTGTATACGCACCAAACACGCACAGGACCCTTTTTTTCAGCCGCATCAGGATCGGATCGCAGAGTGGTTCACACTTGCGCGATCCGATTCTGTGCTAACTGTCAGATCGCACTGCGATATGCGATCAAACTGGGGGTGTCATTAACATTTATTTGACACCCCCTGCGTATCGCATATGGCAGTGTGAACTGCCAGATGTGTGGATGCGATGCGGGATCACGCTGCATATTCGCAGCGTTCCCGCATCGCCCAAGTGTGAACCGGCACTTATTGTACTTGCTCACACCAGTACACTCTAACACCTAAAAGTATTTTCTGGAAGATTTTATTCAGTTAATAGCCCTCATTGCCTCGATTCATAGCCTTGATTTGTGTAAACACCTAAAAAAATAAGGGTTGCTTTAAGAAGGGAAAGTGTTAACACAATATAGGTCATCAGGAATAGACTGTTTGGGTAGAAACACCTTCAGGTAATACAATAAGGACTGCATAGCCTCAAAGGATAAGCAAGCATTATTTTGATTACAATAGCTCCTTAGGAATGTTAATTAGAATGCCTCTTTTAAATAATAAATTACTGGCTTTAATTATCTGCATAGTGGTGTTTTGATCATCTTACATATATAATTGTATAGTAATTATTATCTTCATTTTAATGCCATTAGCTTCAAAGTAATATATTTACTCAACAGTATTAGCATAAAAACATTACCTTATCATTTAGCCTGAAAGTGATTGACTGCATAAATTGTCCTAATTACTATTCTCTATTAACATACATTTTAAGTCAATGCAGTGTTTTCACCTTTGCTTCTGCTTTTTATATTTTTTATTATGTTGGTTTTATCAATATAAGCAGGATATTAGTATTTTATACACACTGTGCTTGATGATAACTATAGATCCTAATCACAACATTATTACAGTTTATTGCCATAAAGCTGAACTATGCCAAAAGCCAACTAATCATAACTGTGTCCAGGAAACACAATAGCTTCTGGTTTCATGTCACATGATATTTACAGAAGCAAAATTCCATCATTAGTGGTCTCCTTAACCCAGGAAAGAGCTCTGGTGGTCTTTGATTAATGAGCCATGTGCTAGCTTTCGTTCATAATGTACCTAATTCGAACTCCAGACAAACAGCTAAATACACATATGAAATGCATATAAGACTTCATTCACTTTAGATGTGTTAGCACATTCTTTTTATTGCATACCAATACAAGGACCTGTGAAAAAATACAGTATATGAAGAATAGGAGCAGTTCAAAGTGGTATCTTATGCTGATATTAGAGCAAGCCCTACTCAGGGCAATACGGCCAAGCAGCTCTGTGTGTGTCAATGAATGTACACAGCCCGTCTCAGGAGCGAGCCCCCAGGTGTTGCCCCATAGGAAGCGTGTCATTGCTCCATGTACATTGATCCGGTGCCGGGTTTTACCTATATTGTTCGAGCTACTCGGGTACCTGCCAATCTGCCCTGGACCTAGGTATTAATAAGCCTGTGGCTTAGTGTTCAAGTAACATGTCTCCACCATGAAGACCCTCCTGTTCCTCTGGCGTTTTCCGTTTCTGAGTATTATCT
The DNA here is from genome assembly GCF_965119305.1 of Pelophylax lessonae. Taxonomy (NCBI): domain Eukaryota; kingdom Metazoa; phylum Chordata; class Amphibia; order Anura; family Ranidae; genus Pelophylax; species Pelophylax lessonae. Next base: position 147,650,061 of record NC_138768.1, read on the forward strand.
TATTCTGTGTTTTGTTTAATCTTATTATCTTATTCTGTGTTTTGTTCTCAGTGTTTCTCCCTGGCTTTGCAGTCATATTCCCTTTGGTTTCTGTCTGTGGATCCCTTAATTTCCTGTTGCTGTGTGTGTCTCTCTCAGCACAGTCTCTGTGTGTAACTCGTGTCCTTCCAGCATTCCAGCATGCATTTTGGTTGCACTGTGCCCGCATGGGTGTGCTAGAGAGCTGCAACCTGTTGGCTGCTTCGCAGCGTAACATCCACACCTTCAGTGGCTCTGGTGAAGATGGGGTGGCTCCTTAGACCCTGTGACTCTAGCACACCGCTGTTTGCATGTGGTCACACTACACCTGCAGCTGCATGGATCCCTTACCAGTTACACCTGGTGAGTTGTTCATTGGTCCACTAGATCTTGAGTTACAGTCCAAGGTGGTCTTACCCTCTGATCGTGACAAAATGGCTTTCTTTGAGGGCACATTGAGAAGAGGACCAGCCAAAATCATTGGTGGGGGACCCCAGAAGAGGGGGATCAGACCACTTTGTGCAATACCACTTCACAAAGCAAGTACTGTAGGGATAACATGTTTGCTATTTTTAATAAAAAAAAAAAAAAAACTGAGCTTTACGATCACTTTAGGTGATCCTTCTCATGGGAATAATTCTAACTGATATGGTCTCCAACCCAGATTAAGTGCAAGGTAACTCTGTAGTGTCATTATTAATTGTTTATATGCCAAGCGCATATAAACAGTAGTGATTAATATTTGAAGATCTCTCCTTTTGCTCTACAGGCCCTGGCTGTAATCCAGGACTGGCCGGCAACCAGTTTGGCTCAGCCTGATCCTTGGACACACCAGCTTAAGGAATCATTATTTTTTGGCAGCAATGTTTTTTCAATTATCTCTTGAACCTGTGCTTGCTCAGATAGTCAATGAACAGTAATAGGCCCTTCAAAAACAATTTCTATTTAATGCTTGACTTAATCATCATCTACTACTTCATTATTTCTCTCATTCATAAAGTTTTGCAAAGTTGAAAACCTTTCCAAAGTATCCTATTAGCTGATTTTGTTTGCTTTCTTATTCTGGCAGCTTTCATTTTCATGTGTTTTTTTTTTTTTTTCACACTCCAGTGGTGATCAAATAATATTTATTTTGTATTTCATTTTCATTCATGGACCTGTAGTAAATGCTATCTACTTTGCAAACCGTGAGAAACAAGAGTACAGCAGTAAAATCATAAACACAACTTAAAATAAGTAAAAAAAAAAAAAAAAAAAAAAAAGAAAACAAATAATTTACTATTATTTTGGTTGATTTAGTTATACATATTTTTAGAATAAATAGGAAATCATGTAAGGTTTACTTTTTTCTGATTATTAGCCTCCTCTTCCCCAGACTTATATAACCAGTGAAGTTTATCAAGTGAATTTTAGATTACCTTGAAAATCATCAATAAATTTGAAATCTTTGCGTCCATTAACATACTGCAGTTTGTTAATCTGCCAGTGAAATAGGACAGATTTATCATATCATAAATGTGTTGTATTGCTTTACGCTCATTGTTTTGTTGCAATATGAGAAAGTGTGGCAGATTTGCAAATTTGTAACAATTTGCCTACAAAAATGGCTCAGGAAAGCATTTAAAGTGGTAGTAAACTCCACCGATTTAGTTTTTTTAAAAAATAGGCTTCTGCAAGCTTTTTTATAATGTGCTAATATGCACCACATACTAGCACATTTTGACAGAGTTACCTTTTAAATGAAGCCCTCTAGCGCTGAGCTGTCACTGCTCCCGACACTTCCAATTTCACCCAATCTTCCTTCCAGGTTTATGCTTTCGAATAGTCGGGCCTGGTGATGTCACTCTACTGCATCCGCACAGGAGTCATAATTACAGCACAGTGCCCTCTGCATTCACGCCACTCTCATTGTGCCCTGAATGCAGAGCTACAGCACATGTACCGTGTTTACTACTGCATTAACGATATTAAATTAAAAACGAAAATTGTATTATATTGCAGCTTACCAATCATTCCTTTTTCTTTGTGAAGTCCCGTGGTGTCGTGAAACACACTCGAGCTTAACACCAGGTGCAAAAAAAAAAGGCCACACACAAAAATGAGAACACAAAAACCACCATACATGGTCCTCCACTAAAGAGGAATGACCCTTACCCTTACCCTGATCCCCTGGAGCGCAAGGCTCCTGACATGGACGCGTCAGAGTTACGTCATCATGTCTGTGATGCTTTGACACAGACAAGTATGACCAGACCGGTCTTCCATCCGTTGACAATCGGCTACTGTGAAGGACTGTGGACGTGGCAACAGATGTGAATTAGTGGCAGCTCCTGGACCAGCTTGGTGCTCCCAACAAACCCCCCGGGAAGTGGGGAGATCATTGCATACAGCTTTCAGCTGCACATCTACCTGTCTCTCACCCCCACATAGTATATTTTACATCTCCATACTTGCACACCGCCCATGCCCGCAATCATCCACTACTTACCTGCTCTAGGTCCTCCCGTGTGCTGCTCTACACGGAACGGAAGATTCAAATCACCCACACAATACGGAAATTTATACTAATTGTCTGAGAGATTTAATTATCTCCATGCAGCCTGTAAGAGATTGGAGCTGCTATTCACTTCGAGCACCCATCTGATCACACTAATTAGCGTGTATGGCCTTGGCTTTATTGGATTTACTTTCCCTTGCTAATTCAAGCAGATCTGCGGCAGTGGACTGTGAGACTATTGCCTATTTTCAAATACCGAATGGCCCCAAGCATTACTTATTATGTTAGATCAGTTGTAGGTATATGGATGGAAGTGTGTTGGATGCAGCTGCCTCTCTGTGGTGACAACGTTGTCATTTTTTAATTATGGTTATGGTGGAGGTGGATTTTCTTAATAAATGTATATTTCAATAAAAAGTATTTTGCATTTTCAAACCATTTTTTTCCTCTGTGATGAAACGTTTGAGGATCCTCTCCTCCTTAATTGAGTGCAGGACCAGTGTCCACATTCAACACTAAAGAGTGGAAGCCAAGGGCACCAATCACCACAGTATTTTGGATTAAGGTAAGTGTCATTGTCATTGCATGTTTTAAATTTTATTGAAAAATAAAACAATGTAGGGGAGGGGATTGGGATTTGATGCTGTTTTTTTTTTTTTTTTCTTACATAGCCTCAGTTCCACTTTAATAGGTATGTCTGAAGCAGCTAGAAATCAGATGCTACCTTTTACTCTAAACCATTTTATAGTAAAATATATTAGGCTAATATGGAACAAGTTTTATTGTATTTCACACAATGTAAAAGAGGCCAAAGAAAACAGTTTTCTAATCAATGTAGTATAGTTTATTTTTTACTATTGACATTGTTGCACTAAGATTCTACTTGGCAGCAAAGGCATGGTAAAGCAGAACTATGCGCTAAGTAAAAAAAAAAGTAAAAAAAAGGATATATACTGAAGTTTGACACTAGTTTAGGACAGTCATTTTTTTTTTTGTTTTTATAAATTCCCCATCAAACTGACATTTTCCCACCATTTGTCTCTTTTAGAATGACCCTAAAATTATGTTTCTGGTAAAAAGCGTAGTAAAGTTATTTTTGAAAGAGGTATTTTTAGGTGATGTTTTTTTGTTTTTTTTTTTGTAAAGCAATATGGCATACTGTACATACGATCAGTAAAAAAAAAAAAAAAAAGTAAAAATATCTATAATAAAAAAAAGCTAATTAAAGTTATTAAGTTAATCCTAATTATATCTAAACCTGCTCCTAGCCCCATTCTATGCCTGTTTTAACTACCCTGCTAAGGAAAGATGTCTATGCTTACCTATTCTGAGGGTACTCCGGTCTGGTCACATGATCTCTCCAACAGCCGCTTTCATTGAAAAGGAGAGATCTCCGACAATGACTGCAGAACCTGGATGATGACATCACCCATAGATTTACTATAGGGCAATAGGGCATCGATTGTAAGCTTTCCCCCCCCCCCCTCCACACTGAAGCTGGCACTAGGAGCTGATTGTGTGATAAGACCAGAGCACCCTTCAGAATTGGTAAGCATAGGCATCTTTCCTTTACAAGGTAGTTAGAATAGGCTCAGAATGGGGTCAGTAAAGCCAAAGAAATGCCACTCTAGGTGAGTGACCGACTCTAACATGTTGTGAACAGGAACCCAGGGTGCTGCACAGCTCATCTGTGCGATTCAGAGACATGCAGAAACCTAGAATATTGCTGTACTCCTTGGATTAAAATCACATCACAGGTATGACAGGGACATAAAAGGTAACGCGTCAGCGCTTACTCAAACCTCATATCAGGTTTGAGTAAGCGCTGACTTTAGCCTGAAACGCGCTACCTTTTATGTTCCTGTCATACCTGTGATGTGATTTTAATACTTCAATAAAAAGTTATCAAGGAGTACAGCAATTCCGGATTTCTGCATGTCTCTGAGGCTTAGAATGGGGGTGGAAGCAAGTTACGGTTTAGTTAGGATTTGACTATAATGTTACTTTAAAGTTGATTAGGGTAACCAAAGGATAATATAAGGTTTGAAACAACTTATATCTGAACAAAAAAATTACAATTATCATTGAGCATTTATGCTTTTTTTTTTACACATCAAAGGACAAATCTTACGTGTCGGTTCACATATGTGCGGCTGCGGAGATCGCATGTAATTCCGAGCGCACTGCTCCTTCATTACATGCGATCTCCTGTGCGGAATGCGAATTCAGCCATACACTTTGTATGGCTGAAATTCGCACTGCACCCGCACCAAAGACGCACAGGAGGCATTTTTTCAGCCGCATCAGGATCAGATTGCACAGTGTTTCACACTTGTGCGATCCGATCCTGTGCGAACTGTCAGATCGCACTGCGATATGCGATCAAACTGGGGGTGTCGTTAACATTTTATTGACACCCCCTGCGTATCGCATATGGCAGTGTGAACTGCCAGATGTGTGGATGCGATGCGGGAACAGGCACTTAATTTGAACATAATTGAGTTTTATTTATTATTTTATTTTATTTATGTATTTATTATGTATGTTTTATTATTTAGTATGTATTTACAAATGAAAAGTTCAAACAGTGTTTGCGGGCTTTTAAACTGGAAGCCAAGTCACACAGATTACAGCAAGAATGCTATGAAAGGGAATGCCCAGTGTGCTATGCAGAGTGACCGGACCAGACACTTTGCATAGCAATTTAAGATCAAGACAGATCTGTCTGGTTAAAAAATGGATGATAGGAAAATCTGGCTTGCAGGTAAGCTAAAAAAAAAAAACTGATTATTAATGAAGCATGAAGCAGCACATGCTTATACTGGGGCTTTAAAGTGACCCTGTCATGTGTGTACATTCTTACCTTTCCTGCTGCCTGTGCTGCTGAATGCTGCTCTACTTTCAAATCAATGGTGATCTGGAATCTGTGGGAAAATCAACATTTCTGGAAGTGCTGATCTCTTGGGTCTCCTGAAACTTTTGCTGTTTCCTCCTGTTGACTTCAACAATTTCCCAACAGAATTCTGTGGTGTTTTACATACAGGGTTCGCTTTTACAGGGCAGGCCTAGGAAAGGGGCTACACTTACATAGCAAAAAAAGGAAAACATTTTGGCAGTCGCTGGACTACATTCAGACTACTGATTTTCTCAGGGCACTTCCACCAGTCTCACTGGAGAGAGACTTTTACTGGTACAATCAACATGCCTCTCAGCCAGGGAGCCATCCAAGCAATGTCCAGTGCCCTCTGCATGTACCACCTGGGATACCATCTAAAACCAGAAAGAGCATGAAGCTAAAACCCAGATAGTGAGCAACTGAGCTGCAAGTATGAAAACGGCTTGCAAAACTATTGCTAGACTTGCCAGATGTCACAAGTTTGTTGCACAATTGCAGCAAGTCCATATTGCGGGACTCCAGATCGAATTTGCAAATTTGCAAATTAGCAAGTCTGCTGCAGGTGTGGGTTCAGTTATGTTGTGCAATAGTCATTCCCACCACAGGAGTCACTGTGACTCTTGCTGTAGAATCACCACTTCAACTTTGCTCTTGCTAGAGACTTGCCACTCAAATTTGCTACAAATTGAAAAAGTCTTAAATAGAACTTGTGCTTCAAGTGCTGTGCAAGTGTACAACTTTCAGTGAAAATGTGCAGCAAGTTAACAGACTTACAAATTAACACTGGTACAACTTTGTGGCAAGTTATCCTTGCTATCTGGGAAAGTGCCACCAGGGAGATGTGTGGAACTCAAAATTAGATAATAAAGGTTGTGGGCTTACAATTAAAATGGAACTCCCCCATTTTTTTTTATAGACAGGGTTAGGAAGTTTGGTGAGTTGTCATTGCTGCATAGGGATGTAGGGTTTTCATTACTTTCTGCATCATTTTTGGGGAAAATTATTCCTGTGTGGATGATCATTAGCACAACATTACTTTTTATTGAAGAAGGAACCTATTTTGGGTAAATGGATTTTTCTGACATGAAGACCAAATAATACATTTACACATTTACGCTGTGCCCTATTATTTTAATTATAATGATAACTAACACATGCTGCAGGTCAGTATAGGTGGAACGCTCATAATCACAATCCCATAGACTCAAAGATACCAACCTAGATGCCTGGACTGGTCATTTTACAATTAGGGAGGGTATAGTCTTTTTTTTTTTTTTTTTGGAAACTTATACAGATAAATACTAGCTGATACACTAAGAACACTGAACTAGATCCACCATGGGGCTTTTCTAATGTGTTTGCCAGATATCCTCACTTTTAAACTGCATTCATTGGTGCAGACTGCATTTCTGAAACTGATTACATAAATTTACAAAACTTCTTTGGTCCATTTATAAATATTTCAAGTTGAAGTTTTGTTATTGGACATTCTCCTACTTCTTCTAGTGTTACAGTGGTGTCATCTTATCGCCATCAGCAGGATATTAGTGTCTTGTACTGTCTGAGCCTTATACGTAAAACTCTTATCACAGTAAAATTGCAACTTATTGCTGTTAAGCTAGAATAAACTATGGATATATGAATCAGGTTTGTACTTGGGAAATAAAAAAGAAAGCTCGAGATTTTATCAATAGATCTTTAGCCACATAAGGACAGAATTACTCCATTTTGTAAATGTGTGTTTTTCTTATTCTATATACTTTTCTGTAATTTCTGTAAATAGCGGTACTATATGTAAAACTGGTCTTTATCCTTTTAGTGGATTAATAAATCTATATGAGCCTTCTTTTCTATTATTTATATTCAAACTATATTGATATGCATGCTGCCGATATTAATATAGCAGCTTCAAGTTCATTTGAGTCTTTTCCGCAGTATTAATGAGAATAACACTCAACAAGAAGCTAAACTGAATGATAAGTTTCTAGTGCTCTCATACAGTACATTAATTATTGATTTGTTTTTTTTTGTTAGCAAGGCCTACCCTTTTGTGAGTATTACAAGTGTTCCATTCGAAGTTAAGTTGAAGTATTGCTATAAATGAACAGTATAAGCAATCATAGATACAGAATATGAAACTGCAGTGCTGGCTTCTTGTGTTTTTACATTATTGCTGAGCCCTGCATACTTATTGAATGGCTTATCACCTTATTGATGTTAGACAAATGTCAAGAGGATGACAAAAGCCAAAAACCCTTTGAAATCAATAAGAAAGTTTGTTATTTTCTGTAAGTTATTTCAGGAAAAAGAAATGGGTGATTCAAAATTGTCCCACATTGAAAATACATTATTACATGTGTTGGTAGAAAAGAAATGCATTTCATATACAATATAGTTATATTTTATATAATCTACTGCAACGCTTAGTCAGTGAGGTCATGCAAAGTGCAGGGGGGTGTTTTATGTGTAGTAACCCCTAGTTATTCATCTGTATTCATATCTTGTGGGACAAATAAAAAGCAGTGATATAGCAAATATACCAAATGCACATTTATAAAGCACAGCTTTACAAATGTACATCGTGCTCCACTGGCTTTAGGAGTCTGAAGCCAATGATGCTCAACTTGCTCTCCTCTAATCATGGAGCTCTATGGCTTAAGCAGAAAGAAATTTGTGGAACATTGGAGGCTAAACTGTGACACATGGTCCGATATGGTATGCTCCCGACTTATGTTGCCCCACGTCTCAAATGCTTTGGCAGTGGCGAGTGATGGAGGAGGAAATTAAGTCTCTTCCTAGGAAGGCCCTGGAGATGAGGGTTGTTAAATCTGCCTTTAGCGAGTCACTGGCCTTGAGGGATTGCCCAGGCCCTGTTATGAGGGAGGGTCTGCGTTTCATTAATCTAGAGAGAATTCCTTTAAAGTTTTGGGATTTGGCCTGCTTCTCATTCCATGGCAGACTCTATGTGAAGGGCAACTTGAAGGGTGGGTGGGGCTCTGGGTATCCCTTTCCTTTCCCACTTGAGTTATGCAGAGTGGTTGTACGGGTTTTTATAGTCGCATCAGGATTTCGATTTTGTGACACTTTTTTTTAGTTAGTTTAGTAGTCCGTTACTTCACGTGGAATGCACAGTGTCAGGTTTCTACTCTGAAAATGTCCTTCCTGTCGAGGTGGTGGTGATCAACATTCTGGGTGAGGTTGGGAAGATTCAGGAGAAGAACTCCTTAATTGAGAAGAACAGGTGGTGGCTGGGAGCCTGGACAAAGGCATTGAGGAATGTCAGGTCCCCGTAACTGCTATCTGTCGGTCTTTGGGTGTGCAGCTTGTCTTTCTGTCCTTACACGTCAACTAGATTTTTATAAGATCAGATTTTTGGAAAAGGGCTGCATGCAGGGGTTAAATGTGTAATCATTTCTTAGCTTGACTGTGTGTTTAGGTGAAGGTTAGGGCTTTGTTGTGACTTAAAATAATAATAATAATAATAATATCAATAATAATTTGGTTATATATTTGGTTCTGTTTATGTTATATATTTTGTTCTGTTTATGTTTTCTGGCAAAAAAGCTAGTTTTTTTTTATGCTGAAGTAAGGTACTTGTTCTTTGTTTATATATCAGTTATTTATTCTGCATATACATAAATATGTTTTTATCATGTTGTATGTGTAGCACTGCCCCCTAGGGAGCTGCTGAGTGCAGATTCCCCTGGGTTACCTATAGCAACAGTCCATAAAATGTATCACTTTAGACCAGACAATGAACAGTCCAGGGGATTCGATTTTTTGTGTTTTATTTTGGAACTTGGATAGGAGAAGGGATGAGTGGGATACTCCAACTTGAACTGGGTACAAATGTTGAGGACACTAACTGTAGAATGCAGCAAGGCTGCTGCTTCACCTTGATACTGCAGTGAAGATAGTAAATGTGATCCTGTAGTGTTGAACCTTCAGGCTCCTACCTTGGCACCCCCTTTCTCTACTTGCAGTGTGTGCTAGTCCCTGTCCACTGACTCTCCACTGGAGTGGTCCCCTTCCTGGGCAGACCTCTGGCAAGCTTCCCGCTACTCACGGACACTGTTTTTTCCGGGGTCGCTCTGCCTTCAGCTCCACTGTCAGTATCTTGGACCTCCTTGCTCAGCACCACACTCCTGTTCACTAGGCTGACTGCCTGTGACTACCTTCCTTGCTGACAGGAGGAGAGACCAACGTCACCCTCCTCCTGGGACCTGGCTTCCTGCCCAAAGGTGCCCTGTCACATGTGCCCCTGGCTTTTATAGCCTATCCCAGGATGCACCACTCTTGTGCCTTCCCATTGGGATAGCCACAAAAGCCTGTGTGTCACTGGCTGGGTTTCCTCCACTGTCCAACAGGCTCCCCTATTGGATACAGTGGGGACACTCCCTCAGATGAAGTGAATCACACATGGACACATGTAACAGGCAAAACTAGTGATCAGGCTCCCATGATAAGGAGATGGAGCAAACAATGCCTTTACCTAGCCCCTATCTAGGAGTGTGCTACATATGTTTGTAAGATTTTTAATAAACAAAAATGTACACACTGCAACACACATTTTATGAATGCGCCATGGAGTGCATAAATCCACCCTCCATTAAAAGGTGGTTCCTTTGTCTCACTTGACAACAGTAAATTGAGATCTGACTTGATGCTATAAAATAATATATTTTGCACAATATTGTTGAAGTTTGCAGAGCTTTCTTATATAAGCCTGTAAATGTATTATTGCACTTACAGTATTTGTGAAAATACATCTTCAGTGTCAGTGGAACTTGGTTTAAAATCTTGAGTCGTGGTTTTTAAATGAATTGTTTACTAGGTAACTATAGGTGGAATGTCCAGCTTGCTCTGAAAACAGTAAAGGATATTCTTTAAGATCATTTGTATATCAACATCGACAATATTTCCTGAAAATAGTTGATTGCACGTTAATAGCACCAATTTCAAGCACTCATTTGGAGAAATGGATGTTTTGATAACCAAGTACTTTAAGTAGCTTGGAATTTAAATGAAAATGCTCCAAATCGTCTTCTGATGGCTAATTAATGGAAAACACATTTCATTTTGAACGAGTACATTTTATCATTATATTCATATCCCATCTCTGATAATAATATTGTTATCTTAAAACTAGAGAAGCCAAGGCACATGCACAGAGGACTCCAAGATGGCCGCTTAGCCTTGGAGCTCCATACCGCTCCGTTCTTCTGATGCCTGCCACAGTCTTCAGAGCACTCTTTCCTGTCCTTCTCCACCAGCGATCGACCTGTGAACACCCAGGGAGAAATCTAATGTCCGGAGGCTCTACTAGGAGGAACCTATCCTGTCAGCTGGACCCCATCCCGCGGCAGACCGGTCTATCCAAGATGGCAGCCGCTACCACACGAGGCACGGACTTTGATACAGAGGAATCCATAGCTGACCAAGACGACTTGAGCCCTGCAATACCTACTATAGTACATGTCATTGTGAGTAATCAGCCCCATGCTGCTCCTTCCTCAACATCTACTGAATTACTGATTGGGAGGACATGTGAAGATCTTATCAAAGTGACTTTCTGACCACCCCATATGCATGTGAGAAGGGGGACCACAATCCCCATATCACCCCTACTGATTCCCCTTCCATGATAGCCGCTTTTTTCACAGTGCTGTCTGGCCCAAACAGCTGCACAGATCATCTCCTCCATCCATGCTGAACTGCAGCATTTGGGATCACGGGTGGAAGTAATGGAAAAGAAGGCTGATCAATCTGTAGCCAGAATCAATCAAAACACTTCCAGAATACAGGATATCCAGGATCAGTTAGAAACTGCATTGTTCAAAATACAGCTGCAAGAAAAAAGTATGTGAACCCTTTGGAATGATATGGATTTCTGCACAAATTGGTCATAAAATGTGATTTGATCATCATTATCTAATGCCTCATACACACGCAACGATTGTTGGCCGTGAATTTTTGGCCAACGTCCGATCGGCCGATTGTCGGCTTGTTAGTGTGATGCTTCCGACAACCGACTGCGACTTTTCGGCCGAACAAAATCTGGTGTGCATGCAATAAAATTTTTGTTGGCCGTCAACAGAACGGCCGATTGTTCGTCAGTCAGTACAGATTTCGGCAGACAAAAATCTGATGAGCAAGACTGGGCATGCTCAGAGAAGAAAAAACACACGGAAAGTAAACCAGCACAAGACATCACTTCTGAAGTAGGTTGTTGTTGGCGAAAAAATTTGAGTGCAGTCTAGAGCACATTTCAACCAACACAACAACACTGGACAAAAGACGGCCGATCGGTCGGCCGATAATCGTTGCGTGTGTACGAGGCATTAGTCACAACAATACACAATCACAGTCTGCTTAAACTAATAACACACAAAGGATGAAATGTTGCCATGTTTTTATTGAACACACCATGTAAACATTCACAGTGCAGGTGGAAAAAGTATGTGAACCCTTGGATTTAATAACTGGTTGAACCTCCTTTGGCAGCAATAATTTCAACCAAACGTTTCCTGTAGTTGCAGATCAGACGTGCACAACGGTCAGGAGTAATTCTTGACCATTCCTCTTTACAGAACTGTTTAAGTTCAGCAATATTCTTTGGATGTCTCGTGTGAATCGCTTTCTTGAGGTCATGCCACAGCATCTCAATCGGGTTGAGGTCAGGACTCTGACTGGGCCACTTCAGAAGGCGTTTTTTCTTCTGTTTAAGCCATTCTGTTGTTGATTTACTTCTATGCTTTGGGTCATTGTCCTGTTGTAACACCCATCTTCTGTTGAGCTACAGCTGGTAGACAGATGGCCTTAAGTTCTCCTGCAAAATGTCTTGATAAACGTGGGAATTAATTTTTCCTGCGATGATAGCAATCCGTCCAGGCCCTGACGCAGCAAAGCAGCCCCAAACCATGATGCCCCCACCACCATACTTCACAGTTGGGCTGAGGTTTTGATGTTGGTGTGCTGTGCCTCTTTTTTGCCACACATAGTGTTGTGTGTTTCTTCCAAACAACTCAACTTTGGTTTCATCTGCCCACAGAATATTTTGCCAGTACTGCTGTGGAACATCCAGGTGCTCTTGTGCAAACTGTAAACGTGCAGCAATGTTTTGTTTGGACAGCAGTTGCTTCCTCTGTGGTATCCTCCCATGAAATCCATTCTTGTTTAGTGTTTTACGTATTGTAGATTCGCTAACAGGGATGTTAGCATTTGCCAGTGACTTTTGTAAGTCTTTAGCTGACACTCTAGGATTCTTCTTCACCTCATTGAGCAGTCTGTGCTGTGCTCTTGCAGTCATCTTTACAGGACGGCCACTCCTAGGGAGAGTAGCAGCAGTGCTGAACTTTCTCCATTTATAGACAATTTGTCTTACAATGGACTGATGAACAGCAAGGCTTTTGGAGATACTTTTATAACCCTTTCCAGCTTTATGCAAATCAACAAATCTTAATTGTGGTCTTCTGAGAGCTCTTTTGTGCGAGGCATCATTCACATCAGGCAATGCTTCTTGTGAAAACCAAATCCAGAACTGATGTGTGTTTTTTTTATAAGGCAGGGCAGCTGTAACCTACACCTCCAATCTCATCTCATTGATTGGACTCCAGTTGTCTGACATCTCACTCCAATTAGCTCTTGGAGATGTCATTAGGGGTTCACATACTTTTTCCACCTGCACTGTGAATGTGTACATGGTGTGTTCAATAAAAACATGGCAACATTTCATTGTTTGTGTGTTATTAGTTTAAGCAGACTGGGATTGTCTATTGTTGTGACTTAGATGATGATCAGATCACATTTTATGACCAATTTGTGCAGAAATCCATATCATTCCGAAGGGTTCACATACTTTTTCTTGCAGCTGTAGATGACCTTCAATACGATACAACTTCAGAGTCAGAGAACTCCCCTAATTGGTGAAAGAAGTTAACCATGCAATTTGTTCCTTCATCAAGGACTTAATCCCAGACATCCCAGAACACACTTTGAAATTGGACATAGTGCACAGAGTGCACAGAGCCTTGCAACCAATGCAATCTGATGGTCTACCGAGAGACATTATAGTTAAACCCCCTTTTTACTCTATCAAGGAAGACGTGATGAAATTGTCTATGAATTCAGATGCACTCACTATTCAGGAAAATCAGATCCAGGTCTTTGCGGACATCTACCCCATTACCGTACAAAGACATCCCTCTCTGAAACCTCTCCTTCAAGTTCTGGCCTAAAAGGACATAACATACAGATGGTCCTTTTCATTTCGCCTAAACTCGTATCAGAAAAATGTCCACAACTTCTTATCATTTTCTGAAGGTAAACACCTGCTCCTACACTTGGGGCTGATTACCCAAGAGATCCCTCCTCCTTCCACCGGAGGTCCCTCATCTGCCAAAAGGCCTTCTCCTCCTAGTCCACTTACTCTGCTTTGGCAGAAACAACAACCGAAGAGGTCAAGGGAGTCTTAACCTCCCTGAGGAAGTCATTTGGATCCTGTCACTGAATCCTGTTTTGCACTTTCTGGAACTGATCTTTCAGGCGGCTTTCCTCTCCCATAATTCGTGCTCATGGATTTGCCTTTTTGTTTCCTGGGGAACTCCTCCAAAGGGGGGGGGGGGAGAGGGGCCTGGAATTTCTATTCCCCAATGTTTGATGAGTTCAAAGTCTAATTTGTCTTAAAGTTTTTGTTTTTTTTTAAACATATTTTATTGAAGTTTTTCAAGAAATGAACAGAGTTTGCACAAACAATGCAATGCAAAATACACAATAAACAGTATCATGTAAAACAAAAATCAAGTAATAAACCAAAGTAGACGTCCCGAACAGGTCTCATAGATTTGGGCCCGTAGCCTCGATATGTGGACCTGAAGGGAGGCAAGGTTTTTCTTATACCTTCCCTTAGTTATACTTGGGCATATTTGTTAAGATACAGCTGGGATGTCATCCAGAGTGGCTCCTAGGGTTCTCCCCTTTGGTGGGGCGAACTCTGAGACCCACTATACTCACTGGATACATTACTCTATGGAATATTATGATTAGTGAAGAGCAAGTCACCCCCCTGTTCGGTTCGCACCAGAACATCTCGAACAGGGAAAATGTTCTAGCGAACATGCAAACTCCATTAAAGTCTATGGGACACGAACATGAAAATCAAAAGTCCTAATTTTAAAGGCTTAAATGCAAGTTATTGGCCCAAAAAAGTGTATGGGGGCTTGGGTACTGCCCTAGGGGGCATGAATCAATGCAAAAATTGTTTTTTAAAATGATTGTTTTTACAGGAGCAGTGATTTTAATAATGCTTAAAGTGAAACAATAAACATTAAAAATTCCTTTAAATATCATGCCTGGGGGGCCCCCTTAATGTGTCTGTAAAGTGGTGTATTTGTGCAACGTATGTAGCCCGCTGCAGAAATACTGACATTTCTAAAGGAAAAAAATTAATTTAAACTTTCTGGCCGCTGTAATGTATTGTCGGCTTACGGCAATACAGATAAAAAAATGAAAAACAGCGTGGGGTCCCCCCAGTCCATACCAGGCCCCTGGGGTCTGGTATGGATTTTTTTTTTTTTTTTAATGTTCTTTTTTATTGAAATTCAACATCATACAAGGAAACCAACCATAACACAGTCAGGTACATTGCAACATTAACGAAAATGCAACAGTAAATGGGGAAGAGGGAGGGGGAGCGGGGGGGGAGGGAGAAAAGGGAAGGGAATCCGACATAAGGACCCATACATATTACCATCAGCAATTAAAGAGCCGAAAGAAAAGAGAGATTCCAGTATTAACATAAAAGTAGGCATATCCCATATGGAAAGAGAGCCCGTAGTAGGGAGGAGCGAGAGCCACCCCCACAGCCCCCCGTGGGAACATACTTGCCACGGGGGAGGCCCCCGCATCCCCTCCACATACTCAGAGTACAATACGTGCATAGGAACGATGTCTGGGGGAGTAGTGGGAGTAATCCCTTTCCGAGCCATGCTGGCACCGCCAAACATCGTAGAGATGTTCCCTGTGGAGGAGGGACTGCAAAGAGAATTGTCGCCCCCGGGCGGGCACCGAGGTGTCAAGCCCTGGGTCGACCACCGTATTAAAATCCCCACACAGAACCAGATTACCATACACATAAGGAGTCACCTGCCTAAGCAGTCTCAAGAGAAATCTCTTCTGATGACTATTCGGAGCATACAATACCACAAGAGTCATAGGAAGAGAGTTGAAGTCCCCCTGCAGGATTAGGAATCGACCCTCCGGGTCGCTGGTCTGACCCTTAAGGGTGAAGGCCACAGTGTCCCTGATCGCCACCAAGACTCCCCGCTTCTTCTCCGGAGCGTTGGCAAAAAAAAGATGTGGAAAGTTCCTATGGGAGAACCGCGGCGGCTGGGCGGCCTTAAAATGAGTCTCTTGCAGGGCAACTACATCAGCTCTACTGGTGCACAGTTCAGTCCACAACGAGTGGCGCTTGACTGGGTGATTCAATCCGTTAACATTCAGAGAGAGCAGTTTAATGGTCATGGTGGAAGGCTCAGGGGGAAACGGTCAAGCTGGGTGGAAGCATAGTAACAGAGTTCAAGGTGCAGCATGATGAGGAGTACTGGAACCAACAAGGTGATCAGGTAAGCAAAAAACAATCCAACGTCGGAGCAGGAACAAGGGGAGGAAGGGAAAGGACCAGGGGCAACGGGCAGAGCCCGAACCATAAAAAAAAGTCCAAAAGCAGGAGGAGCCTGCAACAGGTAACGAGGGGCCAGGAGGATCAGGGTCATCCTAGGCCTGAGACTATAGTGGAGACTGTGGGAAGACACTCTCACCTCCAGACGAACGTTGCGCCGAGTTGGAGCGTTTGCGTGATACTACTTGCCATTCACTGGGGACGGGCGTCGGTGAAGGAGCCGTAGAGGGCAGAGGGGACGAGACCGGGATGATATTCCAGCGTCGCAACAGAGCCAGTCCTTCCTCCATGGTAGAGATGGTGACTGTAGACCCATTGTCTGTTATTGACAGGAAGGCCGGATGTTTCCACTTGTGTGGAATGTGGTGATTACGGAGGGCCTTAGTCACCGTGGCCAGATTCCTTCGCTTCTGTAAGGTGTGCCTGGACAAATCGGGAAGAATCTGAAGTTGAGGGTACTCTCCCGGCATGGATTGCAACTTCCTGGATGCCATAAGTACTTTATCCTTAGTCTGAAAAAAATGGACACGAAGCAATACGTCCCGAGGCAGGTCCTGGGCAATAAAGCTGGGCTTGGGTATCCTGTGTATCCTGTCTATCTCAAGCTCAGCTGCTGAGAGAGATGGAACCAGCGCAGTAAAAAGGGTCTTGACCATTTTTTCTAAGTTTTGCGGCAGCACCGACTCAGGGACACCCCT
Source organism: Pelophylax lessonae (assembly GCF_965119305.1). NCBI lineage: Eukaryota > Metazoa > Chordata > Amphibia > Anura > Ranidae > Pelophylax > Pelophylax lessonae. Next base: position 147,666,848 of record NC_138768.1, read on the forward strand.
GAGCTTCAAGTTGTTCCTGCGAGACCTGTCCTCCAGGTCCGCAACTTTGTCCTTCAACCAGGAGATGTCCTCAGAGTGGCTATTATGGGCAGCCACCAATGTGTTCAGAGATAGCGAGCACTTCTCCATGGAGGCCTCTACAGTATCCACCCGCTCCCCAAGATGGCGGACCTCGCGCCGCGTCTGGGACATTCCCTGCACCATGTCGGCGTGCAAGGAGGTACACAGGGATCTCATCATGTCCTTCAACAGGGAAGCTGACACCTGCTGGTCTTCCTCTGGGAAGGCCGCAAAGGGATCGGCCATAGCTGCAGGCTGGGTCTGGGTTTGATCAGGAGTAGCAGACATGTCCATGTGTGCACCGCCGTAACTCTCAGGGGGAGAGGGGCCCCGGCGTGGTTTTTGCTTGGCAGGGCTAGTAAAAGTCGGGGATGGCGGGGTCGAGGAGCCCGAGGAGTTCCCGCTATCGGGATTTGCTACTTGCCTGAGCAGCAGAGATCCATCTCCTGGCAGGCTGCAGGATCGCTCACGCGGAGGCCGTTGTTGCTGAGGCGGGCCGGCGCCATGTTGCCTGGGACCGGCGCCGCTGGATATGAGAAATCCGTCCATCCGAGCAAACTTGTGGGCTCCCTTCTTGCCCTTCGCCATCCGGGACACCACCAGAAGGTATACAGAGGCGAGAGGGTCGTTCCGTGGGGTCAGTGTAGGCTGTAGTCTCGAGTGGCCGACGGAGCTGCAGGACTATGCGGCCATCTCCAGCGCCGTACGCCACGCCCCCCGGGTCTGGTATGGATTTTAAGGGAAACCCTGCGCCAAAATAAAAAAAAAAACAACGTGGGGGTTCCCCTAAAATCCATACCAGACCCTTATCAGAGCCCCCTCCACCCCAAAGCCACCTTGCCCCCATTTTATATATATATATATATATATATATATATATATATATATATACTGTATATATATACATACAGTACATACACATATATATATATAATATATATATATATATATATAAATATAACTTTGTGGTATACACTGCACTATCTTATCTCAACAAACTGTAAAAAGCAAAAATCTCTCTCCCTGCCAGCAATGTATTATTAACTATTGAATTAACTATTGAATTCCACTTATAAATCCCCCACTGGCTAAGGGGTCAAACCCTCAACCTCACAATTGCAAGCCTGGTATTATGCCCACATCAAGCTTGCCTAGGCTTAACACACTCTCCCTGCCTAACTAACTAACTTCTATCTCACCCTACACAGTGAATGAGATAGAAGTAAGGGAGAGTGTGTTCAGCCTAAACAGGCTTGACTGTGGCGTAGGTGGTAGAATACCAGGCTTGCAATTGAGATGGTTGTGGGTTTCATTCCCTTGGCCAGCAGGTAATTTATTGGATTTAGAGGTCAGAGTCCATGATAATGCGGGAACTCAAAGTTCCCGCGAAGAAACCCATTTGTTCATCGTTTAACTCGAACTTGAAGCTCATCCCTAATTATGATTGACCCTGTGCAGTTGCCTCTTTGATGCTCCAGGAAGGTAACAAAGAAACCTTTGCTGTCTGATTGCTTGACAGGGGTTAAGAAGCAGTTTGGCGACAATTGTTCAGGCCCTATTCCCTCCATGTTTTAGGGAACAGTGCTCTGTTTATTTGAAGTTATTGATTATATCTCTAGCCGGGTGGACCAAAGTGGATAGAATGTGCCTCTATCTGCCACTGATGCCTTTATGTTTTACACTCAGTGGCAGATTGATGTTCCCCACTTTTCGGGGATATCACTATTCTCAGGTTTTTTGGTGGGAGGTGGCTGGACCCTTCCTCACCTGGGTGGGTTACTGGGTTTTAGGTTTCATTGTTTCTCTAATTGTTGTCTTGTATTCTTTTGCTTCCCCGTCTCTACCTCTTTTCTTTTTCTTTCTCTAACCTCGCTCTTTCCTATGGTCTGCCTGGAACCCCTTCCATATCGATTCGCAGGATTGAGACATTGGATAGGCTGCGGATGCACTGCTCGGCAGGGCAACCTGTCTTCACTGGGTGAGATTTCTTTCTATTTCGAGTTGTCTAAACCTCTGATTCATGGCTAATTCTAAACCTTCCAATATGCTCATGCAGATTATATCTCACAATGTACAAGGTCTTAATTGTTTCAATTATATCATACCTTTAAGACAGATGTTATTCTCCTATAGGAAACGAATTCCTCAATCTCTTACAACCCCTCCTTTCTTCACCAGAGCTTCCCCCAATTTTACCTAGCTAATGCCGTAAATAAGACACATGGAGTACCAATTTGCATTTACAAACGTTAAAATTTTTCCCCTTCCAAAAAACGTAAGGACCCGAAAGCAGTGCTGGGAGGGAAATTCATTAGAATTTCTTCGCAACTGAAACGCAGAGCTGAAATCCAGAAACTGAATGAGGAATTCCTTGATCTGAGCAAATGTCACAAAGGTAACCCTACCCCTTCCACCCTGTCTCAGCTAGACTCTGCCGAGGTTAAATTAAATCTAGCCTTCACTACAGCAGCAGAAAAGCACATTAGATGGACTGGTGCTAAATTCTACTCACAGAAGGACAAGATAGGTTCTAAATTGCCAAACAAACTATGCCCTAGACTGCGAACCTTATCCTTTCCCAAAATTCGCACTTCATCACTAAACCCAAAACCCTATCCGTATCATGGAAACCTTTCAGACTTTCTATCCTAATTTGTATTTCTTCTCATAAATTGAAGACTTCCATTAGGGGTCCCCCCCTACCCAAAATCACACAAACCCATAGGGAACTCCTCGACAAACCTTTCACACCAGAGGAGATAATGGAGGCCATTAAATTCCTCAGACCAGGCTCATCACCTGGGCCTGATGGTTTTTCGTTCACCTATTATAATAAATTTGGCCCCTCCTTGTCCCCCTATATATGTCCCCCTATATGGCTCGATTTTAAACTCCCTTCGAGATGGAGACCCCCTGGACAGTCATTTAAACTCAGCATATATCTCTGTTGTTCCCAAACCTAGGAAAGATGTAAGTGATGTTAGTAACTATTGTCCAATATCACTTAATAATAAAGACCTCAAACTTATGAAAATTCTTGCATTGAGACTGTCGAGCTTTATACTTAAATATATTCGCAAGGACCAGGTGGGTTTCATCCCTGGGAGGCAGGGCCCAGACCAAGTTAGGAGAGCCATAGATATAATTTTGTTGCTACACTCTCATTGGGATGGGGGCACCCTGCAGGAAGGCTTTCTTTTGTCCATTGACCTCCAGAAGGCCTTTGATTCTCTTCGCCCTACCTTTCTGAAATACTAGGAAGATGGGGTTTCGGCTCTAAATTCTTGGGAATCATTCAGTCTCTTTACTTTCCCCCGAAAGCACAAGTTCATTTGTTGGGTCATTATTTTAACTCTTTTGACATAAAAAAAGGGACCAGACAGGGCTGTCCCTTATCGCCGTTAATTTTCTCCTCTCTAATTGAAACCTCAGCAATCGCCATTGGATCGCACCCTGATATTAAGGGAGTCTTGTGTGGTCCCCAGGAATATAAATGCACGTTGTTCACGGATGACCTACTGCTCTTTTGTTTCAATTGTTTTATTGAATATTAATGGTTAAACAACAATAAAACATAGTAATACAATAAGTACACAATATACAGTGTCATGTAAAACATTGTCGGCATTGGGATGAGATGTGACATGGTATTATTTAATTAGTTATCAAAGGTCATATCTGCTCAAGTCATAGTTGCAAACCCCTTACTAGTCTCTCAAATTGGCTGGAGGGGTCCCCCACATTGGAGGTGGAAGTGATAGACCTGGCAGTTCAAGAGTGTTAAGCAATCTGTCAAGCGTGCATCATCTCATATTCAGTCCGTATGTTGTGACTTAGCTAGATCTAAATAGCTAACCAGAATCAACACAAGGGTAAGGGGGAAAGCGAAATAGTCCAGAGCTGGGAAAGTTGAAACGACAATCATATATCATTGGTCCGAGCTACCAGGTTTAAATTATCAAAAAGAGCGAGCATCAGTTTATTAATCAAGGATGTAGGTTACATAATCAGGGGCCTGGGTAGTAATTGTGGGATAGCCACGGTGACCATGCAGCGAGAAACATTTGATACTTATGATTCCTCAGAGTGTGAAGGTGTCAGGGAACTACCAATATCCTGGCGAATCAGCGAATTTGCGCATTGGCGCAAATGCGCATGCGCGCCCAAACACGGGCAAACGCAGTCAGGAATGTGCGTGCGCCAATGCGCACGCGCGTACGCCATGCGTAATGGCGATTGGCGCCAAACGGCCTATTTAAAGCCAGCAGCTACAACATCTAGTTGCTGGATGATCTTTAGCTCCCTGTGTCCCTTGTGCCTTGTTTTTGCCTTTATCTTGGATTTCCTGTTGCCGACCCGGATTGCTTGACCATCGACTCTCCTTGATACCTCTGGCTCCTGACCCTTTGGCTTGTCCCTGGACTCTCCCTGTTTTCTCCAGTGTCTGACCCCGCTTGGCTATTGACTCCGCTTTACCAGTCTCCTGTGGGCTATCCAGCTTACCTTGTTCCTGCAGCACACCTGCCTGGCTTGTCAAGTGTTCCAGATCCGCCTTGGACCTATCACCCATTGGCCTCAGCCACCATCTGGCCATCCCAGCCGGCAACCCGTGCTACTTCGGGCACAGCACTCCCTGTCTCCCCTCCAGGGGTGTTCTGCACCTAGCCGCAAGGGGAGCCCTCTCTACACTCCGGCTTCGGATCAGGTACGTGACAGTATCATCCAGCCATGACAGAAGCTGAGAGAGGTGCCTCCCCGCTGGAAGCCCTGTGCCAGCAAGTGACAGCATTAACCCAGGCGGTGAAGAATCTTCAGGATGGGTACTTCCAGCTGGAAGGTCGTCTACAGTACCTGACTACACCATCTCTGGCAGCGACTCCAAATCCACTCGCTGCAGTCTCCACCTCCACTCCTTCAACTTCAGGACAGTCAGCTCCAACTCCTACGATGATGGCTCCACCTCCCGAACCAAGAGTACCTATACCTGAACGCTCCTCGGGGGATCGCCGGAAGTTTAAGTCATTCAAAAATGCCTGCCTGTTATACCTGACCCTGCAACCCAGAACTTTTTCTTTAGAGACAGTTAAAGTGGGGTTTATTATTTCCCTGTTGTCTGATGAACCCCAGTCCTGGGCCCATCAGTTACTGGAACAGAAGGATCCTGCTGTCAGTTCTGTTGAGGTTTTCTTCAAGGCTATGGCACAGCTGTACGATGACCCACAGCGTACGGCCACGGCCGAGGCTACGCTCCATAAACTACAGCAAGGCCGACGCCCTGTAGAGGATTACACAGTGGACTTTCGTAGGTGGGCCCCAGACACAGGGTGAAATGAGGCCGCCCTCAAATACCAATATCGGTTAGGTCTGTCTGAAACCCTGAAAGATGAGTTGGCACGAGTAGAGACCCCCACCTCATTAGAGGGGCTCATTCAACTCGCCATCCAATTGGACAGACGTTTGCGGGAACGCAGGTCTGAATGAGCTCAGTCTTATCAGCCTACATGGATGTTACCCAAGGTGCCACCATCTCCTGCTCCTCTACCCACTGCTACCAACCCAATGTCTCCTGAAGAGCCTATGCAGATCGGAGTGGTCCGTACAGCCTTAACCCCTGCTGAAAGACTTTGTCGCAGGCAATTGAACTTATGTCTTTACTGTGGGGAAGATGGACACTTTCTCCGTAACTGCCCAGTGAGACCTAGTAAGCCCGTTGCTTCCAACCATCTGCATCTCCAAATTCCGGGACCCTCTCCCGCTCACCTAGACCTTCTTGTTTCATTACAGGTGGCAGAAGGAGAGATCAAGCTGCTGTAATGTTCTGGTACCTTTGGGTACCCTAATTACTCTTTCATAAGTGTATGCGCCCCACCATTCTCTTTTGGTAAGGTGCGCATACACCTTTAAGACTGATGCTGTCATCACTGAGCGCCGGACTGGATGGCTATTTAGATCGCCGGCTCTCACTCACATGTGTTCGTTCAAACTGCTTTGTGCCTTGATGCTAACCTGTCTTGAAGCTCACATGCTTGCAAGCATACCTCGCTGTCGGAACCACGATGCGCTGATCCCTGTATCCCGCTACCGGATCATCCGCTCTTGCCGAACCTCTCCTCTGCTACATTGCTATTAGTGATAAGTACCCCACAGGGGAAACCTCTATAACCTTTATACTAAAGCTTACACTATCTAGCTCTGCATACTAAGGACTATTACTACATCTGCATTATCTAAGATTGCTAGCTCTTGAGCCTACTACCACCTGTTCTTGCACTGGGTTGATCTCTCTTGTATGTCCACCTGCTACTCTGTCATCTACTACCATACATGATTGCTAAACCTATCTGCATCCCATCTGCTACTATCTTACTTTCAAGAACATTTCCTTTCAAGTGTCTGTTATCTACCATCTCTACCCAACCTGTCTCTTCAGCCTATCATCACTGTGTTATTATATACATAAGTCACTCTAGGAAACATCTTATTGAGTGTGTGTATTTACTTGCTGAATTGAGATCATCCACACATGATGAGTCATTGAGAGTTGGGAATGGTGTCTCAGCGTTTCTCTACATGACTACTGAAGTGGAATATTTCTGCAGCTGAAAATCCACATCATATGTAAAACGCAGGAGCGTTACAGATTGAACGAACCCCAAATGGATTCAGCAGAAATAACCACTCAGATGACACAATTAAAACAGCAAGTACCTGCGTTAATACACGCACTTGCTGAATTAAAAGAAGACAATCAGGCTCTGTCGCAGCAGGTAATTAGACTGACACAACTTACCACTGCTCAGTCCCCTGAACCCAAAATAAATCCTCCTTTGGTATTTACAGGCGATCGCAAAAAATTTCACGAATTTAAAAACGCATGTGAGTTACTTTTCTTGCTAAAACCCCGTACCTACCTTACTGATCACATTAAGGTTTGTACTATTATTTCTTACCTAACAGGCGATCCTCGGGCCTGGGCAGACTCTCTTTTTGAGAAAAACGACCAGCTTCTCAACTCCTATGCCTTGTTCCTAGCAGAACTCACTAGCCTATATGATGATCCCAATAGGCAGAGTACTGCCGATCTTCAATTAAGATCCTTGAAACAAGGTGGGAGACCTGTAGAAGACTTTGTCGCAGAATTCAAGAGATGGACCCTTGATTCAGAATGGAATGATGCATCTCTGAAATCCCAATTTAGGCTTGGCCTATCAGAGGCCGTTAAAGACGAGCTCGCCCGAGCGGATCTGCCAAAAACCCTGGATGCATTGATACAACTCAGTATCACCATAGATAGAAGACTACGAGAAAGAAAGGCTGAGAAAATGGGAATGCCATTATCCAGTTCTTCTCGGATTTCGGCCGTTGACCCCGTTCCTATGGAGGTAGGAACCATACGCCCACCTCTATCAACTATGGAAAGAGCCAGAAGACGATCTGGTAATCTCTGCTTGTACTGTGCATCCCCGGATCACAAGATAAACGTCTGTCCCCTAGTCTACAAAAAGAAGGGTGAGTGTTCACATGTCCTCCTAGGGGGATTGACAACTTCAATCACTAACCCTTACCTTTCTGTTTGCTTAACATTACAGTGGGACCAGAACAGGATTACTACTAAGGCCATGATTGACACAGGATCTTGTGGAAATTATATTGACATACGTTTTGCTGCTTTAAATAAAGTTCCTATTATTTCTAAACTTAAACCTGTCTCAGTGAGTCTTATTAACGGTGTTCCTTTATCCTCTGGTCCGATCACTGATCAGACACAGGCACTCCTAGTCACTACTAACGGGTCTCATATGGAGACCACTACCTTCGATCTAATACCTTCACCCCACTTTCCCATTGTTTTGGGACTTCCCTGGTTGCACACACATCAACCAACCATAGATTGGAAGGAACGGACCCTGACCTTCCTCTCTTGCTATTGCGAGGGTACGTGTAACCTCCCGTCTTTCGGGAAGATCCTGTCTGTGGTGACAGATGAGATTGCACCACTATGTTATCAGGATCTCTCTGAGGTTTTTCTTGAGAAAAATGCTCAAGCACCCCCATCGAGACTATGATTGTAGCATTGATCTACTCCCAAATAGCAAATTGCCGTTCGGTCATGTTTATCCTCTTTCACAGGATGAACTTTCCCATCTCAAAGACTATTTGGATGAGAATTTGGAAAAAGGTTTTATTAGACCTTCCACTTCTTCCACAGCAGCAGGACTCTTTTTTGTCCGCAATAAGGACTCAAGTCTCAGGCCTATCATCGACTATAGGCAATTGAATGCTATTACAATAAAAGATCGCTATCCTCTACCGCTTATCCCTGAGCTCATTGAGCAGGTGCGTGGAGCTATTTTTCAAAATTGGACCTGAAAGGAGCATACAATCTCATTCGAATCCGTGATGGACACGAGTGGAAGGCTGCATTCAGAACCAGATACGGATTGTTCGAATATCTTGTAATGCCATTCGGGCTATGCAACGCCCCTGCAGTTTTTCAACGATTTATAAACGATATTTTCAGAGACTTACTAGATGTCTGTGTTGTGGTATATCTGGACGATATACTTATATATTCACGATCCCTGTCTGAACACATAAGACATGTAAGACTAGTATTATCAAGATTGCTTGCACACAACCTTTATGTGAAACTGAAAAAATGCTTGTTTCATAAAGAAGAGGTACTGTTTCTAGGCTACATTATATCCAAAACAGGAATCGAGATGGACATGAGTAAGATATCCTGCATTCAGGATTGGCCTACACCAACCACACGCAAGGCGCTACAGCGATTCCTTGGATTTTCGAATTTCTACAGGAAGTTCATTAGAAACTTCTCTGCCATTGTGAGACCCCTCACACAGCTCACTAGCATTAAAAAACCATTCAAATGGTCAGATGAAGCAAATAAAGCTTTTCACCTGTTAAAGACAAGGGTTACTTCTGCTCCCATACTACGCCATCCAGACCCATCCCTCCAATACATTCTGGAAGTAGATGCGTCAAACATGGCAGTAGGAGCAATACTCTCCCAACGACCAACTCACACTTCACCACTTCATCCAGTCGCCTTTTTTTCTAAATCCCTAAGCAGTCCAGAGATAAATTACCCCGTGGGTGAAAAGGAACTGCTTGCTATAAAATTGGCTCTGGAGAATTGGCGACATCTACTCGAAGGCACCCAATTACCAATACTTATATACACGGACCATAAAAATCTCCAATATCTTCAGACTAACAAAACTCTCTCGCACCGACAGGTACGATGGTCACTATTCTTTCTAAGGTTTAACTTCCTAGTGACCTACACACCTGCAGATAAGAACAAAAAGGCGGATGCACTATCACGACTAACTGAAGAAAACTACTTCGAAATCCCTTCCGTTCCTATAATACCTCACAAACGCATTATTGGAGTTGTCCGTTCCTTGAAGGAAGAGGTTTTGCATGGTATAAGTTTAGATTCAACCCCACCACAACTAAATACTGATGCAGAAGGCTTCCTCTACTACAACGACAAACTTTACATACCACCTACCATACGCACCAAGATCTTGGAATTATCGCACGATGTGCCTATGGCAGGACATATGGGTATGACAAAGACTCTTAATCTGATTACCAGGCAATTCTGGTGGCCTGACATGAAAACATCTATACAAAAATTTGTCTCTTCATGCAATGTCTGTGCCAGGTCCAAAATTGACACTACGAGACCATCCGGTCTACTATGCAGTCTACCAATACCCCAAACTCCATGGGAAGTTGTGTCCTTGGACTTTATAGTGGAATTGCCTCCTTCCAAAGGATTTAATACCATCTTAGTGTCAGTGGACCATCTGACAAAAATGGCACATTTCATTGCTATTCGCAGACTACCTTCGTCCAAACAAACGGCAGAACTCCTGATGAAACATGTCTTTAAGTTACATGGTATCCCAAAAACTCTTCTGTCTGACCGTGGATCACAATTTATTTCCAAGTTCTGGCAAGAACTATGTCACATACTACGGATCGAGCGGAAGCTCACTTCTCCTTACCATCCGCAGACCAACGGACAGACTGAAAGAGTCAACCAATGCATCGAGCAATATTTACGTTGTTACACTTCTTACCAACAGGATGATTGGGTGGATCTTCTCCCTCTGGCAGAATTTGCCTACAACAACGCAACCCACAGTACGACCAAGCAGAGTCCGTTCTACTTGAACTATGGGTTTCATCCCTCTATTCTTCCACCACGCATCCTTCCTTCAAATAACCCAGTAGCCTCAGACTATCTTACCCAAATAAAGGACTCTCTGGGTTTGCTTAATACTACCATTGCACACGCTCATAGTCAACAAAAGAAGTACTATGATCTTCGCAGAAGACCTTCTCCTCAGTACGCTATCGGGGACCTCGTTTGGCTCTCAACAAAAAATTTAAGACTGAAAATCCCTAGCAAAAAGCTTGGACCTCTGTTCTTGGGACCTTTCCCAATCAAGAAACTTATTGGAAAAGCTGCAGTACAGCTTACATTGCCAATAGACCTCAAAATACATCCCATTTTCCATGTGTCGCTACTGAAGCCCCATGTTTCTGACCAAGGAATAAGGCCTACTATCCCACCTCCTCCTCCTGTACAAGTTGAAGGTGGAGAAGAATATGAGATAAAAGAGATTCTGGATTCTCGTATCCACAGAGGAAGACTTCAGTACTTGGTTCGATGGAAGAACTATGGGCCCCAAGACGACACCTGGCTAAACACCTCTGACATACATGCCTCTAGATTAATCCGCAATTTTCATGCGAAGTACCCAGACAAACCAGCTCCAGAGGCCTTCAGGAGCCGGCCTTAAGGGGGGGGTACTGTAATGTTCTGGTACCTTTGGGTACCCTAATTACTCTTTCATAAGTGTATGCGCCCCACCATTCTCTTTTGGTAAGGTGCGCATACACCTTTAAGACTGATGCTGTCATCACTGAGCGCCGGACTGGATGGCTATTTAGATCGCCGGCTCTCACTCACATGTGTTCGTTCAAACTGCTTTGTGCCTTGATGCTAACCTGTCTTGAAGCTCACATGCTTGCAAGCATACCTCGCTGTCGGAACCACGCTGCGCTGATCCCTGTATCCCGCTACCGGATCATCCGCTCTTGCCGAACCTCTCCTCTGCTACATTGCTATTAGTGATAAGTACCCCACAGGGGAAACCTCTATAACCTTTATACTAAAGCTTACACTATCTAGCTCTGCATACTAAGGACTATTACAACATCTGCATTATCTAAGATTGCTAGCTCTTGAGCCTACTACCACCTGTTCTTGCACTGGGTTGATCTCTCTTGTATGTCCACCTGCTACTCTGTCATCTACTACCATACATGATTGCTAAACCTATCTGCATCCCATCTGCTACTATCTTACTTTCAAGAACATTTCCTTTCAAGTGTCTGTTATCTACCATCTCTACCCAACCTGTCTCTTCAGCCTATCATCACTGTGTTACTATATACATAAGTCACTCTAGGAAACATCTTATTGAGTGTGTGTATTTACTTGCTGAATTGAGATCATCCACACATGATGAGTCATTGAGAGTTGGGAATGGTGTCTCAGCGTTTCTCTACATGACTACTGAAGTGGAATATTTCTGCAGCTGAAAATCCACATCATACGTAAAACGCAGGAGCGTTACAGCTGCCCGCAATCATTGATTCCGGAGCCTGCAGTTGTTTCTTGGATATCTCTGTGGCAAGAAACCTTCATATTCCACTCCTGACCAAGCGCCATAAACTGGAAATCCACCTTGCAGACGGCACCACTCCCAGGTCCGGGCCCGTCATTCAGGAGACCTTACCCGTACTTGCCACTACTGGCCCTGGCCATAAGGAACTTCTTCACTTTGACGTCCTTCCTTCACCCATGTTTCCTGTAATTCTGGGAATTCCGTGGCTACGGGCCCATAACCCGTTGATAGACTGGTCCAAAGGGGAAGTATCCTTCAAATCAGTGTACTGCCTCCAACATTGTATGACTTCGGAGATACCTCCTCCTACCAGCTGTCTTGCCATTCAGCCTGTTTCCAATGGCAGCCAAGACGTTCTTTCCGTCTATCATAATTTTCTGGACGTGTTTGATAAAAAGAAGGCGGACTCTCTACCACCTCACCGTCCCTATGACTGCCCAATAGAATTATTGCCTGGTGCTGAGATCCCTTTTGGCCGTATTTTCCCACTCTCAGAGACGGAACTTGAAGCCCTACGGCAATACATTGATGAAAACCTCAGCAAGGGTTTCCCAAACTTTTACCGAAGGTTTATTAAGGACTTTTCCCGCATCATTGCCCCCATTACGCAAATACCTCGGCAAAACACTAGGTTCCAATGGTCCCCAGAGGCTCAAAGTGCACTCGACAAGCTCAAGGCTGTATTTACCAGTGCTCCTGTGCTACAACACCCAGACCCAGCCTTACCTTACGTCCTTGAAGTTGAGGCTTCAGAAGTGGCCACGGGAGCTGTCCTATCACAACGCCAGGACCCAAGGCATTGCTTCATCCTGTAGCATTTTTTTCTAGAAAACTCAGTCAGCCTGAAAAGAACTACGATGTAGGGGACCGAGAACTATTGGCTATCAAGGCCGCATTAGAAGAATGGCGATATTTGCTGGAGGGCGCAGCCCACCCAATAATGATATTCACGGACCACAAGAACCTCGAATATCTCCGCTCAGCCAAACGCCTCGGCAGGCCAGATGGGCGCTATTCTTTTTGAGGTTTAACTTCCACCTCACATACCGGCCAGGCTCTAAGAATGGGAAGGCAGATGCCCTCTCGCGGATGTTCCCTGAAACTCCTGTGGATGTCACCCCCAGTACAATTCTGTCCTCTCAAAACTTTCTTTTACTCCAGCCTGACCTTAGGACCACCCTTGAACTGGCCTCTGCCCGCTGCACTGCTCCTGAGACTGCTACTCTCAAAAAACAGGGAAAATTTTTTTTGCATAAAGACAAGTTCTTTGTACCCCAGGAAGCCAGACTCACGGTCCTTAAAGCTCTTCATGACCATCAACTTGCTGGTCACTTTGGGGTCCGAAAGACCTTAGAACTAATTCAGCGATCCTATTGGTGGCCAAACCTAAGAAAGGACTGTAAGGACTATGTGAGTTCCTGTACGACCTGCCTTCGGAGTAAAGGCAGTCACGTCCAAGCCTGGGGTCTGTTGAAACCACTTCCGGTCCCAAGACAACCATGGGAAATGTTGTCCATGGACTTTATAGTGGACCTACCTTCTTCAGAGGGATTCTCCACAATTATGGTGATAGTAGACCGCTTGTCTAAAATGGCCCATTTTATTCCCATGGTTGGCACTCCTTCGGCCGTGGACACAGCACATACCTTTGTCAAGGAAGTAGTGAGGCTACATGGTCTACCCGGCAGCATTGTATCCGACCGTGGAGTACAATTTACTTCCAGATTTTGGAGGTCTCTCTGTAAAGCCTTGAATATTGAAATCTGCTTATCTTCAGCATATCACCCCCAAAGTAATGGTCAAACAGAAAGAACCAACCAAACCCTTGAGCAATATCTCCGCTGCTTTTCCACATTTTCTCAAGACAATTGGGTAGCCTTACTCCCGTGTGCGGAGTTTGCCTACAACAACACAATTCATGCTTCCACCCACCAGTCTCCATTTTTTGCAAACTATGGGTTTCACCCCTCCTTTTTACCTACAGTACCTGCCGTTCAAGATAGGGTAGCTTTCCTGCAAGAAAATTTTCTGCTATTACAAAAGACAATGCAAAAGGCACAAGAAGCCTATAAGGAATGCTACGACAAGAGAAGGAGGGATAGCCCGGCCTTGAAGGTGGGAGACAAAGTGTGGCTGTCCACTCTTAACCTTAAGTTGGCCTGCCCATCCAAGAAGCTGGGTCCAAGATTCATTGGTCCCTTCCCGATCAAGAAGATGGTCAACCCTGTGGCTTTTGAATTATGCCTTCCAGATACTTACAAAATTCACCCAGTCTTCCACGTGTCTTTGCTTAAACCAGCCAATCCTGGTCCTTTTCCTGGAAGAGATAGCTTGCCTCCACCTCCAGTTGTAGTAGATGGAGAAACGGAATATGAAGTGGAATCCATCCTGGACTGCCGTAGACTAGGAAGGCAAGTCCAGTATTTAATCAAATGGAAGGGCTATTCTCTGGAGGAAAGTTCTTGGGAACCTGCTGGAAATATACACGCTCCCAGACTGTTACGTGACTTTTTCAAAAAATTCCCTGAAAAACAGGCTCTGTTAGGCATCCGGAGGCTGCCCCTCAGGGGGGGGGGGGGGGGGCACTGTCAGGGAACTACCAATATCCTGGCGAATCAGCGAATTCGCGCATTGGCGGGAATGCGTATGCGCGCCCAAACACGGCAAACGCAGTCAGGAATGTGCGTGCGCCAATGCGCATGCGCGTACGCCATGCGTAATGATGCTTGGTGCCAAACGGCCTATTTAAAGCCAGCAGCCACAACATCTAGTTGCTGGATGATCTTCAGCTCCCTGTGTCCCTTGTGCCTTGTTTTTGCCTTTATCTTGGATTTCCTGTTGCCGACCCAGATTGCTTGGCCATCGACTCTCCTTGATACCTCTGCCTCCTGACCATTTGGCTTGTCCCTGGACTCTCCCTGCTTTTCTCCAGTGTCTGACCCGGCTTGGCTATTGACTCCGCTTTACCAGTCTCCTGTGGGCTATCCAGCTTACCTTGTTCCTGCAGCACACCTGCCTGGCTTGTCAAGTGTTCCAGATCCGCCTTGGACCTATCACCCATTGGCCTCAGCCACCATCTGGCCATCCCAGCCGGCAACCCATGCTACTTCGGGCACAGCACTCCCTGTCTCACCTCCAGGGGTGTTCTGCACCTAGCCGCAATGGGAGCCCTCTCTACACTCCGGCTTCGGATCAGGTACGTGACAGAAGGTGTTCTAGAGAGCAAATATGGTTCAGGTCAAATATTACGTCCGGGATATTGGGACTTTGCAGTGATTTCCAGTTTCTGGTAATGTATAGTTTAGCCGAGAGTAGAACGTGAATAAAAAGGGTTCTAATAGTTGGTGGGGCTGCCGATTGTTGGGGACTCTGGGGGTGAGGACTCACTGACTGTGTGTGAAGGAAGGCTGTAATCTGCAGGACGAGACGCCGCTGCCTGTCCGCCATCTGTGCCTGTGGAGATCCTGTCCGCCTCGAGGGGGAGAAGGCCACCGCCATCATAATGGATTGGCCTGTCTCCCGTTGGAGGGAAGAAGTCTGGGAGCATTTGAGGGCCGGATGAGGCATTACATCTTTTAGACATGGTCCCTGAGTGTCAGGGGATATTGCCGTGTCACTGAGAAGAAGATGGGGTCACTCCTCTCGCTTAGTGCCACTGAGTACCGAGCCTCTGTGCCGGAGCTCTCTTATACTGCGTCCATGCAGTCCCGCGGCCGGCCACGCCCCTGACCTACTGCTCTTTATCACATCCCCCCTGATCTCCCCCCCTAATGTATTTCAACTGCTCCAAGACTTTGGTTCTATCTCAGGCTTAAAAGTAAATGTCTCCAAGTCTGTAGCACTGAACATCTCGGTTCCTCTGCAGCTAGCAGACCAGTTGAGGTACCACTTCCCCTTCTCCTGGTCCTCTGACTCCATTCCCTATTTGGGAATTGATCTACCCCACAACATTGACAAACTGACACATAAACACTTGTTAAGAACACATTTAACTCTTTTATTACCCTAGATGTTAACCCCTTCCTGCCCAGTGTCATAAGTATAGTGACAGGGCATATTATTAGCACTGATCACTGTAATACAGTCACTGATGATCATGATATCAGTGGCAGTTACCTAGATCCCCCAGCTTCAGTTAGTGTCAGATTGCTTGGAACATTATCACAGTCCCCTTCTAAGTCACCAATCACCATCAATACTAGTAAAAAAAAAAAAATCAATACAAATTCCAGTATGTATTTTATATATATCATAATTTGTAGACGCTATAATTTTCACTTTTTTTTTTTACCAAACTCGTAGTAGAATGCAATTTGTCCAAAATTTATTGAGTTTTGATTTTTTTTTTTTAAAGTAAAAAACCCAGTGGTGATCAAATACCACCAAAAGAAAAGTCTACTTGTGTGAAAAAAAAGATATACATTTCATTTGGGTAAAGCATTGCATGACCATGCAATTTTCAGTTAGCATAGTGCCACTTAGCAAAAAATGGCCTGGTCATAAAGGGGGTAAAACCTTCCGGAGCTGAAGTGGGTAAGAAGAATGCCAAAACCTTACTGGTGGTAAAGTGTAATGTATGCCCTTAAAGCTTGAATTTGCCCTGCTATTGACCTTCAAATATTTATAAATTCTAAACTGATTAATATCAATAACAACCACTGACCTCTGTAGCTATAGGCACTGTGGAGCAATTTTGAAACAAAGATCACTGAAGAAGCACTTGAGTTTTAGTTACATAGCCACAAAACCCTAAACCTACAGTTTGCTTAGAGGCAGGCAAAAAAAAAAAAAAAAACTTAAAAAGCATGGTGCAATTTCTATAGAACACAGAAAATAAATTCCTTCCTAATCTCGTATGTGTCAATGAGCTTCTGTTCACTTCAAGCAGGCTTTGCATTCTTATACAAGTCTATAAAAATCAGGTCACGAGGAGTTTGAATGTGGGTCTAATGCACCTGTCATTGGATTTCAAATTGAAGCCATAAGCTTAACTGCCATATTGACATGAGCCCAAAATCCGTTTACTTAAGGCAACTGGACACTCCCTGGTTCAACTAAAGTTGAATTACTCATGAAAATAATAGTCGTTCTAGCTGTTTTTGAAACAATCTATAGAATTGACTATAACTAGTTCCTATGGAAACGTATTTTACTTCGTCAAAGCTCTTACTGTAAAAAAGTCTAAACATCTTTTCCTACGGGCATAAAAAATGGGCTCCCCTCCTTGTAGCGAATAACTGCATTCTTATAAAGTAATCCCCCTTAAGTGGGTCATCTATTTCTCTCAGCAGCTCAGTTCTGAGTCCTTTTCCATTTTCCAAATGTGATGGACTGGCGGTGGTCTAAAGTAAATGAACGCAAGTGTGTTTTCACTTGGCTGCCCATAGATCCAATATGGATCCAGAAAGCTCCGGTTTCTAAATGTAGAAAACACTGGACATGACATTGGTCCCATTCTGCTCTGATTCAGCAGGAGATCGGTTTATGGATCTCCTAATTATTACTCCGCACAGCCCATGGGAAAGGAACCTAACTGTAAAATATACATGACTTTCTCTTTAACCGCTTCCGGAGCGCCTACCGCATATATACTGCAGCAGAGCGGCCCGGCTGTGTGATATCATGTTTCTGTACTAAGAGGTATAGGGTGCCGACACTAAATTCCATCAAACCAAGAAATATCCTGCCACATCCCTTCGAAACGTGTGAAAAAGAAAAAATGGTGACGGTGTCCAAATACATTAGACCCTGAATGGGCCCCACAGGGGACTGTGTATCATAAGGAAAAACCCAACCTGGGACTTTAAAGGCAGGAATTTGTTGGCATAAAATAGATACATTGAGAAACTTGTATTAAAAATATATATAAATTTTATTGATACATGTATACAGACATGTTAAAAAGAAGACATAGATGCAAAAACATCAAAAAACATACACTGTGCAATATATGCAAATACATAAAATCTATGAACCATATCCTAGAGTTGTGGGGTCACCCAGGTCCAACATGTTTCGCCGACTCTATGGGTTTCTTCGGGGACCAAAGGTAATGGTGACCTCTATGAAGGTTCTAGGTATAGATAACACATCATCAGTATATTATCTTGTTAAGACATCACACTAAAAGATAGAGATATAACAATATACATGTTAACTATCTGAATGCAGATGTGAAGTCAGACACTCACCACTGCTTTAAGATTTGGGGCATAATCATAGACAGACAATAGGTGGCGTGGTCTACAGCCGCAGTCGGGAGATAATCCCAGCCCAGAACAAAGATCCAGGCAAAAAAGTCCTCAGGGGATAGTGGATACCGGACCAGGTTTAGACCAGACAGCGGATCCAGTGCATCAAAAGGGAGCGAGTATACATGCTTCCTGCCTTTAAGAAAGAGGATAACAAGGAATAACATATGTTTGGTCAAGATGGGGGAGAAAAGAAAAGAAAAACGCCCCCATATTGCCAAAACAATGTTGTGATCACCGTTTTAGCTGTGTGGCAATACATAAGTCAAGGAAAGTACACAAAAAGAGTGTGGTGGAGATATAGAGGATACATCTGAAAACGGCCGAGCGATGAACCCAGAGTCATCAGTAACAATCCTACTCCCGTGTTCCAGAACTAAATAGTCAGGTGAGGATAGCCATGCAAAGAGCAATGCCAAATAGATGAGATGAGATACAAACAGACAACCACCATAGCCAAAAAAGAATGTGAGAATGAATGAAAATAAGAATAAAAATTCCACTGGAAATTGCAGAGAGATGAGAGATTTCAGTATTGACACATGTTTGCCAAACAGCGTACGTGATTAATCAAGTTACTTACCAAGGTAGCGATATATCCAGAGTGTATTTTTGCGGCTAGGTCAGCACACCCAATGGTGGATGCTCGGGCGCTAAGCCGGGGAAGGGTTTTGAGGTCATTTGAACATCCTCGGCCTCCTCCCTCATTCCCCTATATCTCCACCACACTCTTCTTATGTACTTTCCTTGACTTATGTATTGCCACACAGCTAAAACAGTGATCACAACATTGTTTTGGCAATATGGGGGCATTTTTCTTTTCTTTTCTCCCCCATCTTGACCATACATATGTTATTCCTTGTTATCCTCTTTCTTAAAGGCAGGAAGCATGTATACTCGCTCCCTTTTGATGCACTGGATCCGCTGTCTGGTCTAAACCTGGTCCGGTATCCACTATCCCCTGAGGACTTTTTTGCCTGGATCTTTGTTCTGGGCTGGGATTATCTGCCGGCTGCGGCTGTAGACCACACCACCTATTGTCTGTCTATTCAGATAGTTAACATGTATATTGTTATATCTCTATCTTTTAGTGTGATGTCTTAACAAGATAATATACTGATGATGTGTTATCTATACCTAGAACCTTCATTGAGGTCACCATTACCCCGAAGAAGCCCATAGAGTCGGCGAAACATGTTGGACCTGGGTGACCCCACAACTCTAGGATATGGTTCATAGATTTTATGTATTTGCATATATTGCACAGTGTATGTTTTTTGATGTTTTTGCATCTATGTCTTCTTTTTAACATGTCTATATACATGTATCAATAAAATTTATATATATTTTTAATACAAGTTTCTCAATTTATCTATTTTATGCCAACAAATTCCTGCCTTTAAAGTCCCAGGTTGGGTGTTTCCTTATGATACACAGTCCCCTGTGGGGCCCATTCAGGGTCTGATGTATTTGGACACCGTCACCATTTTTTCTTTTTCATGATGTTTCTGTACGTCATTTAGTGCACGATGTCTGAGGCGCGCGTGCGCACCGCTGACTACCTGCTCCCGCAGATCATTCAGAGGAGAGGCAGAAGGGTGGTCTGCCTATGTAAACAAGACATACTGCCGTTCTGTGAGGGAGGAAAATGGAGAATCTTGTTTTTTATGATAGGCAGAAACACAGTCACAGCATTCCCCCCACATAGTCAGAAAGCACTCCCTAGGAGCACACTTAATCCTTTGAATGCCCCTGATGTTAACCCCTTCCCTGCCAGTGTCATTTATACAGTTATTAAGCATTTTTATTAGCAATAATCGCTGTATTAGTGTCACTGGTCTCCAAAAAGTGTCACGGGTGTTAGATTTGTCTTTCACAATGTTGCAGTCCCGCTAAAAATCGTTGATCACTGCCATTACTAGTAAAAACAATAATAAAAAAAAAAAGCCCAAAAATCTATCCCATAGTTTGTAGATGCAATAACCTTTGCGAAAACAATCGATATATGCTTATTGGGATTTTGTTTACCAAAAACATGTAGCAGAATACATATTGGCCTAAATTGATGAAGAAATTTGATTTTTTTTACATTTTTTTATTGGATATGTTTTAAAGCAGAACGTAAAAAATATTGTTTTTTTTTTTTTTTTTCAAAATTGTCTGTCTTTCTTTGTTTATAGTGCAAAACATCAAAACTGCAGAGGTGATCAAATACCGCCAAAAGAAAGCTCTATTTGTGGGGAAAAAAAGGACATCAATTTAATTTGGGTGGAGTTTTGCATGACCTCGCAGTGCAGTATCGCAAAAATGGCCTGGTCAGGAACGGGGTTAAACCTACGGGTGCTGAAGTTGTTAAAAAGAACTAATTTGGCATGCATTCTACATGTTCTGCACTTTCTAGAGTCCATATTTCAAAGAAAGTACAGCCTGTTTCAACAGAACAAAATAATTAGATCTTGTGCTAAAGTGTTCAATAGTTCATTTTAATTGTGAATCTATGTTATTTTATGTGCCACATAAATTAGAGTTTCACATTCAATTATAACGCTGGCTTTGGACTGTTGTATGAGAATAAATATTAACCAGCTGACAGTTCTAGAAGATCTGTCATTTTTAAGTTCTTGTATAATCACAAGCCATGTAAATATATGCAAGCGTCCTAGGAGATGTGATAAAGGTTTCTAGTGCTCTGCTTTTGCCTTTTTTTGAAAAATCTCTAGGAATTCACCTTTCAACTGCAGAAATACAGGTATTTGGTGTTGTTCAGAATCAAGGTCCTTAGTGGAAGTTCATAGCTAAGGATATATCTAAATCATGCATTTATGCTTCCACATCTTTGAAGAGAGAAGTAGAAAAAAAAGAAAGCAAGATATATTAGGAAGGACAGAGCTGCATCGTTCTTTTTTCTATAATATACAGTTAGGTTCAAAAAATAATAAAATAGCAATGTTTGGTAACAGAACCGCTTTTATGCTTGTGAGAATTTAATCACGTATGATACTTTTCAACCTCATTGAAAAACTACAGTAGGGGGTTTCTTTACTTGATCCCATTACTTATGTGATCTATTCAGTCTAAATGTGGTTAAAGCTGAACTCTAAAGCTGGATACACACTATAAAATTGTCTTAACATTTTTTCCTTTAGGTTTACCAAAACCATATGGATATGGATGTCTGGGTTCGACAGGTCCGGCCGAACTTGAAAAAAAAGTCCGGGTTTGTGACCCGGACTTAACCCGAACTTTACCCCGAACCCCATTGAAGTCAATGGTGACCTGAACTTTTGAGCACTAAAATGGCTCTGAAAAACACATGGAAAGGGCTAGAGGGCTGCAAACGGCAGCAAAATCTTCTTAAGAGCATGGCAAGTGCTCTGCAAACAAATGTGGATAGGGAAATAACTTAAAATAACATAGAATACATTAAAATAAAAAATAATAATCTTGAATGATGTAGGAGGAGGACGAGGCCCATATGGAGTAGGAGGTTGAGCTGGCGGTGGATATGGCGGTGTAAGTTGAAGCGGCGGTGGAGGAGGAGGACAAGGTAGCCAACACTGGTTTTGGTTTTTAATTTAATTTTTTTTTAAATTAGGGTACACCCCCAAAGAGTAAGAAAGATCAAATACAACAATGGCTGGGTAAGGCCGGTATACATGTCTATTCTGCACAAGGTACGGATAAGTCCTGTGGGATCCTGGTTCATTTTAATAAACATGAGCTTGTCCACATTGGCTCTGGACAGGCGGCTGCGCTTGTCTGTGGTAACTCCCCCAGCCATGCTAAATACCGTTCAGATAATACACTGGCTGCAGGGCAGGCCAGCACCTCCAAGGCATAAAGGGCAAGCTCAGGCCATGTGCCCAACTTGGAGACCCAGAAGTTGAAGGGGGCAGACCCGTCATTCAGGACGTCTAGGTGTGTGCACACATACTGCTCCACCATGTTAGTGCTGGGTCGAGGTGCTGCTGGTGGAACTCCTGATGAAAAGAGAGGACGTGGTCGATCTGTGCTAGCTACACGCACGAGTGAAACACCTTTCTCAGCTGTGAGTAGGCGACAGAACCTGGAAAATAAATATACAAAGTATATTCCATGCGCCAAGGAGTTGTAAATAATTTAAATTTTTAAAAAAGACTCTGGTTTAAAATATTGCTATAAAAATTTTAAAATTTCAATTTTTTTTTTTTTAAATAATGGAAATAGCAGCCGCTGTATATATGGGAAGTGGTTGAATGTATATGATCTCAAGAAAAGATCAATTACAGCGCTTGCTTAAACCTCTGAATTTAAATATGTATATCAAGGCATCAAATATCACAATGTGTAGCTGTAAAATTCTTATTTAAATAAGTGGTGTAAATCAGTGCAAAATGTGCAAAACAGTGCAAAAGGCCACAGCATCAATGGATAAATATAAATTAATATAGATAATATAGAGAGTAAATATGTGATAAATATCGCTCTATAAATATGTATAAATAGTAGATAAAAGTCCACAATTTATAAAAGGTGACTGCTGTGCTAAAAAATGTATAAATTAATTAAACATGTTAAACATATTTAAAGTGACTGTTGTGCTTCAATTTCAAAAATTATTCTCTAATCATAAAGGAAGTCCATCAAAGTGTAAAGTGACTACTGTGCTCCAAATAAATAATGAAATGAATCCAGTGCTCCAAAATAATAAAAGTGAAAAAACTGTCCTTAATGCTTAATGGGAGATGTATCCTCAATTCCAAAACGTAAATATTTTATCCGTCATGTGTTTTCTTTGTAAATGAGTGAATTGAATCACTTACAGGATGTAGTGGGTTCTGTATGCCGTATGGCACCAGAACCTTCCAGGCTTGTAAAGCCCTCTGGGCTTAAATGGAAATTCCCCCTCTATGCAGTCCTCCGAGATCCTGAGGTGTCTCTCTGCTCCAGGGTACTCCAATCCACATTAGATGTAAAGGAGAGAAGAAAAAAGGCTCCAAATGGTGAAGTATGTAAGTTAAAGAGTCTTTATTTCTCCAAAAAAGTAAAAATATAAGTATTAAAGCATCACTGGTGGTCACGCTGATTCAACTCGCTTCCGGCTTGCGTTCCACCTTGTGTGACGCAAAGACGCTGTGCGGTCCAATCTGACACGTTTCGTCACTTCCGGTGACATCCTCAGAGCTTGGACAGCACAGTGGAGACCGGACTTTTGTACAGGAAACTCCGCCCCTCATTCCGCCCTATTTAGTAGCCGGAAATGACTGGAGTTCCGAGTGTGTCCCCATACCAATGATTTAAACCAGTTCTCTTTTATCCATGCCTAATTTAATATGACATGTGTAATTGGGGTAGACCAGCAACCCGCGAACCGCTTATACAATTTATTAAAAACAATCACAGCATTCCTAAAGGTATAATAAAATTGATTTCATTTATTAATTTACGATCTATGGTTTCTAATCTAGCAAATGGATTTAATGATATATTATATAAAAAACATAGATATAAAAATTTCCCCAGATATAAATAAAAAGATAAAATCAATAGATAAATAAATACAAATGTCTCAAATATATAGAACCAATAAAATTCAATAAAATCAATAAATAAATAATTACATACAATATTAATTCATCTGTTATTAAATTATTTTATATATATCAGCACTGCTCATTGTTACTCTGTTAATGTACTCATATGGATAAATAAATGTGATTAAATATTAAAAATGCTAAATATTATTATTTAAAAATAATAATTAATGTTTTTATCTTATCGTGATAAAATGAGTGATTATTTCGGCCAAAAAATAATTATTTTTATTTATTAATCATAAAATATTTTGGTGAAAGTATTAGTGCTAAATAATTATGTGATTATTTCATGTTGTGTATTAAATAAATTCTGATAAGTGAATTTATAATATTAAAAATATTAAAATATAGTGATAAATATACAATAAATTAAGTGTACAACAAAATATATTTTTATTTTTTATTGTGTTCAAAAGTGATGGTGATTTTAATTATCCATATATAGGACCTCTGGTTTTCTCAACATGTTTATGCTGACATCAGGCTTGACTGTGAGTACACTGGTCGGAGACATCCTAAGGTCAGGGATGATCACATCCCCTTCCTATGAATATATTATTATTATATTTTATACGCTGTCTAAAAGGACTCTTTCTTGTCTACAGCAATGTGATGCACCTGCTCCTGAGGAAGTGGAACATATTCCACGAAACGCGTAGAGCTTGTCCGTGGTGCACTTTTTATCTCAATACCTTTGGATCCTTCATACTTATGGACTACTTATGCTTCATTTCAGTTTACAACCAGTCAGCCTCCATTTATTAACTTATCTGATTTGTCACAGTACTACTTATTTATTGTACCATTTTACTACGCCATGATGTCTTTTAATGTATGTGAATTAAATTGCTTTTGTAGGATTATACTAGACCCGCCTAAATATATTATTCATTCATTGAATTGCCTGTTTATGTATTACTATCTTTTGCACACCTCATTTAAAGTCCCACATGTTCCCCCTCCCTTATCCTAATTCCTCCATATGTAACAGCTGACCCAACTACATATCATTATATAAATCTTTATACTTCTATGGTTATACCTTTTTCTAACACATGCCAGCTGTTCACAGTACCCATTATTACCCTCCCTATTCCCCTTCCCCCCTTTTTATCCATATATAAGTATTTGTTCTATTTTTTTTTTTTTTTTTAGGGGTTTGATATGAAACAGTTTATATCCAGTTTATGTCGATGCTCATTCCTTTAGGATGTAACGTAGATAGTAGGTATATCCACTTTGTTTCATTGCGCGAAACTGCAATCCTCATATTCTTTCCCCTCCAATAGGGTTCTATGATATCAATACCGCAGAATGTGAGTAGGGTAGGGTCTTGGTTGTGTTTCAACCAAAAGTGGTTGGAAACGCTGTGGTATCCAAACCCCTTTTTAATGTTGTCTATGTGTTCCCCAATGCGTGTTTTGAGATTCCTTGTGGTTCGTCCCACGTATTGTAACTTGCAGGGGCAGGTCAACAGATATGTCACATGCGTACTCTGGCAAGTTATTCGATTTTTTATTTTGTATGTTTTATTCGTGGTATTAGATGTGAATTCCAAAGTTCTTTTTTTCATTATTTTTACAGTTTTGCAGGGTTTACATCTTCCGCAAGTGTAAAAACCTTTTAGATCAAAAAGGTACATAGTTTTTTGGGGGGGTTGGGAACATTCTTAGCTAATTTATCTCTCAAATTAGGGCCTCGTCTGTAAATAAATTTTGGTCGTCAGAACCTGCAGCAGTATTTGGCAGGGCCTAATGCACCTCTACAAATGTTGAGGCCAGAACAAGTACAGGCGATAGTACATTGGGTTGCTGAAAGTGCCTCCAGTTCCTTCACATTGTCTCCCACCCAGTCTTCTGCTGAAAGGTCGGAGTTGGCACCTGCAACCGATGTCCATCAATCTTTCACCTCATCCCGTTGCAAATCAGCAAAGCAGTCTGAGTCCCAAGTCATGCAGCAGTCTCCTTCTTTTTGATGACTCTGTTAGCATGGTTTCCCAGGGCCATCCACCTAGACCTGCTTAAGAAGTGGAAGAGATTGAGTGCACCGATGCCCAACCACTTATGTCTCAAGATGAGTACATGGGAGGACCATCGCAGCACGTCTCGGATGATGACGAAACACAGGTGCCAACTGCTGCAGAATTCCGAATTGTGGAGACCGACAAATAGGGCAGGGGTGAAGACTGGGTCGAAGATGATGTGGATGATGATGAGGTCCTCGACCCCACATGGAATGAACATCATGCAGGTGATCTGATTTGTTTGGAGGAAGAAGCGGTGGTCGAACAGAGCTATTGGCACAGCAGAAGATGGAGCAGGGTGCAAAAGCGGAGCGGCCGTGCCCTAGACACTACGCCTGCTACTGCCCAATGCAGCAAGGGACCGAGCACACCAAAGCCAGCTCAAAGGAGTTCCCTAGCGTGGCAGTTCTTCAGACAATGTGATGATGACAGGATATGAGTGGTTTGCATGCTGTGCAATCAGAGCCTGAAGCGAGGCATAAACCTTCTCAACCTGAGCACAACCTGCATGACCAGGCATCTAAGTGCAAAGCACGAGCTGCAGTGGAGTAGACACCTCAAAAACCAAGAAAGGTCTCTGGCTCCTCCTTCTTCCTCTTCTGCTGCAGTCTCGGCCTCTTCATCCACCTCTGTAGTGACAGTGGCACCTGCCAACCCGCAAACAGAGGATCTGCCAGCAACCACCACCTGGGTCACCAACAACCATCTCCACAATGTCCCGTGGAAGCGTTCAGCTTTCTATCTCCCAAACACTGGAGCGGAAGAGGAAGTACCCCCCTACCCTCCCGCGATCCCTGGCCCTGAATGCCAGCATTTCAAAATTCCTGGCCTTTGAAATGCTGTCATTCCGCCTGGCGGAGATGCAGCGTTTTAAATGCCTTATGGCGGTAGCTGTCCCACAGTAGGTCGTGCCCAGCCGCCACTACTTTTCCAGGCAAGCCATCTCTTCCCTGCACAACCAAGTGGGTGACAAAATCAGGTGTGCACTGCACAACGCCATCTGTGGCAAGGTCCACCTAACTACGGATACGTGGACCAGTAAGCACGGTCAGGGACGTTATGTCTCCCTAACAGCACACTGGGTAAATGCAGTGGTGGCTGGGCTTGAGGCGGATAGCAGTTTGGCGCATGTCCTTCCACCACCGAGGATTGCAGGGTGCTTCAGTTTGCCCCCTGTTCCTAACTCCTCCTACTCCGCTTCCTCATCCTCTTCCGCCTCCTCATCCGGTCAGCGTAACACCTTCACCGCCAACTTCAGCACAGCCAGGGGTAAACGACAGCAGGCAGTTTTAAAACTTGCCTGTTTGAGGGAAAAACCCCACACCATGCAGGAGTTGTGGAGGAGCATGGAACAGCAGACTGATGAGTGGTTGGTGCCAGTGAGCCTCAAGCCCGGCCTGGTGGTGTGCGATAATGGGCCAAATCTCGTAGCAGCTCTGGGCCTAGCCGGTTTGATGCACATCCCTTGCCTGGCGCATGTGCTGAATTTGGTGGTGCAGAGGTTCCTTAAAAATTACCCCGATATGTCAGAGCTGCTGCAGAAAGTGCGGGCCGTCTATGCGCACTTTCGGGGTTCTCACTCTGCTGCTGCTCGTCTGTCAGCGCTGCAACGTATCTTCGGCCTTCCTGCTCACCGCCTCATATGTGATGTGCCCACAAGGTGGAACTCCAGCTTGCACATGCTGGCCAGACTTATTGATTGACCTATTGATTGGCTTATTGACTTATTTATTGATAAGTGGAATACAACAACAGTATCCAATGGGTGTATCTTACTGTAACATATGCAGAATAGGCCGCAATTTTTTTTCCCTAATTGGGTTTTTATTGATAAGCGGAATACAACAGTATCCAGTGGGTATATCTCACTGTAACATATGCAGACTAGGCCGCAATTTTTATTTTCCCCTAAATGGGTTTTTATTGATAAGCGGAATACAACAACTGTATCCAATGGGTGTATCTCACTGTAACATATGCAGACTAGGCCGAAATTTATTTGTTTTCCCCTAAATGGATTTTTATTTATAAGCGGAATACAACAACAGTATCCAATGGGTGTATCTCACTGTGACATATGCAGACTAGGCTGCAATTTTTTTTTTTTTCCCCTAAATGGGTTTTTATTGCAAAGCGGAATACAACAGCAGTATCCAATGGGTGTATCTCACTGTAACGTATGAATGATCATTTTTTATTTTTCCCTTTAATTGGTGCTTTTGAAATAACAGATTTGAACTGGAGTGTCTAAACTCTGTATGACAGTGTCACAGTAAAGTATGAATGAAAAACTGAAAAATAATTGTCCCCTTAATTGGTGCCCTTTTAAATAGCAGATTAGAACTGCAGTGTCTGTAACGCTGTAAGTCACAGTAAAATATGAAGGAAAAAAGTTTTTTTAAATCCAGATTAAGCAGACACATATGCACTGAGCTTGCATTACATGGCCGCTACAAACCGCACACCTAACAGGTTGGATACTGTTGTTGTTCTATTCCGCTATTGAATAAAAAAAAACATTTGAATGAAAAACTGAAAAATATTTTTTTCCCTAAAAACTGAAGAATAATTATTTTTGCCTTACATTGGTGATTTTTGAAGAGCAGATTAGAAAAGTAGTGTCTAAACACTGTATGTCACTGTAAAATATGAAGAAAAAAAGTTTTTTTCTTTTTTAAATCCAGATTAAGCAGACACATATGCACTGAGCTTGCATTACGTGGCCGCTGCACGCCGCCCACCTAACAGACTGATAAAAAAAAAAAATGTCTCCCTCCTCCTCACTGGGCTTTGGTCCGGGCAAAAAGATCGTGCACTGCACCCCCACACAATAAAATCATTGTAGATCGCTGTCTGATTAAAGAAGATTCTTCCTATTCTTTCCCTGAAAGCAATCTCCAGTCTGCCCCTACAATAATCTCCGATCTCTCCCTCAGCAGCAGCAGGAACCTGTCCCTAGTATAGTTAGAGCAGAGTGACACGTGGCACTATGTGACTCCAGCTTATATAAAGGCTGGGTCACATGCTGCACTGGCCAATCACAGCCATGCCATTAGTAGGCATAGCTGTGAAGGCTTCTAAGGGCACACTAGTTAAAAGCTTGCTGATTGGCTGCCTTGCATCTGTTGAAACCACGCCAAAACATGACATTACATTACCGAACAACGGACTGTATCCCGAACATACAGTGAAATGTTTGGGTCCGTGTCCAGGTACCGAATACCCAAAAGTCTGGTGCGATCCCAAACAATACAGTCCGTGTTCGCTCAACCGTAAATATGAGGTCAAACCTAAACACGTTCAATTTGTATGAAATCAGGCAGGCCCTTGCACTACATAGTTGAAGGTAAATCTAAAGGAAGTCAAACAACAAAAGTTGTATAGTGTGTATCTAGCTTAACCACTTCCCGCCCGCCCTATTGTAAATTGACGGCGGGAATGTGGTTGTGTTATCCTGACCGGACGTCATATGACGGCGGCAGGATAACACAGCTCTGGGCGCCCCCCGGGGGTGCGCAGAGCGGCGATTGGTGATGCGAGGTGTCAGTCTGACACCCTGCATCTCCGATCTCGGTCAGAGGCTCTTTACCATGGTCACATAGTAAATAGGAACAGCCATTGATCGGCTTTCCTTAGTTCGTGCCTGACAGGCATGAGTAAAGGAGCGCCGATCAGCGGCTCCCCTGACAGGGGGGGGGGTCGGCACTGGTAATCAGATCATTGATTACCAGTGCAGACCCTCGGGGGGGGGATGCCACTAGATCCACCAGGGATGCCCACTATGACCCCAGGGATGCCAACTATGACCCCAGGGATGCCCACTATGGCCACCAGGGATGGCAATCAGGGCTCAGGGAGCCCCCCATTGCCCTCCCCATCAGTGATGCCCACCAGTGTCCTCCCTATCAGTGCTGCCCACAAGTGCCCATCATTGCCATCCTTTAGTGTCGCCCACCAGTGCCCATTATTGCCCACCAGTGCCGCCAATCAGTGCCCATTAGTGCCCATCAGTGCCCCCCGTCAGTGCCGCCCATCAGTGCCCACCAGTGCCGCCTATCAGTGCCCATTAGTGCCCGTCAGTGCCACCTATCAGTGCCCGTCAGTGCCACCTATCAGTGTCCATCAATGCCGCCTATCAGTGCCCAGCAGTGCCGCCTATCAGTGCCCACCAATGCTGCATATCTGTGCTACCTATCAGTGCCACATATCAGTGCCTATCAGTGCCGCATATCAGTGCCGCCTATCAGTGCCGCCTATCAGTGCCACCCCATCAGTGCCACCCCAT
Source organism: Pelophylax lessonae (assembly GCF_965119305.1). Taxonomy (NCBI): domain Eukaryota; kingdom Metazoa; phylum Chordata; class Amphibia; order Anura; family Ranidae; genus Pelophylax; species Pelophylax lessonae. The sequence goes on from NC_138768.1 coordinate 147,696,775, forward strand.
CAGTGCCTCCTCATCAGTGCCTCCTCATCAGTGCCTGTCAGTGCAGTCTCATCAGTGCTCATCAGTGCAGGAAAAAAACTTATTTATTTACAAAATTGTATAACATAAACAAAAAAACTTTTTTTTTTCAAACTTTTCGGTCTTTTTTTATTTGTTTAGCAAAAAGTAAAAATCGCACAGGTGATCAAATACCACCAAAAGAAAGCTCTATTTGTGGGGGGGAAATGACATAAATTTGGTGTAGGTACAGTGTTGCATGACCGCGCAATTGTCATTCAAAATGCAACAGCGCTAAAAGGGGATAATTGGCCTGGGCAGGAAGGGAGGGAAGTGCCCTGTATTAAAGTGGTTAACCCAAACTAATATGTCCACTTTCAGTGGAGAGAGAAGAGTTTGACACTAGGGATGATCGAACTTTTGAAAAGTTCGGTTCGACCAGAACACCCAAATTTCCCAAAAGTTCGGTTCGGATTTCAGAACCCCATTGAAATCAAAAAACACCATTTTTAAGCCCTAAAACCCAATTAAGGCCCCTAAAAAGTGCCTAGGGTTCTGGGTCATGGCCCATTAACTATTAATCACACAAAAAAAGTTCTTAAAAATTGTCATTTTTGATAAAAAAGCCAATTATTGAAAAAAAAAAAAAAAAAAAGAGAGATTTTTTTATTTTGACTTTGGATTTAGTATCCGGGGGGTCTAAAAAGTGTACATGTGAAGTTTCAGCTCTGTAGCATGTCCAGAACCATGGAAAAAAAAAAGATAATTTTTCAGTAGAACAGGGATGTGGGACCCTCCTTTAACACCTATATGATCTTTTTTTCTGGTTCTGGACATGCTACAGAGCTGAAACTTCACAGGTACACCTTTTAGACCCCCCCAGACACAAAATCACACAAAAAAAGTTCTTAAAAATTGTCATTTTTGATAAAAAAGCCAATTATTGAAAAATTAAAAAAAAAAATAAGAGATTTTTTGATTTTTATTTATTAGTGTGAGGAAAGGGATATCTAGTGTAGTTAGAGTGCTCCTTTACACTTAAGTTAGCTTCAAAAATTTAGTTTCTGTAGGGAAAGTGTTAAGTGTAAGGGGACCGTAGTGTAGTGTAGGGTTAACTGGCAGTGACTGCTATGGCAGGGTGACAAAACCCTTCCATAGCAGGGTGACCGCTATAGAGAAATGATCATTTCTCTGAATTGCTTCGGCACACCCATATGTCTTCTCACCAGCCAAGCATTTTTTATGCTGCAGGGGCTGCCACTGCCAGTGCTTTTTTGAGGACATGTTTGATGTCAGACATGACATCTGAACATGTGTATAGGGGGTATATATACACATATATGTCTATATATACCCCTAGACATATATAGGTGTGATAGTAGCAGAAATAAATGCTTGCGCTAATGAAATCATTTACAGTAATATATTTCTGCTACTATCACACCTATATATGGCTAGGTGTCTATATACATATAATTATGTGTGTATATATACCACTATACACAAGTTCAGATGTTTTGCCTGCCTCAAAAAAAAAATGCCCAGGTGTGTTTTTGCTGGCATTTTTTGGGGGGTTTTGGAGGCAGGCAAAACATCTGAACTTGTGCACAGTACCACTATACACAAGTTCAGATGTTTTTCCTGACTGCAAAGAACCCAAAAAAATGCCTGCTTTGAAACCGGCAAGGTGTGAAAACCGAGGAGAGAAGCTAACCCCCTGAGCTGAAAGTTTTCTAATACATACAATCCTTTTTTTCTAGTTCTGGACATGCTACAGAGCTGAAACAGGTACACCTTTAGACCCCCCAGACACAAAATCACACAAAAAAAAGTTCTTAAAAATTGTCATTTTTGATAAAAAAAAGCCAATTATTGAAAAATTTAAAAAAAAAAGAGATTTTTTGATTTTTACTTTGGATTTAGTATCTGGGGGTCTAAAAGGTGTGCATGTGAAGTTTCAGCTCGGTAGCATGTCCAGAACCATGAAAAAAAAAAAGATAATTTTTCAGTAGAACAGGGATGTGGGTCGGGACCCTCCTTTAACTTTAACACCTATATGATCTTTTTTTCTGGTTCTGGACATGCTACAGAGCTGAAACTTCACAGGTACACCTTTTAGATCCCCCAGACACAAAATCACACAAAAAAGTTCTTAAAAATTGTCATTTTTGATAAAAAAAGCCAATTATTGAAAAATTAAAAAAAAAAAAATAGATTTTTTGATTTTTACTTTGGATTTCAGATCTGGGGGGTCTAAAAAGTGTACATGTGAAGTTTCAGCTCTGTAGCATGTCCAGAACCATAAAAAAAAAGATTGTTTGTATTAGAAAACTTTCAGATCACACCAATATGGCTTCTCGGTTTCCACACCTTGCCGGTTTAATAGAAGGCATTTTTTTGGGTTCTTTGCAGTCAGGAAAAACATCTGAACTTGTGTATAGTGCTACTGTGCACAAGTTCTGATGTTTTGCCTGCCTCCAAAAACCCCCAAAAAATGCCAGCAAAAACACACCTGGGCATTTTTTTTTTGACGCTAGCGTTTTTTTTGGGCATTTTTTGGGGTTCTTTTGAGGCAGGCAAAACATCTGAACTTGTGTATAGTGGTGTATATACACACATACATATATTTATATACACACCTAGACATATATAGGTGTGATAGTAGCAGAAATATATGCTTGCGCTAATGAAATCATTTACAGTAATATATTTCTGCTACTATCACACCTATATATGGCTAGGTGTCTATATACATATAATTATGTGTGTATATATATCACTATACACAAGTTCAGATGTTTTGCCTGCCTCAAAAGAACCCCAAAAAATGCCAAAAAAAACGCTAGCGTCAAAAAAAAAAAATGCCCAGGTGTGTTTTTGCTGGCATTTTTGGGAGTTTTTGGAGGCAGGCAAAACATCAGAACTTGTGCACAGTACCACTATACACAAGTTCAGATGTTTTTCCTGACTGCAAAGAACCCAAAATCACACAAAAAAAGTTCTTAAAAATTGTCATTTTTGATAAAAAAGCCAATTATTGAAAAAAAAAAAGAGATTTTTTGATTTTTACTTTGGATTTCAGATCTGGGGGGTCTAAGGGCTCTTTCACACGGGCGTTCCGTATGTCTGTTTTTCATCCCATCCGTTTGCGGATGAAAAACGGACATAATGTATCTCTATGTAAATACGGATGTCATCGGATGATCATCCTCTGACATCCGTTTTTTGTCAGTTCAGTTCAGTTCAGTTCAGTTTTTTTGAACGGAGGAGAACCCTATTTTTTCTTCCTTTTAAAAAACGTAATGGAAGCAAAAACGGATGTCAGTGGTGTCATCCGCAGACATCCGTATTTACATAGACATGCATTATGTCAGTTTTTCATCCGCAAACGGATGGGATGAAAAACGGACATACGGACCAGATGACACAAGTGTCATCCGTGTCCGTTACAAAAAAAAAAAAAGGACCTGATCGGGCAAAAAAAAAGGTACGCCTGTGTGAAAGAGCCCTAAAAAGTGTACATGTGAAGTTTCAGCTCTGTAGCATGTCCAGAACCATAAAAAAAAGATCTTTTGTATTAGAAAACTTTCAGCTCAGGGGGTTGGCTTCGCTGCTGTAACACCTTGCCGGTTTAATAGAAGGCATTTTTTTGGGTTCTTTGCAGTCTGGGAAAACATCTGAACCCTGTGTATAGTGGTACTGTGCACAAGTTCTGATGTTTTGCCTGCCTCCAAAAACCCCCAAAAAATGCCAGCAAAAACACACCTGGGCATTTTTTTTTTTTTGACTCTAGTGTTTTTTTTGGCATTTTTGGGGTTCTTTTGAGGCAGGCAAAATATCTGAACTTGTGTATAGTGGTATATATACACACATAATTATATGTATATAGACACCTAGCCATATATAGGTGTGATAGTAGCAGAAATATATTACTGTAAATGATTTCATTAGCGCAAGCATATATTTCTGCTACTATCACACCTATATATGTCTAGGTGTGTATATACATATATGTATGTGTGTATATACACCACTATACACAAGTTCAGATGTTTTGCCTGCCTCAAAAGAACCCCCAAAAAATGCCAAAAAAAACGCTAGCGTCAAAAAAAAAAATGCCCAGGTGTGTTTTTGCTGGCATTTTTTGGGGGTTTTTGGAGGCAGGCAAAACATCAGAACTTGTGCACAGTACCACTATACACAAGTTCAGATGTTTTTCCTGACTGCAAAGAACCCAAAAAAATGCCTTCTATTAAACCGGCAAGGTGTTACAGCAGCGAAGCCAACCCCCTGAGCTGAAAGTTTTCTAATACAAACAATCTTTTTTTTATGGTTCTGGACATGCTACAGAGCTGAAACTTCGCATGTACACCTTTTAGACCCCCCAGATACTAAATACAAAGTAAAAATAAAAAAAAAATCTCTTTTTTTTTAAAATTTTTTCAATAATTGGCTTTTTTATCAAAAATTACAATTTTTAAGAACTTTTTTTGTGTGATTTTGTGTCTGGGGGGTCTAAAAGGTGTACATGTGAAGTTTCAGCTCTGTAGCATGTCCAGAACCAGAAAAAAAAGGATTGTATGTATTAGAAAACGTTCAGATCAGGGGGTTAGCTTCTCTCCTCGGTTTTCACACCTTGCCGGTTTCAAAGCAGGCATTTTTTTGGGTTCTTTGCAGTCAGGGAAAACATCTGAACTTGTGTATAGTGGTACTGTGCACAAGTTCAGATGTTTTGCCTGCCTCCAAAACCCCCCAAAAAATGCCAGCAAAAACACACCTGGGCATTTTTTTTTGACGCTAGCATTTTTTGGCATTTTTTGGGGTTCTTTTGAGGCAGACAAAACATCTGAACTTGTGTAAAGTGGTATATATACACACATAATTATATGTATATAGACACCTAGCCATATATAGGTGTGATAGTAGCAGAAATATATTACTGTAAATGATTTCATTAGCGCAAGCATATATTTCTGCTACTATCACACCTATATATGTCTAGGTGTGTATATAAATATATGGATGTGTGTATATACACCACTATACACAAGTTCAGATGTTTTGCCTGCCTTCAAAACCCCCCAAAAAATGCCAGCAAAAACACACCTGGGCATTTTTTTTTGACACTAGCGTTTTTTTGGCATTTTTTGGGGTTCTTTTGAGGCAGGCAAAACATCTGAACTTGTGTATAGTGGTATATATACACACATAATTATATGTATATAGACACCTAGCCATATATAGGTGTGATAGTAGCAGAAATATATTACTGTAAATGATTTCATTAGCGCAAGCATTTATTTCTGCTACTATCACACCTATATATGTCTAGGGGTATATATACAGACATATATGTGTATATATACCCCCTATACACGTGTTCAGATGTCATGTCTGACATCAAACATATCCTCAAAAAAGCACTGGCAGTGGCAGCCCCTGCAGCATAAAAAATGCTTGGCTGGTGAGAAGCCATATGGGTGTGCCGAAGCAATTCAGAGAAATGATCATTTCTCCATAGCGGTCACCCTGCTATGGAAGGGTTTTGTCACCCTGCCATAGCAGTCACTGCCAGTTAACCCTACACTACACTACGGTCCCCTTACACTTAACACTTTCCCTACAGAAACTAAATTTTTGAAGCTAACTTAAGTGTAAAGGAGCGCTCTAACTACACTAGATATCCCTTTCCTCACACTAATAAATGCTAAATGACACTTTTAAAGTAAAATTAACAGAACTGCTTCCACTCTCTTCCATGTCCAGTATAACAATGCTAGGAATATGGCGGGGGCGATCTTATATACTGGGGGGGTATTCACTAATGATTGGTCTAGGGACCCCCTAGTCACTCCAATCACATTCCTAGCATTCTCCTGCCCCCTCAATTGGCTTTTGCTAATGGTTCTGGTCCAATCACGGGCTTTTAAAGCCCATTTCCTGAAGCATTGCATTTTGGGCGGTTCTGGTTGCCGAATTCCGAACTTTTTGGGCAAAAAGTTCTAAATTTGGCCGAACCTCGAACACCCAATGTTCGGGCCGAACCGATGGTCGACCCGAACCGTTCAATCATCCCTATTTGACACTTCCTCTCCATAGGTTCCTACAAGAATTATGGGACCCCCAAAAATTAAATCAACCTCCATCCTTGGCACTAGGTAATGTTAGCTATTTTTTTTTTTTTAATGTATGAATTCTAAACTGCCCATTACTAGTATAAAACCATGCTTTTTAAAGTGAAATAAAAGCTTTTTAAACATGTTCCCTCCCACCTCCTCCTACCTATCCTGCCAAACCCGTTTAAACATTTTAATATAGGGCACTTTCACCTCCTTTCTGCCCAGGCCAATTTTCAGCTTTCAGCGCTCTCACGCTTTTGAATGACAGTTGTGCGGTCATGTAACACTGTACCCAAATTACATTTTTATTTTGTTCACACACATAGAGCTTTCTGTTGGTGGTATTTAATCACCACAGTTTTCTTCATTTTTTGCTAATTAAATGAAAAAAGACCAAAAAGCATTTTTTTTAGTTTCTGTTATGACATTTTGCAAATAAATAATCTTTAATCATAATATTAGGCCCAAATATATTTTGTTTCATTTCTTAGTAAAAAAAAAAATAACCCTAATCAGTGTAAAGTTATAAAATTACATTTATATCTGTAAATTGATCAAATTTCTTGAGGCCCAAAAATGCCAGAACAGAACAAATATCCCCCAAATGACTCCTTTTTGGAAAGTAGGCAGTCCAAGGTATTTAGTAGGAGGCATGGTGAGTTTTTTGAATTTGTAATTTTTTTTGTCTCAATTTTTTGAAAAATGAAGAAATAAAACAAAATGTTTTCTATACATTTTTTAAAAAAATGTTGTCACCAGTGCAGTACAGCTTCATCATATAACTTGTGTGGCGGTGATCAGGGACACTGATTGGTGATAGTATGTAAAAAAAAATAACATCTTTTTGATTTTTAAAAATATTTTTTTTTCTTATTACATATTTCTCTTTTTTTTTTTTCCAAAAATATTTTTCTTTTATTTAACGATTTTTTTTTTTTACATACTGTGAACAGAGCAAAACATTGTTACTATAGTAAAACGTTTAACGTGTGTTAAAAAACACACCCCAGATGTTTGATAAATGCTTGACAAATGAGTTGTAAATGCTACGTGTGCATTTACGGCACACTTACCATAGGCTTGAATAGAAGGACTTGACAAGCTTCAACTCCTTCCAGACTCAACATGTACCTTCGTTTTTTCCTCTCAGTGGTGCAATGATACATTTTTTTTTCCAAATGTGAACAGCTCTGTTCACTGTCCATATTATCCCATGTAGGCTGCTTTACTAGGCTTTCAGGGAGCAACAAAAATGCTCCTCAAATGCTTGTTCCTAATTTCAGTGTGAACAGGGCCTAGAAGAGCTAGTAGGATGAACAAATCTCTTTCAGAAATGTATCATTATATTGTTCACACATGTTCTTCTTTTGGGCGATTGTACAAGTGAGATATTTATTATAATAATTATTAATATCTCTGCAGATCACATAAATATCCACAATGAAAGGGACTTTGAGAACATTCAAGACATACAAGATAATCATAACTACCATCTATATTCAAATATCCTCCTGTCTGACAGCTAAGTAAAGGTTATATCCCTATGGTTAGAATACAATTTGAATAATTGATTTCTCTGTTCTAAGGCTATGTGTATTCATGTAGCCTGTGTTTTACTGTCTTTATTGATTTGAGATGTATTTGTGTAATTGCCTTCCATCATTTATTAATCATATGTGACCTATCTAAGACATATAGGTTGTGTATTCATGATCTAAGAAAAGCTAATTCTTAGATGTGATGGTTGTATTGTTTTCTTTTTTTTTTTTTTTTTTCAATTTATTTTTTGTTGGAGAAAATAAAATACAAACAAAGAAACAAAGTACAGCTGCAATAATGTATTACATTAAAAGAATATATGGTACAGTCTTAAAGTGGTTGTAAAGGGTTAAGATTTTGTTAATTTTAATGCATTCCCTAAGCCTTCATGTTCAGTTCCCCTTAGCCCCTAAAAATGCTTAGCTGAGCCCGCTCTCTATCCAGTGCTGCTCCTCTCTCTCCCTCTCCTCACAGGGATTGAGGCAGCAGAGGGAGCCAGTGGCTCCTGCTGCTCTCAATCAAATCCTGTAAAGAGGAAGCATGGGGTGGGGCCGAGCCACACTGTGTGTTTCTATAGATCAAGCCTGCACTTGGAAGGGAGGAGGAGCTGAACATGCCAAAGGTTCACCCCAAAAAAGGAGGTTGGGGGGGCACTCTGTGTAAAACCATTGCATAAAACAGATAAGTATATCATTTTTATGTTTGAAAAAAAAAAATCTTTAATATACAAAAGTGAAAATAAAGGATGACAGTCAAAAATGTGAATACAAAGGTATGAATATGTAGCGCTATTTTTTTCACTCTCGGTGGCTACTGGGGTATGATGACGCCACCTGTGTAGTATTTAGGAGCTGAGTCTATATAATCTTTGTGATCAGGGCAGGATTTGCAACAAGCGCCAGTGCCTCCACTCAATCAGGGCTTGTTATTAGCAAGTGAAATCCCAATTGAGAAATATATCATCCATATAGACAGTAATTCACACTGCATAGTGTTTAAATGTCCTTGTATTGACGATTAGTGATGAGCCGAACACCCACCGGTTCGGTTCACACCAGAACAACGCGAACAGAGGAAAAGTTTGTTTAAATAAATGAACCCCATTGAAGTCTATGGGACTCGAATATTAAACTGCCTCATTTTGAAGGCTTAAATGCAAGTTATATGCTCAAAAAAAGTGTATGGGGGTCAAGGTCCTGACCCGGGGAACATGTGGCAATGAAAAAAACGTTTTTAAAAATGATCGTTTTTAAAGGAACAGTGATTTACTGATTCTAATGAGGCTTAAAGTGAAACTATAAAAATCATAAATTCCTTCAAATATCGTGCCTGGGGGGTCCCCTTAATATGCCTGTAAAGTCGTGCATCTCTATGATGTACGTAGACTGCTGCAGCTATATTGACATTTCTAAAGCAAAAAATGTCATATACAAATATACATACAAATTTCAAATCACATGTACTTGTCATACGAGTGCAGAAAAATTGGGCCTTGGTTGTTGTTGGTGCCTGAACACCGTAACCCCCTGTAGTTACTCTTGCTGGATGTAGGAACAGGATCTGCTGCTAAAAAATCCATACAAATATGAAATTGCATGTACTTGTCATACAGGTGCCAAAAATTGGGCCTTTGGTGTTGCTGGTGCCTGAACACCATAACCAATCCCTCACAGTTACTCTTGCTGGGTGAAGGATCAGACCTGCTGGTAAGAATTCCATGCAAATTTGAAATCGCATGTGCTATACAAGTGCCAAAAATTGGGCCTTTGCCGTATGTGGTGCCTGAACACCGTAACCAAGGCCTCGCAGTTACTCTTGCTTGGTGCTGGAATGGGACCTGCTGGTAAGAATTCCATGCAAATTTGAAATTGCATGTGCTATACAAGTGCCAAAAAAACCAGCAAGAGTAACTGCGAGGCCTTGGTTACGGTGTTCAGGCACCACATACGGCAAAGGCCCAATTTTTGGCACTTGTATAGCACATGCGATTTCAAATTGCTTGCGGCTGTAATGTAGTGTCGGATCCCGATAATTACAGATGATTGTTTTTTTTTACTATTTTTTGGGTGCTGCAAGCATCGTGATTGACAATGGATTTACATCGAGGGACACTATTTTTTATTTTTATTTTTGAATAAAGGACTTGTCAAAAACTGCCTTTTGTGTTTATTTTTTTGTACACCTTTTTGGTGAATGGGTAGGAGTACGATGTACCCGTTATCCATTCACATGGGGGGGGGCAGGACCTGGGGGCCCCCTTGTTAAAGGGGGCTTCCAGATTCCAAAAAGCCACCCACCTGCAGACCCCCACAACCTCAGCCTAGGGTTGTTGGGAAGAGGCCTTTGTCCCCATCAACATGGGGACCCCACGTCCTTTGTTTTTTTTTAAATTTTGGCGTGGAGTTCCCTTAAAATTTATACAAGACCCAAAGCGCCTGGTATAGACGTTGGAGGGAACCCCATACCGTTTTTTTTTTTTTAATTCTGTCATAGGGTTCATCTCCCCTTAACCACTTAAGCCCCGGAAGATTTTACCCCCTTCCTGATCAGGGTTTTTTTTGCGATTTTTTACTGTGTGACTTTAACGGACAATTGCGCGGTCGTGCAACGCTGTACCTAAATGAATTTCACGTCCTTTTTTTCCCACAAACAGCGCTTTCTTTTGGTGGTATTTGATCACCTGTGTAATTTTTTGATCATGCGCTATAAACAAAAAAAGAGTGTAATTTTTGCAAAAACAACAATATTTTTCACTTTTTTTTATATGAAATTCCCCCCCAAAAAAATGTAAAAATCTAAATTTTTTAACATTTTCGGCCAAATTGTTTTATGCTACATATGTTTGGTAAAAAAAATCGCAAAAAGCGTATTTTGATTGGTTTGCGCAAAAGTTATCGCGTTTACTAACAAAGGGAAAGATTTTTGTCATTTTTGGTGGGTTTTTTTTTAACGAGTAATGGCGGCGATCTGCAATTTTTTTTGCGGTACTGCAACATTGCGGCGGACAGATCGGACCCTTGACTGACATTTTTGACACTTTTGGGGGTACCAGTGACATTACTGCAATAATCAGTGCTATATATATGCACTGTTACTGCAAAAATGACACTGGCAGGGAAGGGGTTAACTGTATTGGACAGGGAGGGGTTAAGTGTGTCCTAGGGGCGTGCTTCTAACTGTAGTGGGACATGGCTATTGGTGTAAAAACAAAGATCAACGGTTCTACATAGTAGAACCGTCTGGTCTTCATTTTTACACAGGGAGAACTGACAGGCGGCTTGTTTACATAAGCCGCTCTGTCTTTCTTCCGCTGTACCGGCGATCGTAGTGTGACCGGCGGACATCGGGTCCGCCGGTCACACGCCCGCACTCCTTTGTGAACGAGCCGAGGCGGGCGCGTGCCCGCTATTGGCTCTAAAAGGAGTGACAGGTGAGCGACGTAGATCTACGTCACTCTGCCTGGCTGGGGCTGACTGCCGCAGTAAATATACTGTGCGCAGTCGGCAAACCGGTTAACCACCTAAATTTAGTGCTCATTGGCATCTATGGGAAATATTGGTCAGCTTGGCATAGCACTGCTCTCTGTCTGTAACATTGGCGTCTATGGGAAATCTTGGTCAGCTTGGCATGGCATTGCTCACAAACTATAAGTAACAGGGACACAAAACTTGGGGAGCACCGAAAGGGGACTCAGGACTATAACATATCTATACATTTTAAAAGTGGGGTATGTCTGTACACTACACTGACAGCACTAAACTAACTCAACACATTATCCACTAACTACCTGCCAAATCTCTATTATAACACACTATACACGGCTGCCGCCTTATATAGTGTGGGGTATGGACTAATTCCCTGATCCATGATTGGCTAAAGGCACCCTGCCTTTGGCCAATCATGGCTCTAACAGGACATTGTGCTGTGATTGGCCAAAGCATACAGGTCAGGTGCATGCTTTGTCCAATCACAAGCACTTAAAGCACGTCAATCGCGCAGTGCATTATGGGGTGCTCATCGGTGGGCGCCCCGGCGGTTCGTGTGTTCGGCGACCACATGAACATCCAGCCCATCCCTAGTCTTGCTATAAAGGTTTAAAAAACCTCAGGAGAACATTCCTCTCAATACCTATTTTGATATCGATTTTAAGAGAAATGCCAATAACCCCCCACCAAAAAAAAAATGGGATGGGGTGCCCTCCAAAAAGTCATTATCAGACTCTTATACTTGTTAAGGGTCTGGTATTGATTTTGAAGGGAAATCCCATGCAAAGAAATGGCAATAGTTTCCAAATGAACTATTTAAAGTTAAATAAAAGCCAGAGATAGGGTTCTTTCACAATTCAGTACGGCAGTTTGGCCATGCAGTGCAGTGTAGCTGCAATTTTCATGTGGGTCAGCCACACTTTCCCATAGACTTCTATAAGATCAGGCATTTTTGATGAATTTTGTGAAAGCGCATGCAGAAAAGGCACCAAAAACACCCAATCTAGAAGATATAATAGAAGTCTATAGATATAATAGGAGTCCATGAGAGAGTGCAGATACCCTGTATGAAACCCATGGGTACACTATGAAGCACCTGTGCTGTGGTTTGGCCATTTGGTAGTGTGAAAGTGCTGTTAGGCTTTAAATATCCTCTAGTCTCTTGCTAGCAAGACTTTTCAGCCATGAGTTAATCCATGGTCTTCGCTGGTGTAAAATTGATATATTCTAACACTGTTATATTGTACCTGGAGTTCAGCAATCAGAATCTGATCTCAAGTTACCTGTACAAAGGTGTCTCCTCTTAAAGTATATGTCAAAAAACTGTGTTCCTTGTGGAGTCTCCAAACCCCTCCATATGGGCACAGGAATCTATTGATCAGCTATGCAGATTAGCTGACTGATACACGCACCACTTTTCACGTAATGCTTTTTCATTGCGGTTGATAATTGTACTTTCAAATCGAATAATATTGACTTATGTCACAGTTGAAATACACCAGGCTAGTGGCAGCAGTGTAGTCTGTCAACAGATCTAGTTGGGCAGCCTTTTTCAACCTTTTCAATACATAGGAACCCTTGAAATAACTTTCCAGTCTCAGGGAACCCCTGCCAAACACTTACAACTTTGATGCAGATTTGATTTCAATAGTACAGCAAGGTTGGAATAAAATAGAAAATAGAAAAAGAAAAATTATTATATACCAACCTTGCATATACAATTTTCTATTGATGTTATTATTGCAAGAGTCACAGAAAAGCCCACGGGTCACCTGAGTTTACATGTGTTCACATGAATTTACACGTGATTACATACATTTAGAAAGGTTTAGTGCTAGAAAACCAGGCTAAATGATCCCAAAATTCAGAAATGTATTGTTTGTGTAAATACAGCTATACTGAATTCAGCTAGATGCTGCTGAACATGTAGGTACGAAGTCAGTCATTATGAATAGGGATGATCGAATGGTTCGGGTCGACCATCAGTTCGACCCGAACATTGGGTGTTCGAAATTCGGCCGAATTCCGAACTTTCTGCAGTAAAAGTTCAGAATTCGGTCACCAGAACAGCCCAAAATGCAATGGGACAGGAAGTGGGCTTTAAAAGCCCGTGATTAGCCCAGAAACGTCAGTAAAAGCCAATGAGGGGGGCAGGAGTCTGCTAGGAAAGTGATTGGAGTGACTACGGGGACCAGAGGCCAATCAGGAGTGAATATGCCCCCCCAGTATATAACATAGCCCCACCTAACCTCTAGCACTGTAATACAGAGGCTTTGGAAGAGAGTGGAAGCATTTGTGTTTCTCCTGCTGTGTTAAACAACATTGCTGCCTAGCCGATTGCTTGTAAAGCTCCATATCAGCAGAAGAGCAGTCAGCTTACAGAAAGATTGTCAGTGTAGTTAGAAATACAGCGATTGTGCTGTTTGAGTTAGAAAGAAAAAAAAATGTAAAGGGACAGTGTCAGTTAGAAATTATCTTCCCCTGTATGGAGCTGTTCTTTTAGTGTGAGGAAAGGGATATGCAGTGTAGTTAGGGTACTATATACCACTATAGTTAGATTCAATAATCTAGTTTTTTTAGGGATAGTTTTAAGTGTCAGGGTTCCGTCTAGTGAGCATGTTGCACTGCTGATATATCTACAGCAGGTATACATGCTTGCTAGTCAGCTATTGTGCAAAATACATTTCAGCGATACACACATCTGCTGTATTTAGCGAAAACTTTGGGTCGCATAGCAGTGTGCGTTTTGCAGGTGCATTTCACCGCGCAGAGTTGCCAAATCCTCAGTGACAACTTAACGGCTGTTCTTGTTGTAAGCCTTAAGTCCACTGCAAAAGGCTTTGCTACTCTGCGTCACACACATCTGCTTTATTTAGCGACAACTTTGGGTCGCATAGCAGTGTGCGTCTTGCAGGTGATTTTCACATCACACAGTTGATAAAGCCTCAGTGACAACTATACATAAATTAAAATTCCTCACAAAAAAAACAGATTATTTTTCTTATAATTTCAGTAGCGCAGGGATGGTGTTACCCTCCTTTCATAAAGTGCAAATAAATAAAGTGCATAAATTGCATAAATAATCCAAAACATCCAACTAAGCAAGAACAGAGTCCTTCAAAAGTCTTTGTTTTAAAAAAATTCAAACTCAGAAATCTTTGACATTTTTTTTTATGATGGCCCCAGGGCTCTTCCATAACAGAGCCTCTCCTGGCTCCAAAAATGTCAGGATCCACCCAGATGACTGATGGCAGCTGGCTTAGCCCCTCAGCTTGAGCCAGCAGCTCCCATCTCCTCTCTAGCCTGGTGCTCCAGTGAGGGCTGGAGGGGCACATCAGAAAGCCATTGACTGACAGTCACCACTCTCTGCTTAGAGCGGACCAAGAACTGAATGATCAACAGTCATGTGCTTGTTCAGTTTTACAGGTTTTACCTGGTAATGAACAGCTAAAGCATTGGACTGATGCTGCAGTCATATAGATACATATTTGTTTCCCACATTTCTCTTTAAAACAAATTGTGTATTCTTTCCCCCACTAAAATGTTATTGTAATAAAACAGGTACATGAAAAATAAGGAAGAATAGCTTAGAGGGTCTAAGCCAAAAATATACAGAGTAGACATTGTGCATGGATGGAATATCAATCTCAAAAATGTTGTACAAGGTAAGTTATTCTTAATAGGTACAGCTTAAGAGCATGCATGTGTACTCAGGGTAACTGGATATACAACAAATAAAAACCATAAAAAATGTAGAACCAAGGCCCCCTTGACAAGGAGGGGATAAGTAGATGAAGAACATCATATAATGAGACCGAGTCCCAATGCGATGGAGGCCTGAGTTTCTAAAAAAAAAGTTTTTGTGCAGGAATGTATTGCAACAGACAGTATTCAGGTGTAGTTTGCATAAAAAGGGAGGGGAGAAGGACTTGACCGTCAAACTTCTAAAGGGGGCATCTGACTAGCCAAGAGTTTGAATATGAACATGAGACGAAGAAGAGAATGGAAGATGGTATGCAAACAGGAGAGGCAAAGAGAGAAAAAATCTGAGAAGGGCAAAAGGAAAGGGGAAGGAGAGGATGAGATAGGAGAGAAGGGGAAGGGGAAAGAGGGGAGAAGAACAAGGGAGCCAGGTAGGAATGGACTATAGGACCTACGAGAAGAATGGGGAAGAGGGGAGGGAGAGGGGTATGCTGTACTGGATGCATCACTAGCTTAGGAGCACCCTGCTTCCCCTCTCCATCCCCGGTATCCACCCCTCGATAAGAGTTCCGTTCATGCCCTGAGACATATGATTGCAATAATCAGGCATGTTTGTATCTATATAATCAGAAGTGGAACGAATTAGGCAACCAGTCACAAATGGGGTCCCCCATGAGCAAAACTGCATATTTTAAATGCAGTTATTTAAGTCTATGTATTTATGTCTCTGCCAAATATAATATAAAAATGTAAACTTCAAGCAGCAAACACTTAAAGGGAAGATTCATCTAGAGCTGGTTTGTATTAATTCCCAGTGTTTACATTTGCATTAGATTGTTCTGTGTAGTATTTTACAGTTTGCTTTGTTTTTACACCAGTACTTCACCAGAGGAGCTTACAATCTTCTGTCTATAGACAGTTTGGTTTTGTTGTTATCAAAATTTGCAATGCTCATTACAATTAATGTTTAACATTAAACCAATGATCCCCAAAATACAAAAAAAGGACAAACCATATGCAAGAATGACACTCTTGTTAGGATTTTGTGAGAGAGGGCAGATACATAAGCTACAGTCGAGAAATGTCAACAACTGGGTCTCTGAGATTAAGAAACTAGCAGGTTATTTAATCTACCAATGTCAACTGTAAACTGTAACCTGTAACTCATTGTATATTTATCATGCAAACATATACTACAAAATACATCTAATCGAAGGGCTTCACAGAACATAAGAGCACATAAAAATGACGCATTGAAGCCAGGTGGCTAAATAAAAAGTGCCACCTTTACATGTGACTCACAGTTCAGCCTTGTGCATTTACAGTGACATGAACATGACATTACCAAGGCAAACCAATATTTAGCCCTTTATATACTGTGATGAATCAGGTCTTTTACACTGAAGCACAGAGGCAGCATTAAAGCTTAGACATTCCTTTGTTCTTGTTTGCAGCAAAAGCTACAGAAAGTAACACTCACAAGCACTGCCCCTGGTTTCTGATGAATCCCCTTGCAATGTACATGCTCTGTAAACCAAATGGATTCTTTGTGCTTAGTATACAAATATGCTTTTTAGCCAGTGACCAAGATGTAGCAGTTAAAGTATGCTTTAAAGAAAAAATACACTGCATGCCAATATAGTAAGAACACATCCATTTAAACTGGCAAGTGATAAAGGGGACCTCTATTTACGTAAAGGCCGAGACTGCCATGTCTGAAAAAACTAGTTTCTTGGCCGTGTCTGTCTTCAGTTCTTCCTGAGTCCCTGATATAAAACTAACAAGGCAATTAGGAATGGCAGAGTGAATTCAGAGTCCCTAATCTGCACTAGTGTTTTCGGAAGGAAAGCCCAATACTGCCTCAGTACAGGTTTCCTTTAAAGCCCAACTCCATCCAAAACTATTTTTTACCAGTTTGGACAGAGTGGGGTAAGGTGAGCACCTCTGTCAGGTTTTTGTTGCTCACTACCCTACTTAGTGACACCAGGCACAAGCATCAAGAGCATTGAAGGGAAAACGTGTTTTAATCACATTAGCACTCCCACATTTGTGATGTACACAGAGGAAATGGCAAGGCAATAAATGAACATTGCATGACCTGGAACAAGAAGTTGGATGTCCTTTTGGTGAATAGGGAGAAGTTAGATAAATGAATACAGTACAAATGTATGTAGATAGCTTGAAGGTAATGTGTTACCATAATCCCGAAATACTTTGAAAGCAAAGAAACCCCCTTGCTGGTGGGACTTTAGAGGTAACAATGAAAAAATCTTTTTATATGAAAAGCTGAAATTTATTTGAATTCAAAAATGTGGATAATAGAAACATCATCATATCACCAAATATTGCATAAATTGATTTGTTGAATTCCATGGATATAATACAATGTACACATTAGCACATATTATACACAATACTGTTAGAGGGGTGTCAAACTGAGTCTATTTGACACCCCTCTAACAGTATTGTGTATAATATGTGCTAATGTGTACATTGTATTATATCCATGGAATTCAACAAATCAATTTATGCAATATTTGGTGATATGATGCTGTTTCTATTATCCACATTTCTTAATTCAAATAAATTTCAGCTTTTAATATAAAAAGATTTTTTCATTGTTACCTCTAAAGTCCCACCAACAAGGGGGTTTCTTTGCTTTCAGAGATAAATGAATACATAGACATGCAATAAAAAATATTAAATATTACCTCTGGGCTACCTCTGTGCAAAAAATCTGTGGTGTGTGAACCAAAAAATGTATATAATATTGATACTTGCTCAGAAATAATGCCAGGTGTGGTTACAGCAAACACCACGCTGTGTTCTCACCAGTAATGAAATAGTAAATATGAATTAGTGTTGCGCAAACCATAAGTAAATACTGATAGTTCAAATAACCTCAAATGGTCCGTGATAAAAATATGTATCATATCATCAAAGAGATCATTTGACACAAAAGTGCATTATTCATTTAGAGTAAAGTGCACATGTGCTAAAAGTGCATAGTAGCCTGTATCCAATGATAAATAGGGTGCCCAGTTCTCTTCCTTCAGTGTAGGCAGTTTTAGTGTGACAGCATTAAAAAAATGGTGTACTTCCACCCGATCGTGACACCTCAGTGCTCCCAATATTATCACATTATTGAGTAATCAAATATGCTTTTGATTACATATAGAAATCATCTTCCATTGATGCTAGCCCAATTGTAGTCCTTTTTAGTTGATTTTAATCAGGGTCCCCTGATAAAGTCTCATGGGCGTGAAGTAAGGCGTAGAGCATCCCAGACCAGAAGTGATGATTGGAGATCATAATATGCTGAGTATTTGATACCAAAGGCTTTTTATTATTTGCTTTTTTGATGTTAGAGTTATTCCTTTAATAAAATAAATGTTACTGGCAATATTACACTATGGGAGGTCACTTTGTTTTTACCCTAACATATGGATAAGCACATGTAAGGAAGCCTTTAACCACTTAAGCCCCGGAGGATTTTCCTGCTAAAAGACCAGGGGGTATTTTGCGATTCGGCACTGCGTGAATTTAACGGACAATTGCGCGGTCGTGCGACGCTGTACCTAAACGAATTTGACGTCCTTTTTTTCCCACAAACAGAGCTTTCTTTTGGTGGTATTTGATCACCTGTGCGATTTTTACTTTTTGCGCTATAAACAAAAAAGAGCGTAAATTTTGCAAAAATAGCAATATTTTTCACATTTTTTATATGAAATCCCCCCCCAAAAAAAATGTAAAAATCAAAATTTTTTAACATTTTCGGCCAATTTGTTTTATCCTACCTATGTTTGGTAAAAAAAATTGCAAAAAGCGTATTTTTATTTGTTTGCGCAAAAGTTATCGCGTTTACTAACAAAGGGAAAGATTTTTGTCATTTTTGTTGTTTTTTTTTTATCGCGTAATGGCGGCGATCTGCGATTTTTTTTGCGGTACTGCGACATTGCGGCGGACAGATCGGACCCTTGACTGACATTTTTGACACTTTTGGGGTTACCAGTGACATTTCTACAGTAATCAGTGCTATATATATGCACTGTTACTGTAAAAATACACTAGTAGTGAAGGGGTTAACTTTATTTGGGAGGGAGGGGCTGTGTGTGTCCCTAGGGGCGTGCTTTCTACTGTGATTGGCTGTGGCTTGAGCTGTAAAAACACTGATCAACGGATCTACATAGTAGATCCATGTGATCAGTGTCTTTACACCGAGGAGAATGACAGGTGGCTTGTTTACACAAGCCACCTGACTTTCTCCCTCTCCCCCGCCGATCGCCGAGTGACCGGCGGACATCGGGTCCGCCAGTCACACGCGCGGGGGGGTCCGTGACCGCGCGGGAGCGGGAGCGCGCCTCCGCGGGCGCGCGCTCGCTCCCCAGATCCTCCCAGGCTAGTGACGTTAATTAACGTCACTCTGCCTGGCAGGGGCTGACCGCCGCAGTAAATCTACTTGCGGCGGTCGGCAAGCGGTTAAGGGACCACCGCCACAGGATATCCAAATCAACTGAAAAGGACTACAATTGGGCTAGCATCGATGGAGGATGATTTCTATATGTATATTCAAAAGCATATTTGAATTACTAATTAAGGTGAGAATACTGGGAGCACTGAGGTGTCACAATTGGGTGGAAATACACCATTTATTTTTATGCTGTCACACTAAAACTGCCTACACTGAAGGAAGAGAACTGGGCACCCTTTTTATTGTTGGATACAGGCTACTATGCACTTTTAGCACATAAACACTTTACCTCAAATGAATTACTTTAAAGTGATACTAAACCTAAAAATGTTTTTTTACCCTTATGCATTGCTTACATTAAGATAAAAAAATGTTTTCAGTTTCCCTGCGCCCCCCCCCCCCCTTTGCCCTCCCTTCCCTGTGTGAAAGGGACGAGAGAGGAGAAGAGATCAGTTATGTTCATGGCTGCATCTATTCTCCCCTCTCTTCCTCTTTACACAGCATTCGAGTAGCATGAGCCATTGACTCTTGCTGCTGTCAATCAGATGCAGTGAAGAGGAAGTTGTGGGCGGGTCTAAGTTCCACTGTGTAAGTCTATGGAGCACAGCTACAGATGCACAGGTCAGGAGCGAGCATGCACCATTTTTCCCCATAGAAAACTGCTTGCTATGGGGAGACAAATAAAGAGGAGGAGCCAAGATCGCCGCCGGGGACCCAAGAAGAGGAGGATCGGGCCACTCTAAGCAATACAAAGAGCAGGTAAGTATAACATGTTTGTTATTTTAATAAAATCAGACTTTAGTAACATTTTAATGCACGTTTGTGTGAATTGAACTTTTTGATGATTTGATACATATTTTTATCACAGGCCTTTTGAGGTTATTCGTTTGAAGTATCAGTTTTTACTTGTTTGCGCAACACTTATTCATATTTACTAATAAATAGACATGGACATAGAGGAATTGATCAGCCATGACACAAATTGCAGTAATAACATGTGAGCCCATTATTAGAAGGTAAGGCAAAACAACCAAAAAAGAGAATACACAGTAGCTACATTAATACTTAGCTAAAACAACAAAAACTTTTCAAAGTGTACAATGCCTTTAAGGATAAAATCAGGTTTTCTGTTAAACTGTGTTGCCATTCAAATTTGAGTGCTATGAAACATTAAGATTATTTCTTGAGTATGTTGTCTGTCTTAAAATGTAAAGCCAAAACTTTTCCTTTGGTTTTTAATACTGTAAAAGTGATTGGAAATCCACAATTTTATAGTTGTCACCAAAAGAAATTTCAAAGGAACATACCCATGGTGACTCGCTAGCTAGGGAAAGATCCTCATTTGAAGAAGGAGCAGTGAGGAAAGAGTTTTCTTTGGGGAGGTGAAACAGGGCTGTGAAACAGTTATCATGGCCTGCGATACTGCTAGCCACCCCTAGAGGAAGACTCAACCAAATATAGCTTACTGGAAACACAGGAAAAAACAAGTCTTGCATACAATCTGGTGAACTCTAAGGCCCCTTTCACACAAGTGGACTGTTCAGATCCGCCTGTCCATTTTTCAGGCGGATCTGAATGGATGCCCCATGCATCTCTATGGGGCATGGGATGTCAGCGGAGACATGTCAGCTGACATCCGATCCGTCAAATCTGGACAGATGGAAACCCTATTTTCCATCCGTCCAGCGGATGGGATCGGATGGGATTGGATGAGAATGGACAGACGGTCCGTTCTCATCCGATTCCCCCATAGAGAACAGCGGCTACCTGACAGCTGCGTCTCTGCACACAGCGCAGAGACACAGCTGCCACCCGCCTGCCACCCGCCTGCTCAGGATCGATCCTCCCGCTGAGAAAAATGGAGTCCGCCGATGGACTCCTATGTGTGAAAGGAGCCTAAGGCTCCATTCACCTGGGCATTTGGCCATGTTGAGCATATAATATTTCTATTGCATTTCAGGTCAGTGGCCAGACCATTCAGCCAACCATTGTAGCTCTCTTACAACTTGTATCTATTTGCCCCAACATTGGCACTATATTCACTGGAGCGTTTACATTTTACAGAGCAGAGTAGGACTGGCCATAGAGGGATTACTTTGATGCAGTTGGCCAGCTTAAACATTTATTGCAATGTGTGTGAGCCAAAATTCTCAGTTTTTTGGCAAAGTTTGCTAGGGTAAATAGCAGTGCTGTGACATAGCGTGGGTTGTCAGCTGACTGCTTATCGCCGCGATTACTAGTAAAAAAAAAAAATAAATAAAAAAATAAAAATGACATAAATCTTTTCATTAGTTAAATGCACTTATTGGAATTTTTTTTTACCAAAAATATCTAGCAGAATACAAATTGGCCCAAAATGATGAAAAACATTTTTTTATTGAGAATTTTATATAGCAGAAAGTGAAAAATATTGTTTTTTTTTTCCAGAATTGTCGCTATTTTTTTGTTTATAGCGCAAAAAATAAAAATCTGACAGGTGATCAAATACCACCAAAAGAGAGCTCTATTTGTGGGGAAAAAAAACCCATATGTTTTATTTGGATACAGCGTTGCATGACTGCGCAATTGTCAGTTAAAGTAACGCAGTGCAGAATCACAAAAAATGGCCTGGTCATTAAGGGGGAAAATCTTCCAGTCCAGAAGTGGTTAAAAAAGAGACACATGGGGATAGAAGGAGGGGAGGGGTGTCCCTACTTTACCTAATATATTTTTTTTTACCCCCCTCACCTGGAGCCATGGGGGATACAGCGGCTCAGGCTCTTAGAGGACTACAATTTCCAGTACAAATATTAACAAAATAATGGAACAAAGCATGTGGTATTAAATCCAAAACCAAAAATGTAATATATTACAGCTTACCAATACTTAGATGTTGTGGCTGTATTTATTTTATTTCTTAGGCTTTTTATTTTCTGTTTTTCCCTGGTGATCTAGTCAGTAACACATCTCTTGTATTAGAGTGCTCCCACTCTGGATGAAGGAGCAACAGAGACATCTTTTGGACAGCAGTCTGAGGGGCAGGAAGTGAGTTAGAAGTACTAGCAGATTTAGGTTTACTAAACAAATTGTAGCCAAACTTCACCTAATGCTTTATAAGCAATAGCAACAAACATTTATTTTTCTTTTAGGATCATTAGCACATTAGCACCCCTGCCAGTGTTAAATGGTTTGTCTCAACCCTCTAACTGCTACATGTGCAGGACAGCTCATTATTTTGAAAAATAACAGACTTGCTGTCAGGATCACTGGGTAAAAATAAAAGAAAGAAAACCTAAAAAAGAAAATTAGAGCAGCCATCACATCTAAGAATTGGTAAGCTGCAATATAATAAATGTTTACTTTGGGGTTTAATACCGCTTTGAGTGGATAAAGTTCATAAAGTCATTGTGTTATACTGTTATAAATCACTCTTATAGGTAGATGATGGGAAGGAAGGAGTTTAATAAACAGACTGGGGTAAAGTTATTTCCAGTGCTGGAAGGGAGAGAGAGGGGGGTTCGGGAGAGAGAGGGAGAGAGAGAGAGAAGGAGCAGGGAAAGAGAGAGAGGAGGCAGGGAGAGAGAAAGAGCACGGGGCAGGGAAAGAGAGAGGAGGGGCAAGGAGAGAGAGAGAGCAGGCAGAGGGGGGCAGGGAGAGGGAGGGGGCAGGGAGCGAGAGAGGGGGCAGGGAGAGAGAGAGGTATAGAAAGAGGGGGCAAGGAGAGAGAGAGAGGGGGCAGGGAGAGCGGTCCAGGGAGAGACAGAGAGAGAGGGGAGGCAGGGAGAAAGAGAGGGGCAGGGGGAAGAGGGGGGCAGGGAGAGAGAAAGGGGACAGGGAGAAAAAGGGAGGCTGGTAAAAAAAGGAGCAAAAAGAGAGATGGGGCAGGGAGAGAGAGAGAGAGAGAGAGAGAGAGGGGACATGGAGAGAGAGGAAGTGAGAGAGGGGAGACAGGGATAGGGGGGCAGGAAGAAGAGTGGGGACAGGGAGAGAGAGAGAGAGAGGGGCAGGGAGAGAGAAAAGGGGAGGCAGGGAAAAAAGAGATAGAGAGAGAGGGGGCAGGGAGATAGAGAGGGAGGGCAGGGAGAGAGAGAGAGAGAGGGGGGGCAGGAAGAGACAGGGGACAGGGAGTGGGGGGCATGGAGAGAGAGAGAGAGAGAGAAGGGAAGGGCTAGAGAGGGAGAGGGGGGCAGGGAGGGCAGGGAGAGAGAGGGTGGCAGAGGGGGCAGAGAGAGGGTCAGAGAGGGTCAAGGAGAGAGAGAGGGAGAGGTGACAGTGCTCACTCACGTGGATGGTCCCCAGGGGGTTTACAGGCTTAGTCAGCAGGTTCTGTTTCAAAGTAGCTGTCAGCTTATTATGTAAACTTCCTGCCCCACCTCACCTTTACAGATGCAGCATAGGGAGAGAGGGGTGGGAGAAGGCAGAGCAGATCAAGCCTCTCCCATTTGTGTGTGTGTGATGGGGGCTCTGCTCTGTTAAAATGTCACAGAGACACATAGCAGTGTGAAAAGCTCAGGCATGCTGATGCCTGAGATGGAGTAGACCAAGCAGTGTGGGGAATGGATCCCCTCCTTCAAGGACAGCTGCACCTCCCCAGCTGGCTGTCACCCGCACACTGAGACCAGGGAAGGTTCATGTGAACAGGGCACATAGAGAACAATTAGTTTTTTGTGCCCTTGCAGAATGCATGCAGAAAAACTGATGTCTCTGCACCATGGGGTGAACGAGGCCACACAGTCGCACAGAGCTCTTCCAGCATGACAGGGATCATAGTACCTTCTTCTCACAGTGGCAACTACGCAAATGATGTCCCTCTGGTCAGCGAGGAAAGCACACAGCCCCACACAGGTGAGAGGAGGAGGAGACAAGATGGCGACCAGAGCTTCACACACTACACACTATGCAGACGAGAATATGAAAACCTTGCTACGCTATAACTCTGTTTCTCAATCCCTCTCACCCTCTGCTGCAAGAGATTTGGGTGTATCTATCCCTACGGCATTTGTCTGTTTTGCTATTATGTGCCCTATTTACATGATGTGGTCATTTTTGGGTTACCCACCCTATGGTTTTGTCTTTACATGTTCTATATATGTGTTCTTTGTTCTTTCATTATCTTTGTAATAAAATTTATATTTTTTATATAAAACTATTACTGCTATTTTTTCACTGCTACTTTAGCAGCAAATTATTGTTTAAGACCTTAAAAGTCCCATTGGGGGTTCTCCTCTGGCCTTTTTTGTTTCGGGTGCGGTCTTAACCATTAACTCCCTATTTCACCAACCAATCCCTTTCTGCTGCAAGAGAGAGCCTTAACAGATTAGGCTCTCTGTCCAGCTCACTGCTCACTCCTTTAGGGGCTTCACAATAATATCCTAGGCACAATTCTACCTCCTCAGCACTTGATTAGGAAATGGCACATATATTTGTTAGCCAGCATAAGGTCACTTTTTACATGGGCGAATTGATCAGGTCCACCTGTCAGTTTTTTTGTCAGACCCAATCAGGCCATCTATTCACCTTGATAAAGTGGTGGGTGTCAATGGACATGTGTCTGTTGACATTCACCGACATCCAATCTGATCCTATCCACTGAAAAAAGATGAGTGAGTATCTGTTCCCCATCTGTCTGATGGGTCAGCAGAGCAGACATGGACAAGCCATCCATCTGATTAGCGGGGATCAGATTCCTCACTGAGCAGGTGGATTCCTGGCGGACTCTGCCGCATGTGAAAGGGGCCTAACAGTCAGATCTCAGATCTCGCTAACCCAGTACTCCACTCAGTACTTTGGGGAATCAGTTTTGTGGAAAAGCTACTGTCAAACTGTCCACTGTCCTGAAACAGGATAGCATACATGATAACACTGAACCGAAGATGGATACTACAACTCACAGGGTCAAGCAAAATTAATCAGATTTCTGAATTGCACTCCCAATTGGAGAAAGCTTACAAAAAAGATTGACGATCTGGAAAACAGGTCCTTAAGGGAAATATTCCAAATCAAGGAGTTGCATGAATCTGTTAACCACTTAAGCCCCGGAGAATTTGGCTGCTAAAAGACCAGGGGGTATTTTGCGATACAGCACTGCAAGACTTTAACGGACAATTGCGCGGTTGTGCGACGCTGTACCTAAACGAATTTGACGTCCTTTTTTTCCCACAAACAGAGCTTTCTTTTGGTGGTATTTTATCAACTGTGCGATTTTTTGATCACGCGCTATAAACAAAAAAAGAGCGTCAATTTTACAAAAATAACAATATTTTTCACATTTTTCTATATGAAATTCCCAAACAAAAAAAAGTAAAAATCAAAATTTTTTAACATTTTCGGCCAATTTGTTTTATGCTACATATGTTTGGTAAAAAAAATCGCAAAAAGCGTATTTTGATTGGTTTGCGCAAAAGTTATCGCGTTTACTAACAAAGGGAAAGATTTTTGTCATTTTTGTTGTGTTTTTTTTAACGCGTAATGGCGGCGATCTGCGACATTGCAGCGGACAGATCGGACCCCTGACTGACATTTTTGACACTTTTGGGGTTACCAGTGACATTTCTACAGTAATCAGTGCTATATATATGCACTGTTACTGTAAAATTACACTGGCAGTGAAGGGGTTAACTTTATTTGAGAGGGAGGGGCTGTGTGTGTCCCTAGGGGCGTGATTCTAACTGTGATTGGCTGTGGCTTGATGTGTAGGGACACTGATCAACGGTCCTACATAGTAGAACCGTATGATCAGTGTCTCTACACAGGGAGAACTGACAGGCAGCTTGTTTACACAAGCTGCCTGCCTTTCTCCCTCTCCCCCGCCGATCGCAGAGTGACCGGCGGACATCGGGTCCGCCGGTCACACGCGCGGGGGGGTCCGTGACCGCACGCTCGCTCCCCAGACCCTCCCAGGCTAGGGACGTATATATACGTCACTTTGCCTGTGAGGGGCTGACCGCCGCAGTATATTTACTTGCGGCGGTCGGCAAGTGGTTAAGGATCTCACTTCTGTAATACAACCCCTAATCAGTGCCTTGCCTAAAAGCAACGATCTCCATCTTGAGATCAATAGAATTCAGAGAGCTCTTGTTCCCGCTAAACCAGATGGAAAGCCCTGAGATGCGATTGTCAAACCATATTTCATCCAAACTAAGGAAGCAGTGATGCATTATGATAGAGGGACTTTAGATCTGGAACTTTTAGGCAAAAAAATTTAAATCTTCTCAGGCATTTCTTCGGGCAATTATTCATAAGAGGCAAAACCTTAAACCCTTGTATTCAGTTTTCGCAGCTAGGGATATCCTCTACTGATGGGCTTAACCCTTTAAATTGCTATTTCAATACCTTTGAAAAACCCACTTGTCCCCAGAAGGTGAAAAAGTTCTCCTGGACTTGGCCCTTATTTCCACCAGTCCCTCATCTTCCCAGGGATGATCTTGAGAGGGATCTCCACCTCTCTCACCTTTGTGGTCCACATTGATGTAAAAAAGCTCAGATTTTCCTCCTGCAAATACTTAACGAGCCGGTATGACAAACTGAGCTGATTCAGCCCTTGAGCCTCCTTCTTTTAAGTCTCTGTGACTGTGGAACTTGAATCCAGATCTTTAGATTACACACTTCATTGTTCCTGCTTAGACCCACTCTGTTTTTGGGTCCTTAGCCACTGTTTGATTTTGTGCTCTTTCCTATTTTTGTTTTTATTTTTGAATTTCTTTTGTACACCTATAATATTAACTATGGTGCTGCTGTTATATATTGTGCCTTACTACTACGTTGGCCTCAACGAGTCTCCTTTAGTCCTCAACCTTCAGCTCAAGCTAGAAGATTGAAACCCAGTTAGTTCTGTTTTTCTTGAATGTTTGTTTTATTGCCATTACACTCGGTGTGCTTCACCCTTGTGCAAATAAATATTATATATCCCCCTTTGAAGACACAGTGACCCTGTGTCGAGCGCGTAGGGGAGGGGCCCGGACGGTATCAGCCAATTCCAGCTAGAAAGGAAGCAGCGAGGATCCCCATTCCCACCAGATCGCCATCACTTATTTACTGTTATTGAAGATGCCTTTATGATTGGTGCACTTTAAGCACTTACAAAATGTGAGTACATTTTTTGTTCTGTTCATTTAATAAAATCTTACCTGAAAGTTATAAGCACTATCGTCCCCCAAATCCTTTACATGTAACAACCTATGAGAATAAGAGGTATACCCACTAAGGAGAAATTACCCCCCGAGGAGACCAGCAAACCACCGGTTTCCGTGAAAAATGACCCTGAACAGGGCAAACTGCGCTTTATGACCCAGCTTAGCCGCTAAGTCGCACGAATGAAGGTGAGAACCCAGACCTCAGTCTGTTGCAGTGGAGGTTTCTCTAGATCAATATTGGACACACACTCTAATGAACTATTCACCAGATATTAATGGGAAGTGCAATATTTAGCACTGAAAATACACTTTTTGCATTATTATTGAATTTTTTATATATATTTTTTTGGTATTTACTTGTAAACAGCATAGGTTTATTTATTCAATATACTATTGCGGCACGATATGCATTTTATTGCTGATTAATTATTATCTAAATATTTATTTTTGTACAATATTTATTATCACGGCAAGAACATTAATTATACTGAGCACTAGAATATTGAAGTCACCTTTTTTATTGTATATATAAATACATTGAATGCACTTTAGATTATTTATCACAATATCACATCAACATTGGATGCACTTTATATATTTATATTTATGGTATTTTATTTATTTAACGCATAGATTTTGCACTTATTTAAATCATATTTGCACATATTAGTTTTATCAAGCACTTTATATTGCGTGGCATTTCCTATATTTATTTGCTCATTTACACTTTTGAGAGAGTGCTGTGCTCGCAGCAATATTGAGAAATAAGTGCCAGACCGGTTTAGCTCGCAGGAATATTTATTTAGTTGTGTTTCACCCTTGGCTTCTTTTTCTTACCCTTTCTCTTTCCTTTTCTAGTCTTTTTATTCTATTTTTTTGAGGGCTCCTGCCAGACTTCACAGGTCTCTATATTCTTCTTGTCTCTAGTAGGTTCAAGTGGTTGAGTACATTGCCAGGTTTGTATGCACCTACCTCTGGCTACTTTAACTGCTGTTATGTCACCACATGTCTAGTTTCTCACAATGTACAGGGACTTAATTTTCCTTCTAAACATAATAAAGCTTTTGAAAAAAGGAGGGATGGTGGCGCTGCCTATGAAAGGAAACTTAATATAAAGTGCAGCAATGGAATGCTAGTAATGAATCCTCAGTGTGCAAAGATATAAATTATAAAGTGACTGATGCATATAAATGATATTAAACCATGTGATGCAATGTGGTAAATATCACACGAAATTAGCAGCCAACAGTATAGATACTATTAATAGCAGCAAAAAATTTTAAATATTATTGGTGCAATATCTAAGGTGCTTATCAGAAAAGGTATAAATATAAAGTGACTGGTGCATAGAAATGATATTGAACCATGTGATGCAATGTGGAAAATATCAAACGTAAATAGCAGTAAACAGTATAGATAGCAGCAAACAATTTTAGATATTATTAGTGCAATTTTTAAAGTGCTTATCAAAAAAAGTGCTCTGGTGTATATAAAAAATCCCCAACTTTACCATATAATATGGTGTGGGGGTGAAATAAAGTGCCAACAACAAATGGTAATAAATATGCACACAAAAAAAGTCCAATATAAGCTAACAGTCTCTGTGTCACATGCAGTGACCAAATGCAGGTGTAAGATTCCGAATCAATATAGGTGACAACACTCTGATAATGGTTTATAGGGAGTGACCCCGTGGTGGGCAGTGAGGTGCTGGGTGATCCTTCTGTTAGAAAAACACACTTACCAGAAACACCCACCCCACACAGGGGTATATAGCGGGTGTGTAAAATATATCCAGGGACCCAACGCTCTCGGTATCTCCACCTATTCCTGGATAAGGGCGTCCTACAGGAAACCTGGGCGGTCCTAGTATAAGGTATCCCTTATGGTGTTGGGGGATCCTACTAGGCTCCTAGCAGCAGATAAGGTCCGAGGTGCCCACCGGTATCACTCGAGGTTATATGCCAGGGAATAATCATAGACAAGGGACATAGTGTAATACCGTAGGATATTTATTCACGCAAAAATGTAGAGAGGTACTCACATATAAGGAGAATCAAACAGGCATATAATGAATAAGGAACGCTGTGCGGTCCAAGCCTTATATCTTTCATAATAAAGCTTTTACTTTTTAAAGATCTTTAGGAGCTGACATAATCATTCATGGAATATCTTCACAAAGACTACCCTATTTGTTATTTGGCCAATGCTACCGAAAGAGTAGCTCTCTGCCTGTTTAAGCGTATGTCTTTCATTGATACTAAAATCATTTGGGATTGGAACGGATGCTACCTGCTAGTGAAAGGTTATCTAGGTGAGAATTTAGTAACATTTTTAGTCTTCTAATGCTCCAAATTCAGGTCATTTGAAATTCTTCTATTTTTCTTCCATTTTCTTTTTCAGTCTCTTTCCTCAGTTTGACGGAGATGTACTTTTAGCAGGAGATTCTAACCTCTCCTCCTTTATCCACCCATAAATCCCCATCGCAGCTATTACAAAAAGTTCTCAGACCATTTAATTCCTCATATGGCTCTCTATTTTAATTACTTGAGAGAAGGCAGATCTATTCCTTCCGATGAAAATAAGGAATATATTAGTGTCATCTAATATATGCCTTATAACTATGCCTGAGATGTCTTTAAACACCACCCAATTTCACTGATACATTGTGACCTAAAAATTCTCACTAAAACCCTTGCATTACTGCTTAAATCTTTCTTAGCTCAATATACTGTAATTATAAAGCTCAGTCAGGCTTCAGAAGAGGTTGCCAAATGCTTGACCAAATCCATAGAACCTCAGCACTAATCTCAGCTGTCCGAAACCATTGGGATTCCCCCACCCACAGAGAAGTTATGCTACTATTATTAAATGTATGTAAGGCTTTTGATAGCCTTGGGATTATCTTTTTTGTGTTTTAGAATCGCTAGAGCTGGGTGCTTTTTTTTTTAAATCTTTTTAAGAGCTCTTTACCAATCAGTTATAGCTTACATTTTCATTTAAAGGTTTTAAATCCTCCTTAATTTCTATTCAAAGAGGCACCCAACAAAGTTATCCCTTGTCTCTGTTATTATTTGCATTAGTCATGGAACCCCTGCCTATTGCGCTTCAGTCCAACCCTGACATAAGAGGTATCACCTGTGGCCAACACAAACATAAATGCATAATGTTCGGGGTTAACATCACTCTGTATATTTCCACTCCCCATATGATAATACCTTTCCTGTTAACCCTACTTCAAAAGTTCTCAAAGCGTTCAGGTCTCGCATTAAATCAAAAAATAAACCAGGGATTTAGACATTACCCTACCTCAACCTGTAGCTGACCTGTAGCTGTAACTCAATTAATTTTGACATTCATTGGACTTCTACATCACTACCTTATCTGGTTATTCATTTGACACCGTCCATCGACACCTTATATAAAGCAAACTAACCATCAAATTAATTTACTACCAAGATTACTTATTATTTAAAAATGCTACCTCCAGGATGGACTTACTTAAGCTACAAAACAGTGTCATCCAGTTTGCCTGGGGCTGTAAATGTCCTAGGACAGTGGTCCTCAACTCCGGTCCTCGGGGCCCACTAACAGGCCAGATTTTGAGTATTACCTTGGGGAGATGCAGACTAGAATACTGCAATCACTAAGCAGCAAATTATATCACCTGTGATGTAATTTAGTTATCTTGCAAACCTGGCCTGTTAGTGGGCCCCGAGGACCGGAGTTGAGGACCTCTGCCCTAGGATACATAGGTTGACACCATATACCCCAAAACAACGTGGTGGACTGGGGCTATCTTACTTGCTAACATATTATCAGGCAGCCTATACAATGGCTAGAGGTCCAGCGTTTCATTTGGTATTTATTAAAGCTCCTTCCTGCTCTCTTTGCTCTATTGGCACAAAAAATGTGGATTCAAAGAAAGTTGTGCCCTCTTATACTATGTTCTACCCAGAGTTTGAACCAGATCTAAGAACATATTGCTTCCAGTGGTGGATGAATAAGGGTTTCTTACCAATAGGAGACTTTTTTAATGGTGATAAATTGTTCTGTTTAAGTCACTATCGATAAGCCCTAAAAATGCCATTTGATGAAGTATTTTCAAGGAATGTCCTGTATCAGAATTAAACTCTGGTCCCTAGGCAGTCCTCCCACACTGACATTGTTTGAAATATGAAGCCAATCAAGGTCTTTGGTAAAGGGATAAGAGCCGGTTCACATTAGCGCGACTTGTCAGGCGACTTGTCAGCCTGACAAGTTGCGCTCCCTCGCGGTCCATTGACCGCTACAGGACCTGTTCTAATAGGAGCGACACAAGTCACTCCGACTTAGAAAAAGGGTCCTGTACTATTTCGGGGCGACCTCGGAGCGACTTGCATAGACTTCCATTATGTGAAGTCCCTGCAAGTCGCTCCGAAGTCGTGGTGCAATGTTATGCACAAGTCGCCCCCGAAGTAGTAAGGAGTCGTGTCGCCTCAGTGTGAACCGGCTCTAAGTCTCTGTAGTATATATCCTGCAAACCTTCCTAAATCGTAAACTTCCATAAATGAAACTGTGGGTACAGGATCTAAAAGTGACTTTTGATCTACCAGAATGGCAGGATATTGCCAACAACCTATCTAAAATCTCTGTCAATACAACCCTGACAGAATCTAATTATATGCATACTAGCTCAATATGTGTTTGTCTTTCAGGTGTACTTTTAAAAAAAAACAACCTCTTTAAGTTCCAACTGAGCATTAGGAGGGGGAAGAAAGGGGATTTAAGTGACTTTGAACATGGTTGTCAAAAACTGCTCATCTACTGGGGTTTTCAAGCACAACCATCAAAATATCTAGTGAGTGACAGTTTTGTGGACGAAAATGCCTTGTTGGTGTCAGAGATCAGAGGAGAATAGGCGGACTGATTTGAGATGATAGAAAGGCAAAAGTAACTTAAATAACCACTCATTACAACCAAAGTATGCAGAATATCATCTCTGAGCACATAACACATTAAATAATGAAGCAGATGGGCTACAGCAACAGAAGACCACAGCAGGTGCCACTCCTGTCAGCTAAGAACAGGAAACTGAGGGCACAATTCGCACAAGCTCACCAAAATTAGACAATAGAAGATTGGAAAAACATTGCCTGGTCTGGTGAGCCTCAATTTTAACTGCGACATTCAGATGGTAAGGTCAGAATTTAACGTAAACAACATGAAACCATGGATCCATCCTGTCTTGTATCAACAGTTCAAGCTGGTGGTGTAATGGTGTAGGGGATATGTTCTTGGCACATTTTGGGTCCCTTAGAACCAATTGAGCATTGTTTAAATGTCACGGCCTACCTGAGCATTGCTGCTGACCATGTCCATCCCTTTATGACTACAGTGTACAGATCTTCTACTTCCAGCAGGATAATGCACCATGTCACAAACCTCAAATCATCTCACCACTGGTTTCTTGAACATGACAATGAGTTCACTGCACTCCAATGGCCTTCACAGTCACCAAATCTCAATTCAATAGAGCATCTTTGGGATATGGTGTAACAGGAGATTTGCATCATGGATGTGCAGCCGACAAATCTGCAGCAACTGCATGAGGTTATCATGTCAATATGGACCAAAATCTCTGAAGAATATTTCCAACACCTTGTTGAATCTATGCTACAAAGAATTAAGGTGGTTATGAAGGCAAAAGGAGGTCCAACCAGGTACTAGCAAGGGATACCTAATAAAATGGCCGGTGAGTGTAAATACCACATGACTGCCACAAGAAGTCCATTTAACTGTTTTATTTGTCTCTAGGAGGTTCTGAGGCCAGAACATACCACTTCCTCCTGCATGTAGTTCAGAATGAGTACTGTTAGAGGGAACACTTTTCATCTCTCTGCAACGAATATTTTGGATTATATTAGAGATAACACATATTTTCCGATTCAAGAAAAATGACCAATAATTGCGTACAATTTGGAGTCTCAGTGTGTAAAGACATCTACCTCCCTGCTGTTTTGCAATCACAAGGTCTGTAGGATACTTTTGATGATTTGTGAGGTGATAGTTTAACTTTATTTATAGTAACTAGCCTACAATTCCTGTCAGAGATTCATTAGCAGCCAAGTGTTAAGTCAGGCCTATAAGCTTATTGTCCACTTGGATGAATTAATCTGTAATATCTTACCACTTTTTATATGTCAATGTCACAAGAAGTACGAGAAGAGAAAACTTTCAGTGGGGACGCCTGTTTTGGTGGCAACTATCTATATACTATAGATAGTTGTGACAACTATCTTTATACTCACCTATAAAATATATTCTTTTGAATTCAGTGGAGCCCTTTCTTGGCGCAACAATGTGTTGCATTTGTTTTATTGTATGCTGAAGTTTCATGTATGCTTTCTCTAGTTTTCCATTCAATTAAATGTAGGAAGACTTTCAAATTCACCTCAGAACAAATCTGATAATACATTTTCAACTGCACTTAGTCTCAACAAGAATGTAGGAAGGAGTCATTCAATGCAAGCTGAGGCAGTTGCTGTATGCAAAGTAACTACGTTTTAGTACTGAATATTATGTAAGTTGATAGAACTGCTTTTTGGCTGTTCATAGCAAGCATACTGACCACAGTGATCAGTGAAGCATATAAACCACAGCTTGTCATATTCGGCATGCTTCTAAAGTATTTTTTTTTTATCAGCTCACTGCAGCATAATCTATACTGAACTGCGTATGATTTGGCTTTTTAATACAGATATTAAAATAGGAGCCTTAACCAAGTGTGGTTAAGGCTGTGTGAAAGCCCTTCAAAAAATGGCACAAATAAGATCCAATTGTAGTTTGATCACTCTGCAGCACGATCACAACAATAAGAAATAAACATGGCCAATGCCAACAAAATATAAAGTAGTACCATATCTGTATCCAGATTTGTTGAACCTGACTATAAGCAATGTCATTATGTTTGCTGGTAAATGGAACCTGAAAAGGTGGCTTTAGTTTACGGCTCTGAGCCCCTAAATCTCATCTCTAAATTACCCCCCCCCTTTCTGAAAATCCCCAAAGTATGTGATTAAAAAATAAAAAAGTTTCAGTTTACAAACTTTTTTTCAGGGGTCTTATGGCCAGTTACACATCAAATTAGGACCTCTTCCTTGATATATACAGTATATATATTAGTGATCAACCAATATTGTTTTTTTAATACCGATACCGATATTTTGGTCATCGGATTTTGGTATCGGCCGATATTGGCTGATATTTTCAGACATGTAAAAATGTATTTATTTTTTTTCAAAGGTACTCCTTGTGGAGGGATCTGGGGGTCTAAAAGACCCCAGACCCATCCTCTGCACTGAAAAGCATTCAACACGCCAAGTTTAGCTGTTTTGAATGCTGTCAGTTTTTTTAATTTGGCGCTGAGTACCCAGGACTGCAGCTAGGATGTCCGGGTCTGCTGGTGGGACAGGAGACCCGGGCAAGCCGCGGAAGGTGGTGGGAGGGGGGGGCATCCTCTCCTGCTCCTTGTAATGACCAGCGAGCGGCTTCTCAACTACATCGTTTGTCATTACAAGACAGCCGACCATTGGCAATGGACGCCAGTACCGGGGTGATGCCTCTAGCTGCAGGCATCACTCCGGTACAGCACTTTCCCGAAATATCGGCAATATCGGTAACCTCAGGGGCCAATTCTTTTTTTTTTTTTTTTTTAAGTTGGGTGAGCAAATGGACTATTTTTCACTGTAGTTGGTGTTGTCACATCAAGGGGAAGGCATCTTTGGGAGGGAGTGGTGGGCTGGAGGTGAGAACGGAGGAACTGGTTATCAAAAGAACTGATTACATTACTCTGATTAGATAAATAAGCAAAACATTTAAACAAAGACCTTTTTGTTATGGAAAAAGAGCACATATATAATGTGGTAATATTACTGTGTCTGCCTGCCAGTAAACCTGAGTGCATTTACATGCTGTGTCCACAGTGCTTCTCTGCACTCTCTATGTATAAGTGTGTTATTTCCTATTTAATAATGATCCTAATAAGAACCCACATGAATGAGCCCACTTGGAAGTTGTCACTGTACTGGGCCAATCATCTGTGGTCAAAGCATTCCCTGACTTACAGCTGCACCTATATGTGCCACTTGGCTGCAGATAATTAGCCCCACCATTGTCAATCTAGTTTGTGAGCTATACACTACTGAATCCCTCGGATTAAAGATATGTACTTATCAGCCATAACGTTACAGCCACCCACCTTAACCCATCAAGGCAAAGACTTCACTAGGCCTCTTAATGCTATTGCATGTGGCACCAGACCATCAGTAACAGATCTGTTAATTTGGGAGGTGGGGCCTCCAAAGATCAGACTAGTTTTAATAGCTCATCCCACAGATGTTTGATTGGATTACGATCTGGAGAATTGTTGTGTTCCTCATTCTGGAATTCATAAGACCATGCTACCTTCTTCCATTGCTCCATGGTCCAGGTCTGATGCTCACTTGCCTATTGTAGACTCATTTGGTTGAGGACTTGGGTTAGCATGGGTACCCTGACCGGTCTGCAGCTGTATATTGGATGGGAATAAATGTCTAGCTGGAGGAGACTACTGCTGCATTATACCTATGCACATTTTAGACCATCTATAACAAAAAGTTTTTTTTTCTTATGAGTTTAACTTACCTTTGGGTGGTGGTTGATTGCTTCACTTGGGAAAGCATTGCAAACAGTTGTTTGAAGATATCACACGTGGGACTTTTTCTTATGTTCACTTTTTAGGCTTTGCATTTGCATATTTAGAATTTTGTCTTTGAATTGTTATACTTATTTGTGGGTTTAATTGTTGTATGTATATTATTTACAAGGTGGAAAGTGTTGGTCAAATTCTTAAACATTGATTAGCATTTTCAAAATAGCTGCCCTTCCACAAATTTATTGATTGGAGCCCATCTAGTTATTATCTCAAGTTATATTTGATTTGATTTAAGCACTCTGTTTTGTGTTTGATATATATACTGTACTTGAGACAGTTTAGACAGAGCAGTGTACTGCTGGGTATACGCACTTTCAAAATTATAATCACAATGGCAGATGTTTGAGGTAAAGGTATGTTATTGTTGAAAGCAATATTTTACCATACCCTTCTTTGTCAATTCTGCTTCATTTTGTCAATCCTGCTATG
This sequence comes from Pelophylax lessonae, assembly GCF_965119305.1. NCBI lineage: Eukaryota > Metazoa > Chordata > Amphibia > Anura > Ranidae > Pelophylax > Pelophylax lessonae. The sequence goes on from NC_138768.1 coordinate 147,733,362, forward strand.
GCCTAAAGTGAAGGATAACATAAGTATAACAATGCATATTTAAGGAATATCTAAATCCAAAAGCAAAAATGGAATATATTGCCGCTTACTAGTCATTAAAGTGCAATTAAAGCTGTAATAAACCCAAAACCCAAAAAATTATATTTTTCAGCTTACCAATTACTAGATGTTGTGGCTGTATCTTTGTATTTTTGACTCTTCACTATGTAAATTGGCCCGTAACACGCCTCCTGTATCAGTGAGATAGAACTCTGGAGGAATAAGAAGAGGAGGCACAGCACACAGCAGCATTGTTAAAATGGGGGCAGTGCTAAATGTATTAGCTGATGCAGATCAGGGCAGTTGCCCGGGGGCCCCACCTGCCCAGTGACCCAGCCCCAGCCAAGTATTAATCGTGACGGCTGTGTCCCACCTGAGGGGTGACACCCAGGGCCGGCAACTGGACTGCCTTCGCTGCTCACTAACACAGGAGAGCGGAGCAGGAGGCACTGAGGCAGAACAGGGGAGAGAGAGAGAAAAACAGCAGCGCTGAATAGACAGCTTCCTTTCTAAGTTAACGAGCAGGTGATTGGTTGTGAGGACCCCCTAGCAACCAATCAACTGGTGTTAACTTGGAAAGTTAACTCCGGCAGCTCGTGCTGTCTATTCAGGGCTTTCTTGGTGCCTCCTGCTCCCTGCTTCACTCTCCTGTGTTTCCCGCTCTGCATGCAGCATGCCAAAATAAGGTAGGAAGGGGGAGAGCTTGGAGGAGCTGTGTAATGTAAAGGGGTCCATAGGTAGGGGGGCTGTGTAAAGCACAGGGGTCCATGTTGGGCTGTGTAATGTAAAGGGGTCCATGGGGGCTGTATAATGTAAAGAGGTCCATGAGGGGGGCTGTGTAATATAAATGGATCCATAGGGGGGCTGTGTATTGTAAAGGGGTCCATGGGGGCTGTATAATGTAAAGAGGTCCATGAGGGGGGCTGTGTAATGTAAATGGATCCATAGGGGGGCTGTGTAAGTTAAAGGGGTCAATGGGGGGATGTGTATGTTAAAGGGGTCCATGGGGGGCTGTGTAAGTTAAAGGGGTCCATGGGGGGCTGTGTAATGTAAAGGGGTCAATGGGGGGCTGTGTAATGTAAAGGGGTCCATGGGGGGCTGTGTAATGTAAAGGGGTCCATGGGGGGGCATTTTAATGTAAAAGGGTCAATAGGGGGATGTGTAATGTAAAGGGTCCATGAGGGGCTGAGTAAAGTAAAGGGGTCCATGAGGGGGCCCTTTAATGTAAAGGGGCCCATGGGGGCTGTGTAATGTAAAGGGGTCCATAGGGGGCAGTTTAATATAAAGGGACCATGGGGGTGAGCTATGTAATGTAAAGGGGTCAATGGGGGACTGTATAGTGTAAAGGGGTCCATGGAGGCTGTGTAATGTAAAGGGGTCCATGGGGGGCTGTATAATGTAAAGGGGTCCACGTGGGGGCTGTGTAATGTAAAGGGGTCCATGGGGGGCTGTGTAATGTAAAGAGGTCCATAGGGGGGCTGTGTAATGTAAAGGGGTCCATGGGGGGCTGTGTAATGTAAAGGGGTCAATGGGGGCTATGTAATGTAAAGGGGTCCATGGGGGGGGCTGTGTAATGTAAAGGGGTTCATGAGGGGGCTATGTAATAACAAATGAGCTTTGCAGCACAATGGGGCAGCAGCGTTTGAACTGGCTTTCATTCGTGTGTATAGAAAATGACATCCTGAAGACCATTGACTTCAAACCAATTATAAAAGAATTTTTAACAAAAAAGTATTGCAAATTTAATAAATAATTCATAGTGCTTTTGTACTGTGCCATTTCAGTCTGTAGTTTCTTGTTTTTCAATTTCTTGTTTTTTAAAGCGGAGTTCCACCCAGGATTTGTTTTTTTTTTTTTTAATACCCCCGGGACAGTCAGGGCTAGTGCATTCCACAATGGCTAGCCTCTGATCTGTCCCGGGTTGCACTTACCTGCAAGACGAAATACTTACCTTGCAAACGTCTTGTCCAGCGCTGCCATCTCAGATGTGGGCAGCTTGAAGCCAGCGCGTCCTCTTCGGCGTCTTCTTCCGCCTTCTGTGGTCCCACGATGCTCTGCGCCGGCCCCGACGTCACTTCCGGGTCGCGCGCGTCACCCCTCCACAGCTTCTGGGCATGCCCAGAAGCTGTTTAGAAGGGGATGACGCGCGCGACCCGGAACTGACGTCGGGGCCGGTGCAGGCGCAATGATTCCTGGGAGCTATGACGTTCAGCTCCCAGGAATCATTGCAGAGCCAGGAAGTGACGACGGGCCGCGGCCGAGGAAGGAGGAAGAAGGAAGTAAGGTAAGTATATTTTCTTCGCTACGAGGTAAGTAAAAAAAAAAAAAATATGCGATTATCCATTTATTTTTCAGGTGACCCGGAGCGAGAAGATGAAGGTAAGTATAAAAATAGGGTGGAACTCCACTTTAAGCTCGTGTTATATTGTCCAAACATTGTGTTAATATTTAAACACTGATTTTGTTGGAGGTACCAATAAATATCGCCGTATCGATAATTAGCATTTTTATTCTCGTGGGTGATTGTGTAGGCAGGGCCCCAGTGCACTGCATTGCCCGGGTACCTATAATGCTCTTAAGATGGCACTGATTCAGAACCACTAACAAATGGAAGCCAAACTCCAGCTCACACTTCATAAGTAGGTACAGCAAACTATTTTTTTTTCTGTTTGGGATAAAGGTTTTGCCTAAAAAATTAAAAGCTGATGCATTTTTACCCTTTCAGCGTTAAGTAGTTTGTCTCATCCACGTAAACTAGTACATTCTGCTGCAGAGTTTGTGCTGTGAAAAACTAATACAGCCATCACATCTAAGTATTAGGAAGCTCTGATATAATAAAAGTTTGCTTTTAGGCTTAATACTGTTTTAAAGCGGACCTAAACTCTCCTATCCTTTTCAGCCAAGGAAGCTGACATCTTAGCTTCTGTTTGATCTGCAACTGCCATGGTGCTGCACATGTGATCAGTAGTGATGAGCCAAACACCTCCCTGAACATCTCGAACAGGGGAAATGTTCTAGCGAACATACAAACTCCATTAAAGTCTATGGGACACGAACATGAAAAATCAAAAGTCCTAATTTTAAAGGCTTAAATGCAAGTTATTGGCCCAAAAAAGTGTATGGGGACCTAGGTACTGCTCTGGGGGACATGAATCAATGCAAAATATTTTTTTAAATCAATAATTTTTACAGAAGCAGTGATTTTAATATTGGTTAAAGTGAAACAATAAAAAATAAAAATTACTTTAAAAATGGTGCCTGGGGGGCCCCCTTAATGTACCTGTAAAGTGGCACATTTGTGCGATGTATTTTGCCCGTTTCAGCAATACTGACTGTTATACCTGAAGGGTTTCACATGTACTGTCACTTTAAGGCTGGCTCCACCCAGGAGTGATGACAAGGGTCAAGGGGCAGAGTGGCCATCTTGGAGACATGTAGAGATGTATTGATATGCAGAGCTGTCCTGTAATGCTGTACAGTGAGTCCTGAATAAACATCCGTTGTTCCAGACCAGAGACCTGTGTCTCTCACAACACGGAGAATATAACAGTGGCGACGAGGATGGGATTTACAAGGTTACTATCCGTGTGAGAAAGGAAAGGAAGAAAAAAAACTCTGGATTGTCAGGAATACAAACACCCACAGAGCCCAGCAGGAAAATGTCATTGATCGGGACATTAAGTGAATTTGATGGAGAACAGACAACATGGATTTCTTGGATTGAAAGATTAGAACAATATTTCTGTGCAAATGCCATCCCAGACGACAGGCAAGTAGCAGTATTTCTGACAGTGGTTGGTGCTAGGACATATGACACTCTTAGGGATCTCCTTTTCCCTGAAAAACCAGCAACTAAGGCTTTGGCAGAGCTCCTGACACTGTTAGGGAATCACTTCCAGCCTAAACCACTAGAGATTGCAGAGAGATTCAGGTTTTATCAGCGGCAGCAGCAGCCAGGTGAAGATATTAAGGCTTATGTGCTCGCCCTTCGCAGACTAGCCTCAACCTGTTCTTTTGGGGAGTATTTACCAACTGCACTGAGGGATAAGTTTGTCATGGGACTAAATAGTGAGTCTAGCCAAAAGAGACTGTTAACAGAGAAAGACCTTACCCTTACAAAGGCAATTGAGATAGCTTCAGTGATGGAAATGGCTGTGAAAGATACAGAAGCTTTGAACCCCCAGAGTAGAAGGGGAGAGGTTAAAGAGGAAGTTTTCAGAACAGCAGTCAAGCAAACTGCAGCTAACTGTAAATATAGAACCTCACCAGCCTGGACGTCAGCTTGCTACCGTTGTGGGAATACAGACCATGATCACAAAGTCTGCCGGTTTAAGGATTAGCTCTGTCATAATTGTGGTAAGGCAGGCCATCTGAAACGAGTCTGCCGTAGTAAGAAAGTGCGAAATTAACAACCTCTGAACACCAGGACAAAGGCATATATGGTGGGAAGATATACATTGTCATCGGAATCAGAGGATGAGGAAGTGCTCCACAGATTGGACATACATCATATGCATTCAGCACCCTCAGCAATGACTGTAGAGGTAACCGTGGAAGGAAAGAAACTCAAGATGGATGTAGACACAGGAGCAGCAGTTTCAGTTATCACCCAGAAACAATGGAGAAAACTTCTGATCCGAACAACTGTCCGTCCTACACCAATCAAACTGCAGACATATTCAAAGCAGATACTCCACCCACTGGGGTACGTGAAAGTACAGGTATCCTACAAGGGTCAGACGAAAAGAATGCCATTGTATATCCTAGAACATGGGGGACCCCCTCTTTTTGGGAGAGACTGGATTGCTCACTTTGGCATGCCAGACATCACCATTAACCCCTGCAACACCGTGACCATCCCATCAGGGGATGAAGAGGGATGGGTGAAGTCCCTGAAACAGCGATTCCCACAAGTCTTTGATAACCATTTGGGAAAAATAAAGCATGACTGTGTGAGACTCAGGCTAAAACCCAATGCCCAGCCTAGGTTCTTCAAAGCTCGGACGGTACCTTTCGCACTCCGAGCAGGTGTGGAAGCTGAACTAAGCCGGCTGGAGGAACAAGGTGTCATCTCAAAGGTAGAGCACAGTGAGTGGGCATCACCAGTTGTACCAGTAAAGAAAGCGAATGGGGACTTACGCATTTGTGGAGATTTCTGCATGGCACTAAATTCTCAACTGGAGATAGACCAGTATCCTCTACCCAGAGTAGATGACATTTTTGCCTCTCTTGCAGGAGGTCAAAAGTTCACCAAGCTTGATCTCAGGCAAGCTTATTTACAGTTTGAGGTCCACCCTTCGTCCCGCAAGTTTCTAACAATCAACACTCACAAGGGACTGTATGAATACAATCGGATGGTGTTTGGGGTAGCCTCCGCCCCAGCCATTTGGCAACGCAAAATGGATGAGATTTTGGCGGACATTCCTTTCACACAGTGCCTGTTAGATGACATGCTCATCACGGGCCTGACGGACCAGGAACACAAGCATAACGTGGAGCTTGTGTTGGCGAGACTGCAAGAGCAGGGTCTAAAAGTGAACTTGGCGAAATGCCAATTCATGGTACCTAAATTGGAGTTTTGTGGCCACCTTGTGGATGAAGAGGGTATACACACCACGGAAGCCAAAGTTGATGCTTTAGTAAAAGCTCCAGCCCCGACCAACGTCCAGCAGCTGCGATCATACCTGGGCTTGCTGAACTATTACCACAAATTCCTGCCGGATCTAGCACACACTTTGTTTCCATTAAACAAGCTTTTGGAGAAACACTCCAGATGGAACTGGTCGGCTGCGTGCCAACGTGCTTTTGAAGTTTCTAAGCGAAAGCTGTTGGCGTCACGCATGCTCGTGCACTATGACCTCCAAAGGCCTCTCACCTTGGCTTGTGATGCCTCACCCTATGGTCTAGGGGCTGTACTATCTCACGTTTTGCCAGATGGGTCAGAGAAACCAGTGGCATTCGCCTCCAGGTCCTTGACAAAAGCAGAAAGCAATTACTCTCACATTGACAAAGAGGCTCTGGCGCTCATATGGGCAATTAAGAAGTTTCATCTTTACCTGTATGGTAGGGAATTCACCATACTGACTGATCATAAACCACTCCTTCAGATCTTTAGCCCTGACAAAGGCATCTCCCAGACGACTGCGGCCCGTCTTCAACGCTATGCCCTATTCTTGGGAGCATATAGCTACAAAATCCAGTATCGCAGCCATGATGCCAATGCTAATGGAGACGCCATGTCCCGTCTGACAAGGACATTAACAGACTCTTCTCCACCTGTCAAGAGTTGTCGTTACACCAGCCTGTCCTTTCTGTCTTCCGGGGAAGTAGCAGCCCATACAGCCAAGGATACCTTCCTTAAAACAATACTCTCCTGGGTACGGTACGGTTGGCCTGCAACTGTCACACAGGATTATGAGCCTTACTTCCGTAGGCGTCTGGAATTAACTGTGTCTGGCAACTGTGTTTTATGGGGAGACCGAGTGATCGTTCCACAGACCCTCCGGAGACACATTCTGGAATTGTTACATACTGGTCATCCTAGAGGCACACGTATGAAACAAAAGGCCCGAGGCTATGTGTGGTGGCCGAACCTCGACTCCGATATCACGACATATGTGAATGCGTGTGCTGGATGTGCACAAACTGCAAGAGACCCTCCTCGAGGGTGCGTCCAGCCCTGGACTTGGCCCACGGTTCCCTGGTTTCGCCTACACTTGGACTTTGCAGGCCCGATCAGAGGACACACCTTTTTGATCATTATTGATGCCCATTCAAAGTGGCCTGAAGTCATTCCTGTTACCCAGCCAACGACTAAGGCGACGATTTCCATACTGTTACATCTCGCTGCTACGTTTGGATACCCCAGAGAAATTGTCACAGACAACGGTGCACAATTCACAAGCCAGGAGTTTCAGGGTCTCCTGACTGCCCACAACATCAAACACAAGTTGACCGCACCTTACCACCCGGCTACAAATGGTCAAGCAGAAAGGTTTGTACAGACCTTCAAACGCTATTTCAAAGCTACTGTGGCTACAAGTAAACAACAGTCCCTGTCACCCCAGCAGCTGGACTCCTTCCTTTCTACTTACAGAACCACACCACATGCAACCACTGGGAAAACTCCAGCTGAACTTCTTTTGGGTCGGCAGCCATGGACTGTTTTGTATATGCTCCGCCCTCAAACGGTCCAGGAACATGTACGGCAGTCCCAAGACAAGAGGGTCGAACACGACGAGATTCCCCGGTTTACAGCCCAGCAAAAGGTATGGGCCCGATCTTATGGCGCTTCCAACACTCGTTGGCTTCCTGCTATCGTCGCAGAGACTTTGGGACCCAAAATGTATAGGGTCTGCCTGGAAGATGGTTCCATTTGCAGAAGGCATGCGGACCAATTGCGTCCTCGTTCTCAGCTGCCCGACTCCCTGACATCGGCTGCACCTCCAGTGTCTCAAGGATCTGCTCCTACCAGATCAGGAGGCATTGAGACTGATGCTTGGGAGGACTCTGAACTTTTGAACTCAGCTCCAACAGAGCCCTCCAGCCCTGGTCCAGAGGTCTGCTCACCCTCTGAGCTAGGGGATCCCCTCTTGGCCCCGCCGGTGTCCATTCTGGCCAGCCCTGCTTCCTCCGGCCCCGAGTCGCTGGGTGCCCATCCTCAACGACACTGTCGCCCTCCTGACCGGTTTCAAATGCAAGACCGGTTACGAGACTTTCGATGGGCCCGCCGAAAGTGATCCGCTGCCATTTTCTCCCCGGATCGTCCCTGGAAGTTGTTCTCACATCCGGATGTGGAAGAAGCCATGTAAATCTCCTGAGTTGGACTGTATTGGACAATTATGAGTTACTGTTTTATGCCTGTTCTTGTTTTGTTGTTTTTTTTTTAGGTATGGATGGAAGGTGTTATACCTGAAGGGTTTCACATGTACTGTCACTTTAAGGCTGGTTCCACCCAGGAGTGATGACAAGGGTCAAGGGGCAGAGTGGCCATCTTGGAGACATGTAGAGATGTATTGATATGCAGAGCTGTCCTGTAATGCTGTACAGTGAGTCCTGAATAAACATCCGTTGTTCCAGACCAGAGTCCTGTGTCTCTCACAACACGGAGAATATAAGACTGACATTTCTAAAGGAAAAATGTCATTTAAACTCGCTCGTGGCTGTAATGTATTATCGGCTCCCGGCAATACAGATAAAAAAATGAAAATAAATAAATGGCGTGGCCCCCCCCCCCCCAGTCCATACCAGGCCCCTTGGGTCTGGTATGGATTTAAAGGGGAACTCAACGTCAAAATGATTTAAAAAAACGGCATGGGGTTCCCCCTAGAATCCATATCAGACCCTTATTTGAGCACACAGCCTGGCTGGCCAAGATGGGGGTGGGGTGAGCATCCCCCATCCTGAACCATACCAGGCCACATGCCCTCAACATGGGGGGTGGGTGCTTTGGGACAGGGGGGGCTCTGCCCCCCCACCCCATAGCACCTTGCCCCCATGTTGATGGGGACAGGGGTCTCTTCCCGACATCTGTGGGCTGTGGTTGTGGGGGTCTGCGGGGGGGGAGGCTTATCGGAATCTGGAAGCCCCCTTTAACAAAGGGGACCCCCAGATTCCACCCCCCCCATGTGAATGGATATCAGGTACATCACAAATGTGTACAAAAAAATGAAGATAAAGTCAGTTTTGGAAAAGTCCTTTATTAAATAATAAAACATAGTGTCCCCCAATGATCAGTCGCCCGCCCGCCCGAAAAATAGAGAAAAAAAGAAGAAGAAGCTCCTGCTTCTTTGGACACTTCCCACGCTCTGAGCTGTTTTGATTTTGACAGCTCTTTTATAGGGATCTGACGTCACGAGCCATCCCACAATGCACTGCTCAGGTGCAGTGAATAAATTACATGACATCAGTAATTATTCAATGCACCTGAGCAGTGCATTGTGGGGCAGCTTGTGACATCAGATCCCTATAAAAGAGCTGTCAAAATCAAAACAGCTCAGAGGGCGGGAAGCGTCTGTAGAAGCAGGAGCTTCTTCTTTTTTTTTTTTCTATTTGGGGGGGGGGTGACTGATTGTCAGGGGACACTGTTTTTTATTTTTTAATATAGGACTTTTCCAAAACTGGCTTTTGTCTTAATTTTTTTGTACACTTTTTAGGTGAATAGGTAGGGGTACGATGTACCCGATATCTATTCACATGAGGGGGGCCGGGATCTGGGGGCCCCCTTGTCTCCCCCCGCAGACCCCCTCAACCACAGCCCACGGTTATCGGGAAGAGACCTCTGTCCCAATCAACATGGGGCAAGGTGCTTTGCCCCAATGCACCCACCTCCCATGTTGAGGGCATGTGGCCCGGTATGGTTAAGGAGGGGCCTGGTATGGACTGGGGGGAAACCCACTCCATTTTTTCAGCAATACTGATATGTATAACTTTGCGGTATACACTGCACTATATGATCTCAACAAACTGTAAAAAGCAGAAATCTCTCTCCCTGACACCAATGTATTATTAGCTATAGAATTCCACTTATAATTAACCTGCTGGCCAAGGGATTTGAGCCCATAATCTCGCAATTGGCAAGGCTGGTGTTCTACCAGCTAACTAACTCCTATCTCACCCTATACACAGTGGATGAGATAAAAGTTAGGGAGAGTGGGTTCAGCTTAAGTAGGCTTAACGGTGGCGTAGGTAGTAGAATACCAGGCTTGCAATGAGGTGGCTGTAGGTTTAAATCCCCTGGTCAGCAGGCAATTTATTTGAAACAGAGGTCATAGGCCATGATAATGCAGGAACTCGAAGTTTCCGTGAAGAAGCCCATTTATTTGTCATTCAGCGAATGAGCGAGCAGCCAATGTTCGATTCAAACTTATGTTCGACTCAAACTCGAGTAGTGATGGGCCAGACAACTCCCAGTTCCATTTGCACCAGAACTCCCGAACATGGAAAAAGGTCTTCCCTGAACCCCAAACCCTATTAAAGTCCACGGACCCAAATTTTAAAAATCAAAAGTCCCTATTTTGAAGGCTTACATGCAAATTTTTGGCCATAAAAAGGGCATGGGGGCTGAATACTGCCCTGGGGGACATGCATCAATGCAAACATTTTGATGCTCAAAGTAAAACAATAAAAATTTCCTATGCATTCCACTGTTGTTACCTACTTGTACCCTTCCTGAAAACTCAATAAAAACTGTTGAAACATAAAAATGAAAAATTCCTTTAAATATAGTGCCAGGGCGGTCCCTTTAATTTGCCTGTAAAATGGCGCATATGTACCGTGTATAGAAACTTGCTGCAGCAAAACTGACATATATAAAGGAAAAAAAAATACATTTCAATTTTACCGGCTGCAAGCTTTGCCAAAACATTGCCAGCAATACAAAAATGGGAAAAAAAAAACTGCATAGGAAACCCCGCAATCCATACCAGATTCTTATCCAAGCATGCAGCCTGGCAGGCCAGGAAATGGGGAGAATGAGCGAGTGCCCCCCTGAAAGCCCCCTCTACCAGGCCACATGCCCTCAACATGGGGCAGTTGCTTTCGGGCAGGGGGGCTCTGCCCACCCCACCCCAAAGCACCTTGTCCCCATGTTGATGGGGACAAGGGCCTCTTCCCCACAACCCTGGGCAGTGGTTGTGGGGGTCTGGGGGCAGGGGCTTATTGGAATCTGGAAACCCCCTTTAACAAGGGGCCCCATGACCCCCCCCCCCCTACATGAATAAGTATGGGGTACATTGTACTCCTACTTATTAAAAAAAGTGTCAAAAATAAATAAAAACACATACACAAAAAAACAATGTGCCCCGATGTAGATCCATCGTCAATTAAGAAGCCCGCTGCACGCCGGTAAAAAAAAAAAGCTCCGCTCATGACGAAGACTATCCACCTTCATCACAGCCATTTGGGTGAAGTATTTCTATCTATCTATCTATCTATCTATCTATCTATCTATCTATCTATCTATCTATCTATCTATATCTTTATATTTTTTTCTCTCCATCTATTTATCTATGTATCTATCTATCTTAGCTATCTCTATCTATCTATCTGTACAACCATTTGGATGAAGTCTATCTATCTATCTATCTATCTATCTATCTATCTATCTATCTATCTATCTATCTATCTAGCCATTTTCTTGTTTTACGTGGTTGTTGGCTCTTTGACCAAAGCAGTAGAAGAAAAATGTTTCCCCTATATACAGATCCCTTTTTGTTAAGTATGTTCTGGAATGCTTTTTATGGGCCCAGGCTTTTCCAGAACTTTAGCAGCGTTATTTTTCTTAAGTGATTTGTGGAGTTGATTGCTGTAATTACAAGGTAATTACACTTAAATGAACATATGTACCAGTACCATTAAGGCGGCAAATAGTTCTTTGATATTTCTTTCGTAGACTGGGATAGGAAGGATTTCATTGTGTTGTGTAAAATATCCTAAATGTAAATGTATGCAATAATCATTGGGATGTCAGTGTAAAAAAAATGCATTTACAAATAAATTATAATAACTTCTCTGAGCTGTAGACTGGAAGGCAGCACAATGACACTGTGACTAAAGAACATCTGTGGATTTTGTGCTTGATTTCATGGCATAGTCCATAGACTTGTATAGCCCAATAACTGTTTGCAAATGTGTATAAGTTTGCTTGTGGTATTCTGCATGCTGAAGGCTCTTGATTTATACCGGGGTTGCTTTCCTGGAAGTGCTCATGTAATTAACATTTCATGTAATTTATACAGTGGTTTCTCACTGAAAGAAATGCTAACTGCCATAGCTGCGTTTCAAGGGTATAATTCAGACCCTACTCACACACAGTTGTGAATGATGAGGCCTGCTGTCCACTAGATAATAAATGAATCAATAGAAGAAACAAAAGAACACATGTACACCAACAGAAGCACTGAAATGTAGTTGTGTAAGGAAAGGAATAACAATCCTTGTGGTGCTGCTTCACTTTTAACAGTTCTCTTGTACTGTATAGTAAGTTGGCTTTGAGAGTTATAATGTACTGTACATCCCTGCACTGTATAGTATTGTACTCTGTATTTATACCTTGTACAGGTGGCAAACAGGTTGTAAATGAAATAATGTAGTATATGACATTGTGTAGTAATTTAAGTTAAAGCATTTGTAAAGTCTCTCTCTTTTTTTTTTTTTTTAATAACAAACATGTTATACTTACCTCCTCTATGTGTTTTTGCACAGAGCAGACCGGATCCTCCTCTTCTTTGGTCCCTCTTTGGCTCTCCTGGCCCCTCCCTCCTGTTGAGTGCCCCCACAGCAAGCAGCTTGCTATGGGGTCACCCGAGCTGAGTCATAGATCCCTGTGTCCATTCAAACACAGATCTGCATCCTGGCCCCGCTACCTTTTTCTCCAGATTAGCTGAATGATTTTTATTGACAGCAGCAGGAGCCAATCACGCTGCACTGCTGTCTCAGCCAATGAGGAGGGGAGTCCCAGACAACTTAGACACTCCTGCAACATAGCTGAAAAAAAATGGGCTTAGGTAAGTATTAGGGGGGTTAGGGGGGCTGCAGCACACAGAGGATTTTTTTTATCTTAATACATAAAATGCATTAAGATAAAAAAAAAAAAAACCTTCTGCCTTTTTAATCCCTTTAATAGTATTTTTTTTTTTTTTAAGGAAAACTTCACCTTTGGTGAAAAAATCAATAAATAAATGCACATATTTTTGTAGAAAAAAAAATTACATTCAATATTCTTTCACCCAGGAGCCTGCAAAGCATTGCACCTGATATCAGTGGATTGGGGGTGCAATGTCAGGCTCCTGCAGGCACAATCTCCAGCTTTCTTGCCAGTACCTCTATCAGGGATTTGTACTTGAAAGCTGGAGGAAGTTTCCATGAACCTCATAAAATCACTCCTAAAGTACCTTTTTCATATTACAACTTTTTTTTACAGTTTACACTTTGCCCCAAGCCTAGCCAGGGCTATTGGCGGACTAGAAAGCATGCTGGCATGTCACTACCAGCTGTCACTGCTAGGTCCCAAAGAGACCTTCAGACAGGCTGTATGTCAGCACAGCTTGCAGAAAAAACAAAGCCACGCGTATGCAGAAATATCAAATAATCATGCAGAAATATCAAATAAAGTCCTTGGGAAAAAATCATACAATTATAGCATAACAAGTGAAGTCCTTATGAATCAGTGAGTGAAAAAATCTCCTTAAAGTGTCATCAAGGGATCCAACATCATACAGTAAGTGAAAAGAACTCCCCCGGTGAAAACCTCCAGTTCTGAGTATAGGGGCACTTACCAGATCTTATTGACCCTCCATCTCTGGAGAAGTCAAACAAGCAGTGGTTTTTGCCATCAATGGGATATTGCAGCCACAGGTACACTCATTTGGGGAATGGTTGCCACTTTTTGTCTCCTGACCAACCACACCAGATACCATAGATCGTAGTGTATAAGAGAAAGGAAGTTCCAAAAGTGTAAAATCGCCCAGTGATTTATTAAAATAAATATATTGCACTTACATAGGTCAATGTAAAACACCCCAAACTGTACAGTTTTTGCCAGCAAAAGCAATCAACCCGCACTTCCAGGATCTGTATGGATGCGATGATGTCAGCACGCAGCACCGCCCTACATGTTTCATCATAAATTATGTCTTCCGTGCCCTGGAGATGGAGGGTCAATAAGATCTAGTAAGTGTCCCTACTCTCAGAGGGGGAGGTTTTCACTGGAGGACTTCTGTTCACTTATGATGTTGGATCCCTTGATGACACTTTAAGGAGATTTCTTCACTCACTGATTCACATGGACTTCACTTGTCATTCTATATGTATTTGATTTTTTCACAAGGACTTTATTTGATATGTCTATTTGTTTGAATTTTGCATAATGCGGCTTTGTTTTTTCTGCAAGTATACTTATTATGGCAATGTCACATAGTTATGTTGCAGCTTTGCACACATGACTTTTTTTTATTTTTTTTGAACACGGCATTAGCAGTAGCACAGTTTCTGAATTGTATGTCAGCACAGCTGCCTGTAGCACCACCACTGAAACATGAATAGAAGGGTGACAATGCCAAATATGTATTGAAAGTGTAAGGGATTAGCTCGGTGGTAGGCGTGGATGACCCCTTGGGGGGTGCGTTTTCCCAGAGAGGTAGCCGACAAGTGCTTGCAAACAAACAGTGTGGTTTATTAAATGGTGTTTTCTTCACCAGGCTGTATGCAGCAAAACATCAAAATAAAATAAAAGACAAAATAAATCCTTGCCTCTGTGGGCGGCTACCTTCTCACAACTGGAACCTGCCTAAGTGTCTGTCTCCAACCTACCGTCGGGCAGACTTCCTTGTCCTACAGCGGACACTCAATAGTCCTTTTATAATAGCTTCACAGGGCAACACAGTCCTTTGTTTCTTTCACATCAACAGTTCGTCTTCTCACCTTTGAGACGTATTCACCCTTGGTTACCGTCCCGGGCACACATCACTCCGGGGGGTCTTCTCCCAGGCCCACACATCCTGTCGGGAGGCACACGCTGACTGTCCTCCTGCTCCCAGCCCACATGGCTTCAGGATGCAGCTTCTGGAGGCAGCAAACAATAGGAATTTCTCTGAACCAATTATAGAGCCTTAACTCCCTCATTCTGAACAGGTGAAAGCCTTTCAACTTCCTGCTGGCTAGCTCTGTAGCCAACACCCTAAATTAATTAATGGACTTTCTAAGTCAGGTGGAAATGTATCTCCTTCCTGTGACTACATTCCCAGATTTAGCTGACTTCCTGTTACATACCCCCCCCTCTTGTTTCAACCCTAGGGTTGGGACACAGATTTCCAGGCACGCATGTGTCAAGCACTGCTGACTCACTGATAAGCCTCCTATTATCCTCAAGCTTCCGGATGAAACTGTTTTGTCATCTTCATTGACGGATTTCTCATAAATGCCACACAGTTTGTCTCTCATCTCATATACACATTCTTCAACTGCATTTTTGGCATCATTTCGCTCCTTCTCGTTTCTGTCATCTTCATTGACAGCTTTCTCATAAATGTCAGACAGCTTGTCCCTCATAACCGTCTGTCCAATCCACCATGGAGGACCGTGATCCATAGGCAACTCAATTGGGCTAGTCTTAATGTCTTCAACATTCTTAAGACGCCTCTCTCTGCAATCCATAAATGTTTTCCACAAAACTTTGAGAACCTTTGCTTCACTAAGCTTTGTTCCAAGTAGGGACTCTTGACATCCCTCTGTGACTTGAGTTGCCTCTCCATACAGCTGTACACAATCATTGACTTTTTGTTGTAAAAGGGAATGATCTTCCTTCTTGAGCTTTGCTTGCTCTAAGATGCTGTGCAGAGGATTTTCCAATTGAGACAACAGGCTGTCACACATTTCTTCAAAGTGACCCCTGTTCCTTTTCCCAGAGATATCAATATCATTCAAACATTTCATATTCATAGGCAGATCTGAAGCATTTGCACTCATCAACTTCTTAAACTTTTCGCCCTCCTGAGCGAGTCGCAGTAAAGGCCTACTATTTGATTTGATATTGAGTTTATATTTCTTGCCAAACTCTTCACAGAAGAAGCCAACCAGAACATCATCAACTTTCCTTCCACCAACATAGGGGTCAAAGGCAACAACACAGTTGAACCCAGCGATCTGGGTGGTATCCATTATAGACCTCCTCTCTGCATCAGTGAAGAAGCATGGAACTGCAACACATTCTTTTACAGGTTTCTTCAATGCACTTTCTGCTGAACTATTTGACCGCTCAAGGTCACCTAGTTCTTTTTCTCTATCTGAATTCCACATGGAATGCATCTCAAGATCACGATCAAACTTCTGCCACCCGTCTTTCACCAGTTCCATTTTGGAAACACTCCCTGAAAGGCACTTATTCATTTGCTTCACGTTTTCACCAACAGCCTTAGTTTTCTCCACTAGGTTTTCAGCCTGAACTGAGAAATCACCACATTTCTTACTCAGCTCCTTTGTTTGCTGAAGTTCTAATGATACATTTTCCAATGCTTGAAGTTTTTGAAGGAACGGTTTATTCCAAAGGGGTGATTCAAGCCACATGTCGTCACATTTCTGAGGCTCACTCAGGACAGACCCCAAAACACTGATCCTTTTAAAAACTGCATCAGGCACACTATCCCCTCTTTGGGACAGATCCTCTGTTGCCTGGAATTCCTCTTCCAGTTCCTGCAACGGAATCTTCATCTCTTCTACTTGCTGTTCTAAGGCTCGCTTAGACTTTTCTAGCTCCTGAACGCTTTTCACAACATCATCCTTGGAGCTGACCAATTCTTCCATTTCTGTACGCAGCTGTTTAACACTTTCTTGTTCAGCCTTACACTCTAGAGCTTCCTCCAAAGAGCGAGCCAAGAACAGGGCTTTGCTCTCGTTATCACGCACCTCCGTTTCTGCACGTGCGCGTTCTTCTGCATATTTTGCAGACACAGTCTTCTCTTCACCAAGCATCTGATCAAACTTCTTTTTCACATCTTCAACACACTGTAATGAACCAACGCTTTCTTCCATGCGTTTTTTCATATCCGCTATCTGAGCTTGCAATGTTGCGACTTGTTCTGATAGGTTTTTCTTTGCTTCCGCCTCCTCTTTTAATTGTTCCAGGAAGCCATTTTTCTCATCTTCCATTTGTTTGAGCTTTGTGCTAAAACTCAGCCTTTGACACCTCTCTTCCTGTAAGAGTTCCTGCGTGTCTTGCAGCTGCGATTCCAAGATAGAAAAATCTTCCGCAATTTCTCTAGATTTGCTGTCTGCTTGAGAAAGCTGATTTGTAACATTGTCCAACTCAACCTGCAGTCGGTTTGCCTTCTCTGACAGCTTAGCACACAATCGGTCACCTTCTGACACCTTGACTTGCGATTCCAGAAGCTGTGCCTCTATTTTTTCCCTCTTATGTTCACAATCTCCTTTTCCCTGCATAAGAGCCTTCACCTCATTGGCTAGTTTCTGGGAATGAGACTGTAATTCTGCCACACAGGCTTCTTTCTCCTTTAACTGCTGCTGGAAACGTTGGGCTTCACCTTTCCAACTTTCACAGTCTGCACGTAATTCATCTACCACATTGCTCAAAGTGGTGAGCTCATACACAGTACTCAGTAATTTAGCCTCTCTTTCACTTTTCTCGTTGTCGCTGAGAGACAATGTCGTTTTCAGAGCGACATTCTGTTCCTGCGACTCCTGCAGGTCTATTTTTGTAACTTCCAAACACTGAAGACTTTTTTCCAGCTGATTACGCAACTCCAACATTTCACACATGCTTTGCTTCTGCAAAGTCTGAATTTCAATTTCCTTTTCCATGAGGATGGTATCTTTCTCCTTTATAGTGTCTTGACATTTTTGCAATTCGACCAAAAGAAGAGCAGTGGATTCTTCCCACTGTGACACATGAGACTTGAGTAGTTCATTCATTTCCTGCAAGTTTCTATGCTCCATTTTAAGCAATTCCACGGCTTGTTCCTTTTCTTCCATTTTCCGTTGCAAGGCATCCAACTCAGCCCTGCACACATACTCGGTTTCTTCCAAACCGATGGCCTCCATTGGCTGCTGGCGTCTCTGTTTCCAGCCTGCCATGCTCTCTTGATGAGCCTTTTGTTGAGCTGCAAAGCTCTGCTGAAAATCCGCATTTGCCTGCTGTTGAGCTGCATTTGCTTGCTGTTGAGCTGCATTTGATATAATCAGTTGTTTCAACATCTCCTCCATTTTGAGCTTACTTTTCATCTGAGCACACTGCGTCTCCATAGCAGTTTCATCAGTGTTGCTAGGGACAACAACCTTCCTCTTTAGTAGACTCTCTTTAGGCATGGATGGGGCTGGTTCAGACGGCAACATCCCCTCCATCCATAGAATCCGGTCTCTCATTTCATCTATCTTTGCATTCTTCAGGCGTTTTGAACGCCCCATCTTCAATAACTCCACAAACAAATTTTTCACAGTCCAGCAAAAAATTTTCAGACCACTGTCTCTTTAACACATGTAGTTTTTCTCTCTCTTGCAAGATCTCTTTTCCTGCACACACAGTTTGTGCAGTCACTTGCACCAGACACAACAAAGTTCATCAAATAATTTTTGAGACCGCTGTCTCTTTAAAACACTTTTTTTTTTTTTCTGTCAGGATCTTCTCTCCTGCACACATAGATTGTGCAATCTCATGCACCAGACAAAGTTCATCAAACATTTGCACTTCCTTGCAGGGATCTCTGCTTATGCCCACTGCATACCTCCACCATATGTAAGGGATTAGCTCGGTGGTAGGCGTGGATGACCCCTTGGGGGGTGCGTTTTCCCAGAGAGGTAGCCGACAAGTGCTTGCAAACAAACAGTGTGGTTTATTAAATGGTGTTTTCTTCACCAGGCTGTATGCAGCAAAACATCAAAATAAAATAAAAGACAAAATAAATCCTTGCCTCTGTGGGCGGCTACCTTCTCACAACTGGAACCTGCCTAAGTGTCTGTCTCCAACCTACCGTCGGGCAGACTTCCTTGTCCTACAGCGGACACTCAATAGTCCTTTTATAATAGCTTCACAGGGCAACACAGTCCTTTGTTTCTTTCACATCAACAGTTCGTCTTCTCACCTTTGAGACGTATTCACCCTTGGTTACCGTCCCGGGCACACATCACTCCGGGGGGTCTTCTCCCAGGCCCACACATCCTGTCGGGAGGCACACGCTGACTGTCCTCCTGCTCCCAGCCCACATGGCTTCAGGATGCAGCTTCTGGAGGCAGCAAACAATAGGAATTTCTCTGAACCAATTATAGAGCCTTAACTCCCTCATTCTGAACAGGTGAAAGCCTTTCAACTTCCTGCTGGCTAGCTCTGTAGCCAACACCCTAAATTAATTAATGGACTTTCTAAGTCAGGTGGAAATGTATCTCCTTCCTGTGACTACATTCCCAGATTTAGCTGACTTCCTGTTACAAAAGGTAGTGTGTGAGCACTGTCACTCTATCGGAATGAAATCATATGGCCTGAACAGTGATTGGTAGGAACAACAGTTAACACTTACATAATTCAAAAAGTAAATTTGAAAAAAAATGTGTATATGGTACTGAGAGGACATGGACAAACACATTTTTAATTTCAGGTTTTGAGTTTACATATGCTTTTTTTTTTTTTTTTTAATAGCTCTTTATTGGATTTCAAAAAATAAAGGGCTGAGATTTGAGCCATGCATGGGCAGACTGAATGTACCCAAGCTGATTGATCAATCAACTTGGGTTCAACTAGCCTGCCGGATTTTACATATGAGTTTTATCTCATTATTATAGCCACTAGCAATAATCACTGTGTTCTCCCAGGGATTCCCCTGTCAACACTGATTGGTTGCAGGAAAGAAATTTGCTCTGTCTATGGATGGCCACAGTGGCGGCCTGTCCATTGGGGGCGCAGGGGCGCTGCCCCCCCCCCCATCCATGCGTCCGGCTCCCTAATCTACATGCAGGGCACCGGACGCATGGATTCCAATGTTTTTTTTTTTTTTGGAAGCACGTGAATAGAGCCAGAGGCTCTAATAGGCTTCATAAAAGGGTGAGCCCACCCAGTTGTGTGACAATAGCGAATAAATATTCACTATTGTCACACGGATCCTCCTCCTGGCCAATCAGGAAGCGGGTCCTAAGACCCAATTATATTAAGAACACCTAGGAGAGAATCCAGGTCTTTTTTAAAGCAATCTACTGAGCTTGCCAGAACCACCTCTGGAGGGAGGTGGTTCCACATTTTCACAGCTCTTACTGTGAAGAAACCTTTCAGTATTTGGAGACAAAATCTCTTTTCCTCTAGACCTAAGGAGTGCCCCTTGTCCTCTGTGATGACCTTAAAGTGAATAACTCAACACCAAGTTCACTATATGGACCCATTATGTGTTTATACATGTTGATCATATCCCCCCTTAATTTCCTCTTCTCAAGAGAGAATAAATTCAGTTCCTCTAATCTTTCCCCATAGCTGAGCTCCTCCATGCCTCTTATCAGTTTGGTTGCCCTTCTCTGCACTTTCTCCAGTTCTCCAATATCCTTTGTAAGAACTCGGGCCCGGAGGGCGTGGCTTCCGTCGAAGCGGTTGGCGGCTTTCTAGCTCTGCTCCGCATGGCCACCCGGGACATAGACCACATAAAGGGCTCCCCACCACCTGACAACAGCTCTGGCAACTCTCTGAAGCCCCCCAGCACCCCCCGGACCATGACCCACTGCAAAAAAGAAACATCACAGCTGAATAAGCTGGCGGGGTTCTTCATCCAACGGCCCCGGACTCCGGCAAAATGGTGGCGGCCCGGGCTCCAAGCTTCAGCACGCCATGGATGGAGAGCTGCATCCACCTTCATCCGCTCCTATACCTTACAGAAAGGTGGGCAATCTGGACAGGGGGATCTCCTCTGGTTTCTCTTCACCACCATCCCCATCTACCAGGAGTCCGGCCAAAGCCAAACCCCGGAGGGACTCCCCGCAGAGACCGCCCCTGCATACAGGTATGGACTTGGGCCTAGCTCACCTCATTGGCATGAATGCTCCCCAGCCTGCTAATGACCCCATTGCTGCCTTTCCTATGGGGGGGGGGGGGGGCAACCAAACTCTCATACAGTATTGAAAGAAATGTTATTATCTCTAAGATCTTCACTACACTCTGATTTACTGGTTGAAATTCACTCTCTGGGCTCCAGGGTGGACACCACTGAACACACTATGGACAGACATTGTTCCAGAAGGAACAACGTTAAAATCAGGGGCATACCAAAATCCATTCTGCCCTCACAGCTTCTACAGTATGTCACTACCCTCTTCTCATCTCTGGTCCCCTCTCTATTTTGGCTCTGATCTAGCCATAGATAGGATCCACAGACTGCCAAAACCTGCCTTTATTGCTGGAGACCTGCCCAGAGATGTGCTGCTTAGGGTACACTTTTACCAGGCCAAAGAACAAATAATTCAGGCTTTCAGACAGTCTTCTAATATAGTGGAGGGGTACAGTGGGCTCCAATTACTCCCTGATCTTTCTAGACACACTCTACAGAGCAGGAGGAACCTTGCTACAATCACAAAATCCCTGAGGAACCCCAATATCCCCCACAAGTGGAGATATCCAGCCACACTCACACCATCACCAGTGCTGGTTCCACAGTTATGGTCAGGACCCTGGAAGAAGGGCTGCATGCCCTCCAGGGGTGGAACATCATGCCACCTGTGCAAAATGCACCAGCAACTCCTTCACAGCCACTGCACCTGGAAAGTTAATAGCAGGTGATTTCACGCAAACGATCGGCAAAAAAGAAATGAACTGTTGCGGGATCCTTACTTAGCTCATCATTGTCCCTGGCCATAGGATGATCCTATATCCAAATGGCTCTCTCTGACTCCCCTAAGAGCACTGCTTGTTCTCGGACTGCTGAGACAGTCCTTTTTTCACGTGCGTATAGACATGTTTTTTACAGATATACAGCTCTTGGGGAAATCCTCTTCCTTGGCCGTCAGGGACATTACGTGGTCTGATAATGCCATGGTGGAACTGACAATCGAGAAGGGGATACCTGCTAAGAAAGCCTTCATTTGGCGTTGTGACGCTAAAACGTTGCAAGATCCGAAGTGGTACACGCCTACATCTCCCAAAAACTCCAGGAATATTTCAGTATCAATTCACCTTCAGTGTCTGATCCTTGGGTGCTGTGGGGTGCACATAAAGCCTTCATAAGAGGGGTGTGCATCCAGCAGCATGCTAGACTCAGAAATCTTTGCTATGTAAGAATGTCATCGCTCCTCTCACAAATCCATACACTGAAAGTCAAAAATAAGCAATCCCCCACAAATTCTGACTCTGCTACTCTCTTAGGATTAAGACAAGAGCTACGTCTGCTGCTCTTGAAACAATCGGACGCTCATCTACGCTGCCTGAAACAGCATCACTACACACAAGCGAACAAAACAGGTAAACACCTACCTAACAAAGTCAAACTAAAACAGGCCAAAACCAGGATTGCGTTCCTGCTAGACCCCTGTTCTAAACTTAAAATCTCCCACCCCCAAGAGATAGCAGATGAATTTGCCAATTTTTACAGTGCCCTATACAACCTAAAAGACAGTCCCTCCGAGCCCCAACCATTGGAGAAGGACATTAACCACTTCTTAGACTCCATCAACCTACCAACCCCCCCCCCCCCCCCCAGCTTCAGATACTAAACTCTCCAATCACCCCAGCAGAAATAGCTGACAGTGTTAAATCTCTGCCTAACGACAAATCACCAAGGCCAGACGGTCTGACCAACGAATACTACAAGTTATTTTTTCCCCTACTCAGCCCAAATCTCGCTGAGGTTTTTACTAAAGCAGTGGCAGAATCTTCTCTGCCACAGGAGATGCTAGGAGCATACATAATAACTCTGCCGAAACCGGGTAAAGACCCTAACACATCTGCCAATTTCTGCCCGATCTCCCTGCAAAATTCAGACGCCAAAATTTTTGCAAAAATCCTAGCAAAACGTATTCAATCAGTACCCTCACATCTGATAAAGCGGGATCAAACGGGATTCATGCCAGGCCGTCAAACGTCGGACGCCACCAGAAGAATAATAGACATCCTCTACCACGCTGTCCACACAAAAACATACTCCTAACAATGGATGCGGAAAAGCCATTTGACAAGGTTCATTGGGGATACATGCATTCCATTCTAAAAAAAAATAGTTTTTCTGGCCCCATCCTTTTGGCAATCCAAGCCCTATACTCCAATCCCACCGCCCATGTCTACATGTCTGGCCTCCTCCCAAAACTGTTTCCCATAACCAATGGGACCAGACAAGGGGGCCCTATGTCCCCCACAATCTTTAACTTGCTAATAGAACCATTGGCTGAAATCATACGTTCCCATCCTACCATCTCGGGATTCTCCTTCCCCAACTCTCAACACAAAATCAATCTTTTTGCAGACGACATTATCCTGATGCTAACTAACCCCTCTCAATCCCTGTCAGATTCTTATCAAGTCCTCCAAGACTTTGGAAAAATCTCCTATTACAAACGAAATGAATCCAAGTCCTCAATCCTAGACTTAGGGGTTTGTGAAGCAGCCAGACAACACCTACAATTTTCCATACGTATACCATGGACGTCCGACAGCATTCACTATCTGGGCATTGATATTACAGCAAAAATACCGGCACCACTAGCCACAAACTTAAAAAGAATCCTAACTAAAACAAACACATACCTAAAATAATTATTTTAAACACATCTTTATTACATACCTAAAATGAATAGAAAACATGGAACTTACCTGGAGTGGGAAGCTTGCTGCCTACAAAATGTTCGTTCGCCCACAAATTTTTTATTTTTTTTTCTTTCAAATATTTTATTTTAATAATGCAAAAGCAAGAACATAAAGAAGATAACAATCGAAACATTTGCAATCTGGGTTACATAAGATTGTTGTACAATAAAGCAGATCCAACATTGATGACAATGCGTAGATGAGGCTAGAGTGAGAAATACAACAGAGATGTATCTGGGAGCTGTGATACCAAGTACGCACCAATTAAGTTAACAATAAGGAGAAGGACTGACTGCTTAGAGTAATTACAGTCTAAGTTATGGCTAAAGAGTCCAAGCTCCCTCATAGCTGAGTAGGTGGGAGGAATCTACAGCATCGTCGGGTGGGTCAAGGACTGCATAGAAATATGGTACAAATTTGGACCTATCTAAGATAAAACTGACCCAGACTGCTGAACATAAGGAAGAAGAAAAGAACAGAGAGAGTGAAGCGAGAAAGGAAAGGTGAGGGAAGTAGAAAAAGGAAGAGAGAAAAAGGGGGAGGGGGAAGCAGCCGAACTCCAGAGAGGCACGCCCCAACCTCATGGCCTAAGTCAATCCCGGAACAAGGGATATTCCCACATAAGCAGCCCATGGTTCCCAAATCTTTTTAAACGTAGTTACCGTGTCTGTCAGGGATGCCACCATCTTTTCTTGGGACATAATCCACGTGATTTTGTTTCTGATTTGTCTCATGGGCACCTTTCGTTGCTTCCAGGCTGCAGCAATAGTCATTTTTGTGCCCAGAAAAATAAAAAATATTAGTTGTTGCAGGTGTTTAGAAATCTTGGGCACTCTAGATCCCAGCAGGGCATAAGCCGCTCGTCTGGGGATTCTAAGTTCGGTGACTTTGAATATCATGTGGTGTACTCTATTCCATGTGCTCCGTAACCTCGGGCAATCCCACCACACGTGGAGCATGTCGCCAGGAACCCGGCATCCTCGGAAACATAGTGGAGAGGAGGAGGGAAACATTTTATGGACTCGCGTGGGTACTAAGTACCAGCGAGTTAAAACTTTTATATTTGCTTCTATCAAGGATATGTTTCTGATGCCCCTGAAAGAGCGGAAAAACATGTTTCCCCACTCCTCCACCCCCCACGCCTCCGCCAGATCCCTTTCCCATGCTTCCATGTAGGGTAGTTTGGAGTCTTCCGACATTAATGCTAAGTATATCAGAGATATGCCACCCCTTTGTGCCGCTGAGTTTCCGCACCACGTCTCATAGGCCGTGAAAGTAAATGGGGGAGTCATCCCTGTAGAGATCGAGCGCAGAAAATTAGAAATTTGCAGAAACCTATATGCTTCCGAGGTGGGCATCTGCAGTTTATCGTGACAATGTTTCAGAGTGTATGGGCCCTTAGTGGTGAAAAACTGCCCTATGCGGTAGAGGCCTTTGTCGAGCCACCATTGAAATGCTTTGATGTTCAGGCCCGGAGGGAATTGTGGATTGTTGAATATATGTGAGAGCGGTTGGAGAGAGGATGTCAGAGCCGGCAGGGTTCGCAGAGAATCCCAGAGTGCAAAAGACGCTGAGAGTGTGGGGGACAGTATGGGTGGTCTTTGTCTAGGGGAGGCCCAGAGGAGGAAGTCCAGAGTGTATGTCGGGACCGTCTGCCTCTCCATTTGAACCCAGTCCGGTTTTTCGTATCGGGAATATACTATTGAAAGTTGCGCTAGCCTCGCCGCCCGGTAATAAGCCCAAAAATTTGGTACGCCCAAACCCCCTTGTTTTCTAGGCCGGAACAAAACTTTGCGGTGCAGCCTATGCCCCGTTTTGCCCCAGATAAATTTAATTACTGTGTTTTGAAATTTTTTGAGCTGGTCCCTGATTATGGGAACAGGTAAAGCTCTAAATAGGTACAGGAGTCTGGGGAGTACATTCATCTTAATTGAGTTAATTCTGCCAAGCCAGGATAGGTTATAGGAAGACCAGTCCGTCAAGTCCCTCCCCAGGGATTGATAGATTGCTGTGTAGTTCAATTTGTGAAGGAGTTCAATTCTGGAAGGTAAATTTATGCCTAAATATTTAATGTGAGAGTTGCTCCACTTAAACTTAAACGAGGGCTGGAGACGAAGAGCTTCTTGGGGATTGATGGATACATTAAGGATGGAAGATTTTGCGAAGTTCACCCGTAGGCCTGAGATTTTTGCAAATTTGTCTAATAAGGAACAAATGTTCGGAAGAGAAGTAGTGGGAGACGTAACGAATAGCAAGAGGTCATCTGCGAAAAGAGCACACTTATGTTCTGAGGGTCCGCAGGAAACCCCTTTGATGTTGGGATCCGCTCGGATAGCCAACGCCAAAGTTTCTATTGCTATTGCAAAAAGTAATGGTGAGAGGGGACATCCCTGTCTCGTGCCTTTGGAAATAGGGAAGGGGTCAGAGTAGAACCCCTGGTACCTAATCTTGGCTGTGGGTGTAGAATACAGGGAGTGCATGATACCTATGAATTTGGGACCAAAGCCCCATTTGGACAGTATCGCAAAGAGGTAAGGCCACTCGACTGAGTCGAATGCCTTCTGTAGGTCCACTGAAAGAAGGAGTCCTTCCTGACTCCCCAAGCCGTCCCAGCCTGATCCAAGTAGGGAGACAATGTCTATCGCCCTTCTAATTTGATCCGGGCCTTGCCTGCCTGGCATAAAGCCAACCTGGTCCTTGTGAATGTACGTTGTGATAAAAGAAGCCATCCTATTAGCTAAAATTTTGGTTAGTATTTTCAAGTCATTGTTAATCAATGATATCGGTCTGTAATTGCTCACCTCTCCAGGATCTGTGTCGGGCTTGGGGAGCACTGAGATGAAGGCTGAGTTACTATCTTTATCCAGCGGGTTGCCTGAATGAATCATGTTGAAGTACCTGGCCAGGTGAGGAGTTAAAGATTCTCGGAAGGTTTTATAGTAGATATTAGAAAACCCATCCGGACCAGGAGCCGAGCCCAGCTTAAGTGATTTAATCACCAATGCAATCTCCGCCTCCGTGAAGGGTGCATCTAGTAAATCTTTATGTTCGGTGGCAATGGCAGGGATACGGAGATCACAGAGGAAACTTTCTAAATCAGGGTCAGCCTCTGTTCTGTCAGAAGTATATAGTTTTTTGAAGAAATCCGCAAAGGCCGGCAGTATGCGTTTGGGATTCTGTGATTTCTGGCCCCCCGCAATAGAAAATTTAGGAATGTGGATCGAGCGAAATTGGGGACGCAGTTTAGAGGCTAGCATGGAACCTATTTTATCCTTATGATGGTAAAATTTGGCTCCCTGCCATCTCAGGTACTTTTCGGCCGAGCCGGTGAGAGCCAGGTTAAGAGTAGCTCTAGCTTCGTCTAAGACGCGCAAGGAGACCAAGGTAGGATCAGCTTTGTGATTGGAGAGAAGGGTAGAGTACTCTTGTTCCAATTTAGCGATATTAGCCCGTCTATCTCGTTTAAGTTTGGAAGACATTTGAATTAGTTTACCCCTAATAGTGGATTTGTGAGCCGCCCAAATAACCTCTGGGGAAACATCTCCTGTGTCGTTAAGAAGAAAATATTCAGAGAGCGACTTTTCAATCTCTGAGACTCTGCAAGGTTCGCTAAGTAGAGATTCGTTGAGTTTCCAGTGGAAGGCTGTATTAGTGGTGTGGGGTCGAGTTATCGTTGCCGCCACCATCGAGTGGTCCGACCAGACCGTGTCTTTAATGGAAGCGGACTGAACATACTGGAGAATAGAAGAGGATACAAGGATGTGATCAATACGCGCATACGTCTGGTGTGGATGGGAGAAGTGAGTATAGTCTTTGGTCGTGGGATTCATTTCCCTCCAGCAATCTATCAATCCCGTTTGGTTAAGCAATTTTGCCAGTTTCACACTATGTGTTGGGGGTCTTAGTGACTGGGAACCCGGCGGTCTGGACTTGTCCAAGCTAAAGTCAAAGGCCGTGTTGGAGTCACCACCAAAGATTAAGTGGCCCTCTAGATGTGGGAGGAGCCGTTGGAACATGGATTGAAAAAATTTAACCTGATTGAGATTAGGGGTGTAATAAGATACAAAAGAGAATAGTTGCCCGTCGATCGTGCCTTTAACAAGCAGAAATCTACTGTCCGCATCTGCAAATTCCGAGATCAGGTTGAATCTACAAGATTTAGCGAAACAGCCACGCCGCGTGTTTTGTTGTTTGCATTTGCTAAGAAGAATGTGGGAAACTTGGCATGGAGGAATTTGGGTCTATACGTCTTCGGGAAGTGCGTTTCCTGAAGCATAAGAACATCAATTTTCCTATGATGCATTTCCTGGAACGCTTTCCTGCGTTTCACAGGGGAATTAAGACCCTGAGCGTTATGAGTGGCTATGCGGAGACGTGGAGCGGGAACCTTAGAAGAAAACATCCTGTTTGGAGGAAGGAAGCCCATGGAACAGTAAACCACTTACCCCCAGTGTGTCCACAACATGAGAGACATTGGGAATCCGAAACGGAGTAGCTTTAGGGATGTTGAAAGATGTTGGCCCATCCCTCCGGAGCTCGGCTGCAATGGAAGAAGGGAAGAGGGAGATGAGAAAAAAGTGGAAAAGTGAAAGTAGAGGTGGCAGACCATCGTCCAAAAAGGACCTGAGTGAGCGGATTGTGGTCTGCATCAATCCGCTCCGAGGCATAGAAAAGTGCCCGACACCCAGTCCTGGGTGACGGGGAGCTGTCACGCAGGAGACAACCAATAAAGGGAATCTCCCGGCGACAGGTGGAGGCGGCACGAGACCACCCCGACAGGGCTCCCGCCCATCTGAAACATGCTGAAAAAGAAAAATAATACCAAAGTATGCATGCAAGGTGACCAACATTACATTAAAGTGAACTTGAAGGCAGTACAAACTTATAACAAGCCTGGAATGAAAACAATAACGGCTTAGCCAAAAATATGGTTACTGCGAAAATGTTAAAAGGCAGTAAGAAACTCGACGGGAACATTAGACGTTCCCGGCCCCTCATAAAAATTTGTGACCAAGGGAAAAAGAAGTCCAAAAACAGGAGTCCGTTTCCAAAAGGAAGGGAAAAAAAAAAAAAAAAAAGGCGGGCAAGACAACCGGTATAGCAAGTCAATTGACTAATTGGGAAGTCAGGTGGGACCTGAATGATAACAAACTTCAGAGAGAAGTAACTGTAGAGAACCACGTCCTCGTGGATGGAAGATGTTGAGGAGTAGCTGGGGAGATCATGGAGGATTACAGTCTTTGGAGCGTTTGAACTTGGCCTGGGTCCACACAGGTGTCAGAGGGCTCGTCGGGATTGGGCGCTTAGATGAGCTTGAGCTGGTGGATGGACTCTGTCGTTCATGAAGACTGGAAAAGGAGTGGGTTTTGTTCTTGTGGGAGAACTTAAGAGCAAATGGGAAGGCCCACCAGTACTTTATTTCTTTTTGCGAGAGGACGGTTAGCAATGGTTTCAGTGCTCTTCGTCTTTGAATAGTGGATGGGGCTAGATCCGTAAAGATTTGGACTGGATGACCCATACAGGTAAGCTGAGGGGCATTCCTGGCCCTTTTGATGATCTCCTCCTTCACCGAGTAGAAGTGTGGTTTAACAACCACATCTTTAGGGCTGCCGTCCTTTCTGGGGGGGCCTAGGGCCCTGTGGGCTCTGTCCAGTTCTAGCTTGTGGTCCGGGATCCCCGGAATAAGGTCCTTGATCAGGCTGTGAATAGCTGCGGGAATGTCAGTGACCGTGTCGGGAAGACCCCTCAGTCTGAAATTTTCCCTACGCGATCTGTTTTCCAAGTCCTCAACTTTGAATAAGGCAGAGTCCAATTGTTCTTGGAGTGTTTGGATCAGACCGGTATGCTGGTTGGTCTTAGCTACAGTCATGTCTAATTTGTTTTCAATCAGCTCCATGCGCGACCCCAGGTTCTGGAGGTCTACCCTAAGGTCAGAAGTGATTTTGAAAGCTACCTGAGCTAGTCCTGAATCCAGAAGGGCCGCCATCCTGGAGAGGATATCATCTGGCAGTGGGGATGCAGACCTGGCAGCGTCACACAGGCCGGGGCGGTCCTGGCACGCAGTGGGTGAGACACAGGCCGGGGACAGTGAGTATTCTTCCGCCATCAGTCCCAACAGGGATTCTGTGGATGCTGGGGATGGGGTGAGGAGCAAGTGTGTACTCACTGTGCCCCGTGGAGTGAGGTGCTGAAAGCCTTCTGTGATCGGGACGGCCGGAGTCGGATCTCCCTCCTCCATGTCTGTCATCTGAGGCGCCGGATCCGCCATCTTGAGAGGAGCGGTCTCCGCTATTGCTGCCTGGTACTGTGGTCTGAGGTCCCTCTTGGCTCGGTTATGGGACATGTACTGGGTCCTTAGGTCTAGGGGCTGCCGATCCTGCGTTTCTCGGCGCTGGGAGTGGTTGGTCACCGGCTTGGGGCGGGAGACAATGTCGGGGTGCCACGCAGCTCCGGGCCTAGTCGGCCATCTTGGAGGGCTCCATCCCCTGGGTAAGTTTCAATGTCATGGGTGGGGCGGAGGTTGCATCGGCTGGCTGGCCTTTGGTGGTGTCTTGGGGTAGCCTAGAGTATATGTGAGAGGAGGCCTCACCAAATCCCCAACCTCGGCTGGCTGCTGCTCCGTGGAGGTCCGCGGCCGGACGCCGCTCTAAGCGAGACCCCGGCTTCTAGGCCCGACTAGGCCGCAGCCACCGATCCGCTCCTGGGGGTCCGTTTGGGAGGATTTTTGGCCAGGCAGGACCCTTAGGGCCTAGGGGTGCTTGGTAGCTGGCGATTCCTTGAGGGAAGCTACCGGGCCAGCCGCTTCTCGGACGTCCGCGGCCGGATGCCGCGCTAATCGAGGCCCCGGCTTCAGGTCGCGACTAGGCCGCAACCCGCCGATCCGCCCCCGCTGGTTTAATGTCAGAAATTTTTGGCCAGATAGTGTCCAACAGGGTTGGGGAAGCTCTGTGGGTAATGACAGCCCCCCAGATGCAGCCAAGACGGAGGATTGTCGTCGATTAGAATGTGGAACCGGCGGAGCTCCTGTTCCACACGTCCGTCTTGGTTCCCTTCCGGACACGCCCCGCCCACAAATTTTTTTATCTCTTCAGGGTCCTCCCTACCCCAATTCCTTCCACTGGCCTGTCCCCATTAACCCAAAGCCTACATACATTCCTGTGGAATGGTAAGAGGGCACGGTGTGCCACCTCCACACTACTCAGACGCGAACAAATGGGGGGAGCAGGTATGTCAGACATACATGCCTACTATTGGGCCACCATCTTAGCCAAAACCAGACACTGGCTCCCGGGAACTGAAACCCCTCTGTGGGCAGAACTGGAAGTACACATAGCCCCACTCCTGGATCTCTGCTTGTTGCTTCTGAGCGATAAATGTATGAACTGGGACCTAAAAACCTTAACCCTACCAATGCAGGCAACCCTGGGTGCATGGAGACAACCAACTATGCCGCAGAACAGTCTCGATATACTCCTGAATACCCCGATCCCAGTGAGTCTTATATCCCTGACCATCCTACCGCACTCCTCAAAAAATAGAACTTGCAGGATGTTAAGCAATTCTACCACAAGGGAACCCTTGTACCTAGACAAGAATTAATGCTCACATACAACCTACCAGCTTCTATGTTCTTTACTATTACTGGCATAGCACACTTCCTCGAGAGCCATCCTGTCAATGAACTGATTGTGGATCATAAGGTATGGACACAATTTACCGCAGCCACACCAAAACCTAAAGGAATCTCTTATTACTATGATGCCCTACTGGATAACAACACATTTCTCAAAACTCCACCCATGTTTAAATGGGAAAAAGATCTAAAAAAAAAACTACTTCATTCCCCAATGATAGGTAGCATTACAAACCATACACAAATCCTCCCATTGCGCCAACCATTGGGAAATGGCAATGAAAATTACCAATAGATGGTACTACGCGCCTTATAGACTGGCAGGGTTCTCCACTAAATACTCTCACCTATGTTGGAGAGAATGTAGGCAGATAGGTAACTGCATATGCTGTGGGAATGCCCATCACTGACTGGGTTCTGGAACCAAACTTTCCAATACATAGCGTCATGCACCGGATGCATATCTACCCCAAACCCGGCACTGGCTATCCTCAATCTAGGTATCGAGAACTATCCTCCCCAATTTCGTCAAATGATCTCCTATGTATTATTGGCTGCACGCCTGCTTATCCTGCGCAGGTGGAGTTCAACCATGCTAAAGATGAGTTACCAATTTAAAAAATCCCTGGCTATAAACTCCCTATCCTTGAAAAAGTTCAATGCATGCTAGAATTTCTGGTCCTCTGAGCAATAGATAACTGAAACTCCCCTTTTATCCCTCTTACTCTCATGTCCCCCCCCTCCCCCCATTATGTACTACATGTTGATATTGTGAACTCGAGTTCCCCCAGGTGAACTGATAGCCACTCCCGCCGGGGGCAGTTCGCAGGGGGGACCCTCCAACCATTGGTCAAGGACCACATGGGTAGTGACTATCCACTTACCTACGTATAATGTTATTGTATAACAACACTGTACCACTTTGTGCTGCACTGCTTCGCAAAATGTGTTGAAGGGACTCCTTCCCATACCATTTCTGATATTCCTGTATTCTCTTTGACTGCATTTGTATTACTTGGATTGACAGATACACCTTGTTACCACTTTGTTACTATACTGTTATAGTTTTGTTTTGCTTGTTTGTTCTCTATGCAAAATTCCAATAAAAAATATTTAAAAAAAAAATAAAAAATAACTGGGGCCCAAAATTGAACTGTATATCCCAGATGAGGTCTTACTAATGATTTTTACAGGGGAAAAATGATATCTCTCTCTCTAGAGTCCATACCTCTGTTAATACAAGGAAGGACTTTGCTTGCTTTTGAGACCGCAGCTTGGCATTGCATGTTATTATTAGGCTTATGATCTACCAGAACACCCAGATCCTTCTCCACTATGGATTCCCCCAATTGTACTCCCCTTGATATGTATGATGCATGCATGTTCTTAGTCCCCAAGTGCATAATTTTACATTTATCAACATTAAACCTCATTTGTCACATAGTCGCCCAATGAAACAGTTCATTGAGGTCGGCTTGTAAGTTGGAGACATCCTGTAAGAAAGTTGTTCCAAGGCAAAGCTTGGTGTCATCTGCAAAGACTGAAATGGTAATTTTAATCATCACAGACCCTATATCATTTATAAAGGTATGAAAAAAGTAAGGGTCCCAACCAGTGGCGGCTGGTGCTCAAAATTTTTGGGGGGGCGCAAAAACAAAAATGTAATAGGTATTGCTTCGCGGCAAAAAACGAGGTAAAAAAATTGCATGACTTTGAGGTCATGGTACAGGCATGGCACATGTGATGGTATAGGCATGGCACAGATGGTACAGGCATGGCACAGGTGATGGAATAGGCATGGCACAGATGGTATAGGCATGGAACAGGTGGTAGAATAGGCATGGCACAGGTGATGGTATAGGCATGGCACAGGTGATGGTATAGGCATGGCACAGGTGATGGTATAGGCATGGCGCAGGTGATGGAATAGGCATTGCACAGGTGATGGTACAGGCATGGCACAGGTGATGGAATAGATTGACAACAAAGAGAGAGCCGCTCAGGTGTCAGTTCAATAGGTGGTGCTGGTCAGATCCGCCGTCCAAGCTATGAAGAATCCAAAAAAGTAGACCGCACTCAGGAAGTAAGATGAAAACAATCAAAACTCCTTTATTCTTCTTCGGTGTAGCAGACAGACAGTACAATGCACATAACAGACGTGCCGGGTTAACGCGTTTCACGAATTAAATCGCTTACTCATAACCATACATGGTTATGAGTAAGCGATTTAATTCGTGAAACGCGTTAACCCGGCACGTCTGTTATGTGCATTGTACTGTCTGTCTGCTACACCGAAGAAGAATAAAGGAGTTTTGATTGTTTTCATCTTACTTCCTGAGTGCGGTCTACTTTTTTGGATTCTTCACAGGTGATGGAATAGGCATGGCACAGATGGTATAGGCATGGCACAGGTGATGGAATAGGCATGGCACAGATGGTACAGGCATGGCACAGGTGATGGTACAGGCATGGCACAGGTGATGAAATAGGCATTGCACAGGTGATGGTACAGGCATTGCACAGGTGATGGTACAGGCATGGCACAGGTGATGGAATAGGCATGGCACAGATGGTATAGGCATGGCACAGGTGATGGAATAGGCATGGCACAGATGGTACAGGCATGGCACAGGTGATGGTACAGGCATGGCACAGGTGATGGTACAGGCAGGGCACAGATGGTACAGGCATGGCACAGATGGTATAGGCATGGCACAGGTGATGGAATAGGCATGGCACAGATGGTACAGGCATGGCACAGGTGGTGGAATAGGCATGGCACAGATGGTACAGGCATGGCGCAGGTGGTGGAATAGGCATGGCACAGATGGTACAGGCATGGCACAGGTGGTGGAATAGGCATGGCACAGATGTTACAGGCATGGCGCAGGTGATGGAATAGGCATGGAACAGATGGTACAGGCATGGCACAGGTGATGGAATAGGCATGGCACAGGTGATGGTAAGGTCATGGCACAGGTGGTGGAATAGGCATGGCACAGATGGTACAGGCATGGCGCAGGTGATGGAATAGGCATGGAACAGATGGTACAGGCATGGCACAGGTGATGGAATAGGCATGGCACAGGTGATGGTAAGGTCATGGCACAGGTGGTGGAATTGGCATGGCACAGATGGTACAGGCATGGCGCAGGTGATGGAATAGGCATGGCACAGGTGATGGAATAGGCATGGCACAGGTGATGGTAAGGTCATGGCACAGGTGGTGGAATAGGCATGGCACAGGTGATGGAATAGGCATGGCACAGGTGATGGTAAGGTCATGGCACAGGTGGTGGAATAGGCATGGCACAGATGGTACAGG
Source organism: Pelophylax lessonae (assembly GCF_965119305.1). Classification (NCBI taxonomy): domain Eukaryota; kingdom Metazoa; phylum Chordata; class Amphibia; order Anura; family Ranidae; genus Pelophylax; species Pelophylax lessonae. The sequence goes on from NC_138768.1 coordinate 147,767,631, forward strand.
CATGGCGCAGGTGATGGAATAGGCATGGCACAGGTGATGGTAAGGTCATGGCACAGGTGGTGGAATAGGCATGGCGCAGGTGGTGGAATAGGCATGGCACAGATGGTACAGGCATGGCACAGGTGATGGTAAGGTCATGGCACAGGTGGTGGAATAGGCATGGCACAGATGGTACAGGCATGGGGCAGGTGATGGAATAGGCATGGCACAGGTGATGGTAAGGCCATGGCACAGGTGGTGGAATAGGCATGGCGCAGGTGGTGGAATAGGCATGGCACAGATGGTACAGGCATGGCACAGGTGATGGTAAGGTCATGGCACAGGTGGTGGAATAGGCATGGCACAGATGGTACAGGCATGGCGCAGGTGGTGGAATAGGCATGGCACAGGTGATGGAATAGGCATGGCACAGATGGTACAGGCATGGCGCAGGTGGTGGAATAGGCATGGCACAGGTGATGGAATAGGCATGGCACAGATGGTACAGGCATGGCGCAGGTGGTGGAATAGGCATGGCACAGGCATGGCGCAGGTGGTGGAATAGGCATGGCACAGATGGTACAGGCATGGCACAGGTGGTGGAATAGGCATGCCGCAGATGGTACAGGCATGGCGCAGGTGATGGAATAGGCATGGCACAGATGTTACAGGCATGGCACAGGTGATGGAATAGGCATGGCACAGGTGATGGTAAGGTCATGGCACAGGTGGTGGAATAGGCATGGCACAGATGGTACAGGCATGGCGCAGGTGATTGAATAGGCATGGCACAGGTGATGGAATAGGCATGGCACAGGTGATGGAATAGGCATGCCGCAGATGGTACAGGCATGGCGCAGGTGATGGAATAGGCATGGCACAGATGGTACAGGCATGGCACAGGTGATGGTAAGGTCATGGCACAGGTGATGGTAAGGTCATGGCACAGGTGGTGGAATAGGCATGGCACAGATGGTACAGGCATGGCGCAGGTGGTGGAATAGGCATGGCACAGGCATGGCACAGGTGATGTAATAGGCATGGCACAGATGGTACAGGCATGGCGCAGGTGGTGGAATAGGCATGGCACAGGCATGGCGCAGGTGGTGGAATAGGCATGGCACAGATGGTACAGGCATGGCACAGGTGGTGGAATAGGCATGGCACAGGCTTGGCACAGGTGATGGAATAGGCATGGCACAGATGGTACAGGCATGGCGCAGGTGGTGGAATAGGCATGGCACAGGCATGGCGCAGGTGGTGGAATAGGCATGGCACAGATGGTACAGGCATGGCATAGGTGGTGGAATAGGCATGGCGCAGATGGTACAGGCATGGCGCAGGTGATGGAATAGGCATGGCACAGATGGTACAGGCATGGCACAGGTGATGGAATAGGCATGGCACAGGTGATGGTAAGGTCATGGCACAGGTGGTGGAATAGGCATGGCACAGGCATGGCGCAGGTGGTGGAATAGGCATGGCACAGGCATGGCGCTGGTGGTGGAATGGGCATGGCACAGGCATGGCGCAGGTGGTGGAATAGGCATGGCACAGATGGTACAGGCATGGCACAGGTGGTGGAACAGGCATGGCACAGATGGTACAGGCATGGCACAGGTGATGGTAAGGTCATGGCACAGGTGATGGTAAGGTCATGGCACAGGTGGTGGTAAGGTCATGGCACAGGTGGTGGAATAGGCATGGCACAGATGGTACAGGCATGGCGCAGGTGGTGGAATAGGCATGGCACAGGCATGGCGCAGGTGGTGAAATAGGCATGGCACAGGCATGGCGCAGGTGGTGGAATAGGCATGGCACAGATGGTACAGGCATGGCACAGGTGATGGTAAGGTCATGGCACAGGTGATGGTAAGGTCATGGCACAGGTGGTGGAATAGGCATGGCACAGATGGTACAGGCATGGCGCAGGTGGTGGAATAGGCATGGCACAGGCATGGCGCAGGTGGTGGAATAGGCATGGCACAGGCATGGCGCTGGTGGTGGAATGGGCATGGCACAGGCATGGCACAGGTGGTGGAATAGGCATGGCACAGATGGTACAGGCATGGCACAGGTGGTGGAATAGGCATGGCACAGATGGTACAGGCATGGCACAGGTGATGGTAAGGTCATGGCACAGGTGATGGTAAGGTCATGGCACAGGTGGTGGTAAGGTCATAGCACAGGTGGTGGAATAGGCATGGCACAGATGGTACAGGCATGGCGCAGGTGGTGGAATAGGCATGGCACAGGCATGGCGCAGGTGGTGGAATAGGCATGGCACAGGCATGGCGCAGGTGGTGGAATAGGCATGGCACAGATGGTACAGGCATGGCGCAGGTGATGGTAAGGTCATGGCACAGGTGATGGTAAGGTCATGGCACAGGTGGTGGAATAGGCATGGCACAGATGGTACAGGCATGGCGCAGGTGGTGGAATAGGCATGGAACAGGCATGGCGCAGGTGGTGGAATAGGCATGGCACAGGCATGGCGCTGGTGGTTGAATGGGCATGGCACAGGCATGGCGCAGGTGGTGGAATAGGCATGGCACAGATGGTACAGGCATGGCACAGGTGGTGAAATAGGCATGGCACAGATGGTACAGGCATGGCACAGGTGATGGTAAGGTCATGGCACAGGTGATGGTAAGGTCATGGCACAGGTGGTGGTAAGGTCATGGCACAGGTGGTGGAATAGGCATGGCACAGATGGTACAGGCATGGCGCAGGTGGTGGAATAGGCATGGCACAGGCATGGCGCAGGTGGTGGAATAGGCATGGCACAGGCATGGCGCAGGTGGTGGAATAGGCATGGCACAGGCATGGCGCAGGTGGTGGAATAGGCATGGCACAGATGGTACAGGCATGGCACAGGTGATGGTAAGGTCATGGCACAGGTGATGGTAAGGTCATGGCACAGGTGGTGGAATAGGCATGGCACAGATGGTACAGGCATGGCGCAGGTGGTGGAATAGGCATGGCACAGGCATGGCGCAGGTGGTGGAATAGGCATGGCACAGGCATGGCGCTGGTGGTGGAATGGGCATGGCACAGGCATGGCGCAGGTGGTGGAATAGGCATGGCACAGATGGTACAGGCATGGCACAGGTGGTGGAATAGGCATGGCACAGATGGTACAGGCATGGCACAGGTGATGGTAAGGTCATGGCACAGGTGGTGGTAAGGTCATGGCACAGGTGGTGGTAAGGTCATGGCACAGGTGGTGGAATAGACATAGCACAGATGGCACAGGCATGGCGCAGGTGGTGGAATAGGCATGGCACAGGCATGGCGCAGGTGGTGGAATGGGCATGGCACAGGCATGGCGCAGGTGGTGGAATAGGCATGGCACAGATGGTACAGGCATGGCACAGGTGGTGGAATAGGCATGGCACAGATGGTACAGGCATGGCACAGGTGATGGTAAGGTCATGGCACAGGTGATGGTGGAATAGGCATGGCACAGATGGTACAGGCATGGCGCAGGTGGTGGAATAGGCATGGCACAGGCATGGCGCAGGTGGTGGAATAGGCATGGCACAGGCATGGCGCAGGTGGTGGAATAGGCATGGCACAGGCATGGCGCAGGTGGTGGAATAGGCATGGCACAGATGGTACAGGCATGGCACAGGTGATGGTAAGGTCATGGCACAGGTGATGGTAAGGTCATGGCACAGGTGGTGGAATAGGCATGGCACAGATGGTACAGGCATGGCGCAGGTGGTGGAATAGGCATGGCACAAGCATGGCGCAGGTGGTGGAATAGGCATGGCACAGGCATGGCGCAGGTGGTGGAATAGGCATGGCACAGGCATGGCGCTGGTGGTGGAATGGGCATGGCACAGGCATGGCGCAGGTGGTGGAATAGGCATGGCACAGATGGTACAGGCATGGCACAGGTGGTGAAATAGGCATGGCACAGATGGTACAGGCATGGCACAGGTGATGGTAAGGTCATGGCACAGGTGGTGGTAAGGTCATGGCACAGGTGGTGGAATAGGCATGGCACAGATGGTACAGACATGGCGCAGGTGGTGGAATAGGCATGGCACAGGCATGGCGCAGGTGGTGGAATAGGCATGGCACAGGCATGGCGCAGGTGGTGGAATAGGCATGGCACAGGCATGGCGCAGGTGGTGGAATAGGCATGGCACAGATGGTACAGGCATGGCACAGGTGATGGTAAGGTCATGGCACAGGTGATGGTAAGGTCATGGCACAGGTGGTGGAATAGGCATGGCACAGATGGTACAGGCATGGCGCAGGTGGTGGAATAGGCATGGCACAGGCATGGCGCAGGTGGTGGAATAGGCATGGCACAGGCATGGCGCTGGTGGTGGAATGGGCATGGCACAGGCATGGCGCAGGTGGTGGAATAGGCATGGCACAGATGGTACAGGCATGGCACAGGTGGTGGAATAGGCATGGCACAGATGGTACAGGCATGGCACAGGTGATGGTAAGGTCATGGCACAGGTGGTGGTAAGGTCATGGCACAGGTGGTGGTAAGGTCATGGCACAGGTGGTGGAATAGACATGGCACAGATGGCACAGGCATGGCGCAGGTGGTGGACTAGGCATGGCACAGGCATGGCGCAGGTGGTGGAATGGGCATGGCACAGGCATGGCGCAGGTGGTGGAATAGGCATGGCACAGATGGTACAGGCATGGCACAGGTGGTGGAATAGGCATGGCACAGATGGTACAGGCATGGCACAGGTGATGGTAAGGTCATGGCACAGGTGGTGGTAAGGTCATGGCACAGGTGGTGGAATAGGCATGGCACAGGCATGGCGCAGGTGGTGGAATAGGCATGGCACAGGCATGGCGCAGGTGGTGGAATAGGCATGGCACAGGCATGGCGCAGGTGGTGGAATAGGCATGGCACAGGCATGGCGCAGGTGGTGGAATGGGCATGGCACAGGCATGGCGCAGGTGGTGGAATAGGCATGGCACAGATGGTACAGGCATGGCACAGGTGGTGGAATAGGCATGGCACAGATGGTACAGGCATGGCACAGGTGATGGTAAGGTCATGGCACAGGTGGTGGTAAGGTCATGGCACAGGTGGTGGTAAGGTCATGGCACAGGTGGTGGAATAGGCATGGCACAGGCATGGCGCAGGTGGTGGAATAGGCATGGCACAGGCATGGCGCAGGTGGTGGAATAGGCACTTACCTGGCGACGGCTCGGCTCCCGGCGGCGGCTTCTCCCCTCCTCGCGACTCTGATGTCCGTCCTCTTCTGCTCGGCTCCTGGCGGCGGCTTCTCCCCTCCTCTCGACTCCTCTTCTTCGCGGGCTGCGGCGGGAAAGTGACCGGGCGGTGACGGTGAGTGACTGATGCACGCACCGGCACCGCCCCCAACGAGGTCACCATGGATGTCCTGAATCATGATTGGTCCAGGCTGGAGTCTGGACCAATCATGATCCAAGACATCACAAAAGGGGGTGGTGTAGCGCATTTTTCTGCGCTACAGTTACGCCCCCAGAAGGCCGCCAATTGGCGCCTCTGCTGGTGGAAAACCCCACCCCCCATCGGCACCAATGCGGCGGACGCCGAAAGAGGGGTGGTGGAGCGCAGAGCTCTGCGCTACAGTTACGCCCCAGAAGGCCGTCTATCGGCGCCTCTGCGGGTGGAAAACCCCACCCCCATAGGCACCAATGAGACGGGCGCCCCTTGTGGGCAAAAATTTTTTTTTTTTTTTTTTTTTAATCTTTTTTTTTTCTTTTTCTTTTTTTTTGGGGGGGGGGCGGCACCCCTGCGCCCCCTATGGGCCGGCCGCCACTGGTCCCAACACTGAACCTTGGGGTACACAACTGATAACCTTAGACCATTTAGAGTAAGATAAATTAACCACTACTCTCTGAATTCTATCTTTTAGCCAGTTTTCTATCCATTTACAAACTGATCTTTCCAAGCCTGTAGACTTTACCTTACACATTAGTTGTGTGTGGGGAACTGTGTCAAATGCTTTTGCAAAATCCAAGCATAATATGTCCACAGCCACCCCTCTGTCAAAAGTTTTACTTACCTTCTCATAAAAAGAAATCAGGTTTGTTTGACAACTTCTGTCTTTCATGAATCCATGCTGTCTGTTGCTTAAAATATTTTTTCCAGCAAGAGCTCATCTATGTGATCTTTTATTAAACTCTCCAGTATCTCCCTGAGTATAGAAGTTAAACTAACAGGTATATAGTTACTTGGTAAAGATTTTGATCCCTTTTTGAATATATGCCAATTCAGTGGTACTATTCCAGTCCTAACGGAAACAATGGCTTTGAAATGACAGAGCTCACTTCTTTTAGGATCTGTGGTTGGATGCCATCTAGTCCAGGTGCTTCATCCACCTTTATTCTGTCTAAATATTTCTGGACCATACCACATTTGAGCCATTGTGGATAATTTGGGACTCTGTCAATACCATCCCCATTATGGTCATAAGCTCCCCTATGCTCCTTTGTATACACAGAGCTGAAGAAAGTATTGAATAAATGTGCCTTCTCTTTGTCCCCAGTCACCCACTCTAGATTATTTTGTAAAGGGCTTATATGCTCAAACCTGACCTTTTTATTATTAATATATTTGAAAAAAATTGGGGGGTTTGTCCTACTATCTTTTGCAATCTGTCGTTTATTTTGAAGTTTTGCATCCTTGATTTCATTTTTACATATTCTGTTATATTCTTTGTAACAATTAAACAATGATAGCATTTTTATTTTTTTAAAAGCACTTTTCTTGTTATTTATATATTTTCTAACAATGGCCGTGAGCCACATACTGTAGGTTTTATTTTTAGTCCTTTAAAATGATTGCCCGCAGGAATATACTTTGCGGTGAGTTCACAAACAGTCTTTTTGAAGAATTCCCTTTTCTGTGTTTATTGATGCCAATATTCCCTCCCAGTCTATGTCTTGGAGAGCAGCCCTCATTCCTGGAAAATTTAATTTCTTAAAGTTAAGTGTTTTTATATTTCCCATATGCATTTGTTGCTTATAGCTAACATTAAATTAAACCAATTTGTCACTGCTACCCAGATGTTCTTTTATATGAAGAACATCTGTGTGTTACTTTATGAATGTATTTAAAAGCCTGGTTCTACTCCTGTTCTGTTAATGGCTGGCCCAATTCCTCCTCCCTTTTTAACAGAGGGGAGGATTTCACCAATTGATCCTGAAGTTGTAGGTGAGTATAACACCACAAAATCACGATTTTCACATCGGACTCCTTATGATAATAGTATCAGACCAGTTTATCTATGTTTATGTAGTCCCCCCAAGAGTTTGATGTAGATGATTAATTAAGCTTCCCTATTTCGCATATCAGCAGGGATTTCCATAAGGGTAGAATACCCTTTAGTTAAGCAAGATTTACCAGAGAAGGAAGTAGAAGTTTGTAGACTGGCAAAGGCATATTGTGCACTGAAAATGAGATGGTCATACCGTACATTGTTTATTTAATAAATGCACCCATGCAGGTAAAATGGCTGAATTTACATATGCTTTTAATCTAGACCAATATGCACATAACAATTAAGAATTATTTTTAATAGTGGAAATTAACCACTAAAAATACATATTGATTGTACATTTTTTGTAGAGTAATACAAAATATGTTGTTGATATTACGTTGAGTTATAGACTTGGTACAGATGCTAGCGTAGAAAGCATTGCATTTTTCATTTAGTTTGTGATGTGTAAGTTGGGTTAAATTTCATGGTCCATAAACATTATTATTGGTAAATTTAGCTAGAGAAATTTTAAAGGAAATCAAATGAATTCACGTCATTCTATCTTTTGTCTGCCAACCCTTTGTAACAGCTGGACAAACAAGGCTGTATCATTAGACACAAAACCTTTATATAAAAGTTTTGCAGAAGCATAGTTGTCACCATTTTGTTAGTGCACTGATGTAGGTCACGTCTTCTCAGTGCTACTAAGTGCCATCATCATTCACAGTCACAGAGCATTTGAGACTGCTTTCACTGTATCTCTGTGATTCATCATAGTCACTACTATCCATTATCTCTATCATCAATTAATTCTTTCTACTTGTTCAGTGAGTTAAAAATCACTAAAATAAGACACCATGTTGTCTTTACATACTACGTGCATGCAGGCTATTAGCAATTAGAGTGAAGGTCAGATCATAGGAAACAAAATTGTAAGTGAGACTAAAAGTTCTTAAGTTACTAAAGACCATTGCTTTTTTTTTTTTTTTAATGATTAACTAGGGCTACCAGGTAGACTTTACTTATTAAATATTAAAAAAAAATTACAGACACATTCAAAAAACTTCTTTGTTAAAAAAATCTCCAAATAATGTCCCACAATATAAATACAAGGTCAATAACATTGTACAGTGATGTAGAATCATTTCCAAATTAAGGGGGGTGCTGGGGTGGGCAGCGCCCTCCCCATATTTCAGTTCCATCCCCCCAGGCAACACCTACACCCATTGATGGAGTTTGTGCCAGGGCAGGGTTGTCTGCCATCAATAAGAAAAAGCTGTTGGCAAAAATAGGGACGGGCTGCCTTCACCGATGGATGAATAGACGGGAGAGGAGAGAGGTATCGATTTAGCTCCACCTCCTCCAGATCCTCTCATTTGTTTCTTCCCTACCCACACTCCAATCCCCAGCCAGTGCATTGCCTGAGGAAGGGGATGTGAGCGGGAAATTCATGCAACTAGTAGATTCATCTGGCTGCATGATTGCTGCTATCTAGACCTGCAGAGATCAGCCTGGGGTGAGTGAGCTCTGCACAACCACTGAACTCTCCCCATCTCCCTCCCTTCTCTCACCTGTCTCCCTCCCCTTCCCTGTTCTTCCAGGAACTTCACAAACGTAATGAGTTTATTTCATGTCCAGTTAGCAACTGAACATTGATGTAAGGGGGCACTCTGCTGATCACTAATGTAAGGGGGCACTCCACTAGATTCTGATGAAAGGGGGCACTCTGCTGAACTCTGATGTAAGGGGACAGTCCACTGGATTCTGATATAAGAGGGCACTCTGCTGAAATCTGATGTAAGAGGGCAATCTGCTGAACTCTGATGTAAGGGGCCACTCCACTGAACTCTGATGTAAGGGGGCACTCTGCTAGATTCTGATGCAAGGGGGCAATCTGCTGGATTCTCAAGTAGGGGAGCACTCTGCTGGATCCTGATGTAGGGGGGTACTCTGCCAGATTCTGATGTAGGAAAGCATTCGGCCAGGGTCTGATGTAAGGGGGGACTCTGCTGGACGCTGATGTAAGGGGGGGGGGCTCTGATGTATAGGGGAATGCTGGGGACTTTGGCGTAATAGGGGACTCTAATGTGAACATGGTGCTCATTTTGACTGCTGCACTCCATATGTTGTTTGGTTTTTTACTTGCTCCTGACCTCTGTACTCTATACATTATACTGTACATGGACATAATCAAGGTGTTCATTGTCTCAGCAGATGCTGGTTTTATTGAGGTTCTACTTTAAGGTAGGCTCAGTAAGGCAGCCTTTACATTAGTCATATAAAATATAACAAAACAGTCCCAATTTCATCCAAAATAGTGAAAAAAAATGGTTGTGAAAAAAATTATTATGTGGTATAGACTGCAATCCAGGCTGTGAATTCGCACAGCTGTGCGACCACCACAGAGAAAAATTGACTTTTACCAGAGCCTGTGGACCCTTTGGTTACAAACAGCCAGACAAGCTTTATCTGTTAATGTGTCCCCTATGGTAGGTGCCTTTCCTTTCTTATCCCTAGTGATGGCTGCTGCAGTCTCTCAAACTACCATCACATGGGATACTCCATTGTACCATGTTGACTCTTTGGGGGGATTTACTAAAACTTGAGCACTCAGAGTGTGGTATAGCTGTGCATGGTAACCAATCACCTTCTAACTTCAACTTGTTCAAGTAAGCTTTGGCAATAAAGCCTGGAGGCTGATTGGTTTCTATGCAGAGCTGCATCAAATGTTGCACTCTCCAGTTTTAGTGAATAACCCCCTTTGTAACCAAAGAGTCCACATGCTTTGTTAAGACTCCATTTTACTCTGTGGTGGTGGCATCTGTAGGCCTCCCTTTTTTTAAAAGGAGAATCGAGGTTCCAATAATACATTCCACATACAAATAGACATACTGTTTTTTTCTGGACATGTGGACTGTTATTGTTCAGGAGCGAAGGAGGATGCATGCTCACTGCCCCCTTTTCCTGGCCACCCAGGGTTTGTGCCTGGAATTGGGTTTGTCATGAAATTTTAGAAAGACTCCAAGGAAAAAAAGGATGTAGGCCCCCAAAAATCCATATTAAATCCTTATCCTTGAGAATCAGATATGTATTTTCAGAGGGATCCCAAACAATAAAATCTGAAAAAGATTTTAAGGGGGATCCCGCATAAAAAAGCAGATAAAGGGTGGAGTGAAAATCAGCATGGCTAGCCAGGAAAGGAAGAGGCAGCAAGCATGTCCTTCCCCCATCCTGAACTATAACAGGCTACATGCCCTTAATACCTTGGGGAGCTGGGGGGGGGGGGACTTTGGCGATTTATTAAGATCTGGAACACTTGTTAACAAGAAAGGGTGGAGTGAATCATCATGGCTAGCCAGGAAAGGAAGGGGCAGCAAGCTTCTGCTTCCCCCCCATCCTGAACTATACCAGGCCACATGGCATTAACATTGGGAGCCAGGGGGGGGGGACCTATTCAAATTTGGAACACTTTTTAACAAGGGCGCCCAAGTACCTAGTACCTGTTTTTACTTACGCAATAAAAAATGTGCATGACTTTTTTAAAAAAACAAATAAATAAATTCACACAGTGAATAACTTCTGGCTGCTGCTGCTATGGGTCAAATCTGGACATTTAGTTTACCTATTTGGCGAACCTCAAACAGCTAGATTTCCCGAGGTTCATCCCTAGTGTCTGACTTTCTCATTGGATCAGAAAATACACACCCATTCGCACACATACAAGTCCCATAGTATTTGGCCCCTTTCACACTATCCGTCCGTAGGACGGATTCCGTTTTTCTCAGGGGTGGATCGAGCTGCCGATCCCCTGCTGAGCAGCACGAGGACAGCTGTGTTGTCAGTTCCCAATGCATCTCTATTGGGGAAATCGGATGGGAACGGACCGTCTATCCGTTCTCATCTGATCCGCTGGACGGATGGAATATAGGGTTTCCATCCGTCCAGATTTGACGGATCGGATCGGGTTGGATGTCAGCGGACATGTCTCCGCTGCCATCCGATGCCCCATAGAAATGCATGGAGGGGACCGTTCAGATCCGCCAAAAAAAATGAACAGGCGGATCTGAACGGTCCACCTGTGTGAAAGGGGCCTTACTGTTATGCTTGATTGAAAAATACAAAGCATGCTTGTCTCCAATGACTCTGCAAAATAAGCAGCTAAATGTATTTAATTTAAACTGCTTACAAATGAGACAATGCCACACCACCAGCGCAAAAAAGTGTTTTTTTTCAAAAGCAGAAACAAATTCTTTATTTTTTTTTGTTTTTGCTTAGAATAAATATTTGTTAGCAGTAGTCTGCTAAACTACTCAACTCTTAACATATCTGAGCCATTTATGTACCTAACCTTAACCTAGTTGTGTTTATATGGATGTAAACCTGGAACTAGGACAACTTTTTAAAAATGTATTCAACTCTAGTTAGCAAATTGGCTAGGTAGGATGCATGAACAATTCTCTCCGGTTATTTTTCAGGCCTACACCTTGAAGATCAGAGGGAGGAAGGAGAAGATGGGCAGCTGAATTTTTTTTTTCTAAGTTTTCATAACAAATATATAAAAAGAGAACTAAACAGAAATTTAAACAAAAATTTATTTGACATAAAAAGACAGGCCAACCGATTTAAAAAATAAAAATAAAAAAGATGAGAACAAAGAAGAGCAAATGTTGCCACTCAATTATAAGCTTTGATTGAAATACGGTGCATCTACTAATTTGTTTCATGTTTTTTCTTATTTCCAAGAGGCATTACGTTACGTATTTATCCATTTTCCGAATCCAGTCCCCAAGGGTAGGAGGATTAGGTGAAATCCAGGGAGAGGCTATTACCTTACGAGCCATAAAAAGTGATCTTGCAATGGCCACTACCTGATTATGTTCCAAATTGTTGGAATTTATTTGCCCAAGGAGACAGTAGACAGAATCTGGAATTAACACAGTATCGTATACAGGATTTATCATATATACCACATCCTACCAATACCAGTGTAATTTTGGACATCTGCAAAACAAATATATAAAAGCAGAATATTAAACACATCTGGAACATTTTGAATTTTCTTTTCTGCCTACCCTATACAACAGCTCCGGAGTATGGTAGACCCTATATAAGAAAAAAAGTTGGGTCACTATGTGGGTTGGAGATATTGAAACCAGCTGTACATTCTTCATTATTTGATACCATATATCCCCTAGAGCAGTGGTTCTCAACTCCAGGCCTCGGGACCCACTAACAGGTCAGGTTTGCAAGATAACTGAAATACATCACAGGTGATATATTTTGCTGCTCAGTGATTGCAGTATTCTTGTCTGCATCTCCCCAAGGTGATACTTAAAATCTGGCCTGTTAGTGGGTCCTGAGGACCGGAGTTGAGAAATAATTCCCTAGAGCCACATCACTATCCATCATTTATACCTTCAAGCAATAGGAAATTTGAAAAGCAGTTCAGAAAACAGTCACATACAGTAAATATTTTACAAATGAGACCCTTGGTATTATGGGCTTGGACTATACTGTCCAAAAGGGAGACTGAATTAAAGAAAACAGTCGGGCCAGACCTTGGGTCTTTAAAGCATGTCTTAATTCAGTGGCCCACTAACAGGCCAGGTTTGCAAGATAACTAAATTACATCACAGGTGATTCCATTTGCTGCTCAGTGATTGCAGTATTCTAGTCTGCATCTCCCCAAGGTAATACTTAAAATCTGGCCTGTTAATAGTCCCCGAGGACCGGAGTTGCGGACCACTGTCTTAATTGATCCAAGTTGTAGTCCATACAAAGCTGTTGATATGTTTTTAACACCCAGTCAGAAAACACTTCCATCAAAGTAGCGATCCCGCACGTTCTCATATGGAAAAACCTTCCAGCTGGAAAATTCCAGGAAATGCTCTATTTGACCATAACAGCGTAAATCTAGTATAGACTGTAGTACCCAGTATTGTTTTAGCAGGCGGCCAAACCTTATAAATCAAGTTGAATGTAGGATAGATATGTTGATTAAAGGGTGGAATAGAGGCACCTAAGACCAATGAAGGATTACCATTGTAAAGTAAAAAATTATGTATACTGAAAGAGGACATATGCAAGCCACCATTTTCCCAGCCTGTGAGGTGTCGGGAGTTGGGCCGCCAGGAAATATACCCAGGGATTTGGTACCGATAGCCCCCTTGATCATTTGGATATTGTAAATATTCATATTTAATTGTAGCGGGCTTGTTGCAACATATCAAATTCCGGAATATCATACTAAATCTTTTAAAATATTTCTGTGGGATCCAACAAGGCCAATTGTGTAAATAATACATTAACTGTGGCATTCTGTCAAGGTCTTACCCTGCCCTCCTGTTGAAAGCCATCTTGGACATGTGCAGACTGCTGCCTGTTATAAACTCTGATTGCATCATCACTTGCCTGCTGCCTGGGTGTCGCACAATGATGATGCTGCACACCTGACTATATCTATCACCTGATGGGTTGCAGTCCTTGCGTTTGTGCTCCAAGGTGCATCTCTGCTAGCAGTCTTCTGTTCTTTGTGCTCCTCCGTGTTTACCTGGCTTGGCTGACGACTCTCCTAGCTCTCGACCCCGCATCGACAGATGACCCCGCATCGGCAGAAGACACGGCATCGGTAGACTATCTGCTTCTGACTTGACCCTAGCTTGGATGACTACCCACTTCTGGACTTGACCCAGACTTGTTCCTGCTGTCACTTCCTCACTATTGCTGTGTGTTTATTGTCGTTTGCTCCAATAAACTGCTTTATTTTACCTGCATCCCCTTGTGGTCTGGTTTCCTGGCACCCTGACACATCCATATAATTTTCAAAAGATTAGTACAACCGGCCACAGAAAGTGGCAACTTATACCAGACTTTGTTCTGAGATTTAAATTTATGAAATAATGGTAGCAAATTTTGGGAATTATATTTGTTAGGATGGATAGAAATAGTTACCAAGATATTTATTCTTTACATTCACCTTAATGTATAACTAATCGGGTCTAATTGGAGTAATTTAGATTTGTTCCAATTGATCAGAAGACTGGAATAAGTACCAAACTTCTCTATAACAGACACTGCAGTAGCCAGTGACAACATACTGTTTGCATACCTAGCTATTTTTTCCTCATTTTTACCTCTGTGAAATACCTTTCACCTCATTTTTCTCAGCTGCAAAGGGGCTCTATAGCTACCAATAGCAGAAGAGGTGACAATGAGCACCCTTATCTAGTACCAGTGAACAGAAAAAAGAAATTGGACACTATCATTGTTTTTACTGAGGCCTTAGGTGACTTATATAGAAGCTTGACCCAGTTACAGAATGTATCACCAAAGCTAAAAGGCTTCAGCACCTCCCATATATAGCACCACTTTACTGTATGTTGTTAAACCCCTTAGCGGCATCTATAGGTAGCAGAGCTCTACTTGTCAAATTATCAATGAGAATTTGGATATTTAACAAAGTACATCTTACAGTCACAGCAGTTGAAGAGTTAGATATAAAACCTGTTTGATCTGAATGAGTAATTGATGTAATAACTTTGTATAATCTGTTGGCCAGATTTTAGCTGGTATTTTATTGTCTGTGGTAAGTTGCAAAATTGATCTTTAAGAATCCAGAAATAATGAATCCTTCCCTTTTTTAGGCAGAGATGTATAGTAACTAAGTAGAACTACTTCACTACTGTACTTAAGTACCGAAAGGCGGTATCTGTACTTTCCTAGAGTAGAATTTTTTTCTCCTACTTCTACTTTTACTTCACTACATTTTTTCGATGATTTCAATACTTCTACTCCGATATTTTTTTTTGTGCTGCATAGTTACTCGTTACTATTATAAAAATTACCACTGCCAGAACAGTAGTTGGCAGGTTTCATGAAGCTCAAAAAAATGTGTATAATGTCATGTGTACTTTTGACTTCTTTCTTTAATAACTTTAACTTTAATAACTTTAATAAACTTTTGACTTCTTTCTTTAATAACTACATAACACAGTACTTGTACTTTTACTTTCAGTACTTGAGTAGCACATTTTTTTAAAAAACTACTGGTACTTTTACTTTCAGTACTTGAGTAGCACAATTTAAAAAAAAAAAACTAATTGCAATACTTAAGTACAAAAAATGTTGAATACTTTAGTACTTCTACTCAAGTCACTTTTTGATCAAGCACTTCCACTTCTACTCAAGTCACTTTTTGATCGAGCACTTGTACTTTTACTCAAATATGGGTTTCAAGTACTTTATACAGCTCTGTTTTTAGGTAAGAACAGAACACTATAATAGCCTCTGTCATAGACAGAGGGAGGCATTCCTCCTTGAAAGCAGTGTTAAAAGTCTGTACCAAGAGGGGTAAAAGTGTCCTACCATATTGGTTATAGACTTCATTAGGGAGACCATCTAAGCTGGGGGCTATTGAACTAAAGTATGCTATGAATTAGATGTAGGGAATATGGATGCAACGTGCAAGTATTACTGTTTGTTTGCTGGGAAATCTAGATTGTTATAAGATAGATATTTTCAGGCTAGGCAACGCAAATGTTTTCAATTGGCACTTCTTATGGAAAAGGAATGTTGTGCATCCCACATATTTACACTACAGTGTCAACTGCCCAACAAAACCTTTAGAGGTGGTGCCATTTGGAAACTTGGCATTAAAGAAGCAAGAGTTTTGCTGGGTTTATGCTATAGGTGCAACAGTTCCAATTAGATGATTCCTAAAATTCTCATATGGCTGAATACAATAGCTGGGCAGAATACATTTTGTGCAGATTTCTTAGTAACATGAATTCTCAGTCCCTCCAAATTCCTATGAAGAAAATCTTCAAGACTACATTCAAATCGTGTGGTAGAATGGAAAGAGGTAGAAAACATACTAAACACATTCTTCAACTCCACTTTACACTGAATCCGCAACTAGCCACTCTAAACATAAACATAGAAATAATCCCACCAACTTTTAGACTAGTAACCATACATATGCTTTTGGCAACCAGACTATTTATCACCAGACACTAGAAGACAAAACCATTCCAACAATTACAGATGTATTTGCACTAGTGCACACACACTACACTTATGAACCTTTAATGTCCCATAGAAAATCCTCGCTCTACAAACTCCTTAACTTGTGGCTCCCTTGGGAATGCTGGTATGCAAAATGTGTAATATGAATACATTCCAATTAATTCCACTTTACGTCCGGAAAAACAGTTGTCTCCATCTTTGTGCCCCCCCCCCTTCTTCCCTTATCCCTTCTTCCCCCCACATTGATTTTTTTTGGTTTTTTTTCTCTTCTTTAGGCAATTATTTGCCACAGTTTTTATCACTGCATATATGCACCTTGCTTTGTGCGCACATTATTATTATAAGTTATTGTACTTGTGTTATTTATTATACAGGCCTTTGTTTGAACAATTTCAATATTTACAGTTGTATTATTGTAAAACTCAATAAAAACCTATTTACAAAAAAAAAAAAAAAAAAAATGGGCTGGTAATATTGTAAACTGGTTTTGAGTAATACTTTTATATTCTTCAATCTCTCACTCTCTACTGGCACCTTCCCCTCCCCTCCAAAACATATGCTGATCACCCCTATACTTAAAAAGCCCTCACTGGACCCCACCAGCCTGAACAACTTAAAGCGGAGTTCCGGGCACAGAATCGTTTTTTTTTTTTCAATCTCCCCCTAACAATCACCCTTACACATCGATACATCCGCTAATCCTGGTTAGAATGGTGAAATAATGAGTTTGCAAGAATAAAATCTTACTTTATATAATTTCTGATGTGCGGCGCCATCTTTGTTGTGGATTGCCGAGTCCGTTGTGGGGAAATGTCTTCCCTTCTTCCTTATTCCAGTGGGCGTAGGCCTGTGAGTCAAGAAATGAGAACAGTGGTCGGCCGCCCATGTGACTGCAAAGTGCATCATGGGAGGGCCGAGGAAGAGCTCCCAGGACGCATTGCGGCAGGAAGTGACGAGGAGAGCCGAGGCACAGGAGGGAGGAAGTCCTTTGAAAGGTGAGTATACAAACCTCTGTAAACAGGTAAGTGAAAAAAAAAAAACTATGGGAATATCCAATTCTGACTCAGCGGAGAGTAAGGAATACAATGCAGTAATTATTAGAAATTGAATATTGTGCCCGGAACTCCGCTTTAAGAGCTGAGCCCAGATGTCATATAGAGCTGACTGGAAGGGAGAAACTGGAGAAGAACCTATTTCTGCTTACAGTGAGTACAGATCTGTGTCGTGGGGACTGTCCTGAGAGGGTCACCCCTTCTGCTGGAAGAGTCAGTGGATGGGTGTCAGTCAAGGGGATGCTAGAGAGTGTCCTAAAGATGATGTAATTGCATCAAGTCTGCTGCTAGAGAGGGCCAGAGGACGTAATTCTTCCATACAAGTGGCAGTATGGTTAAAGCAGTGTGTCTGCTTCCACAAATAACCTGGTGAGGCCAAGTGAGAGTTGTCCTTATCTACTGTAAATAGTTCGAGTTGGCGCAATTGAGAGCAAGGATGGATGAGTGAACTGTCAATTAGTGACTGTCTGCAGGTAATCAAAGGAGACCCAAGAAGTCATCACACACCAAGCCCTAGGTGGACAGTGCTATAAAAGCAAAAGTTCACAAATAGTAAGCTTACTCCGCTTCAATCACAGAACCACACTGCTCCTCTTACCAGTCTCTCTGACTGTGTTCTCCAGCTCTCCTGGATGCTTAACTCTCTCTAGCTTATAGTCACAGCGCCCTGCTGCACAGCCCACCTCTGGCCTATGGGTTGGGGTGCTCCTGACACCCCGACAGAATCCTGGAACTGAGACCTATGTCTCCTGGCTTCTCGCTGGGCATGACTAGTGCCCACAAAAGCTGACAGCCTCATCCTCGCACTACACAGATCTTCCAGAGGAATCCAAGGCTACCAGACCGCTGCATGAAGGTGCTTCCCCACCTTTTCCTTCCATACACAGCCTGCTTTTTGCTAGCCCGGCAAAGGCCTGCATGAGACTGAATGACAGCACTCAAGAAGGTGAGATGAGCCATGCTGCTGCAGACACTCTGGTTGTTTGCGTGACAGGCAACAAGTGGCTCTCGATCTTCTATAGAAATTTAGACACATGTTGTTACCTTTTGTGGCTTTTGGTGGCCTTTTGGTGCTCTAGTCGTTAATATGTCATACCTTTCATAGACTCGGGACCCTTTATTATGGATCCCCTTTTCCATGAATATTTTCCAACTATTTCATTATATGAGTTTGGGATATATTGTTTATTGTATGGTCTAAATTTATTTAGAGGTTATATAATCCCAACGACTCTCTGACCGACTACTATTCATGCAGGGTTATGAATACTTTGCATAATTTTGCTTTGTTTTTGTTTTGTTTAAATTACATTGTGCAATGTCATTTTTAGTCTTGCTGAGGGCTTTTTATGGAGCATTTAGCATCTTCTTTTTTCTCTTGTATGTATTTTGTTATTGTCACGTCAACACTTCATATAGTCTTTTTTTCTTTTATGGGGTGTTCTCTTATCAAATGGTTTGATGTGACAGTCACAGTTTATTTTAATGTTTACATATATTATATCTAGAGTAATTTTTACAGATAATGGACATGATCAATGAAGATGCCAACAATATAATATATAAGGTTAGAGAGTGGTTAGAGAGTACTATATGTATACGATTGATATCAACATTAAATTAGTTACATTCTTGTTCTCTTTAACAGCTCCAACACAGACAAATTTTTCCCTCTTTTTCTGTTCTCATATACCATGGTAGTGATACCTGTATCATTTGATATTATCCGTTACAGTTTATGTGAATTAATTGATATTGATTTATTTCTATATTTCGGATCAATTATACAGGCTTTCTGTTGACGAACTGTTTCTGAATTAATTTTTCCTTTGTTCTTCTTTCCTTTTCCCTCCCTCCCTCTCCCCCCTCTTTTCCGCCCCTCCAATTTCCCTTCTCCCCCCCCCCCTCCCCCTCTTCCCCTCTGCTTTCCTCTTTCACTTTTCTCCTCCTTTTCCTCCTCTTCTTTTCTTTTCTTCTCCCCCCCCTCCTTCTTTTTTCCTCTTTACATATACATACATACATTTTATATATATATATATATATATATATATAATTTAATATATTTATGCATGTATATTCATAGTTTTTATTTTTATTTTCAATTTCATTTAAATTTTTCTTCACATATATATATATACATGAATGTATGTTTTCAACAATCTATAGATTAATTTTATATATATATACATTTTTTATTTATTCATACATGTACACTTTTTCTCAGCATTATATTTTGGGTTCAGGTCACCAACATACATATATATATATATATATATATATATATATATATTATTTTTTTTTTGTTAAATATTGGACCAATACGCACCCTTCAATGAACATTCATTATTATTTTTTATTTACTTTCTACTTTATTACACTTACCTTCCATGCTATCACCAAACCAGCACTTGTATATTTGATTAATTTCTAATTTTTTCACTTTATTCACTTTTAGATATTAGAAATCATGAGATCTTTATTCAAACTTTATAGCTTTTTGATATATTGGTATATCTTTTATATCACATGTTTTATCAAGTATGTCTTTAAGCTATTTTGTTGTTTTGTATTCAGTTTCCTCTTCATCAGGTTTTTGTGATTATTTGTCTTTAACACATGATTTGTGGTGATTTTGGCTCGCACTTGTGAAGTTTTCAGATAATTGATTCAAGATGTGCTTAATTGCATTATCACAATGTCATTTGATTGTCCAACTACAAATGCTAGCCGATTACCAACATCTCATTGTGTGGTTATGAGTAAGCGATCATCTGTATCGTGAAACGCGTCCACCTGGCATGTCTTTTTGATGCACTGTCTGTACGAATTTATCCATGAGGAATAAAGGATATCATTGATTTCATCTTATCCTTGAGTGCGGCCCTACTCTTTTGATTTTCAACTGCTGCAGACACTCTCTCTTGTCTCCATCTGTGCTCCTCCACAGCCTCACTTTCTGCCTCTAATCAGCCAGTAATGGACACTTTACTCAAAGATATGCTACTGTCCTTGAAAAGTTCATTACACATGGATTTTTCAACACTCACCCACAAATTCTCCTCTGCAATTAACTCTTTGGTGAAAGGGTGGATCGCATAGAAAATTCACCAGGGGAAATCACCACCACTGTAAATAACATTGTAGATGTCCACGGTAGTTGAAGGCAAAAAAAGCTGACCTTGAAAATCGGTCACGCCGAAATAATTTGAAACTTAGAGGGGTCCCTGAAACAGTTCAACCAACCAAGTTACAAAAATACACCAAATATCTGTTCAGAACCCTCCTGCCTGAAGCGTCCCCCCTCGATCTAACCATCGACTGCATACTCCAACTGTCCAAGCCCTCCCATTTGCCTGACAATATCCCACGAGATGTTTTTATGCGGGTACTCTTTTTTCACATTAAGGAGCAACCCCTGACCCTTTGCCAGCTGCCAGCTCCATACTCAGATATTTAACTATTCGCCAATCTGTCCAAATACACTTTTGAACTGAGGTGCCAACCTGCGACAGTGACAAAGGCACCCTACAAGTGGGGTAACACCACCAAGCTGACAGTGGAGGGAAACAGGGTAACACACATTATCACCTTGATTGACAAAGGCCTTGCTCTCCTCCACACCGGGGGCATCATACCTAAACCACCATGGCTGTCATCCTCACAAAATCCTTTGGGGAAGGTGTATCCTTCTTGGCATAAGACCTCACCTAAAAACCAATGCAGGAACAGATGAAATATGGTCGGGTCCCCTCACCCTTCAGCTACATTCATCCTAGCACTTCCCCCTGACTGAATCCTTTTGCAGACATTGTCTTGACCTTATGGACTTATCCCCCACAGAATATCCACCGTAGCACAATACCTATATGCTTATTTTATTACTGCTGTGAAAGTTTTGTTTTACTTGTAATGCTTTGGCTTTTCACCATTCTCCTTTCCTTTCTATGTTTTTTTCCCCCTTGCAAAGCACCGCCCAACATCATCTACCAGACTTAACAATGACACGCCAAGCCTGCAATCCAGACCCTCCGACACCTGACTACCGCAAGACAGCGATATCTCCAACTCGACGCCAACGCGCTACAAAATGTAAGTGAATCATACCGACCGCAGGAGATTTCTCTTACAAATGGGAACTAAGATCCTCTCAATTGATACTAAAGACCTCAACCAGCTGACCAAGCAGGCTTCCCTATGGAATACTGCCATAGCGCAAGGCTGTGACATGGTCTGCACCCAAGAGACACGTTTCCAGAGCTCAGCCGCTCCATGCTGTTTACACAAAGCATTTCCCCACATTTTCAGAGTAAACTTTCTAGAAAAAAAGAGAAGAATACTTTTTTGCCATTCGCGACACCCTTTTCATTTCAACTTCTCGACAGTGTCATAGACCGCAGTGGTTATTACACAAATTTGATCTGCACGATTGACAATGCTACTTAAACCCTAACCTCTCCCTACACTCCAAACAAGCCTAATGGAATAGGCCCACCAGGTGAAGCAGCGCTATATTCTGCTGCGTGGAGATTTCAAACTTGCCCCTGATTTTCAGTTAGATCCCACCAACAAGCGCCCAAGGACTCAAACTTCCAATGCATAAGTTCTTTCTAGCAAATTACCTCCTTCATGTTTGGCGATATCACTATGCCTAGGAACATGATTACTCGTTATTCTCAGCAACACAAAATGCCTGTTCAAGAATCGACTATTTTCTCATGGATAAATGGCTAGTTAAAAGAATTTGCATGTCTGACATCTCCACCATGGTCTGACCAGGCATCCATTAACATAACCATCAGAGCAGATACCCATTCTACGCCAGCCAAACTGTGGAGAGCCAACTCCTTCATCTTAAAATCTTCTCCTTATGCAGTATGCAGAGGTACTGCACAAGCATTTGGAGGGCTTCTTCCAGCTTAAAGCTGGCTCCGTACAATGCCCTGCCACTTTTTAGAATGCACACAAAGTGGGTATTAGAGGGGTACTCATCCAACTGAGTTCCCAAGCTAAGAAGAAGAGGACACAGCGTCTTGCTCACTTACTCTCCACCATCAGCAGCTCAGAAGAACATAATAAAATTAAACCCCACACACAAAAGCACCCTACTTTACCTCTGTCAAAAGCTTAGAGCCCTCCTGTTAGATTCCTTTCAGAAATCACATGTAAACTATGTGCATCTCACTACAATACATGCAATAACACTGGTAAAGTTCTTGCAGCCCACCTACGGGGAGCCAGACATAAGACTAAAAATTCCCTTTCTACACCACCCCATCACTCGTTAAAAGCTAACAGACCCCCAAAATATAGCAGATGCCTTCAGCAGCTACTACAACTCCCTACTACAACTCCCTATATAACATTAGAGATGACCCTACCACATCACAGCCTACCCCAGAACTTTTTAACGCTTTTCTTGAAAAGGTCAAATTGCCATCCCTAACCCCAGAACAGCTAACCAACCTACAGTAAATGAGCCCTTAACTCAACTCAAAATGTGTAAAGCCATTTATTCTATACCACGTAACAAGGCACCAGGCCTGACAGATTACCAGGGGAGTGTTACAAACAGCATAAAACATTTCTAGCTCCCTATCTAAGTGATCTGTTCAATGATGCTGCCTCCTCTTCTACATTTCCTGCTGATATGTTGAATGCATTGATAATCACCTTGCCAAAGCCAAGAAAGGACCCTCCGGTACAACAAAACTTTCCCCTATTTACCTTTTTGTTATTGACCTTAACATTTGCGCTAAAGTTTTAGCTTTTAGACTCATGCACATCTTGCCTGGCCTAGTACATAGAGATAAAATGGGATTTGTCTCTGGAAGGCAAACCTCGGATGCCACCAAGCGACTAATCAACCTTTTCCACTTTGCTGAGCACACAAGAACGCCTTCTCTGCTTCTCTCTTTGGACACAGAGAAGGCATTCAACAGTGTGCAATGGGACTACCTGAAAGCAATACTCCTTAAGTTTGAGTTCCAAGACGGAATCTTTTTAGCAAAAATGGCTCTTTCAAATCCCCCGACCCAAGTCTATGTTTCAGAAATGTTCTCTAAGCCATTTTTTATTTCTAACCACACTCGGCAGGGATGTCCCCTATGCCCACTGATTTTTCATTTAATTATGGAACCTCTCTCTGAATGCGTTCCCTCCCATCCAAACATCACCGGTCTCCAAATTTACCCCAACTACTCCAACGAACATAAAGCCAATCTCTTTGCAGACAACATTATTCTCATACTCTCATATCCCTCTTCTTCCCTGGCTGCAGTACAGGAAACATCATCACAATTTAGTAACGTCTCATATTATAAGGTAAACACTCCAAACGTCACATTCTAGATTTGAACACTGCATAACTGGCACACAGGACACTGCATAACTGGGTCCAAAATATGTACCCCTACATTTGGGATGATACTGGCGTAATGCATTTGGGCTGTATAGGGAGAACTTCATCCCCTTTAGAGCAAAAGTGACCCAGAAGATTGACCAACTGGCTCGCTTTGAGCTTTCTTGGGCAGGCCCAATAAATGCCTGCAACAACACACCTGGGCGTTTTTGTTGCAGGCGTTTATTGGGCATTTTTTGGGCGTCTTGGGAGGCAGGCATAACATCTGAACTTCTGTATAGGGGTATATATATACACACACACATATATGTATATATACACATACACACATATAGGTGTGAAAGTAGCAGAACCCCATCCCTGCGCTAATTAAATTATTTGCAGGGATGGGGTTCCGCTCCTATCACACCTATATGTGTGTATGTGTATATATACATATATGTGTGTGTGTATATATATATACCCCTATACAGAAGTTCAGATGTCATGCCTGCCTCCAAAGACACCCAAAAAATGCCCAATAAATGACTGAAACAAAAACGCCCAGGTGTGAAAGTAGCGGAACCCCATCCCTACGCTAATAAAAATTCTAAGAAAAATTATCTTTTTTTTCTGGTTCTGGACATGCTCAGGAAGTTCCGGTGTTCTGGTCGAACCAAACTTTTCAAAAGTTCGATCATCCCTACTCACTAACCTCCTCACCTCAATTCCTGTGATCCCCCCCCCCCCCTTCAGGTGGGTATCTCACCTTTAGGTGTGCGACCTTGCAATTATGCTTGGTCAATAGTAGCTTTAGGTATTTTTTAAAGGATGCTGGGATGACTGCATTCCATCACCTTTAATGGTCCCGATGGATCCGTGTCACTTAAGAGTGACTCACATAAAAGGGAAGAAAGTTTTCCATAGTGCGAGTATTGTAAAATAAAATCAACTTAATTTAAAATGGTGGTATTGAACTTACATTTGTAGGGTGCTTGCAGAACACCACACTGAGACAGGTATAACAAAGAATGGACCCGGGTGTGCAGGTGGGATTTTCTAACTGACTGCTCGTGTAGTTATGGCGAGGCCTGTTCTGAGTGGAACCTGTCCTGTTTAACTACTGTATGGTTTTGGCCACCGTGCTGCAGCTCAGTTTCCGGGTCTTGGCAAACTTCTTATAGCCCAGGCCATCTTTATGTAGAGCAACAATTCTTTTTTTCAGATCCTCAGAGTTCTTTACCATGGGGTGCCATGTTGAACTTCCAGTGACCGGTATGAGAGAGTGAGAGCTATAACACCAACTTTAACACACCTGCTCCCCATTCACACCTGAGACCTTGTAACACTAACGAGTCACATGACATCGGGGAGGGAAAATGGCTAATTGGGCCCAATTTGGACATTTTCAAGTAGGGGTGTACTCACTTTTGTTGCCAGCAGTTTAGACATTAATGGCTGCGTGTTGAGTTATTTTGAAGAGACAGCAAATTTACACTGTTAGATAAGCTGTACACTCATTGTACCAAAGTGCCATTCCTTCAGTGTTGTCACATGAAAAGATATAATAAAATATTTACAAAAATGTGAGGGGTGTACTCACTTTTGTGAGATACTGTATATACAGTATATGTTTTTTATCTTTGTGTTTCATTTTTATTCATGTAATATACTGGGAGAAGTAATACATAAACAAGGAAAGGATGGACAGAAGGCACCCCCTTTGTATCCTCCAATGTTGGCGATAGCAGCTTAGGAGAAGGGGTCCAGAGAGGAACATTGAAACCTCTAATCCTGGCAGAGGTGTTTTTATTAACAGCCTCTTCTACCAGTATGTGTCCAGGAAGTTGGTTATGGTTGGTGGTGTGTGGCTTGTATTGCAGGCAAGAGAGTTGCTTGCAGGGGTGGGGATATTTTTATTTCCCCCTTTCATCTGTAGTTTGCTGCACCCGGGGTGACTGCATCATCTGTGAAAGTTGAATAAAGAATGGTGCAGCACTAAAAATATACAATACTCTCTACCTCTAACATAACCAAATGTGAAATGAAAAACCTCAGTCACCTTAACACAGCATTGCCATAACAAACCTCACTTATTCAAAGTGTTATATAGTACAGCTTTGTACATTCACCATATAATAATGGTGTTGATATACTAAGGCAAAAAGACTGCACATTGTAAGTGCAGTTGCACTAATTTTCCCCAGAGATTTGTGAATGGGGTGAAGTTTCACTTTGTAAAAGTATACTCAATCAGATGCAAGAAAAAAAAAACATAATTTTTGCTTGCACGTGACTGGATGATGGAAATTAGCAGAGCTTCACCACATTCACTAAGCCCTGGGGACAATCAGTGCAATTGCATTTGCAAAGTGCACGTTCTATTTGTCTTTAGAAAATCCACCCCAATGTGTCATCTAAATCTAAAGCAAATAACATCAAACAATATTGCACATTCATATATATATTGAAATAAGTGTCTTTAAAGTGTTCAAGCAATCATTGTTATATGGCGATTGTACTGAGTTGTGATATATTACACTTTGAATAAGTGGGGTTTGTTATGTCACCACTGACTCAGTAAAGGTAACTGGATTTTAGCATTTCACATTGTTCATATTACAGTTAGGGAGTATTACACATTTTGTTTTTTGTTTTTCAATGGGTGTGAAAGTCTTACACCTGGTACACACAAAAAGGTTGTCGTTCAACCCAGCGGGCTGAACTAAAAAAAATAAAAATAAAAATGACAGATCTCTATACTAATGTTAGTACAGCAATCTCCCCTGCTGTGCTGATGTGTTCTGAGAATCAGAACACACTGGTCAGAGCTCGCGGTGAGAGTAGGAACACACTGGTCAGAGCTCGCGGTGAGAGTCGGAACACACTGGTCAGAGCTCGCGGTGAGAGTCGGAACACACAGGTCAGAGCTCGCGGTGAGAGTCAGAACACACTGGTCAGAGCTCGCGGTGAAAGTCAGAACACACTGGTCAGAGCTCGCGGTGAGAGTCGGAACACACTGGTCAGAGCTCGCGGTGAGAGTCGGAACACACTGGTCAGAGCTCGCGGTGAGAGTCGGAACACACTGGTCAGAGCTCGCGGTGAGAGTTGGAACACACTGGTCAGAGCTCGTGGTGAGAGTCAGAACAAACTGGTCAGAGCTCGCGGTGAGAGTCAGAACACACTGGTCAGAGCTTGCGGTGAAAGTCATAACACACTGGTCAGAGCTCGCGGTGAAAGTCAGAACACACTGGTCAGAGCTCGCGGTGAGAGTCAGAACACACTGGTCAGAGCTCGCGGTGAGAGTCAGAACACACTGGTCAGAGCTCGCGGTGAGAGTCAGAACACACCGGTCAGAGCTCGCAGTGAGAGTCGGAACACACTGGTCAGAGCTCACGGTGAGAGTCAGAACACACTGGTCAGAGCTCGCGGTGAGAGTCAGAACACACTGGTCAGAGCTCGCAGTGATTGGTTACCAGCACTGATCAAATGCCGATCAGATACTAGTTTTCCAACATGCCCGTTGGACAGAAGCTGTTTGTGAGACCATCTTCTGTTGGACAAACTGCTGTACACACTGACGGAAAGATGGCAGGGCACTTTTGGCTGATTTTCAGGCCGTGTGTACCCAGCTTTAGAGTTAGGTTTCTTAGCATGAAAGGCTCCATTTGTCAGTTTGTGACAATAGGTATTTGATAATGACTGCATCATTCACCTATTGTTCAACCTGGCCCTGGCCTCGACATCTATTTGCACAGGCAGGCCTATGATGCAAGCTTACTGTAACCCTGCTTTTGTTGATTTGCTTTTCAGCTCCAGAGTATATATTTTACTCCTTCTAGCAAACAAATGGCCCTACAGTGGGATTATTATTGCCTCTTTTGACCTGTAGTGCGCTGTGCCCAAGGTGGTTCTCTATAGCTAAACCTGGCCCTGTTAGACTTTCATGTGTACATGCAGATCTGTGATATAAGCTTTATGCAACCCTGCTCTTGTTCATTTGCATTAGTAGGTCATCCCCAAAGTATTAAGTTGTAAATCAAACCAATGATCTAGATAGTTTTAGTACATTGCTAAATCTGCTGTGTGTAAATTAAATTGATTTAATGCAAGTAAGAAGAAGCAGTAGCATTACCAGTTACCAATGAACCACAGCCACATTAAGAAAACTCTCATAGGAATAAAGCCCAGAGGTGCCAATAATCATGTATACATTTGACACTAGAAATTAACATTGGATCCCAGGCAGATACTTAACAAACCAACATTACAAACAGGAAAAACCTTAGGAGGATTGTCTGAGGAAAGGAAGTGTCCATGGTAAATTTTTTCTCAGCCTGTTCATCCACTTTCATACATCTATCCTACTTCCAGCATTCACTTCCAAAAACAAGAAGAAAGACACTTGGCGCTATCATTAGCTACAACGAAATCAGCATAAGAAATATTGTCTTCAGAGGAAGAGTTGTGTCATTGCCCTGGAGGTAGTCACTGAATATGTGAACATTACAGAATGGTAATAATAAAAATAATACTGGAGAAAGATGGAAACTTCACCTAGGAATCATCCAACAATGGCATGCCGTTATTCCTCAGGGAGCTCTGTGACCAGCTGGATGTTGTTACTAAGATCAATTACCTGCTATAAAACATCAGTGTGTTCCTATACCTAATAAGGATTTCTAGTAAGAATGAACAAGTCATAAAAACATGAAGATTAGTTCACAGACCTGTTACAGCATTCCATCACAAACATATACAGAAAAATAGTGCTGAGCTAGGATGAGAGTACTATACTGGAGATAAAAAACACAGTAGAAGCATTTCTGAAATCTAAAGAACAGGAACTATCTACAAAGACTTGGCCAAGAAGATAACCAACAGAGAAAATGTGCTGCCCAATTGTTGTTCACATGTTTACCTCTAACTGTGGCTATTATTATTGTATTGAAGGAAGCCATCAGACGTTTTTGGGACCCTTACACAGGGACCACCAACATTTCCTAAGGCCCACCCATGCCATCCCACTGAGTTCTCCAGTGCACCTACTTTTATTTTAACATTCTTACAACCTAATATAAGAAAATTAAAAGTGTTTTCCATTTGTGCTTTCAAGATTTAACATCCCCACAGTGTAATCCACCCAATGTACTGCCCCCAATGTAACCCCCCCCCCCCCCAGTGTAATCACCTGCATTGTAATGCCCCCAATGCAATCCCTCTAGTTTACCCCCTCCAGTGTGAATCCCCCCCCAGTGCAATGCCCAAGTGTAGTATCCCAATGTAATCCCTCCAGTGTAAAGCCCTCAATGGAATCCCACCAGTGTAATCACCCAAGTGCAATGCCCCCAATGCAATTCCCCCTGTGCAAATCTCCTCAATGTACAATGTAATCCAATGTGATCACATACTCAGTTTACCAATTCAGCTCCGGATGGTTTAACCCACTTCCTGACCAGGCCATTTTTTTGTGATACTGCACTGCATTGCTTTACTGTACCCAAATAAACGTGATGTCCTTTTTCCACCCACAAATAGAGCTTTCTTTTGGTGGTATTTAAATAAAAGAATTTAAAAATCTAATTTCTTCATCAATTTAGGCCAATATGTATTCTGCTACATTTTTGGTAAAACAAAAATCACAATAAACGTATATTAATTGGTTTGCGCAAAAGCTATAGCGTCTACAAACTATGGGATGGATTTATGGACTTTTTAAAAAAAATTTTTTACCAGTAATGACAGCGATCAGCAATCTTTAGCGGGACTGCAACATTGCGGTGGACAAATCTGACACTAAGGGGTGTATTTGCTAAAGCTAGAGAGTGCAAAATTAGCCACAACTCTGCAAAGAAACCAATCAGCTTCTAGGTTTTATTGCCAAAGCCTAATTGAACACGCTGAGGTTAGAAGCTGATTGATTTGTATGCAGAAATGTAACTAATTTTGCACTCTCTAGCTTTAGTAAATAAACCCCTTGGTGACTGTTTTTGGGGACCAGTGACACTAATACAGTGATCAGCGCTAAAAAAAATGCACTGTCACTGTACAAATGACAATGGCAGGGAACGGGTTAACATCAGGAGCAATCAAAGGGTTAAATGTGTTCCCTGGGAGTGATTACTAACTGTGTGGTGGATGGTTGCATGTAGGAAGACAGAGATCTGTGTTCCTGCTTAGCAGAAACATAGGATCTCCATCTTCCTTACGAGCAGAGTGGCGATCTGCCTTGTTTACATAGGCCGAACAGCACTCTGCCTCTCTCTGAACGATCGCCGGGTTACTGGCGGACAGCTTGAATGCATTTATAATGCATACTATAGAGCACCTTGGATCGTTTTTAAGGTAGGTTTAATCCCCTAACGTTAAGGGATCCAAATTTAAAAGAAGTCAAATTGGCCATTCAGAAGGGATGTGTGCAGCAGAAAGGAGACAGCAACTTGGCCAGGGACCACCCAAAGAAATTACAAAAAGAAAAGGAGAGAGGGTTAAGAGAGAGACAGCAAGAACAATAAACCCGGATAGGGTTGGGGATGAGAGAAAATGGAGATAAACAGCATAGAATGGTGACTAGGGGAAAGAAAAAAAGGGAAATAAATTGTAGGAATTTGTCTACATAGGGCAAGATCTCAACTCAGGCACTCTTGAGGTTGGAACCTATTAGGGGAAGAGGTCCGTCAAGGGATCTGAATCAGCACCCCTTGGAAGCATTCAATGAGACAGGTAAATTTAATAATTCTCCTCATAACAATCTGCATATAAATAAAGATACAATTTTTGTACTATAATGTTTAGAAACCACATTCACATCTCATGTGGTATGGGGCTTTGACAGCAGTATGTGTTATTTTCATAACATACTTAACTCACTCCACCTTTATTAATAAATTCTAGGGTGTTCTGCTTAGTCTCACATATTGCCAAATCATTTATTGCTCATGGCAAGGTGTAATACAATGAGGCAGGTTTATACAAATTGCTGTCAATTTGTCCAAAGTATCTAGCTTGATTCTATATTTCCCTTACCCATACTGGAAAAAATGACAGCTACAGATTACTAAATGCATTTTTTAACCACTTTAGGACCGGAGGATTTTCCTGCTTTACGTCCAGGCCACTTTTTGCGATTCGGCACTGTGCGAATTTAACTGACAATTGCGCGGTCATGCAATGCCGTACCCAAACTAAATTTACGTCCTTTTTTCCCCCATAAACAGAGCTTTCTTTTGGTGGTATTTGATCACCTCTGCGCTTTTCATTTTTTGCAATATTAATAAAAAAATGTGACAATTTTGAAAAAATAACAATATTTTTCTACTTTGACAGTTAAAAAATATCCAATATATTCAATTTTTGTCATATATTTAGGCCAAAACGTATTTAGCTACATGTCTTTGAGAAAAAAATTCTCAATGAGCGTATTTTTAACCGCTTTAAGACTGGAAGATTTTACCCCATTCCTGACCAGGCCATATTTTGCGATTCGGCACTCCGTTACTTTAACGGACAATTGCGCGGTCGTGCAATGCTGTACCCAAATTAAATTTATGTCGTTTTTTTTCCCCATAAATAGAGCTTTCTTTTGGTGGTATTTGATCACCTTTGCGATTTTTATTTTTTGCGCTATACACAAACAAAGAGCGACAGTTTTGAAAAAATAACAATATTCTTCACATTTTTTTATATGAAATCCCCCCCCCCCCCCCCAATAAAAAAATTAAAAATCCAAATTTTTTAACATTTTAGGCCAATTTGTTTTCTGCTACATATTTTTGGTAAAAGAAATCGCAATAAGCGTATTTTGATTGGTTTGCGCAAAAGTTATCGCAGCTACTAACTACGGGGAATTTATGTAATTTTTATTGTTTTTTTTAAACTAGTAATGGCGGCGATCTGGCGGCGATCTGCGTTTTTTTTGCAGGACTGCGACATTGCGGCGGACAGATCGGACCCTTGACTGACATTTTTGACACTTTTGGGGGTACCAGTGACATTACTACAGTAATCAGTGCTATAAATCAGTGCTATAAATATGCACTGTTACTGTAAAAATGACACTGGCAGGGAAGGGGTTAAATTTTATTGGGTATCAAGGGGTTAATGTATGCCTGGTGCTTACTGACGTGTGTGGGGGGAGGGGACTGTGTGACACAGGCACAGATCGCAGGAATCCTGCAATCTGTCCCTGCCTGTCACTTAGGAGATCCGCCCGATTTGTTTACACAAGCGGGCGGATCTCCACACTTGATCCCCGACGATCGGGGAAGAGCGTCGGTGATCACCGCGCTCCTCCCCTGGCCCGACTCCTGCTGTGACTGAGACTCCTGCGGCGCCCACAAGGGGAGAAGTCCAGCGACGTAGGTCTACGTCGCTGGACGATAACGAACCACTTTGCCGCAGTACGCTCAATGTGAGCGGTCGGCAAGTGGTTAAATAAAATGACCACATAAAACATTACATTAGAACAAAATTGATCTGAAATGGCATTAAATCCTATTCAACACATTTACAAAGTCACTGATAAGAATGTTCTGTTAAACAGTCAACATTACAAAATTAATTCTTATTTTGAAGACTAAGTGCCGGTTCACACGTATGCGCTTGTACTGCGAATGCGATGCCTTCTAAAAAGTCTACAATCGCATGTATGTCCAAAATACATTGTATTCGTGACGGTCGTTCACATCTATGCGTTGCGATTCAGATGTGATTGTGATGCGATGATAAAAAGGGTCTTGTGCGAGTTTACAGCGCTGCGTTGCGCATTTAGTCTCCATAGACATGAATGTAAATCGGTCTGAACTCGCATATACACTTCAGATATGTGCGAATTATGTGTACAGTTTTTCCCCTCAGCTCCACCCCTCCTTACTTCCTATTTCCTGTCCATGTGCCATCCACAAACATCTTGGAAACATGGCCCCAGACGTATTGGCATTGATAATGAGGAGCTGATCAGGCTTGTCCGTGCCAGGCCGTATATATGGGACAGCCATATAGCAGAGTACAAAAACAATGCCCTGAAGAAAAGAGGGTAGGAAGAGATCTGTACAAGCCTGTATGAAGACTGGAAACGATTCACACCCAAAGTGCGGAAACATAAAGTTAAGAAGATATGTTCTATGGTACCTGTGTGTAAATATTCATCCAAGACCAGAAATGTTTCATCCCACTGACCACCAATGTAAGTGGCATTCTGCCCATTGACCATGTAATGTATGCTCACATGGGCGTCCGCAAAGGGGGGAACATTCCCTGGCCTGCTCTGATATATGGGCCCTGGTGGATCTATGGGGGCCCTAAAGGGGGATCTATGGGGGTCCTGGTGTGAAGGGGGATCTATGGGGACCCTGGTCTAAAGGGGGATCTATGGGGGCCCTGGTGTGAAGGGGGATCTATGGGGGCCCTTGTCTAAAGGGGGATCTATGGGGGCCCTGGTCTAAAGGGGATCTATGGGGCCCTGGTGTGAAGGTGTATCTATGGGGGCCCTTGTCTAAAGGGGGATCTATGGAGGCCCTGGTGTGAAGGGGGATCTATGGGGACCCTGGTCTAAAGGGGGATCTATGGGGGCCCTGGTGTGAAGGTGGATCTATGGGGGCCCTTGTCTAAAGGGGGATCTATGGGGGCCCTGGTTTGAAGGGGGATCTATGGGGGCCCTTGTCTAAAGGGGATCTATGGGGGCCCTGGTGTGAAGGGGGATCTATGGGGGCCCTGGTCTAAAGGGGGATCTATTGGGGACCCTGATCCAAAGGGCAGAGAATGGGTGACCTTAAAGATTCCCCCCCTCCCTTAATAAAGTTTTGCAGAAGACCATGCATGCTCAGTATGTAACCACAGACGTTAAAAAAATGAATTACGCAATGTTGAACAATTGAACTATAGTGTTTTTATTTAAACAAAGTACAGAGAATGAATTAATCCTCTTTATTGAATGGCATCAAGCTGCCATGACACTTGACCGGCAGGACTCATAAAGAAGTCTGTAAAATCCTCCCTGATGTTGGCTCCTCTGTAGTTGCCCCTGGTGTGGATCCACTCTGCGCCTTCCATATCATCCATCAACGAGTCCTCGAAGAGGTATCCATCTCTTGACCTAACAAAATTGGGGAGTGCACAGGCAGTTTTGACGGCAATTATGGCGCCACTTATTTGCTAGGATTCCAAAACTACAGTCCACAACTCTGCGCGCTCTTGTGATCCTGTAGTTGAAAACTCTCTTTTCGATAGTCGGTGAGCAATTTGCATACAGGCAGGGCAGGTGTTCTGAAAGCGCAAAAGCCTCATCCCCAACAAAAATAAATGGGAGACTGGGTTAAGATGTTCCAGGGAGTGGTCGTTCATGTAGGAGGTCCAGGCTTTTGTCACGTAGCATTTTCCCAAAACTGGAGTGGGAAAAAATGCTGGATTTATAACTGCTCCCGTACGAACCAACATCTATGTAGGTGAATGAGTAATTTGCATCCGCCACTGCCAGCAAAATAAATGAAAAATATTTTTTGTAATTAAAATATTTGGTACCGCTACCAACTGGTCTCACAATCATGATGTGCTTGCCATCTATAGCACCGACACAGTTAGGGAAGTTGCAGCGCTCCCAAAAAAGATCAGCAACAGAGATCCACTCCTCTTTTTTTTTTCACAATATTAAACTTTATTCAGAAAAAGGAAATTAAGATGCATTACAGTAGTGCATTTGGTATCAAACAACGTATTATGCAACATAAACAAGTTTTTTACATATTTCTATTATTCATAAATGAACAATTGTACAGAATACTGTTCTCCAAAAACGGGGAGAAATTTTTAAATTGTAAACATCATATATTAGCATGTTTTACCTTTAATTAAGCGTGTAAATAACGTGATACTCAAGTGACGTCTAACTAAGTATCCAAAAGGATGAACAGGTGGAAGCTATTCATCCATAGATTGGAAAAAAAGAGAGAAAGAAAAAGGAAGGGAATATTTGAGAAGAAAAAGAACAAGAAGAGGGGATAGTGTGAGGAAGGGGAAGGAGGAATAGGGGGAGTTCACTGTCTCAATGTTCGGTATGATCAGTTAATTATAGTATAGGTATATCAGTTGCCCATAAGTTCACTGTATTCTTTCGATACTGTGACTAATTGCCAGGGGAACCATAGTTTTTGAAAGAGGTAATTTCTTTCCATTTTAATGGCTAGTGTCTCTTCCATCTCATAGGTAGAGGCAACCTTGATGAGCCAATCTGAAATAGTAGGGATCTTTTTAGAGTTCCAGTGCATAGGTGTTAGTGATTTAGCCGCGTTGAGAAAGTGGCGTGTTAATGATCACTTGTATTTTCTGTAAGGGTATTGGTTAATGTGTAGTAGGCAGCAAGCGGCATCTAGATCTAATTTAGTTTCTGTGATGTGGATCACCCAGCTAGAAACTTCTTTCCAGAAGTTCCGTATATGGGAACATTCCCACCAAATGTGCAAAAAAGTGCCTGGAGATGAATTGCATCTCCAGCAGAGGTCTGTATTATGTTCGGACCAACGATGGATAGCAACAGGGGTTCGGTACCACTGTGTTCTAATTTTGTAAGAAGGTTCTTGCATTCTGGTGCTCAGTGAGCATTTATGGGAGAAATAGCAGGCTTTCTCCCACTGGGCCTGCGTAAAGGAGCGTCCCAAATCTTTTTCCCATAACAGTTTATATGAGCCAATAAAATTTTAAGGTGCTTCAATGAGTCTTTTATAGGACTGAGACGTGGCTCCTTCTACTCTTTCTCTATGCAGGCACTGTTCCTCAAACTTGGTGAGTGGTCTATGCAGCAATTGCTTATGTTTGTTGCGTGAGATAAAATCATGTAGCTGTATATACGTCCAATATTGTAAAGGTGTGCTAGTTGAGCATGTATGTTTAAGCTCTGCAAAAGACTTAATGTTAGAGTTTTGGAAACATTGTCTGACCAATATGGGGCGTGCCCCATCATTTTGATTCAGTTGAAAAGTGGGATTATTAATACCAGGTTGGAAATCTGGATTGTTTAGAAGTGGTGTAAGGGGGCCTGGGACCGAGGAAATATTGTGTTTGGTTGCTACATTTTGGAAAATATTTAAGGTGGTAGCTATGAGTGGAGGTATTTTAATATCTATCGGATAATTTCACTGATCAGTCCACAGGAGATGATGGGAAGGGGAGTCGGTCCAGTTCAATTCCATGCTGACCCAGTCTTTGTTGCTGGAGTGGCAATGCCAGTCCAAAATTCTTGTCAAGTGCGTAGCTTGATAATACTTTTGAAAGTCTGGGAGACCCATGCCTCCACTTAATTTGGGCAGTTGCAAGTATTTAGGAGTCTAGTTAATACTGTCATTTCTATAATAGAAGCTCTGCCAAACCAAGAGAAAGTTTTAACATTCCATCTCTTCAGGTCTGCAGCAATCTGCTTCAAAAAAGGGGTAAAGTTTGCTTCAAACAGGCTGTCTAAATGCGGTGTGAGTTTAATGCCTAAATATTTCAACGCGTTCCTCTCCCACCTATAAGGGCAATTTTCAGTGGTAAGTTTAAGAAGGTCTGGAGGGAGAGTTAAATTCAATGTCTCTGATTTGCCATGATTTATCTTAAAGTTGGATAGGTATCTGTAAATTTTGAATTGGTTGTTTAGATTTGGTATGGATATATGTGGTTGAGAGATAAAGAATAGCAGATCATCAGCATATGCCAAGAGCTTAAACTTTCTTGTTCCTCTGCGGAATCCATGTATATCTGGTGTGTGATTAATGGTTCTGATGAGTGGTTCAAGAGTAAGTAAGTATGAACAGAAGAGGTGACAGGGGACATCCCTGCCTAGTGCCATTTTTTAAAGTAAAGGGTGCCGACAAATTATTGTTAACCTTCACTCTCGCTGTGGGGTTTGTGTACAATGTTTGAATCCAGCTTAGCATTTTAGCTCCAAGTCCTATATGTTTACAAGTGTGGAATAAGAAGTCCCATGCCACCCTGTTGAAGGCCTTTTCCGCTTCAGTTGACAGCAGAAGACCTTCGACATTAGCGCTGCGGATTCCATGGATCAGGTTCAGGGCTTTGATAACGCTGTCCTTAGCCTCTCTGCCTTGCATAAAGCCAACTTGTTCTGGGCCTATAACATAATGGAGTAAAGATCCCAATCTATTTGCCAATATTTTAGTTAGAATTTTAAGATCTATATTTACAAGTGAAATTGGTCTGTAGCTTGCGCATAAGGTTCGATCTTTGTCTGGTTTGGGAATTACTGATATATGGGCCATTAAAAATTCTCTGGTGGACGTTTTTTGTTTTAGTATGGAATTGAAGGCGTCTGTGAGATGGGGGGCAATCGCTTCCACAAAAAGTTTGTAATATTGGTATGTTAATCCGTCTGGACCTGGGCTTTTCCCTGTTTTTAAATCTTTTATTGCTAATTTAGTTTCGTCTATGGAGATCTTATTTTCCAGGTCTTTTATTGCATCCTCTGGTAAAACTGGGAGTCTGCTACGCTGCAGATAATCCATAATTTGGTGGTCTCGAGAGTCTCCAAGACCTTCCGTTTTTTTTTTGTGGCGGAATGTGGTATAATTTGGAGTAAAAGGATCCAAAACATTCAGCCATTTTGCGAGGGTCACGTATCAGATCACCCATTTGACCACGGATGCAGTGAATATTATTATCAAATTGGGCTTCTTTCAAGGCTTTAGCTAGTAGTTTGTCCCCCTTATCCCCATATTCATAATAAATAGATTTCTTGAAAAACAGAGATCTCTTAATTTTTGATTGCATCAGCTCATTCAATGCTTTCCTTTAGGTCATCAATTTTTGATCAACCCGTTCGGTTGCACTGAATTTATGTTGCATCTCAAGAGAGGTTATTTTTTCAACAGTATCATCTATCAGTTTTTCCCTTTCTCTCTTTCGGATCGCTCCATGTTTGATGAGTTCCCCCCTAATTACACTTTTATGTGCTTCCCAAAGTAGTAGAGGGGATACATGTTCTGAGGTGCTATCTCGGAAGTAGTTGGTTATGGAGGTCTGTATATCAGTTTGGATATCACTTTGACTAACAAAAAAGAGTTCAGCCTCCAGATGAACTCCCCTTTGCCAGGTGTATCTGTCTGATATGACATGGAAATGGGTGCATGATCCGAGAAAGAAATTATACCAATGTCTGCTTTAATCAATTTGGAGAGATCTCTTTTCATGATATAGATGTGATCTATGCGGGTGTAACGTTTATGGGGTGCTGAGTAGAAAGTATAATCTCTCTCAGAGGGGTTGATTGTTCTCCAGATATCTACAAGTGTTAACGATTTGAGTAGTTCTTTAATCTTTTTGATAATTTTATATGATATGCACGTTTTGCCGGAGGATGTATCCTGCAGGGCATCCAAAGGTACATTAAAGTCTCCGCCCAGTACGATACATCCCTTTGCAAACTTCTTAAGTTCGTCTATTACTAAGGTGCAAAAGGTAATATGTGCTCTGTTGGGGAAATAAACATTTGCCAGTGTAACTGGGTTGCCATTAAGGTAATTCTTGTGTAATAAAATTGTCACTCCTTTGGTCTTAGCTTGGGGATTAGTTGCATGGTAAGCCACAGGGAAATATTTAGTATTTAGTTTCGGAATATTTGAACCACGAAAGTGTGTTTCTTGTAGAAAGACAATTTGAGCTTTAGTTTTTTTCAACTCTTACATCAAACATTTTATTTTTTCTGGCACATTGAGGCCATTAACATTATGTGAGATAATGAGCAGGGCCTTACTCAGGTCCACTCCTCTTTGGTTGGTTTTCTCATCACCACATCTCTTAGGACCTCCCAGATGGCAATACAAGGATCGCGCACAATTGTGCTCTCTGTGGATTTCCCCAATTTGAATTCATAATGCAAGCTGGCAAATGAATTTCCAGTTCCAAGGTACCTGAAATAAAAAATAGAAAATTATTATTAGTCATGTTTTTCTCTTACATAATTACTGATACCAACAAAGTTGGCGTAGCCTGAAGGACACCCTGCAAAAGCACCAGAGACTGGAACGAGAGGCGAGAAGTGGATCCGGTGCCCCCCCCCCAAGCGTCCCTATGCCTTTGCCCGATGTCTAGACTTTCTGAGACCAGTTCTAGAAATGCGGAAGTAAGTTATTGTCAAATTCCCTCTTTCACTAATTAACCCATCCTTCCCCCTCCCTCTTACACCTCCCAACCCCCTCACCTTCCCTTCCCCACCTATCATCTACATTGTATTTGGAGCCGATAATGAACAGTAGTTAAATTTTTGTAATTGCAGCACAGAAGCAAGTTGGGAGGAGGTGGAGAATGAGCAGGAGGAAGGGGAGGAGGAGCATGCTGCTCATGTCGATGAAGACGAAGGCATTTCCTTTGCATGCTCAAATGTGGAGAATGTAACAATTGAGGCACAGGGCTTTGATAAGTCCCTATCTGCTCAAGAACCAGAGTGCAAGGAAACTGACGTTTCCACGACTTCCACCAGAACACAAAGTCAAGGCTCTACGTCCCGCAGGAAGCGAAGCAGCAGGGCAACTGCACAGGTGGAAGAAACAGAACACACCGAACATCTACTCGACATCATGTCTGGAATCAGCAAACAAATAGATGCACAGCGATGCCCTCACACTTTATTTGCACACAGTTTTTGGTGCCTCTTCTCAAAGAGGTCGTGCCCGAACGGTATTTTGAAATGCGAATGGCGGTGCAGAACTGTATCCACTCCTTCACTCTACCACGCCAGTTCCCGCAAGAGAATCCTTGGACCCCAAGTTACACACCCATTTATTCAGCCACAAGCATTCCACCAAACCCTTACCCATCGAGTTTTGATGAATATCGGAGCATTCATGAGACCCCTAGATCACAAATCCCATATCCTTTTCCTTCCCCAATTCCCTCTGTAATCCCCCCCCCACACTAGAACATCGGATGTCCCAGTTACTTCTTCCTATTTGCCC
This sequence comes from Pelophylax lessonae, assembly GCF_965119305.1. NCBI lineage: Eukaryota > Metazoa > Chordata > Amphibia > Anura > Ranidae > Pelophylax > Pelophylax lessonae. Next base: position 147,807,193 of record NC_138768.1, read on the forward strand.
CTCTCCAGCAGACCACCACCACAGGTCTACGACGAACAACTACATACGACTTCATCCATGCAAAAACAATATAAACCTGAAACAAGACCTCAGCCCAAAACAAGAAGTCACTATTCATACCAACAGGAATCAAGTGCATTTGTCTCAACCGTGCCTCCACCCTATCCACAATATAGGCCCCAAAGTGGACCATCACATACAGAGTCATCCCCCTTGGGCCAGTCAGGCTATATCCCTCAACCCAAAATAAATCCTTGGAGCATACACCCCCAAGCTCTGCAACTCCACTACAACATGGTTGCTCTAACCCGGATCAGAGTTCACCAAATTTTTTTAATCTATAAGACACTGCCACTGTCAAGTTGATCGCCATGTTGAATTTTTTGACCTATGTTGTATTTTTTTACCTAATGTTTATGTTTTTTCCAAAAAAGGACATTATGTTTGTTAATTTTTTCATTAGGGGAAATGGAGGATGAGCATATGAGGGGGGGGGGAGAGGGAAAGAAAGCAAGCAAATTGTGTCTCCTATTGTTCTTGTTATAAAATTGTTCTTGTTATAAGCAACATAATAACAAAAAATAAAGAAAAACTTTTTTTGAAGTCGACTTTGGCATGATATCTGTCTGCATTCACTGTATTGCTTACTATGGAGAAAAAATAAATGACATTTCACAAAGTATATTACACTGACCGTAATGTAACAAGCAATCTTTCAGCAGGGACAACACTGTTCCGGAAGGTGCTGTTCTGACGCTCCAAACGGGAAAAGAGTAGTCCAAGTAATTCGTCAAAACTAAGAAATAAAAAACACAACACACGTAAGTGGCAAGCAAAAGGGGGGCGTGCGGAGGTTCATGAATGATTAATGAAAGGTAAGAGCACAAGATGGGGGGAGATATAGGAGAAAAGATAGAGGAGAAAAGAGAGAAATAGAGGGAAGGAGCATGAAAAAGAGAGGAGAGACTCCCTCTCACATACTAACTTTTTAACTGAACTGACATCTGAGTATAGTTGAAGAACTTCTCTTCATGTCGACGGAGATCATTATAGAGGACACTGAACTGACCTCTCTCTTCCCTATTTGAAATTATGGGATGAACCCAATATCTTTGTCTTCTCATCATCCTCATCCTCCTCCTCTCTTTGTTCTTCAAGACTGCTGCCATGACCAAGGGCAAAGGAAACATACTGCCAAAAACAACGACCAAAAATACACCACGCCACACAACACAAAACAAACACTGCACAACAGTACTCTCCCCACAAAAACCAGAAAGTCCACAGGAAGTTTACACCCATTTTATTTGGATTGGCCAGAGCAGAAATCACATCGGAGCTTAATTAACATGATCAACGCAATACAATTCGCATTACAATCGCACTGTACTATTGAAAAGTGCAAGGTAAACTCGCACTGCAAATTCGCATTGCAAGCGCAAGCGCATAAGTGTGAACCGGCACTAAAGGGGTTTTTATAAAGAAAAAAAAAATATATATATACAACCCCTTTGCCACTCACTGCAGGTCTACCATGTATATGTTCAAGGTATTTCTAAAGCCCAGAAGTTATAATAAAGTCATTAGAAAACCCACAGTATATGTACCAGAAATACTGAGAATTGGAGGTAAGGCTCTATCAGTTTACTGTTTCAGCTAATACAGTAGTATCACAGTAGTTTATGATTTTAGCCCCAATTTTATGATCATCAGTGGTGGTCCTAAAGAGGCAGTCTGGATTGGGAACCTCCAGTGTGGCCACCAGTGACATGCAAAGTGACAGTGGTGTGCTGAGTACCAGAATGTTCTATGAGTTCTAACATCTGAAACTGAAAGAGAATTTCCAGGCAGAATGATACTTATCTGAAAGTAGAAGTATAGTCCCAGCCAATGGAGAGAGGCAGCAGCATGGTAGTGTATGCTCAGTTAAGTAAACATTGACCGCCAATGCTGGGGTTTGGGGTATTTGGGGGTATTATTATTTTTCCAGCCCGACACTGACCACTAATGAAAATTCAAAAAACAATTGCCGTAAAATGTGGGCCACACCCCTGCATAATATACAAAAAAATTGGACAGAAATAGATGGGGTTTTGAGGGCCCAAATGAGATAGTCAAATGTTTAACGCCACACAGTAGTAAGTTTAAAATACATATTTATTAGGTATTACATAAAAGGCATGAAGAAACATGCCTGGAAGACACACATACACTTAATGATTGTAAAAAAAGGGGGGAAAAATTGGAGATTAAAATGGAGAACACAGGGTAAGTAACCAGATAGTGGACTCTCAGTCAGGAATTGGATGGATATGGTCCCTGTACAGCCATACAGCCCTGTACTGTGTGGCGTTGAACATTTGACTATCTCATTTGGGCCCTCAAAACCCCATCTTTTTCTGTCCAATTGTTTTGTATACTGACCACTAATGCTTGTGTGGTTAAAGTGATTGTAAAGGGGAACAAAAAAATAAAATAAATAAATATATATATATAAGTCATACTTAAAGGCAAAACTTTTTTTTTTTGTTTTGGATAGAGTGTCAGCTTTTATTGCTGTCTGTGCCCCCATTAGGGAAACTCAACCTCTCTGTTTGTCCTGTTTACCATTATCATTGAAAGTCAAAATAAAGTAAACTTTCCCATATTTTGGGTTGTCCCCGGAAAAGTAGTGAACTAGGGATACTAGCTCTGGTGACCTTTCCTCTCACTTCCTGTTTGGCTATAGGACAGGAAGTGAAAGGAAATCTCAGAAATGGGACATGAAGATGGCAAAAAAATACTTACAAGAGTTTTTCCTTTAGTTCTACTTTATTTATTTTTTGTGAATATTACTTTATTGAAGTTTCAAAGGTACATAAATGAAAGCCATAACAGTAGGTACAACTAAAGTTCCGTCTAAAAGCAGATTTTTTTTTTTTTAAAGGTTCTGAACTGTAGGTAACAATCAATGCCCGAGTAAGTAGGAAGATCATAATCATTAGTTTTATAAAGGTATAGACAGGAGGGAGGTGGGTACAGGAGGAAGGGGAGAGGGAACCAGCAGACCAAAGTTAGAAGCATTAGAGGGTAGGAAACATAACAAACTTAAACTTTATATTTGGACAGTACATTTTGGGTGCTGGAGCCAATGTGACCATGCGACTGTAAACTTCCCTAGAAGGAGGTTTTCTCTTAGCTACAAGTTTTTCCAGTTCTCATTGGAAGTTGAGGTCAGCAATAGTATTTGAAACAGAGGGTTTCTGAGATTTTCCATAGTTTAGGGGCATTTAGTTTGGCAGCATACAATAAATAGATAATAGCATAGCAGGCCTGTGGAGGGTATTTTTCCAGGCCCAAATGTAGTAAAGCAAGTGTAGAGAACAGGGGAGTGGGTATTCCAGAGACAGAAGAGATCAGGGTGAAGATTTGTTTCCAAAATGAGCTAAGAGATTTTCAGAACCATAGGGTATGAGCAATGAAGCCTATACTACTGCAGTTTCTCCAACATGCTGGCGATTGGCCAGGGTACATTTTGGATAGTTGGTAGGGCTTTTGGTACCATCTATGGGTGTTTTTTGGTAGGATTACCTATGGTTATTGCAATGGGATGCTTTAGAAGTTTCTCTAAAAACGTGTAGCCACTGGTCTTGTGCAATAGGAGTGTTTAGTTCCTCTATCCATGTTTAAGGTGTTTATTTGGGAGCAGGGTCAGATTTCACAGAGGCTGGAGCACATTACAGATATACCTTTCCTGAGGTAGGGGATGGTGGAGTAGAACTGAAGGAGAGGTGCGGGAATGGGTACTGTGGAAGGGATTTTAGAAGAGTTGAGAAAGTGGGAGATCCTTGTGTACATGTAGGTTTCTGAGCTTGGTACTGTAGATAAAATTTGTTTTAAAGGGCTTTAAAGGTTTTCATCAAATTTTTAGATTTTATGTCGCTAATGTTCATGATACCAACAGTATGCCATTGCGATAAGTTTAGATCAGAGATACAAGAGGAGAGTAGTATTGGTGGAGAATGGATAGGTGAGCTAGGGGGTATACAGCTAGTATTTTTTTCTAGGCCAAGAGGGAGGCTGAATGTGTGGGGTTGGAGTTTTGCAGGATCGGAGAGTGTCCTACTGCAGTTTGTAGGAGGTGGTCGGTCAGGGTAGAAGGGTTTGGAATTGAGGCTTCCAAGGTTGACAAAAGTTTTTTGGAGGTTGGGTGCCACCAAAAATAGAGTTTATCCAAGATTGAAGCATAGTAGTAGTTAGTAACATGGGGTAGACCTACTCCACCGTTACTATGGGGTTTGGTTGGTATAAAGCTAGCACATCTGGGAGGTTTTGGAGTCTAAGATATATTTAGTTTGTTGATTCTGAATCCAAGCTAGAAGAGATTGTGGGTATAGGGACCATTAGTGTACAAAATAGGTAGAGAAGCTTGGGCAGTACAATCATTTTGAGGGTGGCAATACGTCCAGTTTAGAGAGACCCTAACAGCGTAGGGATTTCAAAAAGGCAGGCAGGCTTCACGAGAAGGTATGATAGTTTAGGTCAATCAGTTGGTTTGAATTGGGGGTATTCTGTATTCCTAAGTACGGGATGGATGTACTAACCCATGTATAGGACAGGCTTCATTTTAGTTGGAAAAAAAGCTTGGGAGTTGTAAGGGAAGGGCTAAGGATTTCATGGTAATAAGCTTATAATAGGATACAGAACTGAAGTGGTGAAGGATGTCTTGTATTGATTGTAGGGACTGGAGGGGATTGGTAATCATTAATACCACATCATCAGCGAACAGGCTGATTTTGTGGTTTGAGCCGTTACATGAGATACCTGATATTTGTGGGTCTGATCTGATTTTGAAAGCTAGAGGTTCCATCAATAAGGCAAAAATAATTGGGGATAGGGGGCATCCCTGTCTCATTCCATTGGATATTTCGAATAGGGGGGACATAGTTCCCCCCGGTGAGGACTCTAGCTGATGGATTAGAGTATAGGGATAAGATTGCATCCTGGAACCAGCCTAATTTGCCAAATTTAGTAAGCACTGCTTTGAGGAATTTCTACTCTATAAAACGCCTTCTCTGCATCAAGAGATGGGAGCAGAGAAGGCATTAGAGTACGTGTGGCATGGTGGATGAGGTTGAGTACACGTCTAGTTGCTTCTAAAGCTTGTCTGGCCGGGGCAAAACCAACTTGGTCAGGCTGTACTAATTCAGGAAGGAATGTCATCAGTCTTTTGGCAATTACTTTGGCTAGTAATTTAAAGTGGAGTTCCACCCAAATGTGGAACTTCCACTCATTTGCTTTCCCCCCCCTCCGGTGCCACATTTGGCACCTTTCAGGGGGAGCGGGGAATGGGTACTTGTTTTTGACAGGTACCCTTCCCCACTTCTGGGAAAGGCGCCGCAACGAAGTGAGGACCCCTCCTCCTACCCTCCGCCACCGAGCCAGCCCGAATGCGCAGCGCGCTTCATGCATGCGCAGTAGGGACCCGCCCGTGAAGCCGCAAGGCTTCACTGCTGGGTTCCCTGACCGGCAATGGCGGCGGTAGCACCCGACAGCTGATGGAAACATCGGCTACGGTGCTGACATCGCTGGACTCACGGACAGATAAGTGTCCTAATACTAAAAGTCAGCTGCTGACTTTTAATTTTTGGAGGGGGGGGCGGAACTCCACTTTAATATCAGTATTTAAAAGAGAGATTGGCCTGTAATTTGATGTTAAAGGGGAGTTAAAGGGGGGTCCTTCCCTGGTTTTGGGGATAGTAGATACAATAGATTGCAGCATATTTGTGGGTAATGAGCCAGAGCAACCAGCAGCATTGAACAGGTCTGTGAATTTCAGGAGCCAGCATATCAGCACGTTTTTTATAAAAGGCATTCGTGAAACCATCCTCACCTAGTGACTTATGCAAGGGAAGGGTCCTAATTGCGTGGAGTATTTCATCTGTTACAAATGGTCGAGAGAGGGATTGAAATTAGTCCTCCTAGATTGAAGGTAGGTTAATTGAAGCTAATGTCATGAATGCATTCTTCAGTAGATTGGTTGAGTTAGGGGGTCATTCTTGAGGTTATATAGGGTTGCGTAGTAATTGCTAAATGCGTTAGCAATGTCTTGTGGGTTAGTTAAGAGTTTTTTGGAGGTGGGATGTATGAGCGAGGAGATTTTAGTTTTATTACGCTGGTCTTTGACTTGCTTGGCTAAAAGTGTCCCTGCTCTGTTGCCCAAAGAATAGGTTGTCTTTAGTATGTTTAAATTGATGTAGCAAGAGGGTTCTTAGCTTTTGCCTCAGCTCAAGGAGCTCAAAACTTGTTTTTGGGTAGGGGATATTTTGTTACATTTTTTCAACTGGGCTATTTGGTGTAGGACCTCGTTGATCTGCTGAGTTCTCTGGTCTCTAACTCTGTTACCTATTTTTATAAAGATTCCACGTAGGTAAGCTTTATAAGTGGATCATAAAGTAAATTTGTTAGTATCTGGCAGGTCGCTAATTTCAAAGAATGACTAGTGTTCAGCCACAATTTCTCGTTGGACTTTGGCATCCGTTAGCAAGGAAGGATGTAAGATCCAGAGTCTTATCAGTGCAGTTCGTAGGCCAGCCATGTTGATCGTAATAGGGGCGTGATCCGACCATGAGATGAGACCTATGTTGAATTGCATGAAGTGTCTATTGGTTGACTAGAAAAGTGCCAATACATGAATAAGACAGCTGTGAGTGTGAGAAAAAAGTGTAGTAACGTTCTGAACCGTGCTGCGCTCCCCATAAATCGAATATATCTGAATCCTGTAGCAGGGGATTCAAGACCGGTCGGTTGTGTTTTTTTTTTGGAGGAAGTTTCCATGGCAGGGTTGTTGACGATATTAAGGTCACCACCAACAATTACATTGCCCTGCTTTAGGTTGTCAATCTTCTTGAGGAGATGTTGGTAGAATCAAAGTTGTCTTGAATTGGGGCCCATTCACATTAGCCAGGGTGAAGGTAATTTAAACAATGGTACAGATGAGTATTAGGTATCAGCCTTGTGGATAAGCATAGGTGAGGTGGTGTTGGAATTGGAGGGTATCCCAGATAGCAGTCAGTAATCAATCCTTCTTACTTTGTCTTAAGGAAAAGAATATAGTGTTGGAGCCCTTGAGCTTTTATCAGAGTTTTCGACATAGCAAAATGTGTCTCCTGTATAAATACAATGTCTGTGTTTTGCTTAGAGAGTTCCTTTTGAAGGTTGTCTCATTTCTGGGAGCTATTCAAGCCCTTTATGTTCAAGGATATTAGTTTCAATGGCATAGTGAAGCAGTGTAGTTACAGCGGTGTTACAGGTTTCAGGAAGAGTGTTCTTCGAAGGCGGCTGTTCACCGTGGATTATGGTCTGGGGTAAACGTTTCAGAATTTTTCAGTTGGCTCTTGATGTGGAGGGAGAATTCTAGGAGGTCTGAACTGGTGAAGTGTAGGGAGAGTAGATAAAAAGGAGGAACCCAGTAACAGTATGGGTTCAATGTGCAGGATTACTGCTGACAGAATCCAAAGGAGGGCGGTTTTCTCCAACCGCGTCCAGAAACTTTAGCCCGTGGAGTAAAAGTTAGGCTAAAAAGATCAGGATCCACTTCGACCCAGCAAGTTGACAAGTCAGGGTGACATATGCAGATGGGGTATGTCAGGCATTCTGGAGGGACCAGCCGGCTTCCATTTGGTGTGAGGGAGGAGTGGGTGGTCTTGGACTTTCTTCAGGGATTATTCTCCAGAACCTTAGCAGCTGGAGGCCAGCCAAGAGCATGCGCACAGTATGGGTATTTTCTTGGTGGGTGACCAGCATCTTCGTAGGAAATCCCCATTTGTTGGGTATGTGATGATTTTGGAGAGCTTTTGTGATAGTGTATAATTGCCTGCCTTTTTCCCTTGGTCACCTTTGATAGGTCTGCTTAGAAGGCAATCGCAATAAAAGGTTCTGGTAGATTTTTGGCACGTTTTGCGGCAAGCATCACTATCTCTTTTGCGTTGTAAAAGTGGATGCTTGCTAGTACATCGCAAGGTTTTTCTGCTGGGAGATGAGGAGGTTTCGGTAGCCTGTGTGTTTTATCAGTTTCCAGGTCTCTGTCTGTCAGATCAGGCACTGGTGTGCGCATCATGGATTGTAAGAATTGTACCAGTTCGAGTTGCTGTATTGATTCTAGTATGTTCCTAAATTTGATGTTCTGGCGATACCGGTCTTAGAGGTCTGCCAGTTTAAGATTATTTAATTGTAGTTCATTCTCTTGTTCTGCGCATGTGTCTACCATTTCATTATGGGCGGTAAGGAGATCAGAGACCTTGGTGAATACGTTGGTCTTGTTGTTGCACCACATTAGTCAGGGATGATACAGTTGCTGATAGGTCTAAGTACAGAGTCAGTGATATTAGCATACTTTTCATCATCTTCTCTGAGATGGGTTGGTCAGAGGCAGGGAAATTATCAATGGCTAGAGAGTGCTGGGTGTAAGAAGAAGGCAGATTTTCCCTCTTTGGCTTTGATTTTACTGGGCAAGCTGTTGTATGTGAGCAGGGAGGAGAGTACTCGTGGTTTGCTGCTGATGTTAATGAGAAGTCAAGCTGCTGTGGACTGCCATGGCCAGCATGGGGAAAGAGTGAAGCAGCGTGTCTGTGTGTGCTGCCATAGCCATTATGGCTGCTGCTCACTCTCACTGCAGGGAAGAAGTTTGTGAGCTTTTGGGGATGTTTTGGCCTGCTTCCTCCTCTTCAAGGTTTTGCCCTACAGGTGTCTGGTCTTTGAGGGAGGTTTTTGGGTGTTCTTGACCCCATTCTCTGCTCTCCAAGGTTCCCTGTAAGCGGGTGAAGAGTGAAGCTACGGGATTATGTGGCCATCGGTGGTGTCACCAGACCACGCCCCCTATAGTTCTACTTTAATATGTTTAAAGGGATATCAAATGCAGGTTTACAACAGGGATGAACGTGAAGATGAATATGAAGTTAAGCAGTGGAGGACAAAAAAGCCTGGTGTTATGGTCCATGAGGTCACGAATAGTTGGACACGACTGAATAACTGAACAACATCAGGGATCACCAGATCAGTGGGCTACACCTCAAGGAATCCAGAATCAAACCAAGTTTTTTTTAAATAAAGTTTCTGGAGATAGTATCTCTGATCTCCTACACATTATGCAGATTGACATGTTATGTTTAGTCTCTCTGCATAAAGTTAAAGCCATACTTACAACTACTGTTGTTATTGAACATAATTACAAATTATCTGCCCTGGGCTCCAGATAGCCTATGTATACTACTGACTATCATCATAATGGTTAGGAAATACTATAACTCAATGATTTTTATTAGATAATTATGTGGAGAAGCATGATCCATCTGTCATGCTCATAATCAGCCCATAACTCCATTCTGCTGTTTAATGCATTGCAAGTTATATGTGACAAGCCAATACATGTCAAGTGGGACACATATTCCACATAATTATCTAATAATAGGACGCAATGAAATACAATATATCCTATTAGAAAACAAATATAATGGTGACTGATAAGGGGGCAGGAAAGCACATCCCAAAATGCATTGTGCACCCGATTTATAAACATTGCAAGAATAATTTATTGTAAAGAATAAATAGGAAATGATCTGAAGCATCACAGCAACCATCTCCATCCCTAGTATTGTATACAAAAAGGGGGCATGGGGATAGTGGGACTTTAAATGAGGTAGGTTGCTGTTACAAATCTCCAAATGGAAATAAAGTAGTTTCAATATATTCATTTATTTTTTGCTGCACGGTAAAAATAAATCCTGCAGCAATAGTCCGTAAATAAAATAAATAAAATCTACATATTCATAGTACAAATACAGACAATCCAGGTATGGACATATAAAAGATAATAAAGGAATTGTTTTGCTAGGCATATAATCATAATAAATAGATATATAATGGCAGATAAAAATATCATACAACGGCTTATATATATATATATCATCAAATACATAGCAGGGATACATCCAGTGGCTCAAGGGCTCTTTCATAGGTAATACATAATCCATATCCTGATAAATCTTCATATTTCATATTTAATGGCTCTACGCGTTTCGTGGGATTATCATCCACTCTTCAGGAGCTTGGTGTACATTTTCTGTAAATAAGGACTAGTTTGAATTCAACAAATCACATAAGGATAAGGAAATGCACCAATAAAGTCCCTCAAAAGTTTTCAAAAATCTGAGATTCTGATACTTACATATTAAAAACACAAAAAGTCACAGAAAATAAATTGCATCATCTCCCGTCGCTGGGTGCACTGTGTGGGTATATGCCTGATCCGGGGCTGAGGCGGGTAAACGCCAGATGGTCCAAAAAAGTGGGGGGGGGGAGAGAGGAAGACAAAAATCCCACAGAAGAAATGAGGGAACCAGTGATTTCATCACATCAGTGACCAAGTAATCTAGTCAGGGGAATAAAATTTAAATATGTATGTGTTCATATTTCTTCAAGTCTTGTTCAGATATTGGTGTTATATGTGATAAAAGCAGGTGAGAAGACAAAAGAAAGTAAGTGGAAAATATCTGTGCCAAGTGCAGCATAAATGAAAACCAGCAAGTAACCCAGCAGAAGCAAAGGAAGAAAAAAAAAAAAAAAAACCCCCAACAGGTGCAGAGCATAAATGAAGTAGAAGTGCAAAAACTAATAGGATGGTAATCTTACCAATAACAAAGAGATGTGAAACAAGAAGCAACCGTGCTACAGGGATAGTCCTAGTGCAGTCAGAGCAGGAAGGAGAGTGTCCAGAAACTCCCTAGCTATATATCCCCACGGGCCAGGGCGGATCACCGCCAGCGCCATGTGGCCATCGCAGAGAGGGGTGGTGAAGGAATGAACATGGTATCCAGCTGAATGCTAGAAACCACTCACCACATAAAACACCCCCAGCGATCAGAGATGGAGCAGAGGAAAGGGCGGCAGACCCAGCATCGCAGCCCCGGAAACAGGCAACCACACAGTGATCTCAATCCTATAAGGACGATGGCATGAAACACAAAAATATAAAATATCTGGGGCTGCGATGCTCGGTTTCCGGGGCTGCGATGCTCGGTCTGCCGCCCTGTCCTCTGCTCCCTAGTTTTGGACAGAGGGCAGGGCTGTCACGCTGAGCATCGGCGTCATGTTAAGCTCAGCCTGTGATCCTTGGGTGGATCACCTGGTTTGGGCTGTTATTCCATCTTTGATCGCTGGGGGTGTTTTATGTGGTGAGTGGTTTCTAGCATTCAGCTGGATACCATGTTCACTCCTTCACCACCCCTCTCTACGACGGCCACATGGCGCTGGCGGTGATCCGCCCTGGCCCGTGGGGATATATAGCTAGGGAGTTTCTGGATACTCTCCTTCCTGCTCTGACTGCACTAGGACTATCCCTGTAGCACGGTTGCTTCTTGTTTCACATCTCTTTGTTATGTTCAGAAAGCACACCTAAGCTTTTTCCTGCACTGTCATGTGACATTGTTTTTATAAATTGGCCCTTAAAACACATTTTTGCTATGTCCTTGGCCATGTTTTTATAAATGGACCGCTAAGCTTTTTTTTCCAAATCCCCCTACCATTTCTTTTTCAATTGGCCCCTAAGTTTTTTTCATGCAATATCCTCTACTACTTCTTCATAAATGCATCCTAAGCCTGTATGTTTATTTTTTATTTTTTGCAATGTTCTCCACTACATCAAGTAATATGCCACTTCTTTATAAAAAAAAAAAAATACCTCAATTTTTTATATTGTCCTCTGCCACTCCTTTATAAATGGGGCCCTACGTTTTTTCTTTTCTGCTGGGTCCTCTGCCGTTTCATTAAAAATTGGCCCCTGGGTTTTTTTTTTAAAGCCTTTTTCAACAGTATTAATAAATAATCCAGATTTTTTCTGGAATGTCCTCTACAATTTGTTCACCCCTTCCTAAAGGACCCCAACGTTGTTTCTCCTAAACATTCTTGTACACTTGGACTTTTCTCTTTTTCTGTCTATATCCATTTAAACCTCTACTAGGGTTGAGCGAACACGGACTGTATTGTTTCGGGATCGTACCGGACTTTTGGGTATTCGATACCCGGACCCGAACATTTTACTGTATGTTTGGGATACAGTCAGTTGTTCGGTAATGTTACTTCATGTTTTGGCGCGGTTTTAATGGCACGGTTTTAACAGCTGCAAGGCAGTCAATCAGCTAGCGTTTAACTAGTGTGCCCTTAGAAGCTATCACAGCCATGCCTACTAATGGTATGGCTGTGATTGGCCAGTGCAGCATGTGACCCAGACTCTATATAAGCTGGAGTCACATAGCGCTGTGCGTCACTCTGCTCTAACTATACTAGGGACAGGTTCCTGCTGCTGCTGAGGGAGAGATAGGAGATTATTGTAGGGGCAGGCTGGAGATTGCTTTCAGAGAAAGAATAGGAAGAATCTTCTTTAACCACTTCCCGCCCGCCCTATTACAAAATGACGGCGGGAATGTGGTTGAGTTATCCTGACCGGACGTCATATGACGGCGGCAGGATAACACCGCTCTGGGCGCCCCCCGGGGGCGCGCAGAGCGGCGATCGGTGATGCGAGGTGTCAGTCTGACACCCTGCATCTCCGATCTCGGTAAAGAGCCTCTGACGGAGGCTCTTTACCATGTGATCAGCCGTGTCCAATCACGGCTGGTCACATAGTAAAACAGGAACAGCCGTTGATCGGCTTTCCTTAGTTCGTGCCTGACAGGCACGAGTAAAGGAGCGCCGATCGGCGGCTCCCCTGACAGGGGGGGGGGTCGGCACTGGTAATCAGATCATTGATTACCAGTGCAGACCCTCAGGGGGGGGATCTGCCACTAGATCCACCAGGGATGCCCACTATGACCCCAGGGATGCCCACTATGACCCCAGGGATGCCCACTATGGCCACCAGGGATGGCAATCAGGGCTCAGGGAGCCCCCCATTGCCCTCCCCATCAGTGATGCCCACCAGTGTCCTCCCTATCAGTGCTGCCCACCATTGCCATCCTTTAGTGTCGCCCACCAGTGCCCATTATTGCCCACCAGTGCCGCCTATCAGTGCCCATTAGTGCCCATCAGTGCCGCCCGTCAGTGCCGATCAGTGCCGCCCGTCAGTGCCCATCAGTGCCCACCAGTGCTGCCTATCAGTGCCCATTAGTGCCCGTCAGTGCCACCTATCAGTGCCCGTCAGTGCCGCCTATCAGTGCCCATCAATGCCGCCTATCAGTGCCCAGCAGTGCCGCCTATCAGTGCCCACCAATGCTGCATATCAGTGCTACCTATCAGTGCCACATATCAGTGCCTATCAGTGCCGCCTATCAGTGCCGCCTATCAGTGCCACCCCATCAGTGCCACCCCATCAGTGCCACCCCATCATTGCCTCCTCATCAGTGCCTGTCAGTGCAGTCTCATCAGTGCTCATCAGTGCAGGAAAAAACTTATTTATTTACAAAATTGTATAACATAAACAAAAAAACTTTTTTTTTTTTTCAAACTTTTCTGTCTTTTTTTATTTGTTTAGCAAAAAGTAAAAATCGCACAGGTGATCAAATACCACCAAAAGAAAGCTCTATTTGTGGGGGGAAAATGATATAAATTTGGTGTAAGTACAGTGTTGCATGACCGCGCAATTGTCATTCAAAATGCAACAGCGCTAAAAGGGGAAAATTGGCCTGGGCGGGAAGGGAGGGAAGTGCCCTGTATTAAAGTGGTTAATCAGACAGCGATCTACATTGATTTTATTGTGTGGGGGTGCAGTGCACAATCTTTTTGCCCTGACCTGAGCCCAGTGAGGAGGAGGGAGAAAAAAAAACTTTTATCAGTCTGTTAGGTGGGCGGCGTGCGGCGTGTAGCAGGCATGTAATGCAAGCTCAGTGCATATGTGTCTTTCCTAATCTGGATTTAAAAAAGAAAAAAATGTTTTTCCTTCATATTTTACTTTGATATACAGTGTTTAGACACTGCTTTTCTAATCTGCTCTTCAAAAAGCACCAATGTAAGGGGAAAATAATTATTTTTCAGTTTTTAGGGAAAAAAAATATTTTTCAGTTTTTCATTCAAATGGTTTTTTTTTTATTCAATAGCGGAATAGAACAACAACAGTGTCCAACCTGTTAGGCGTGCGGCGTGTAGCGGCCATGTAATGCAAGCTCAGTGCATATGTGTCTGCTTAATCTGGATTTAAAACAAAAAAACTTTTTTCCTTCATAGTTTACTGTGACTTACAGCGTTTAGACACTGGAGTTCAAATCTGCTATTCAACAAGCACCAATTAAAAGGACAATTATTTTTCAGTTTTTCATTCATATGTTACAGTGAGATACACCCATTGGATACTGTTGTTGTATTCCGCTTTGCAATAAAAACCCATTTAGGGGGGAAAAAATTAAATTGCAGCCTAGTCTGCATATGTTACAGTGAGATACACCCATTGGATACTGTTGTTGTATTCCGCTTTGCAATAAAAACCCATTTAGGGAAAAAAAAAATTGCAGCCTAGTCTGCATATGTTACAGTGAGATATGCCATTTACATACTGTTGTATTCCGCTTATCAATAAAAACCCATTTAGGGGAAAAAAATTTAATTGCAGCCTAGTCTGAATATTTTACAGTGAGATACACCCATTGGATACTGTTGTTATATTCCGCTTATCAATAAAAACCCATTTAGGGAAAACAATTTAATTGCAGCCTAGTCTGCATATGTTACAGTGAGATACACCCTTTGCATACTGTTGTTGTATTCCGTTTATCAATAAAAACCCATTTAGGGGAAAAAAAATTAATTGCAGCCTAGTCTGCATATGTTACAGTGAGATACACCCATTGGATACTGTTGTTGTATTCTGCTTATCAATAAAAACCAATTTAGGGGAAAAAAATTTAATTGCAGCCTAGTTTGCATATGTTACAGTGAGGTACACCCTTTGCATACTGTTGTTGTATTTCGCTTATCAATAAAAACCCATTTAGGGGGGAAAAATTTAATTGCAGCCTAGTCTGCATATGTTACAGTGAGATACACCCATTGGATACTGTTGTTGTATTCGGCTTATCAATAAAAGCCCATTTAGGGGGAACAAATGTAATCGCAGCCTAGTCTGCATATGTTACAGTGAGATACACCCTTTGCATACTGTTGTATTCCGCTTATCAATAAAAACCCATTAAGGGGAAATACATTTAATTGCGGCCTAGTCTGCATATTTTACTGTGAGATAGACCGTTTGCATACTGTTATTGTATTCCACTATTCTCAATAAACACCCATTTAGAGGAAGATCCCAAATTAAATAAATATGAGGAGAAGGTCAAATAAGGGACGTGGCCTGGGTCGTGGTGCTGCTGGTGGAGCTCCTGTTGCAAGGAAAGGACGTCGTCGATCTGTGCCAGCTACACGCACATGTGAAACACCTTTCTCAGCTGCGAGTAGGCGACAGAACCTGCAGCAGTATTTGGCAGGGCCTAATGCGCCTGTAAAAAAGTTGAGGCCAGAACAAGTACAGGCGATAGTAGATTTGGTTGCTGACAGTGCCTCCAGTTACTTCACATTGTCTCCCACCCAGTCTTCTGCTGAAACGTCAGAGTTGGCACCTACAGCCGATGTCCATCAATCTTTCACCTCACCCCCTTGCAAATCAGCCAAGCAGTCTGAGTCCCAAGTCATGCAGCAGTCTCGTCTTCTTTTTGATGACTCCGTTAGCATGGTTTCCCAGGGCCATCCACATAGCGCTGCCCCAGAATTTGAAGAGATTGAGTGCACTGATGCCCACCCAACCACTTATGTCTCAAGATGAGTACATGGGAGGACCATCGGAGCACGCCTCGGATGATGACGAAACACAGGTGCACACTGCTGTGGAATTCCGAATTGTGGAGACCAACAAGGAGGGCAGGGGTGAACACTGGGTGGAAGACGATGTGGAGGACGATGAAGTCCTCAACCCCACATGAAATTAATGTCATGCAGGTGACCTGAGTAGTTTGGAGGAAGAGGCGGTGGTCGCACTGAGCCACCAGCACAGCAGAAGAGGGAGCAGGTGCAAAAGTGGAGCGGCCATACCCTAGACACTACGCCTGCTACTGCCCAACGCAGCAAGGGACCGAGCACACCAAAGCCAGCTCAAAGGAGTTCCCTAGCGTGGCAGTTCTTCAGACAATGTGATGATGACAGGACATGAGTGGTTTGCACGCTGTGCAATCAGAGTCTGAAGCGAGGCATAAACCTTCTCAACCTAAGCACAACCTGCATGACCAGGCATCTAAGTGCAAAGCATGAGCTGCAGTGGAGTAGACACCTCAAAAACCAAGAAAGGTCTCTGGCTCCTCCTGCTTCCTCTTCTGCTGCAGTCTTCATCTACCTCTGTAGTGACAGTGGCACTTGCAACCCCGCAAACAGAGGATCTGCCAGCAACACCACCACCTGGGTCACCAACAACCATCTCCACAATGTCCCGTGGAAGTGTTCATCTTTCTATCTCCCAAACACTGGAGCGGAAGAGGAAGTACCCCCCTACCCACCCGCGATCCCTGGCCCTGAATGCCGGCATTTCAAAATTCCTGGCCTTTGAAATGCTGTCATTCCATCTGGTGGCGACGCAGAGTTTTAAAAGCCTTATGGAGGTGGCTGTCCCACAGTACGTCGTGCCCAGCCACCACTACTTTTCCAGGAAAGCCATCCCTTCCCTGCACAACCAAGTGGGTGACAAAATCAGGTGTGCACTGCGCAATGCCATCTGTGGCAAGGTCCACCTAACTACAGATGCGTGGACCAGTTAGCACGGTCAGGGATGTTATATCTCCCTAACAGCACACTGGGTAAATGCAGTGGCGGCTGGGCCTGAGGTGAATAGCAGTTTGGCGCATGTCCTTCCACCACCAAGGATTGCCGGGTGCTACAGTTTGCCTCCTGTTCCTAACTCCTCCTACTCCGCTTCCTCATCCTCTACCGTCTCCTCATCCGGTCAGCGTAACACCTTCACCACCAACTTCAGGAAAGGAGAGAGCGGCGCCAGCTTAGTATAGTACAGGTTTATTTAACACTGTTAAAATTGGTGACTCACTGTCCGAGGTTGGGTGAGACCGTTACACAAAGACTGTTAGGGTCATCCATCTTCCTCTTCCAGGATAGTGGTCATAGGAGAAGGTGGTGAGGTTCCAGAGGTATAGCCGAGCCGCTGTGGGGCTGCTAGTTGTCACTGGCCGCGGCGGAGCATGCACAACAGGGCTCCGGCTGCCGACTTCTGATCCCTGATGACATCACTTCCTGGCAGGAGAAAAATAGGGAATGCACGCGTTCGGAGCATCCGTGCTCCTTCGTCAGGCGATGGGAGTGTCTCAGGTGGGGCAGGGAATTTATACCCTGTTGCCGGACTAATTGCAAAGACATCTGTCTGTGGGGGGGGGGCGGAGCCAAAAGACTCTAAGAAAGTCATCTCAGTAAAAACACAATTGGGGATACATGTCTCTAGGAAATCCATAAAAGTACATAAAAGTACATAAAAATACATAAAAATACATAATGGTATTACATAAAAGAGGACTTATAAGAATAAATCCCATAAAAACAATACTGACATGGCCATGGGGAAAATAGATCGGTAATGTGTGTATACATCTACATGAAAAAACGGTATTGGAGGGAAAAAATAAAAATAGAAATAAATGTAAAGATAAAAAAAAATAAACATAAAAATAAAAATATATAAATATAAATAAAAATAAAACTAAATGTAAATAAAAATAAAAATAAACATGAAAATAAAAGTAAAAATAAAGATAAAAATAAAAATGAAAATAAAAATAAAAATAAAAATAAAATAAAAATAAAAATAAAAATGAAAATGAGAATAGAATACACACATATATATATATATATATATATATACATATATATACATATACACATATACATATATATATAAAAAAAATATATATATATATAAAAATATTGATGGAAAAAAAAATATATATATGTCACTGATTGGGAATGATGTGTGAATGTATGAGGTGTCACAATTATATGTGCAATATTTTAGAGTGTGATATTGATTTCTAATCCCTTGTTTAGGCCTCCTGGCGCTAGAGTGTCCAGGGTATAAATCCAGTAGTTTTCTCTGGTACACAGTCGCTTGAACCGTTCAGCAGGGGGAAAGTGTGCAGGGATGGCTTCCAATACCCACACTTTGAGTCCATCGGAGCTCTTGGGATGATACTCAGTAAAGTGTCGGGGGACGCTATGTTTATCGGAACCTGTTTCAACAAGGTTCCGATGCTCTCCAAAGCGTTTGCGTAAGGTCCGTATAGTACGGCCTACATAAAGTAGGTTGCAGGGGCACACGAGGCAATAGATGACATATTCCGTCGAACAAGTGTAGAAGTCAGTGAGGTGATGGGTTTTTCCATTGTTTGTGAATTCCTTTAGACCGTGTCTCACATGTTTGCATGTTAAGCACCTGGTCTTACAACATTTGTACATTCCCTTGATTTGGAGAAAGGAGGTGAGTGATGAGTTAGTTTTTGGTCTAATGGAGCAGACCTGGCTTGGTGCTATTAGAGTTTTGAGGTTTTTTGCGCGCCTGTATGAAAAACGGGGGCGCTCGGTGAGGTCTGCACGTAGGTAAGTGTCTTCCTTTAGGATTGCCCAATGTTTATGGAAAATGCGTTCCATGTGCTTGAATTTACTGTGAAACTGGGTAGTGAATCGTGCGGAGGTGGGATGATTGTTTATTTTCCTTGTATACTCCGCTCTACTTTTCTTTAGATCTTCATGCAGGTAGTGGTCAGAGGCTTTGAGTTCTTCAGGATAGCCCTTTTCAAGAAATTTCTGTTTGAGTAGTGTTCCATGGTGGAGATATGTTTGGGACTGAGTGCAATTGTGTTTAAGGCGGCAATATTGGCTCTTTGGTATATTCTGAATCCATCTGGGGTGGTGACAGCTATTGTAGTGCAGGTATGAATTTCCAGCGGTGGGTTTGACGTAATTCTGAGCACTGATTGTATTATCATGATGGTATAACTCGAGGTCCAAGAAAGTAAGTTTTTCGGCATCTGAGACTGATGTGAAGGAAAGCCCCATCTGGTTGTTATTGCAGTGTTCGAGAAATGGTGGTATGAGGGAGGCAGGGCCATCCCAGATGATAACTATATCGTCGATATATCGACCGAAGAAGATGAGATGAGAAGCAAAGGGATTGTTGTGCCAAATGTATTGCTGCTCCTAGTAGCCCATAGTTAAGTTGGCGTAACTGGGGGCAAAATTGGCCCCCATGGCCGTGCCTTTGAATTGGGTGTAGAACTCGCCATTAATCTTGAAGTAATTGTGGGTGAGACAATATTCTATGAGATCCAGGAGAAAGTGTGTTTGCCGGGGATTGAGTGCAGATTCATCATTCAAGAAGAAACGTACGGCCTGAAGTCCAATGTGATGTGGTATAGATGTATAGAGAGAGACTACGTCCAAAGATAGCCAGAGATATGATGGTTGCCATGGGTAAGAGGATAATAGGTCCAGTAGATTGATGCCAACCTATCGGTTGAAGGAAATGGTCGATATAGATGGAAAAATAACTGGAGACACTCTCCATGGCTGCAATGATGGGTCTGCCCGGGGGATGAAGGGGATGAAGGGGATCTTTATGGATCTTGGGGAGATGATAAAAATATGGCCTATGGTAAAAGTCATGTTTGAGAAATGACACTTCTGTGGAGGTGATGACATTGTCCTTTGCCGCTTTTTCAATGAGGGAATGAGCTTCCACTTTGAATTCGGGCAAGGGGTCACTGGTAAGTTTTAAGTAGGTGGAGCTATCGGACAGAAGCCTGATGGATTCTTTAATGTAGTCAGCTTTATTTTGAACGACCAGGCTACCACCTTTATCCGCTGATTTTATGATGATATTTGGGTTTTTCATAAGTTCCTTTAAAGCCGATTTTTCCATAGGTGTTAGATTGGAGGCAGGGTGTGTTTGGTCATGGGATGATTGGCACATGCGGCGTATATCAGCGTGGACCACTTGGTAGAAGCTTTGGATGTACGGACCTTTATCAAATGTGGGGTAAAAAACTGATTTGGGCTGAAACGTAGTATGCTGTATGGGTGCGGAACCAGGTAGGTTTTGGGAAAGAATGGAGACGTAATCATCAGTATCGCAAGTGTATAGATCTTCTAAATTCTCTAGAGCCTGTAGTTCTTGTGTATTGAAATGATAGTTCTGTTCAGTGGTGGGAGAACTGTCAGTATCATCTATATTGGGTATTGGTGATTCCTTTATACTGTTTTTGTTAGCTTGAATATGGAAGAAGCGTTGCACCGTAAGGTTCCGTATGAATCTGTTCAGATCTAGGAAAAGGGTGAATGGATTGGGAGCAGCTGTAGGCGCAAAAGTGAGTCCTCGGGCTAAGAGGGATTCTTCAGATGTGGAGAGGGGGTGGTTGGAGAGGTTGAAGATTTTCATAGTCTGCTTGACTTTTCTGGTCTGTCCGTGTCTACGTTTTCCCCCTCTTCTACCTCTGCGATGAATTTTCTTTTTGAGCAGGGTAGGGGGGTTTGTACTAAAAAAGACTGGGGGGAAGAGGGAGCTGGTAAGCTTATAGGGGGTGTGTTGGGTGTAGCATTAGGGGGCTCCTGTGATTGGGGAACCGAGTACACTCCTGTGGTAGGAGGGTCAGTGGTTAATACATGGTATTGCGTGTCCTCTGTTCCTGAGCTGGTTTGGTTGGGTGGGCCGGGTTCAGATGTATGGTGTTGTTGAGCTATGGGCATGATATGCTGTTGCCCAGTATTGTCAAGTGGATGGGGTGTGCTGGAATCTATTTTTGATCTGGTAGCCTTTTTGCTCCTTTGGCGAGGGACTTCTGCTTGACGACTGCATGGTGTAGAGCAAGGTTGGGACGGAATAAGGGTGTTAGGGGGGTCCTTTCCACATGGTGGTAGGTTGCTGGAAGAACAATTGGTCTGTTTGGATGAATTGCCTCACCCACAATTACTTCGAGTTTAATGGCGAGTTCTACACCCAAATCAAAGGCACGGCCATGGGGGCCAATTTTGCCCCCAGTTACGCCAACTTAACTATGGCTACTAGGAGCAGCAATACATTTGGCACAACAATCCCTTTGCTTCTCATCTCATCTTCTTCGGTCGATATATCGACGATATAGTTATCATCTGGGATGGCCCTGCCTCCCTCATACCACCATTTCTCGAACACTGCAATAACAACCAGATGGGGCTTTCCTTCACATCAGTCTCAGATACCGAAAAACTTACTTTCTTGGACCTCGAGTTATACCATCATGATAATACAATCAGTGCTCAGAATTACGTCAAACCCACCGCTGGAAATTCATACCTGCACTACAATAGCTGTCACCACCCCAGATGGATTCAGAATATACCAAAGAGCCAATATTGCCGCCTTAAACACAATTGCACTCAGTCCCAAACATATCTCCACCATGGAACACTACTCAAACAGAAATTTCTTGAAAAGGGCTATCCTGAAGAACTCATAACAAAAGCCTCTGACCACTACCTGCATGAAGATCTAAAGAAAAGTAGAGCGGAGTATACAAGGAAAATAAACAATCATCCCACCTCCGCACGATTCACTACCCAGTTTCACAGTAAATTCAAGCACATGGAACGCATTTTCCATAAACATTGGGCAATCCTAAAGGAAGACACTTACCTACATGCAGACCTCACCGAGCGCCCCCGTTTTTCATACAGGCGCGCAAAAAACCTCAAAACTCTAATAGCACCAAGCCAGGTCCGCTCCATTAGACCAAAAACTAACTCATCACTCACCTCCTTTCTCCAAATCAAGGGAATGTACAAATGTTGTAAGACCAGGTGCTTAACATGCAAACATGTGAGACACGGTCTAAAGGAATTCACAAACAATGGAAAAACCCATCACCTCACTGACTTCTACACTTGTTCGACGGAATATGTCATCTATTGCCTCGTGTGCCCCTGCAACCTACTTTATGTAGGCCGTACTATACGGACCTTACGCAAACGCTTTGGAGAGCATCGGAACCTTGTTGAAACAGGTTCCGATAAACATAGCGTCCCCCGACACTTTACTGAGTATCATCCCAAGAGCTCCGATGGACTCAAAGTGTGGGTATTGGAAGCCATCCCTGCACACTTTCCCCCTGCTGAACGGTTCAAGCGACTGTGTACCAGAGAAAACTGCTGGATTTATACCCTGGACACTCTAGCGCCAGGAGGCCTAAACGAGGGATTAGAAATCAATATCACACTCTAAAATATTGCACATATACTTGTGACACCTCATACATTCACACATCATTCCCTATCAGTGACATATATATATTTATTTTTTTTCCATCAATATTTTTATATATATATATATTTTTTTATATATATATATGTATATGTGTATATGTATATATATGTATATATATATATATGTGTGTATTCTATTCTCATTTTCATTTTTATTTTTATTTTTATTTTATTTTTATTTTTATTTTTATTTTCATTTTTATTTTTATCTTTATTTTTACTTTTATTTTCATGTTTATTTTTATTTTTATTTACATTTAGTTTTATTTTTATTTTTATTTATATTTATATATTTTTATTTTTATGTTTATTTTTTTTTTCTTTACATTTATTTCTATTTTTATTTTTTCCCTCCAATACCGTTTTTTCATGTAGATGTATACACACATTACCGATCTATTTTCCCCATGGCCATGTCAGTATTGTTTTTATGGGATTTATTCTTATAAGTCCTCTTTTATGTAATACCATTATGAATTTTTATGTATTTTTATGTACTTTTATGGATTTCCTAGAGACATGTATCCCCAATTGTGTTTTTACTGAGATGACTTTCTTAGAGTCTTTTGGCTCCGCCCCCCCACAGACAGATGTCTTTGCAATTAGTCCGGCAACAGGGTATAAATTCCCTGCCCCACCTGAGACACTCCCATTGCCTGACGAAGGAGCACGGATGCTCCGAACGCGTGCAACCCCTATTTTTCTCCTGCCAGGAAGTGATGTCATCAGGGATCAGAAGTCGGCAGCCGGAGCCCTGTTGTGCATGCTCCGCCGCGGCCAGTGACAACTAGCAGCCCCACAGCGGCTCGGCTATACCTCTGGAACCTCACCACCTCACCACCTTCTCCTATGACCACTATCCTGGAAGAGGAAGATGGATGACCCTAACAGTCTTTGTGTACCGGTCTCACCCAACCTCGGACAGTGAGTCACCAATTTTAACAGTGTTAAATAAACCTGTACTATACTAAGCTGGCGCCGCTCTCTCCTTTCTTGCATCTCTCAGGGCTTCTCCACGCTTCAGCCGGCTGCCGCGGACTATAGCTTCCCTACAGTACCAAACTTTGTTCCCCCCCCCACGCAGCCCCATAACCCCCCCTCCCATCCACCCACATTCCTTGTACCATCTTGGGATATTAGAAGAGCGCCATGACACCCCCCACCACCAACTTCAGCACAACCAGGGGTAAACGACAGCAGGCAGTTTTAAAACTTGCCTGTTTGGGGAAAAAAACACACACCGCGCAGGAATTGTGGAGGGGCGTTCAACAGCAGACCGATGAGTGGTTGCTGCCAGTGAGCCTCAAGCCCGGCTAGGTGGTGTGCGATAACGGGCAAAATCTCGTAGCAGCTCTGGGCCTAGCGGGTTTGACACACATCCCTTGCCTGGCGCATCTGCTGAATTTGGTGGTGCAGAGGTTCCTTAGAAATTACCCCGATATGTCAGAGCTGCTGCAGAAATTGCGGGCCATCTGTGTGCACTTTCAGCATTCTCACCCTGCTGCTACTCGCCTGTCAGCGCCTCATAAGGTGGAACTCGACGTTGCACATGCTGGCCAGACTGTACGAGCAGCAGCAGGCCATAGTGGAGTTTCAGCTGCAGCACGCATGCGTGAGTCGCTCTGCGGAAGAGCACCACTTCACCACCAATAACTGGGCCTCCATGCGAGACCTGTGTGTAGTGTTGAGCGAACACGGACTGTATTATTCGTGTTGGTACCGAATAATTGGATTTTTGTTACCCGAACACCGACCCGAAAACTTTACTGTATGTTCGGGTAAAAATCTGTGTTCGGTCATTTTATTTCCGGGTTTGTATGTATTGGCGCGCTTTTAATGGCGGGCTTTCAACAGCCAATCAACAAGCGTTTAACTGGTGTGCCTTAAGCCATCCCAGCCATGCCTACAAATGTATTAGTAGCTGTGATTGGCCATCTGAAGCATGTGACCATGTCTTTATAAGTTCAAGAGCCCCAGCGCGCTGCATCATTCTGCTGTAGATTAGGGAGAGAGCACACATCATACGTGCTGGCTGCTGATTAGGGACAGACAGGCAAAAATCATATTGTGTCCGAAAAGAATTGAGGGACAGGTCGGAGTGCTGCAGGCAGAGCGAGATATTAGGGCATTTTAGGGAGAGGCTGGAGATATTTAGGGTCAGTGTTCTACAATCGATTTTGCTGTGTGGGGGGGGTTTGCAGTTCCGACAGTGACCGATCTTATCGATCCTTTTAGGGAGAGGCTGGAGATAGGCAGGGTCAGTGTTCTACAATCGATTTTGCTGTGTGGGGAGTGGTTTGCAGTGCCGGCAGTGACCGATCTTAACGATCCTTTTAGGGAGAGTCTGGAGATAGGCAGGGGTCAGTGGTCCACATCGATTTTGCTGTGTGTGGGGTGGTGTGAACACAATCTTTTTGCCCGCTGAGGAGGAGGGAGAAAAAAGTATTTTTTATCAGTCAGTTGTGTGCAGCGTTTTTCCTTCAGTGCTGCTGTGCTGACTGTGATAATACACTGCTGTGTTCACATGTGCTATTATTGAGTGATTTCAAAAGTTATACACTTTTTTCTATTCCACTATTCAATATACACCCTTGGGTTAAAAAAATTAAATTGTGGCATAGTCTGTATTAATCTAGTTAAAAATTACAAACTTAAAAGGGGAATTTTCTTTTTTTTTCCCTCCATAGCCTGCAGCAGAGCTGACTGATATAAGACACTGCTGTTCACATGTGCTATTGATAAATCACCAATTTTATATCATATTTTCTATTCCGCTATTCAATCTACACCCTTGGGGTAAAAACAATTAAATTGCGGGATAGTCTGTATCGGTACGTGTGAGATACACCTTTCCAATTTTTGGGGCGCATCTCATACTGCCGAGGATTTGAGGGTGCTTCAGTGTGCCTCCTGCCTGTTCCGAACTCCTCCTACTCCTCATCCTGCCTTTGGGGGTACAAAAAATAGTAATTTGGGCATAGTCTGGGTCTCTACGTGTGAGATACATATACCTTTTGATATCATATTTTCTATTCCGCTATTCAATCTACACCTTTGGGTAAAAACAATTAAATTGGGGGATAGTCTGTATCGGTACGTGTGACATACACCTTTCCAATTTTTGGGGCGCATCTCATACTGCCGAGGATTTGAGGGTGCTTCAGTATGCCTCCTGCCTGTTCCGAACTCCTCCTACTCCTCATCCTGCCTTTGGGGGTACAAAAATTAGTAATTTGGGCCTAGTCTGGGTCTCTACGTGTGAGATACATACACCTTTTGATATCATATTTTCTATTCCGCTATTCAATCTACACCTTTGGGTAAAAACAATTAAATTGCGGGATAGTCTGTATCGGTACGTGTGAGATACACCTTTCCAATTTTTGGGGCGCATCTCATACTGCCGAGGATTTGAGGGTGCTTCAGTGTGCCTCCTGCCTATTCCGAACTCCTCCTACTCCTCATCCTGCCTTTGGGGGTACAAAAAATAGTAATTTGGGCCTAGTCTGGGTCTCTACGTGTGAGATACATACACCTTTTGAAATCATATTTTCTATTCCGCTATTCAATCAAAACCTTTGGGTAAAAACAATTAAATTGCAGGATAGTCTGTATCGGTACGTGTGAGATACACCTTTCCAATTTTTGGGGCGCATCTCATACTGCCGAGGATTTGAGGGTGCTTCAGTGTGCCTCCTGCCTGTTTTCCAAACTCCTTCTACTCCTCATCCTGCCTTTGGGGGTACAAAAAATAGTAATTTGGGCCTAGTCTGGGTCTCTACGTGTGAGATACATACACCTTTTGATATCATATTTTCTATTCCGCTATTCAATCTACACCTTTGGGTAAAAACAATTAAATTGCGGGATAGTCTGTATCGGTACGTGTGAGATACACCTTTCCAATTTTTGGGGCGCATCTCATACTGCCGAGGATTTGAGGGTGCTTCAGTGTGCCTCCTGCCTGTTCTGAACTCCTCCTACTCCTCATCCTGCCTTTGGGGGTACAAAAATTGTAATTTGGGCCTAGTGTGGGTCTCTACGTGTGAGATACATATACCTTCTGATATCATATTTTCTATTCCGCTATTCAATCTACACCTTTGGGTAAAAACAATTAAATTGCGGGATAGTCTGTATCAGTACGTGTGAGATACACCTTTCCAATTTTTGGGGCGCATCTCATACTGCCGAGGATTTGAGGGTGCTTCAGTATGCCTCCTGCCTGTTCCGAACTTCTCCTACTCCTCATCCTGCCTTTGGGGGTACAAAAAATAGTAATTTGGGCCTAGTCTGGGTCTCTACGTGTGAGATACATACACCTTTTGATATCATATTTTCTATTCCGCTATTCAATCTACACCTTTGGGTAAAAACAATTAAATTGCGGGATAGTCTGTGTCGGTACGTGTGAGATACACCTTTCCAATTTTTGGGGTGCATCTCATACCGCCGAGGATTGCAGGGTGCTTCAGTGTGCCTCCTGCCTGTTCCAAACTCCTCCTACTCCTCATCCTGCCTTTGGGGGGTACAAAAAATAGTAATCGGGGCCTAGGCTGGTTCTGTACGTGTGAGATACATACACCTTTTGATAATATTTTCTATTCCACTATTTAATCTACACCTTTGGGGTAAAAACAATTAAATTGCAGGATAGTCTGTGTCGGTACGTGTGAGATACATACACCTTTTGATATCATATTTTCTATTCCGCTATTCAATCTACACCTTTGGAGTAAAAACAATTAAATTGCGGGATAGTCTGTGTCGGTACGTGTGAGATACATACACCTTTTGATATCATATTTTCTATTCCTCTATTCAATCTACACCTTTGGGGTAAAAACAATTAAATTGCGGGATAGTCTGTGTCGGTACGTGTGAGATACACCTTTCCAATTTTTGGGGCGCATCTCATACCGCCGAGGATTGCAGGGTGCTTCAGTGTGCCTCCTGCCTGTTCGGAACTCCTCCTACTCCTCATCCTGCCTTTGGGGGTACAAAAAATAGTAATCGGGGCCTAGTCTGGTTCTGTACGTGTGAGATACATACACCTTTTGATAATATTTTCTATTCCGCTATTTAATCTACACCTTTGGGGTAAAAACAATTAAATTGCGGGATAGTCTGTGTCGGTACGTGTGAGATACATACACCTTTTGATATCATATTTTCTAATCCGCTATTCAATCTACACCTTTGGGGTAAAAACAATTAAATTGCGGGATAGTCTGTGTCGGTACGTGTGAGATACACCTTTCCAATTTTTGGGGCGCATCTCATACCGCATCTCATACCGCTGAGGATTGCAGGGTGCTTCAGTGTGCCTCCTGCCTGTTCCGAACTCCTCCTACTCCTCATCCTGCCTAAATAGTAATCGGGGCCTAGTCTGGGTTTGTACGTGTGAGATACACCGTTTTATAAAAATTTTCCTATTCCGCTATTCAATATACACCCTGTTTGAGTGTAAAAAATTAAATTACGGCATAGTCTGTATCGGTACATGTGAGATACACCTTTTTAAATTTTTTTGGCGCATCTCCTTCCCCCGCCGAGGATTGCAGGGCGCTTCAGTTTGCCTCCTGTTCCCAACTCCTCCTACTCTTCTTCCTCATCCTGCCTTTAGGGTACAAAAAATTGCAATCTGGGCCTAGTCTGTGTTTGTACGTGTGAGATACACCGTATTATAAAATTTTTCCTATACCGCTATTCAATATACACCCTTTTGGAGTGTAAAAAATTAAATTACGGCATAGTCTGTATCGGTACGTGTGAGATACACCTTTTAAATTTGTTTGGCACATCTCCTTCCACCGCCAAGGATTGCAGGGCGCTTCAGTTTGCCTCCTGTTCCGAACTCCTCCTACTCCTCTTCCTCATCCTCCCTTTAGGGTACAAAAAATTTTAATCGGGGCCTAGTCTGTGTTTGTACGTGTGAGATACACCTTTTTTATCCTATTTTCTATTCCGCTATTCAATATACACCCTTTTGGGTTAAAAAAAATTAAATTGCGGCATAGTTTGCATATTTGACTGTGAGATACACTCGTGCGATACTGTTGTTGTTTTGTTCCGCTATTCAATAAACAACTTTCTAGGGCAAGATCATAAATTACAGAAATATGTGGAGACCGTCAAATAGGGGCCGTGGCCTGGGTCGTTGTGCTGCTGGTAGAGCTCCTGTTGCAAGGAGAGGACGTGCCAGCTACACGCACAAGTGAAACACCTTCCTCAAGTGTGAGTAGGCGACAGAACCTGCAGCAGTATTTGGTAGGGCATAATGCGCCTCTAGAAGTGATGAGGCCAGAAGAAGTACAGGCGATAGTAGATTGGGTTGCTGACAGTGCCTCCAGTTCCTTCACATTGTCTCCCACCCAGTCTACTGCAGAAAGGTCAGAGTTGGCACCTGCAGCCAATGTCCAACCATCTTTAACCTCACCCCCTTGCAAATCAGGCAAGCAGTCTGAGCCCCAAGTCATACAGCAGTCTCTTCTTCCTTTTGAGGACTCTGTCAGCAGGGTTTCCCAGGGCCATCCACCTAGCCCTGCCCCAGAAGTGGAAGAGATTGAGTGCAGCGATGCCCAACCACTTATTTCTCAAGATGAGTACATGGAAGGACCATCGCAGCACGTCTCCGATGATGACGAAACGAAGGTGCCAACTGCTGCGGCATTCAGAATTGTGGAGACCGACAAGGAGGGCAGGGGTGAAGACTGGGTGGAAGATGATGTGGAGGACGATGAGGTCCTCGACCCCACATGGAATGAAGGTCATGCAGGTGACCTGAGTAGTTTGGAGGAAGAGGCGGTGGTGGCACAGAGCCACGAGCACAGCAAAAGAGGGAGCAGGGTGCAGAAGCGGAGCGGCCGTGCCCTAGACACTACGCCTGCTACTGCCCAACGCAGCAAGGGAACGAGCGCACCAAAGCCAGCTCAAAGGAGTTCTCTAGCGTGGAAGTTCTTCAGAAAATGTGCTGATGACAGGACACGAGTGGTTTGCACCCTGTGCAATCAGAGCCTGAAGCGAGGCATAAACCTTCTCAACCTGAGCACAACCTGCATGATCAGGCATCTAAGTGCAAAGCACGAGCTGCAGTGGAGGAGACACCTTCAAAACCAAGAAAGGTCTCTGGCTCCTCCTGCTTCCTCTTCTGCTGCAGTATCGGCCTCTCCATCCACATCTGTAGTGATTCCGGCACCGGCCACCCCGCAAACAGACGATCTGTCAGCAACACCACCACCTGGGTCACCAACCATCTCCACAATGTCCCGTGGAAGTGTTCAGCTTTCCATCTCCCAAACACTTGAGAGGAAGAGGAAGTACCCCCCTACCCACCCATGATCCCTGGCCCTCAATGCCAGCATTTCAAAATTCTTGGCCTTTGAAATGCTGTCATTCCGTCTTGTGGAGACGCAGAGTTTTAAAAGCCTTATGTCGGTGGCTGTCCCACAGTACGTCGTGCCCAGCCGCAACTACTTTTCCATGCAAGCCATCCCTTCCCTGCACAACCAAGTGGGGGAAAAAATCAGGTGTGCACTGCGCAATGCCATCTGTGCCAAGGTCCACCTAACTACTGATACGTGGACCAGTAAGCACGGTCAGGGGCGTTATATCTCCCTAACGGCACACTGGGTAAATGCAGTGGCGGATGGGCCTGAGGCGGATAGCAATTTGGCGCATGTCCTTCAACCACCGAGGAATGCAGGGCGCTTCAGTTTGCCTCCTGTTCCTAACTCCTCCTACTCCGCTTCCTCATCCTCTACCGCCTCCTCATCCGGTCAGCGTAACACCTTCACCACCAACTTCAGCACGGCCAGGGGTAAACGACAGCAGGCAGTTTTAAAACTTGCCAGTTTGGGGGAAAAACCACACACCGTGCAGGAGTTGTGGAGGAGCATGGAACAGCAGACAAATGAGTGGTTGCTGCCAGCGAGCCTCAAGCCCGGCCTGGTGGTGTGCGATAACGGGCGAAATCTCATAGCAGCTCTGGGCCTAGCCGGTTTGACGCACATCCCTTGCCTGGCGCATGTGCTGAATTTGGTGGTGCAGAGGTTCCTTAAAAATTACCCCGATATGTCAGAGCTGCTGCAGAAAGTGCGGGCCGTCTGTGCGCACTTTCGGCGTTCTCACCTTGCTGCTGCTCACCTGTCAGCGCTGCAGCGTAACTTCGGCCTTCCCGCTCACCGCCTCATATGTGACGTGCCCACAAGGTGGAACTCCACCTTGCACATGCTGGAAAGACTGTGCGAGCAGCAGCAGGCCATAGTGGAGTTTCAGCTGCAGCACGCACGCGTGAGTCGCTCTGCGGAACAGCACCACTTCACCACCAATAACTGGGCCTCCATGCGAGACCTGTTTGCCAGTGTATTATCTGAACGTGTATTTAGCACGACTGGGGGCGTTATCACAGACAAGCGCAGCCGCCTGTCCAGAGACAATGTGGACAAGCTCACGTTCATTAAAATGAACCAGGCATGGATCCCACGGGACTTTTCCGTACCTTGTAGAGAATAGAGATGGATACCGACCTTACCCAGCCATTGTTCTATTTTTGCTCTTTCTCACTCTTTTGGGGTGTACCCTCATTTAAAATGACTGAAAAAAAGCAGTGTTGCCTACCTCGTGCCCCTCCACCGCCGCTTCCACCTACACCGCCCATAGGTGTGTGCAGCCTATTGCATTAGGGTGTGCACCCCAAAGTTTAAATACACATGCATGTGTTTGCCTACATGTACATGGCCCCGATACTCTCCCTGCTGGCAAAGTGAAATAGAAGTGTGTGGCACTTCTCTTATGGCAGAGCAGGTCCGAGGGAGATCTTTCCCATCTCCTCACTGGCAAACAGAGCAATAATGCTAATGTGCCCTAGGTGATCAGGGTGTGCCCAGGCACACCCGGCACACCCTGTGCGCATGCCTATGACACCGCCACATCCACCACCACCTCAACCTCCCTCCTACTCCATATGGGCCTCGTCCTTCACAGATGAAGAACATTGTTTTATTTTTCTGTTTTTTTTTTGTTGTTTTAAGTTATTTACCTATCCACATTTGTTTGCAGAGCACTCGCCATGCTCTTAACTACGTTTTGCTGCCATTTGCAGCACTCTAGCCCTTTCCATTGGTGTTTTAGAGCCATTTTAGTGCCTGAAAGTTCGGGTCCCCATTGACTTCAATGGGGTTCTGTGTCCGGGTAAAGTTCGGAAAAAGTCCGGGACACGGACCCGGACTCTTTTTTCAAGTTCGGCCGAACCCGCCGAACACGGACATCCAGGTGTCCGCTCAACTCTACCTGTGTGCCTTGTTGCGCTGTTTCGAGTACTCCACCAACATCGCCAGTGCCGATGACACCGTTCTCAGCTTAACTATCCCACTTCTATGCCTTCTTGAAAAAACGCTTCGGGCGATGATGGAAGAAGATGTGGCAGAGGGGGAGGAGGAGGAGGAGGAAGAGGTATAATTTCCAAGGCTTTCAGGGCAGTCATTCACAAGTGGCTCCGAGGGTGGGTTCCTGCACCCACAAACGCCAGGTACACAATTGTCCAGCAGGAGCACAGTTCTGGAGGATGACGAGGATGAGGAGGAGGAGATGGAACCAAGTTCATAGCAGGGTGGCACCCAGGCCAGCTCATGGCCATCACCGGGGTGTGGCTGGGGGGATACAGAGGACACAGAGGATACACCTCTCACAGAGTACAGCTTTTCTTTGCCTCTGGGCAGCGATTACATGCTGCAGTGTCTCTGCAACAACCGCCGAGTTTCCCACATTGTAACTTGTGCTGATTACTGGGTGGCCACGCTGCTGGATCCCGATCCCCATTACAAGGACAACGTACCGGACTTAATTTCCTCACTGGAGTGTGATCAGAAGATGCGCGAGTACAAGCGCACGCTGGTAGACGCGCTGCTGGTGGCATTCCCACCTGACAGCGGGGGCACAGTGGAAGCACAAGGCAAAGGCAGAGGAGGAGGAAGAGGTCACCAACGCAGCCAGGGCACCGCCAGCACCTCAGAAGGCAGGGTTAGCATGGCCGAATTGTGGAAAAGCTTTGTCAGCACGCCACAACAAGCAGCAGCACCACCAGCTGATATGAAACGTCTTAGCAGGAGGTAGCATTTCACTAACATGGTGGAGCAGTATGTGTGCACACGCCTAGACGTACTGAATGACGGGTCTATCCCCTTCAACTTCTGGGTCTCCAAGTTTGGCACATGGCCTGACCTTGCCCTTTACGCCTTGGAGGTACTGGCCTGCCCTGCAGCCAGTGCATTATCTGAACGTGTATTTAGCACAGCTGGGGGTGTTATCACAGACAAGCGCAGCCACCTGTCCAGAGCCAATGTGGACAAGCTAACGTTCATTAAAATTAACCATACATGGATCCCACGGGACTTGTCCGTACCTTGTGCAGAATAGACATGTATACCGGCCTTACTCAACCATTGTTGTATTTGATCTTTCTTACTCTTTTGGGGTGTACCCAAATTTAAAAAAAAATTAATTAAAAACCAAAACCAGTGTTGGCTACCTCGTCCTCCTCCTCCACCGCCACCGCCGCTTCCACCTACACCGCCATATCCACCGCCACCTCAACCTCCTACTCCATGTGGGTCTCGTCCTCCTCCTACATCATTCAAGATTATTATTTTTTATTTTTATGTATTTTATGTTATTTTAAGTTATTTCTCTATCCACATTTATTTGCAGAGCACTTGCCATGCTCTTAAGTAGGGATGATCGAACGGTTCAGGTCACCATCGGTTCGACCCGAACATTGACTGTTCGAAATTCGGCCGAATTCCAAACTTTTTGCGGTAAAAGTTCGTAATTCGCACCAGAACCGCCCAAAATGCCATGTAACAGGAACTGGGCTTTAAAAGCCCGTGATTGGACCAGAAATGTGAGTAAAAGCCAATTGAGGGGGCAGGAGTCTGCTAGGAATGTGATTGGAGTGACTAGGGGGTCCAGAGGCCAATCAGTAGTGAATACGCCCCCCAGTATATAACATAGCCCCGCTAAATCTCTAGCACTGTAATAGAGAGGCTGTGGAAGAGAGTGGAAGCAGTTCTGTTACTCATGCTGCTCCAGTGTCATTTAGCAATTATTAGTGTGAGGAAAGGGATATGCAGTGTAGTTAGGGTACTATATACCACTATAGTTAGATTCAATATTCTAGTTTCTGTAGGGAAAGTATTAAGTGTGAGGGTGACCGTAGTGTAGGGTGAACTGACTCTGCTATGCCAGGGTGACAGAACTCTTCCATGTCAGGGTGACCGCCAGAAGAAAAAGATAATTTTTCTTAGAATTATTAGTAGAGCAGGCATGAGGTTCCGCTCCTTTCACACCTGGGCGTTTTTGTTTCAGGCGTTTATTGGACTTTTTTGTGGACGTCTTTGGAGGCAGGCATGACATCTGAACTTCTGTGTAGGGGTATATATATACACACACATATATGTATATATACACATACACACATATAGGTGTGAAAGGAGCAGAACCCCATCCCTGCGCTACTGAAATAATTTCAGTAGCGCAGGGATAGGGTTCTGCTCCTTTCACACCTTGGCATTTTTGTTTCAGGTGTTTAGGTCCGGATTCCAGAACTCCATTGAAATCAATGGGACCCGAACTTTGGTAATAAAAAAACAACATTTGAAGCCCTAAAACACAATAAATGCCACTAAAAAGTGCCTAAGGTTCAGGGTCATGTCCCAGGGACTAT